>NW_027362772.1:249828663-250428663 GCF_046119375.1 Phyllobates terribilis
CGGAGGCTTCTGTACTTTTAGGGTGCAGTTGCCACAGCCACAATTACATCGCCGAAAAGGTAGTCACAGAGGGTCCAGGGGACTGCAGGTCGCCCGACAAGTTCTAAGGCTACCAGATTGGGACACTGATTGTGAGGCGCAGGGCAGGAGGGTGAGAGCCAGCGCAGGAAGACGACTGAGAAAGGCACACAGAAAGGGGTCCCGTTAAGCGCTCTTGAATTACGTGAGGGATTACTGAACCCCTGCCTGGTGAACGCAGTGCAACGTGGGAGGCTGTAATCTGTACAGAGCAACCTGAGGAACTTAACAACTGTGAGTAAACTCTGAAGACTGCACCCCACTGTCTCTGTGAATTACTGCTGCGCCATCACCCCCTGCACTACACTGCACTACAACACCCAGCAATACCTACAACATCTACACTGCCCTGGAGCTAAGCTCTACCTGTGGAGAGCTAAACCAACTCTGCTGCATCAACAACAGCTCCAGAGGATCTGCACCGCAGCGGCAGCTCCACATAGCGAGATGACGCGCCCAGGGGATGGGGACGACTCGGCGCCCGGGCCTTGTTGTTGCCTGATCTTGGGGGATGTCGCGGTGGTCGGCTCCCGGGCCCGTACCCTGGGGTCACTCTTAAAAGAAGGGGGGAAGTTGTATGGAATAGGGATGTTTGTGACGCAACCTGTGGTGTCTGGTGAGGATCACCAGCGCTGCGACAGTCCTCTGAGGCCGGTGTTTAGGCAGCTTAGTTGGTACGACTCCCCACAGGTGGAGCGGGGCCTCAGGGCAGTGTAGGTGAAGGATGCAGGACAGAGGGGACCCAGCTGGGTCAGAGGAAGAATAGGCACACACACAACAGTTCACTTCAGTATCTTTACTGGTGGTGTTTCTGGCATGGTCCAGGGTACTTCATGGTGAAGGGCGCATATCAGGACTCTCCCCAGTGAGCGGGTGTGGGGCCTCCTGTTCCTTGCCTTTCCTTGATAAGTTTCTGACCTGCCTGGAGCTAGGCCTAACTTAGTCTCTGTCTTGCACCTGCTGACCTGGTGGTAGGGCCTTCTGTTGGAGTTCACACTCCCTGGTCTCTGGGGCCTCCGTGATTCCTGACCCTGGTATAACAGTCAGCTTCTGGTGAACCTGGGACGTATAGTTCTCCAGGGGTTCCGGTTATTCCTGCTGGGGATATAGGCCCCCCCGTAGGCGCGGACCCGGTGTCCGGTAAATGGTTTTGGGGTGAGCTGGTTAAGCCCCTCTGCCCCCTATGTTGCTTGCTTACTCCACTCACCTTTGGCCACGCTCGGGGCCCTCACTAGGCTTTACACGGGCAGTAGGCCTCGCTACTCTTCGCCGCTCTCTGAGCGTCGGCACGCTCCTGGCTCACTAATCTGAGCTCACTGAGTCTGAACTCTCTCTAGAGGAAGCACAGGAAAGGAAGTGATATAAAAGAGGGAACCATCTTGGGAAGAGAGTTCAGTCTGAGAGGAGAAGAAGTGGGAGCAGGAGCTCAGCAGGAGCTCTGCTCAGGAGGAGGGCCTAATGGGAGGCCCAAGGCTGTGAAGGAGAGAGGAGCAGGAGAGAAGGCTCCAGGAGGAACGAGGGGATCCTAGGGGTACGGGCAGTGGTGGTAGCCACCCGTACGCCCGAATCTACCAGGTGTGGAAGGATCAAGCCGCAGAGGGGACCGGCCCCTAAACTAGTGGAGAACTACAAGGCTCAGCTAGAAACCGGAGGCTGCTGTACTTTTAGGGTGCAGCTGCCACAGCCACAATTACATCGCCGAAAAGGTGGTCACAGAGGGTCCAGGGGATGGCAGGTCGCCCGACAAGATCCGAGGCTACCGGATCGGGACACTGATTGTGAGGCGCAGGGCAGGAGGGTGAGAGCCAGCGCAGGAAGACGACTGAGAAAGGCACACAGAAAGGGGTCCCGTTAAGCGCTCTTGAATTACCTGACCTGAGGGATTACTGAACCCCTGCCTGGTGAACGCAGTGCGACGTGGGAGGCTGTAACCTGTACAGTGCAACCTGAGGAACTTAACAACTGTGAGTAAACTCTGAAGACTGCACCCCACTGTCTCTGTGAATTACTGCTGCGCCATCACCCCCTGCACTACACTGCACTACAACGCCCAGCAACACCTACAACATCTACACTGCCCTGGAGCTAAGCTCTACCTGTGGAGAGCCACACCAACACTGCAGCATCAACAACAGCTCCAGAGGACCTGCTCCGCAGCGGCAGCTCCACATAGCCGCATACCACAGGTGGCGTCACAAACTTTATATATAAACTATAAATCCCCTGTAAATAAATCCCCTTTTGAATGACCGCCCTGGGTCACGGACCGGGTCACCGCCACTGTGACATCTCCCCTATCAACGAACGGCCCGGCACCGAGTACCCCACGGCCCAGGGGACGCGTCAGTGGCTACTTTGAAGAACCTAGAATATAAGACATATTTTCAGTTGTTTCACACTTTTTTGTTCAGTATATAATTCCACATGTGTTAATTCCTAGTTTTGATGCCTTCAGTGTGAATGTACAATTTTCATAGTCATGAAAATACAGAAAAATCTTTAAATGAGAAGGTGTGTCCAAACTTTTGGTCTGTACTGTATATATATATTGTTATGTCTATTAAAAAAAATGATAAATTCTGGCCGTGATCACCTTTAGGGAGAGCTGAGAAATGGACTGCAGCCAGAACTATGTCTTTATATGTTGCAAATCACGAAACGCTCCTTGTCTGCATGGAGATTTGCAGCTTTTATTGGAACATTCAAGATTTGAAAAGTGAAGGGAACAAGCAGTGTGATATAGGCTGGGTGCAGACGAGCGTATTTTTTGTCATCTGACAAAATCGGATCAATTATACAAATGACACTCCGATCAGAGTTTCATCAGAGTGTGATCATAGTGTGATCCAATTTTCTCGGATGCAGAGAAGATATTTTTTCTGTATCTCGATCTTCTTCATTGTCTCATTCCGTAAAAATAGGACTACACTCAGATGTCCAATGTTTCATATGGTGGACATTCACACAAGGCCTCCATATACATTGGATAAAAGTTGGTCAATCCTACTGATTTCGGCAGGATCGACCAGCATTCAGGTCAGAGTTCTGTGGATCACCAGACTCTTCCTAGAGATGATGCCATGAGAGAACAGAATCCCATTTTGGGTAAACCCAATGATTTGGCTACCATCTAGTGTGTATGTGGACTTCCAGTTTCCAGTCTCTTCCCTGACAGATGATACCATGGGAGAGTTGGATCCGGCATGTTGAATTCCATCAGGTGATCCTTTTGTTCTTCACAAAGATAATCCACTGCCAGAAAAGTCTAGAAGTAGGTCTCTCATAGAGGAGCACTCAGTAGAGCCAACCATTCTTGTGCATGGTGGAGTCCAGAGAGATAGCTGCCGAATAATTGTTCATCCAACAGCTATCTAATGTACAGTATATAAATAATAATAAGCAGCAAAAAAGTCATGGTGCCATATGGTGGACATTCAATCAAGGCCCCTATATTCATTCGATAAAATTTGGTCAAACCAGACGATTTGGCCACCATCTAGTGTGTATGTGGACCTCCCTCTCCAGTCTCTTCCCTGACAGATGATGCCATGGGAGAGTTGGATCTGGCATGTTGAATTCCAATGGCTAATCCTTTTATTCTGCAAAGAGGTAATCCGCTGCCAAAAGAGTCTAGAACTAGGTCTCTCATAGAGGAGCACACAGTGGAGTTGACATTCCTGTGCAAGGTGGAGTCAAGAGATATAGCTGTGATTGTTCATCCGACAGTTATCTGATGTAAAAGGAGACATTTACAGGCGCCCAAAAAATTGTCAACCTCTGGGAAAATGGCAGGGAAAGGATGCATTGAGCTGAGGGTTGTCTCTTTCATGAATATCAACCATCCAAACTAAGCTGAGAACAATCAGTTGTGCTTCCCAAGCCATGACTTCCAAGTAACAGCCATCCTGAAAAATATTTTTTGGAATACGATAGATCTCCTATGTAAAGGTATAAGAAAGAATAGGACAGATATCACAGTTTTCAATAACTTGTGTCTATTTTGTTCAGGTCTGCATCTTTATTCTGAAAATGAACCAGAGGCGACTGAACTGCCCATCTGGAAGTGGCTGTAAAGCTGCGTCTTCTATAAGGTCAAGAGGGTCCTCCTCCACAAACAGATCTGTGAATCCAGCCAGTGATCGTAATTAGTTCCTGTTTATCTTATGTCCTCCAGTACAGCATCTTGGCACTTCAGCAGTTTGCATTAAGGGTCATAGGTTAAAACTATCAAGAAATAGCTAAGACCCAAAATAGCCAAGCAAGGCCGAAGCTTAATCTGCCAACATGGTGAGACATATTCCACTCTTTAACTTTATTTTTGGTGACTTTTTTATAAAGCAAATTCACTTTACCAACCTGCTTTTATAATGCACAAGATCAGAAATTGCACTCATCATCAAAAGTAGAAATATATATTTTTTTTCTCCATCTGTCTACGGGTTGTGATTAGTAAGAAAAAATATGCGGCACTGTTTTTGACCTCCATGTTATTCTTTTGTATAAAAAAATAAATTAATTAATTTCAATAAGGCACTAATTTATGTGACCTCCCATAGAGTGAGGGTGGTCATTAGATAAAAGTGGGCCGAGATGCCCCATTTCAACCATAAGAAACTATCATCAGCTGTTTCAGCGGAAACAAACAATTATTCTTTTCAACCGACCAATGAACGTTTGTTAATATCTTTCTAAGCGCTCTTCTTCAGGCATGTTGGATTTTTTTTCAATCAATGGCCAAAAAAAATCCAACATGGTGGGTACAGTCTGAGATGATTTTTTTCCACAATCAAACTATTAATTCGAGTAGGGCAATCACTAATTGGATTTATAGATATAGGTTGTCTCAATAAGCCTTCTAATCCCTTCATGACATAACATATATGTACATCATATGTTGGGTCCCTGACTTTGGTGCAGGTTCGCACGCCAAGCCCACATTTTTCCTGGCAGATGATGGCTGATTTAATCAGCCATCATCTACCTCTAACAGCCGCTGGTAAAGCAGAGCTCTGCCTATGGCTGTTAACATGTTAAATGCCGCTGTCAATCTCTGACAGCAGTATTTAACACACGCCGGCAGGGGGTGCGTTGTTCCATGCGCCCATCCGCGCGCCTATGATGTGATCATGGAGTGCTGATAGGTTGCCATCACAGCAGGGGGCAGGCCCAGCGTCAGAACCTGGCGCACCTGGGCAAGTGCTGGGGCCCTGAGCAGGCGGAGGGGCCCACTCGTCGTCGGGCAATCCAGCGCGCTACGGGACCCATGAGCGGAGGAGAGCGGTGCCAGCGCCCACCCTCCCACGCTTGCTCAGGGCCCCAGCACAATACTTACGTCTTCCCGTGCCTCCGCAGCAGCTCCGGTGTCTTCCGTGGCTGCTGCACTGTGACGTCTCAGGAGAGAGGGCGCGATGACGTCTTTCCACCGCGCCCTCTACTGAGCAGTCACAGCGCAGAGCGGAAAGATGGCGACGCGGCTGAGGAGTCTGGAGCAGCGATGAGAGCAGCGGCAGCAGGTGAAGTTAGCATTTTATTTTTTTTTATTTTTTTTTTTATGTACTGAGGCATGGGGCATTATATAGGGCACCTGCATGGGGCTTTATATGGGGGCCCAGGAGGCATGGGGCATTATATAGGGGCCCATGAGGCATGGGGCATTATATAGGGGCCCAGGAGGCACGGGGCATTATATGGGGGCCCAGGAGGCATGGGGCATTATATGAGGGCCCAGCCTGCATGGGACATTATATGGGGGCCCAGAAGGCATGGGGTATTATATGGGGGCCTAGCCTACATGGGCCATTATATGGGGGCACAGCCTGCATGGAGAATTATATGGGGGCTAGGATTTTGTATGGAGCATTATATGGGGGCCAGTATTCTGCATGGAGCATTATAATGGGGCCAGTATTCTGTATGGAGCATTATAAGAGGGCCAGTATTCTGTATGGAGTATTATAAGGGGGGCAGTATTCTGTATGGAGCACTATAAGGGGGCCAGTATTCTGTATGGCGCATTTTTAGGGGGCCAGTATTCTGTATGGAGCATCATAAGGGGGCAGTATTCTGTATGGAGCATTATAAGGGGGCCAGTATTCTGTATAGAGTGTTATATGGGGGCTAGTATTCTGTATGAAGCGTTATATAGGGGCTAGTATTCTGAATGAAGCGTTATATAGGGGCCAGTATTCTGCATGGAGCAATATATGGGGCCATAATACTGTATGGAGGACTTAGTGGTGCCATAACACTGTATGGAGGACTATACTGTCCGGTCTGCACTGTGCGCTGTGAGGATTTGCCGGTTTCTGAGTTATTGTAGAATTTACAATAGATATCACTCATGTAATGGAAGAAGTGAAATCTTCGGCTTTGTACAATATCTATATTTCTCTGTGGTATCTGTGCATCATGAATCGTGATATGTGTTAAAAGGGCTACTGAGACTCTTTCGTTCGGGGCCCACAAAAACCTGGAGCCGCCTCTGGCAGGGGGGCCTTTTGAAGACCTCCATGCTTGTCATGATGATCCCCCTGTGAAAGCAAGCATTTAGCTGGAGTTCATAGGAGACCATGATTTTAGCTATCAATGCACTGCTATGTATAGAACAAGCGCTCAGATAATCACAGGTTAAAAATGAAAAACAAAATGCTTTTAAAAATATGAAAAAAATACAAAATTTTAAATCACCACTAGTGTTGAGCATTCCGATACTGAAATATCGGGTATCGGCCGATATTCGCGGTATCGGAATTCCGATACTTAATTCCGATACTTTTGCAATATCGTACACCGGAATCGGAAGTTCCCATAATGCAATGAGCCAGTTTCATTTTATTCAGCCAATGAGGATCCTAAGAAGTGTGGGCACATCCTGTTAGGCATGTAGGCATCTTAACTAATGGCATGGCTGTGATTGGCTGCTGAAATGATGTCATGATGCACTATAAAAGCCGCCGCCGCCATTTTAAGCTCACTCTGCTGTGAATTCAGTTAGGGATAGGACGCTGTTGTTCTGAGGGACAGTTTTAGCTACCTATTTGCTCTATTCTGCTTTACTCAAGCTACTTTATAAATCGCTGTGCCTTGCAGTGCTAGTGCACAGTTCTCTGTGCTGTTCACCGCTGTCTGCAAGGTCTCTGTGTGTGAGTGCAGCTCACCCTGTAGTGTGTGCTTCAACCACGTCTGGTTATAGTGCACTCAGTGTGTGTCACTGCCTCATACATTGTCCTTTTTTGCCAATTCATAATTTTTCCTGATATCTCCTATTAGTGTGGTGGTTCCATCCGTATTCAGCTAAATTGGTTCCAAACACACTATATAGGAGTAGATAAAGAATTTTTTTTGGTCTTGCAGCGCTAGTGCACAGTGCTCTGCATCTGTACTGTTCACCGCTGTCTGCAAGGTCTGGTGTGTGAGTGCAGCTCACCATGTAGTGTGTGCTTCAACCCCGTCTGGTTGTAGTGCACTCAGTGTGTGTCACTACCTCATACATTGTCCTTTTTTGCCAATTCATAATTTTTCCTGATTTCTCCTATTAGTGTGGTGGTTCCATTCGTATTCAGCTAAACTGGTTCCAAACACACTATATAGGAGTAGATAGAGGAGCCTTTCTGCAGCATTGTGCCCTGCAGCCCCAGCCAGATTAGTATTAGCCTAATTTTTGTAGCCTCATCTATTGCATTGTAGGTTACCTTCCTACATTATAATAGCTACAAAAAGTTTGTGATACTTATCGGTATTACATCTTTGGTCACATCCAGTGTCTTTTTGTGACAAAAAAAACCTAAATAAAGTTCACCAAACACTCCACTTTACAGTTGTGTAGGCCACATTAGCTCATATTAAAGTCTAGTCCACACTTTATAAAATTAGTGTTTCTTATACCTGTTAGCAGCTGTTCAGGAATAAGCACACTAAGCCCTTAGTACTTTTCTGCCTATCTTTATCAGTCTACCAAGATGAAGAAGGCAGGGAGTAAGGCATGTGGTCGTGGGCGTGGTCGTGGGCGTGGAGTTTCTGCAGGGAGAGGACGTGAGGATTCTGTGCCTGCAGGGAGAGGACGTGGGGATTCTGTGCCTGCTGCGGGCACCAGTGACTCAGCATCCCCCAGTTTTACCAGGGAACAGTCCTTTATGCGCAGCTTTGTAGGAGCTAGCCGTACCCCACTGCTGCGGGAGGACCAAATTGAAGCCGTTGTCGGATGGATGGCAGCTAACGCATCGACTTCAATTAGTTCCAGATCCTCTCAGGTCCTGAGCACTGAAGAGCACCCATCTGTCTCTTCACCACCTGCCAAATTGGCCAGGCAGTCAGAGAGCCCTGGACAGGAGCCTTCTCTACTTCTGTTCTCTGAATCTCTTGGCTTGGAAAGAGGGGGCCAGCCAAGCAGAATTCGAGAATTTGAAGAAGAGGTAGTATGCAGTGATGCGCAACCGTTTTGTCTCTCTGAATCTGAAGAGGCGGGTAGGCCAGTGCCTATGGTCAGCAGCACACCTCAGTACGCATCTGATGATGAGACTCAGGTGCCACTTTCTGGTGCGTACTGTGCTGTCGAGACTACCCTGGAGAAGCAGTTGTTTGAAGAGGGTGGTGTAGATGATGAGGTCCTTGACCCATCATGGCATGAGGGACAGGAAGGTGGTGGGAGCAGCTCTGAGGAAGAGATTCCCCGAACGGCCCAAAAAGGAGGGAGAGGGAGGGGGCAGACTTGGTTGCCTGTAGCCTCCACTTCGGCACCCATTAGGAGCATGGCTCTTCCAAAATCCAAAGCGGGCACTCCCAAGACTTGCAGCGCCTGGTCCTTTTTTGACACAGTTGCAGATGACATTTGCTTTGTCAAATACAAGCTGTGTAATCAGAAGGTGAAAAGAGGGAAAAGCGTCAGCAACCTCAATAACACAAATATGTGTAAACATGTGCGGACCAAGCACGTGGTGGAGTTACAAAAACACACTGAAGACCTAGGCCAACCTACAGCGCCACCTACCACCTCTTCAGCTCGTGTTGTAGCCTCTTCCTCCAGCTCACACACAGCTGGTTTGGCTTCCTCACAGGATCGCCATGGAAGAATCTCTGGCACTGTTGTACAGAGACACAGTGTAATTCCACCCACAGCACCACTTTCCCTGTCATCCTCACACTCCCAGGCCAGTCTACAGCCATCGTTAGCACAGGCATGGGAGAAAAGGCGCCCATACTCGGCAAACCACCCCCGAGCACAGGCTCTGAATGCTGGCATTGCTAAACTACTGGCCCTTGAAATGCTATCATTCAGGCTGGTGGAGACTGACACCTTCCGTAACTTTATGGCATTGGCAGTCCCACAATACAACGTGCCCAGCTGCTTTTATTTCAGCAGGCAAGCCGTCCCTGCCCTGCAACAGCATGTGGAGGGAAAAATTAAACATGCACTACAAAACGCCGTCAGTAGCAAGGTCCACCTGACCACCGATGCGTGGACCAGTAAGCATGGACAGGGACGATACCTTTCCCTCACTGCCCATTGGGTAAATGTTGTGGAGCCGGGTACAGATCTTGAGAGTGGCGCTGTACGTGTTCTGCCAACTCCAAGGATTGCAGGAATCCAGTCTGTACACATTGACTCCTCCTCATACTCCAGTTCCTCTGAATCAACGCTGCACGAGCCGTCACGGTCTACCTCCACATCGACCCGTGAACGGTTACCTGTTATGATGACCGATATGAGCACAGCCGTGGCCAAACGTCAACAGGCCGTATTAAAATTAATTTCTTTGGTGAATCGAAGCCACTCAGCGCAGGAGCTCTGGAATGCCATCAAGCAGCAGAGCGACGTGTGGTTTGTGCCAGCGAATCTCCAGCCAGGCATGGTAGTGTGTGACAATGGCCGAAATCAGGTGGCAGCTCTGGGCCTAGGCAACCTCACTCACATCCCATGTCTGGCACATGTGCTCAACTTGGTCGTGCAGAGCTTTTTGAGGGACTATCCGGATCTTGATGCACTGCTTCACAAGGTCCGCATAGAGTGCGCTCACTTGCGGCGTTCCAGCAACGCAAGATCACGCATTGCAGCTCTGCAGCGCCCATTACGTCTTCCGGAACATCGCATCATATGTGACCTACCCACCAGGTGGAATTCAACGTTACATATGTTGGAGAGGTTGTGTGAGCAGCAGGCAGCAGTAATGGAGTACCAGCTGCAGCAGGCGCAAACAAGTCGCAGTGCGCGCCGTTCACACTTCACCACCACTGAGTGGGCCTCTATGAAGGACATTTGCCACGTTTTGCGTGCCTTCGATTATTCCACGCGGATGGCGAGTGCAGATGATGCACTAGTCAGCATGACTATCCCCCTTATCTGCCTACTTGAAAAAACACTGCAAGCACTAAGGGACGAGGTTTTGGAAGAGGTGGAGGATGAGGAGTCACAAATGCCATCTGCTTCTCTACAGTCTGCGCAACGTGGTTCCTCACAAAGGCCTAGGCAGGGGACACTTTGTGAGGAGGATGAGGAGGAGTCAATGGATGAGGAAGACATCTGTCCAGAGGAGGGAGGTACACAATGCTCTAGTAGTCAGTATCTAGAGCGAGGGTGAGGTGATGCAGAGCAGGCAGAGATCACGCCTCAAGCAGGGGACAGCGTTTCTTGGCCAGTTGGCAGTCTGCAGCACATGGTTGATTTCATGCTGCAGTGCCTGAGAAAGGACCGCCGCATCGCCCACATTCTCAACACGGCTGATTATTGGGTGTCCACCCTCCTAGATCCTCGCTACCAGGACAACTTACAAAGCCTCATAACACCATTGAACCGGGAGCGTAACATGCGGGAGTACCAAGATGCACTGGTGCATTCCATCATGTTCTCCATTCCAACCGAGAGCAGTGCTGCTAGTGCTTTACAAAGCAGCTCAGTGCGTAGAGGCAGTGGAGGACGCTCTGCACAAAGAGGGAGCAGAAGCAGCGCCTCAGCACAAGGCAAGACCAGTATGGCCGAAATGTGGCAAAGTTTTGTGTCCCCGCCGCCACAAATGTCTACACCATCACAGATGGCTCCAGTCAGCAGGAGGCAACGTTTCCGTCAGATGGTGACAGACTACATGTCTTGCCCTCTCAGTATACTCCCAGACGGCTCTTCTCCCTTCAAGTTTTGGGTCTGTAAGCTGGATACATGGCCAAAGCTTAGTCAGCATGCATTGGAGGTGCTAGCTTGCCCTGCTGCTAGTGTATTATCGGAACGCGTCTTTAGTGCCGCAGGTGGTGTACTAACAGACCGTCGCAAGCGACTATCCTCCGATAACGTTGACCGGCTTACTTTTCTCAAAATGAACAAGGCCTGGATCTCTCATGAATTTGCCAGTCCTCTTCCAGAATAAATAATTGGTTGGCAACAGTATCCAGGTCTCCTGTTATGTTCATGTTTCTACCACCTGAACTGTAATCCCTGAGCTCCAACACCGCCAGTTGGCGCTCGGAAGTGCTGTCTGCACAGTCAACACTTGCTGCCGTGTTATTGGGGTTCAGTAACATCAGCTGTTCCCCTGCTGTGCGGACGGCAATTTCTCCTGCTCTGTCCTCATTCACACTACTACAGATTTTAAAGTTGCTCCAATTACACCTCTGGCTCCTCTGTTTCCAGTATTATCCCTGAGCTCCAACACCGCCAGTTGGCGCTCGGAAGTGCTGTCTGCACAGTCAACACTTGCTGCCGTGTTATTGGGGTTCAGTAACGTCAGCTGTTCCCCTGCTGTGCGGACGGCAATTTCTCCTGCTCTGTCCACATTCTCACTACTACAGATTTTAAAGTTGCTCCAATTACACCTCTGGTTCCTCTGTTTTCAGTATTATCCCTGAGCTCCAACACCGCCAGTTGGCGCTCAGAAGTGCTGTCTGCACAGTCAACACTTGCTGCCGTGTTATTGGGGTTCAGTAACGTCAGCTGTTCCCCTGCTGTGCGGACGGCAATTTCTCCTGCTCTGTCCACATTCTCACTACTACAGAGTTTAAAGTTGCTCCAATTACACCTCTGGCTCCTCTGTTTTCAGTATTATCCCTGAGCTTCAACACCGCCAGTTGGTGCTCGGAAGTGCTGTCTGCACAGTCAACACTTGCTGCCGTGTTATTGGGGTTCAGTAACGTCAGCTGTTCCCCTGCTGTGCGGACGGCAATTTCTCCTGCTCTGTCCACATTCTCACTACTACAGATTTTAAAGTTGCTCCAATTACACCTCTGGCTCCTCTGTTTTCAGTATTATCCCTGAGCTCCAACACCGCCAGTTGGCGCTCGGAAGTGCTGTCTGCACAGTCAACACTTGCTGCCGTGTTATTGGGGTTCAGTAACGTCAGCTGTTCCCCTGCTGTGCGGACGGCAATTTCTCCTGCTCTGTCCACATTCTCACTACTACAGATTTTAAAGTTGCTCAAATTACACCTCTGGCTCCTCTGTTTTTAGTATTATCCCTGAGCTCCAACACCGCCAGTTGGCGCTCGGAAGTGCTGTCTGCACAGTCAACACTTGCTGCCGTGTTATTGGGGTTCAGTAACGTCAGCTGTTCGGACGGCAATTTCTCCTGCTCTGTCCTCATTCACACTACTACAGATTTTAAAGTTGCTCCAATTACACCTCTGGCTCCTCTATTTTCAGTATTATCCCTGAGCTCCAACATCGCCAGTTGGCGCTCAGAAGTGCTGTCTGCACAGTCAACACTTGCTGCCGTGTTATTGGGGTTCAGTAACGTCAGCTGTTCCCCTGCTGTGCGGACGGCAATTTCTCCTGCTCTGTCCACATTCTCACTACTACAGATTTTAAAGTTGCTCCAATTACACCTCTGGCTCCTCTGTTTTCAGTATTATCCCTGACCTCCAACACCGCCAGTTGGTGCTCAGAAGTGCTGTCTGCACAGTCAACACTTGCTGCCGTGTTATTGGGGTTCAGTAACGTCAGCTGTTCCCCTGCTGTGCGGACGGCAATTTCTCCTGCTCTGTCCACATTCTCACTACTACAGATTTTAAAGTTGCTCCAATTACACCTCTGGCTCCTCTGTTTTCAGTATTATCCCTGAGCTCCAACACCGCCAGTTGGCGCTCGGAAGTGCTGTCTGCACAGTCAACACTTGCTGCCATGTTATTGGGGTTCAGTAACGTCAGCTGTTCCCCTGCTGTGCGGACGGCAATTTCTCCTGCTCTGTCCACATTCTCACTACTACAGATTTTAAAGTTTCTCAAATTACACCTCTGGCTCCTCTGTTTTTAGTATTATCCCTGAGCTCCAACACCGCCAGTTGGCGCTCGGAAGTGCTGTCTGCACAGTCAACACTTGCTGCCGTGTTATTGGAGTTCAGTAACGTCAGCTGTTCGGACGGCAATTTCTCCTGCTCTGTCCTCATTCACACTACTGCAGATTTTAAAGTTGCTCCAATTACACCTCTGGCTCCTCTGTTTTCAGTATTATCCCTGAGCTCCAACACCGCCAGTTGGCGCTCGGAAGTGCTGTCTGCACAGTCAACACTTGCTGCCGTGTTATTGGGGTTCAGTAACGTCAGCTGTTCCCCTGCTGTGCGGACGGCAATTTCTCCTGCTCTGTCCACATTCTCACTACTACAGATTTTAAAGTTGCTCCAATTACACCTCTGGCTCCTCTGTTTTCAGTATTATCCCTGAGCTCCAACACCGCCAGTTGGCGCTCAGAAGTGCTGTCTGCACAGTCAACACTTGCTGCCGTGTTATTGGGGTTCAGTAACGTCAGCTGTTCCCCTGCTGTGCGCACGGCAATTTTTCCTGCTCTGTCCACATTCTCACTACTACAGATTTTAAAGTTGCTCCAATTACACCTCTGGCTCCTCTGTTTTCAGTATTATCCCTGAGCTCCAACACCGCCAGTTGGCGCTCGGAAGTGCTGTCTGCACAGTCAACACTTGCTGCCGTGTTATTGGGGTTCAGTAACGTCAGCTGTTCCCCTGCTGTGCGGACGGCAATTTCTCCTGCTCTGTCCACATTCTCACTACTACAGATTTTAAAGTTGCTCCAATTACACCTTTGGCTCCTCTGTTTTCAGTATTATCCCTGAGCTCCAACACCGCCAGTTGGCGCTCAGAAGTGCTGTTTGCACAGTCAACACTTGCTGCCGTGTTATTGGGGTTCAGTAACGTCAGCTGTTCCCCTGCTGTGCGGACGGCAATTTCTCCTGCTCTGTCCACATTCTCACTACTACAGATTTTAAAGTTGCTCCAATTACACCTCTGGCTCCTCTGTTTTCAGTATTATCCCTGAGCTCCAACACCGCCAGTTGGCGCTCAGAAGTGCTGTCTGCACAGTCAACACTTGCTGCCGTGTTATTGGGGTTCAGTAACGTCAGCTGTTCCCCTGCTGTGCGGACGGCAATTTTTCCTGCTCTGTCCACATTCTCACTACTACAGATTTTAAAGTTGCTCCAATTACACCTCTGGCTCCTCTGTTTTCAGTATTATCCCTGAGCTCCAACACCGCCAGTTGGCGCTCGGAAGTGCTGTCTGCACAGTCAACACTTGCTGCCGTGTTATTGGGGCTCAGTAACTTCAGCTGTTCCCCTGCTGTGCGGACGGCAATTTCTCCTGCTCTGTCCACATTCTCACTACTACAGATTTTAAAGTTGCTCCAATTACACCTTTGGCTCCTCTGTTTTCAGTATTATCCCTGACCTCCAACACCGCCAGTTGGCGCTCAGAAGTGCTGTTTGCACAGTCAACACTTGCTGCCGTGTTATTGGGGTTCAGTAACGTCAGCTGTTCCCCTGCTGTGCGGACGGCAATTTCTCCTGCTCTGTCCACATTCTCACTACTACAGATTTTAAAGTTGCTCCAATTACACCTCTGGCTCCTCTGTTTTCAGTATTATCCCTGAGCTCCAACACCGCCAGTTGGCGCTCAGAAGTGCTGTCTGCACAGTCAACACTTGCTGCCGTGTTATTGGGGTTCAGTAACGTCAGCTGTTCCCCTGCTGTGCGGACGGCAATTTCTCCTGCTCTGTCCACATTCTCACTACTACAGATTTTAAAGTTGCTCCAATTACACCTCTGGCTCCTCTGTTTTCAGTATTATCCCTGAGCTCCAACACCGCCAGTTGGCGCTCGGAAGTGCTGTCTGCACAGTCAACACTTGCTGCCGTGTTATTGGGGTTCAGTAACGTCAGCTGTTCCCCTGCTGTGCGGACGGCAAATTCTCCTGTGTCAACGTCACTTTGCCTCCAATGCGTTGTCCTGTCATGTTGCGATCGGGTTAGCTGACTCTATGGTGCCTGCAGTTTAGGTGACTCCTATGTGGGCTGCGGGATCTGGCAATGAAGGCTGGTTCCATAGTGCCAATAAGACAAGCACCCCCTGTAGGACTGTGGGTTTTTGTAACTGTGGCCGGCTCGCGGCCTTGCAACTTTTTTTTACATGGGTACCTTCTGCTACCCATCCGGGTTCTAGTACCGTCAGCTGGTTCTCGGCAGTGCCTTTGGCTTAGGTGCCTCCTTCTCGGTATCCAAGTTCCACCAACGTCTGCTGGTCCTTGGTAGTGCTTTCTGGCACAGGTACCTCCTGCTTAGTAACCGAGTTCCAGTACCGTCAGCTGGTCCTCGGTAGTTCCATTGGCTCTTGTACCTTCTGCTACCCATCCGGGTTCCAGTACCGTCAGCTGGTCCTCGGTAGTTCCATTTGCTCTTGTACCTTCTACTACCCATCCGGGTTCCAGTACCGTCAGCTGGTTCTCGGGAGTGCCTTTGGCTTAGGTGCCTCCTTCTCGGTATCCAAGTTCCACCAACGTCTGCTGGTCCTTGGTAGTGCTTTCTGGCACAGGTACCTCCTGCTTAGTAACCGAGTTCCAGTACCGTCAGCTGGTCTTCGATAGTTCCATTGGCTCTTGTACCTTCTGCTACCCATCCGGGTTCCAGTACCGTCAGCTGGTTTTCGGTAGTTCCATTTGCTCTTGTACCTTCTGCTACCCATCCGGGTTCCAGTACCGTCAGCTGGTTCTCGGTAGTGTCTTTGGCACGGGTACTCCCTCCTGCCCAGCCTAGTTCCAGCACGCCAGCTGTTTCCGGGTAGTGTCAACGTCACTTTGCCTCCAATGCGTTGTCCTGTCGTGTTGCGGTCGGGTTAGCCGACTCTATGGTGCCTGCAGTTTAGGTGACTCCTATGTGGGCTGCGGGATCTGGCAATGAAGGCTGGTTCCATAGTGCCAATAGGACAAGCACCCCCTGTAGGACTGTGGGTTTTGGTAACTGCGGCCGGCTCGCGGCCTTGCAACTTTTTTTTACATGGATACCTTCTGCTACCCATCAGGGTTCCAGTACCGTCAGCTGGTTCTCGGCAGTGCCTTTGGCTTAGGTGCCTCCTTCTCGGTATCCAAGTTCCACCAACGTCTGCTGGTCCTTGGTAGTGCTTTCTGGCACAGGTACCTCCTGCTTAGTAACCGAGTTCCAGTACCGTCAGCTGGTCCTCGGTAGTTCCATTGGCTCTTGTACCTTCTGCTACCCATCCGGGTTCCAGTACCGTCAGCTGGCTCTCGGCAGTGCCTTTGGCTTAGGTGCCTCCTTCTCGGTATCCAAGTTCCACCAACGTCTGCTGGTCCTTGGTAGTGCTTTCTGGCACAGGTACCTCCTGCTTAGTAACCAAGTTCCAGTACCGTCAGCTGGTCCTCGGTAGTTCCATTGGCTCTTGTACCTTCTGCTACCCATCCGGGTTCCAGTACCATCAGCTGGTTCTCGGCAGTTCCTCAGCCTTCTTGTACCTTCTGCTACATTTCCAAGTTCAAGCTTTTTGAAATGGTTCTTGGTAATCACTCTGGATCTCCCTGATGAGGACCCTGAAGACGAGGACCCTGAAGACCAACCCGAAGAAGACGATGACCCCGAAGACGAGGACCCTGAAGACGAGGACCCTGAAGACGACCCTGAAGAAGACGAGGACACCGAAGACGACGACCCTGAACGCGAGGACCCTGAAGACCACCCCGAAGAAGACGAGGACCCCGAAGACGACGACCCTGAAGACGACCACCCTGAAGACCACCCCGAAGAAGACCAAGAAGATGACCCTGAAGAGGACAAAGAAGAAGAAGACAACCACCAAGATACAGAAGAACAAGAGACAGAAAACCAAGAAGCAGAAGTACAAGAAGCTGCAGAACAAAAAGCGGAAGAACATTAAGCATAAGACTAAAAATCAGAGCAAAAGATAATATCTAAATTATAAGCAGAAGATGACTAAGCAGTGTATGGGGGTGAGTCCGTTCCTCCTCGTGGTGCCCCTGGAAAAGACCTGCTGCTGCAGGCCAAACTGAACGCAGACAAATCCTGTTGTAAATCTTTTGTGACGGGCAGAACAAAAGGTGTAATGTTCAAACTTTTATAGATAACAACTACAGGAATGCCTGTCACAAATAAGAATATGATGAAGAAGAAGAATATGAAGAAGATGAAGTAGAATATGAAGAAGAATAATAGTTGAATAAGAAGAATATGAAGAATGTAAAAAAAAAGAATAATACGAAGAAGGTGAAGAAGAAGAAGATGAAGAAGGTGAAGAAGAAGTTGATGAAAAAGATGTTGATGCTGAGGATGATGAAGGAGAAAGAGTGGGAGAAGTAAAAAAGAAGGTGAAGAGCATTGAAGTAGTGAAACATAAATATCTGATAAAATATAAAAATACTTAACATAGTCAATATTTCCGTAACTCCGAACGTCTTAAAAAAAAAATTAATTCCTGCTATTCCATTTGATTGGGCTAAACCTCTATGCCTTTATTGTCTCCCCCACCTCCCCCAATACATTCTACATTATTCTTAGTTGTTTTCCTTCATGTAGAATTAACCTACAAGGAAAGAAAGGGTTTATTTTCATTCCGATATTTCTGTCCCATTGACTTGCATTGGTTTCCGGTATCGGAATCGGCGATATCCAATACTTTTTGGGTATCGGTCCGATCCAATCCGATCCGATATTTCCCGATATCGGAAGGTATCGCTCAACACTAATCACCACCCTTTTGCCCCATTAAAAATAAAACAACTGCAAAAAATAAAAAATACACAAATTTAGTATCACTGCATTCGTAAGAGTCTGATCTGTCAAAATATAAAATAGATTAATTTGATTGGTAAACTGAGTAACGAGAAAAGAAATCTAAACGCCAGAATTACTTTTTTTTAGCCTCCTCAATACACAATAAAATGCAATAAGAGGCGATAAAAACATTGTATCTACCCCAAAATGGTATCAATAAAAACGTCAGCTCGGCGCGCAAAAAATAAGCCCTTGCCCAGCCCCAGAAGCCCAAAAAATGAAAACGGTCCAGGATATGCAGTTTGCAGCTGGATCCAAAATGGAGGCACAAGCAAAATTTTTAGTTTTTACACATTCACGAATTTTGTTTCACCACTTACATAAAAAAAATTATACATGTTTGGTATCTGGTAATTGACCAGGAGAATCATATTGCAAAGTCAGTTTTACTGTATAGTCAACATGGTAAGTAAAAAATCTAAAAAACAATTGTGGAATTGCACCATTTTTGCAATTTCAATGCACTTGGAATTTTTCATTCAAAAGTATAACTTGTCCCGAAAAAAACAAGCCCTCATACAGCTATGTGGACGGAAAAATAAAAGTTATGGCTCTTAGAAGAAGGGGAGTAAAAAACGAAACCAAAAAAATCAGAAAATGGCCGTGGCGTGAAGGGGTTGCACCTAAAACCTAGGATATTTTTTTCAAAAAGGCTATAATAATCAATAGAGGAAAATATATTTTGTTACATTTTGGAAAATAAACTAATAGAGAACATTCTGAGAATTTCACTGAAAAAGAAAGGATGCTTCCTTGAAGGATCTTTCTGTATTAAACGTCTTCTTTTTGCTACACATGTAAGAGGAGCTTTCGAAAAGAAAGTAGAAGACCTTTTTTACACAAATTTTTAGAGTTGTCTCTTTCTTGTCCAGATCATTTTATCATCCCGTGAGGCACATCACCTGCAATAAAAAGGATTTCAAGACATAAGACAACTAGTGTTTTTTGAATGCAATGTATCAGATTCTCTCTTTCATTGTCAGTTGTTTTCAGAAAAGTTCTCGAATGTTCTCAAGTCAAGATTCTCCCCCAGACCTTAAATACAACTCAAGGAAGACTCTATTGGGATGACATTTCTAATTCGTACTGGTCTCATTCTGGGTGGCTTGATGACATAGGATTGTAAAATCTTCTGAAGTTCTTGTTGTTGTCATTCATTCTTCAAAAATAATGGCTTCAAGGAAAAACACTAATTTCAATATTATCACGAGTCTTTGTTACGTTAACTGACAACAGATTTTTAACGTCCAAGGTTGGAGGTCAAACTTGTTGCTTCACGTAAATGAAGTTAATCTAGAGTTATCTATCCTCTTATGCTCTTTCTTAAAGAAGATGACTACCTCAATTTCCAAGCGAGCCCTCAAGGCAGACTGGTAAAAATACTTCCTGTGAAGTCAGTAGGAGAAACCAAGGGTATAATCTTCATGAGAGGTCATTCAAGGCCAACAAATGTTTACACTCAAGCATTATTTCTGAAAACTTTTACTCTGCTTTGGCCGCTAATCATGTAGACATCCTTTATGGTGGATTTTGATGTTAGTGTCCTATTTCTCATTATTCCCAATGGAATTAGAGGTAGACGACCCTGGGGACACATCAGTTTTCAAGAGGTGCTGAAAATGTAAGCCACTCTACTGTAGGCTTCTATAGAGCTGTCTATCACTCACACTATTCATCTGTCATGTCCTTCACCTGTAAGCAGGTGTGAGTCTCCTTCTACATTTATAGAGCTGGCTGGCCCGCCGTTGGGAATTTTTCTGGTTTTCTTTATAAGCTATAATAATTCTTTTTGTCTTAGGCCTCATTTCCATTTATCCAGCCATCAAGCCTATTTTCCTCCAGCCAGTTACGAAACACTGGAGCGCAAACTCATGTGGGAACTAATCCTCAAATTTTGGAGCCAGCTCTTTGAAGGAGCAGGATCTAAAAATGTTGCATATTGCATTTTTCAATCTTGACTTATGTTTTTGCAGAGGAAACTGGTATTAAAACTGGATGACAAGTGTTCAGTTGAGAAACAAAAAAACGGATCTTGATGCAAAGGGTTAAAGGAAACCCAGCCTTAGAACAACTACAGTCTGTTTGAATATTGTTATACAAAGCTCGTTATCTATTTTGGAGAAGGGCGTCGTGTATATCATCTACACATGTGGTCAAAATTGTTGGTACCCCTCATTTAATGAAAGAAAAAACCACAATGGTCACAGAAATAACTTGAATCTGACAAAAGTAATAATAAATTAAAAATCTATGAAAATGAACAAATGAAAGTCAGTCATTGCTTTTCAACCCTGCTTCCACAGAATTTTAAAAAAAATGAAACTCATGAAATAGGCCTGGACAGAAATGATGGTACCCCTGAAAATAATGTGACAAAAGGGACATGTTAAATCAAGTTGTGTCCACTAATTAGCATCACAGGTGTCTACAATCTTGTATTCAGTCAGTGGGCCTGTATATAGGGCTACAGATACTCACTGTGCTGTTTGGTGACATGGTGTGTACCACACTCAACATGGACCAGAGGAAGCAAAGGAAAGAGTTGCCTCAGGAGATGAGAAAGAAAATTATAGACAAGCATGTTAAAGGTAAAGGGTATAAGACCATCTCCAAGCAGCTTGATGTTCCTGTGACTACAGTTGCACATATTATTCAGAAATTTAAGATCCATGGGACTGTAGCCAACCTTCCTGGACGTGGCCGCAGGAGGAAAATTGATGACAAATCAAAGAGACGGATAATATGAATGGTAACAAAAGAGCCCAGGATAACTTCTAAAGAGATTAAAGGTGAACTTCAAGCTCAAGGAACATCAGTGTCAGATCGCACCATCCGTCGTTGTTTGATCCAAAGTGGACTTCATGGGAGATGACCAAGGAGAACACCACTGTTGAAACAAAATCATAAAAAAGCCAGACTGGAATTTGCCAAACTACATGTTGACAAGCCACAAAGCTTCTGGGAGAATGTCCTATGGAGGATGAGACAAAAATGGAAGTTTTGGGCAAGGCACATCAGCTCTATGTTCACAGACGGCAAAATGAAGCATATCAAGAAAAGAACACTGTCCCTACTGTGAAACATGGAGGAGGCTCTGTTATGTTCTAGGGCTGCTTTGCTGCATCTGGCACAGGGTGTCTTGAATCTGTGCAGGGTACAATGAAATCTCAAGACTATCAAGGGATTCTAGAGAGAAATGTGCTGCCCAGTGTCAGAAAGCTTCTTCTCAGTCGCAGATCATGAGTCTTGCAACAAGATAATGACCCAAAACACACAGATAAAAACACCCAAGAATGGCTAAGAGGAAAACATTGGACTATTCTGAAGTGGCCTTCTATGAGCCCTGACCTAAATCCTATTGAGCATCTTTGGAAAGTGCTGAAACATGCCGTCTGGAAAAGGCAACCTTCAAACACGAGACAACTGAAGCAGTTTGCTCATGAGGAGTGGGCCAAAATACCTGTGGAGAGGTGCAGAAGTCTCATTGACAGTTACAGGAATCGTTTGATTGCAGTGATTGCCTCAAAAGGTTGTTCAACAAAATATTAAGTTAAGAAGAGTACCATAATTTCTGTCCAGGCCTATTTCATGAGTTTAATTTTTTTTTTAATTCTGTGGAAGCAGGGTTGAAAAGCAATGTCTGACTTTCATTTGTTCATTTTCATATATTTTTAATTTATTATTACTTTTGTCAGATTCAAGTTATTTATGTGACCATTGTGGGTTTTTCTTTCATTAAACGAGGGGTACCAATAAATTTGACCATGTGTGCATTTTTCATATTTCCTTTAAAGCCACTTTGGAAAGTTTTGATCCTCTTTCCTAAGAGAAATGAAAATCTTTGTACTACTTGAAAAACTTAATAAACACCCTAGAATTTAAAAAAAGGCTACAAATATAAGGGTCTTTGTAAAACATAATCAAGGGCATGATATGTATCTACCCATGAAGATGACCAATATCTTCTCCCATTAGAGAACTATTAGTCTGTTGTGTCTTTTTCGGTTTCATTTACTTCATTTCAAGGCAAAGTGCATAGCAAAAGCACACAATTTATCAAAGAGTATAAAAGTAACTTCTCAAGACACCTACCATTGATTTCTGAGTGATTAATTTATGCAAAACTTGTCAGATCTGAAGAAGTCTCACATACCCTGGATTAGATTATGTCTTTTGTTAAAACCTGTCTCCTGTTACGAGACAGGATGATGGGTGTCCAGAGTCTAAGGGAACCCTTGTCTTCATCTTTAGCCCCATCACAATCACAAATATTTTCTAAAAGTTGCTCCCATGGTTGCTGTCTCCTAGAATTGTCTTCAATCATTGACAACTACACTACAGGCACCAAAAAATGAAGTCAAGGTCATTGCATCACCTGAGGTCGGAGACAAAGTTCAGATGACAATGGTATCGGAGAATAGACATAACAAGTAATCCCTGCTCCACAATGCAAAACTTTCCTGCACTTACCCTATTTCATGTAGTATGCTGACGTTCTCTTATGTAAAAAAGTTTATTTTGGGCTCTCTCAAGCACAACAGCCCAGGATGTGACTGATACCTCCTAAACTCTAACAGGTCACCAACTCAGAGGTCCTCAGCCAAGTTAGAAAACACAAAAAATGGGAAACTGAAATGGACTGTTGGTCAGAGCTGATAACAACCTTAAATGTCAGAAAATATAGAAAGATACCCTGATTTTGGTTATTTCTAAAGCCTCCATCCCCCGTACACAGTAGATAGCTATTGGACAAAAAATGGTTTGGCCAATCCTTTGGCCGATAGTCATCTTCTCCAACTCTTCTATACTTTGCAGGGTGCTCTAGTATCCTCTATGAAAGAGACGCTGCCAGACTCCTCTGTCTTATCACTTAAAGAACAATAGGATCCTTAGTCAGAAATCACATCCTTCTGTCCCCTTACATCATCTATTGGGGGACAGTCGGGAGGCCCTCATATACATTAGACAGTTGGCCAAACTGGTCGATATCAGCAGGTTGGGTGTACAACCTAATGCCATTTTTTCTAACCAAATCTCATTCAAGCTCGGTTTATAGACAAACATCCTCATAGAGATCTAATTCTCTACATTGCCCCCTATTTCGTGACATTATCCTTTTTATATGCTGCCATTTTAGACTCCTGTACACGTTAGATAAAAGTCGGACAAACTCACAGATTTCATAGGGTACTAGTGCGCATGTAATGTGTATGAGGCCCTCCGGATTCTCCCCCAATAAGAAATGTTGGTTTGGGTAGGTAGAATTTCAACACCAGATCCTTTTCCTCTTCCGTGACATTAGCTAGCTACTATCTGACACATCTGGTAGTGACTTAAAGGGGATCTTTCACTTGATATTTTTTATTTAAACTGAGTTCCTCCTTCAGCTTCTGCTGCTCCACGGATTCTGGAATAGTTTTTTCTTTTTCTTCTGTGTGCCCCTCTATTCCAAAATTATACCCCCTGATAATAGTGTTAATGCAAGATTTCCCATCAAGTTCCTGGGTGTGTACCACAGAACTTCTCTGTGGGCGTGGCTGTGTTTTCATTGGCCAGTGTCAGAGGAGAAAAAGCAAATACCTACAGAGAAGTTCTGTGGTATACACCCAGTTGGTTGAAGGGAAATTTTGCATCATTATTATCAGGGGGTATAACTTTGGAATGGAGTGGCACAGAAGAAAAACTTTTTCCAGAACCATTAGGCAAGCACCAAATAGAGAAGCTACTCAGCTTATAAGAAATCTGTCAGCAAGATTTCAATTTCCATACTGTTTTTATGTTCAGGCAACTCCTGTAAAGTCCAGCCATATCTTTAGCTAGCCAGTCTGTTCTGCCATGACCTTGAAATCGCTATTTGAATCAATACAGAAATGAGACTGAAGTGCTCTTGGCACATGGAAGCTCTTCCAAAGCCTCTGTCACTCCAAACCAGGAGGTGTCTTTTCCTACTTAATTGACAGCTCCTGAGCTTGAAGTCACACAGCAAAGGAGCTGTCAATCAAACAAAAGGTGGCGCTCGGCGGACAATAGAGCCGCAGTGGCAGTGGCTTGGGAAAAGCTTCCATGAGTTGAAAGCACTTCAGCCTAATTTGCATATTGATTCAAATTCAGATTTTTTTGATAATGGAGATACGGACAGGCCATGCAGAGGGATGGATCGACTTCTCTTTGCTAGAGCTATGAGAACATATACAAGGTTTGGAGGGTGAAATCCTTCAGACAGATTTCCTTTAAATCAAAAAGTCCAGTGAAATGTCCTTTTTTTAGAGTTCTTTTGAATACCGTAATGTGCAGCATATAATAAAAAAAAATGCATACTTACCTCCCAGATTAGCGTCCCTGGTCTGAGCGCTGTGTCCCCTTGCAATCTCGTGACATTATTTAGGTATAGAGAGAGCTATTAGCGGCCACTGATGGACTGCAGCCTGCACAGTTCTTCCGAGCGAAGCAGTGGCGCCGATCTAGGAGGTAAGTATGCTTTTTTTTATTTTATACTGCACATTGGGGCCGGGGGCTATTTAAGAGGGATTGTCCAGTAGTGGACAACCCCTTTAAACTAGATTTACAGACAGATTTCTGCACATAACAACTATGGCTTTATGGCCAAAAAGCTAAAGAGCATCAGGAACTTTGGTAGGTTTACACGGACCAGTGATATGGAGCGAGGTCTCTTACGAATTTCAGGCCCTGTAAAGAGAACTTTACCCCACTCTCCCCATTGAAAACACATGGGGTGATAGTCTAAGATGTATGGGCACTTTTAGAGTAGTCATTGCCTTTCTCCTACCCAAACAGGACATAATTAGAGATGAGCGAACCCAAACTTAAAAGTTTGGTGTTCGTACCGGAAAGTAAGTGTCCGGTGCTAACCGCCGAACATGGACTTTCCCAGAGGTCCGTTGCAATGTTCGAGAGAGCGAGATTTTTTTTCTTAGCCAGACCCATAGTTCAGGCCTCCATTGTTTTCAATGGGGTTCAAGTTTTGGTTCAAGTTCGGGTACAGTTCTGGTACCCAAAACAAACTAGGTCGGAGAGCAGTTTTTTTGTCTTCCCTAAAGTGTTTTCTGCAGCTGGACAATGCCTAATTTGGAGCTTTCTTCATCCGGAGACGTTTCAAAGAGTGGCATGCACTTTTTTTTCCCCACCAGGTGTTTTCCAAAGCTAAAGTACATGAAAAACGCTCAAAACACTGGACATATGATTAGCAAAGTGGTTTTATATTAGATAAATTAATAGGAAGAGTCTATAAAGCATTTTTAGAGGATTTTTAAGGGGTCTTTTGGAGTGGACCAATCGGAGGTCTGCCGCTGACATCGGCGTACAAGTCACTGGCGGCATCATGCACTGCCCGTCACTTGCACTCTGAAGTCAGCTGCCGGCTTCTGCTTGAGTAGAATTGTTTATTTTTTGTATATTTATTGGAGAAGAGCTGAAGAACAGGGACAATATTACAGGAAGGGGCCCAGGATGGGGGACATATATTACTGAAAGGGGCCCAGTATTGAGGGGACTATACCAGGATGGGGGACATATATTACTGAAAGGGGCCCAATATTGAGGGCACTATACCAGGATGGGGGACATATATTACTGAAAGGGACCCAGTATTGAGGGGACTATACTAGGATGGGGGACATATATTACTGAAAGGGGCCCAATATTGAGGGCACTATACCAGGATGGGGGACATATATTACTGAAAGGGACCCAGTATTGAGGGTACTATACCAGGATGGGAGACATATATTACTGAAAGGGACCCAGTATTGAGGGTACTATACCAGGATGGGAGACATATATTACTGAAGGGGGCCCAGTATTGAAGGCACTATCCCAGGATGGGAGACATATATTACTGAAAGGGGCCCAGTATTGAGGGCACTATACCAGGATGGGGGACATATATTACTGAAAGGGACCCAGTATTGAGGGTACTATACCAGGATGGGAGACATATATTACTGAAGGGGGCCCAATATTGAAGGCACTATACCAAGATGGGAGACATATATTACTGAAAGGGGCCCAGTAATGAGGGCACTATACCAGGATGGGAGACATATATTACTGAAAGGGGCCCAGTATTGAGGGCACTATACCAGGATGGGAGACATATATTACTGGAAGGGACCCAGTATTGTGGGCACTATACCAGGATGTGGCACATATAATACTGGAAGGAGCCCAGTTTTGGGGGCACTATACCAGGATGGGAGACATATATTACTGGAAGGGGCCCAGTTTTGGAGGCACTATACCAGGATGGGAGATGTATATTACTGGAAGGGGCCCTGGATGGGGGCACTACACCAGGATGAGGGATATATATCACTGGAAGGGGCCCACAATGGGGGCACCACACCAGGATGGGGGACATATATTACTGGAAGGGGCCAGTATGGGGGCATTATACCAGGATGGGGGACATATATTACTGGAAGGAGCCCAGTATTGGGAGCATTATACTAGGATGGGGGTCATGTATTACTGGAAGAGGCCCTGGATGGGAGACATTATACTAGGATGGGGGACATATATTACTGAAAGGGGCCCAGGATGGGAGCATTATACCAGGATGGGGGTCATATACTACTGGAAGGGGCCCAGGATGGGGGACATTATACCAGGATGGGGGACATATATTACTGGAAGGGGCCCCGGATGGGGGCATTATACTAGCATGGGGGACATATATTACTGGAAGGTGCCCAGTATTGGGAGCATTGTACCAGGAAGGGGACATATATTATTGGAAGGGGCCCAGGATGCGGGCACTACACCATGATGTGGGACATATATTACTAGAAGGGGCTCAGAATGGGGACATTATACCAGGATGAGGGACATATATTATTGGAAGGTGCCCAGTATTGGGAGCATTATACCAGAATGGAGGACATATATTACTGGAAGGGGCCCAGTATTGGCAGCATTATACCAGGATTGGGGATATATATTACTGAAAGGGGCCCAGGATCTAGGCACTACACCAGGATGTGGGACATATATTACTAGAAGGGGCCGAGGATGGGGACATTATACCAGGATGAGGCACATATATTACTGGAAGGTGCCCAGGATGGGGGGCATTATACCATGATGGGGGGCATATATTACTGGAAGGTGCCCAGTTTTGGAAGCATTATACCAGGATGGGAGTCATATGTTACTGGAAGGGGCCCAGGATGGGGGACATTATACCAGGATGGGTGACATATATTACTGGAAGGGGCCCAGGATGGGGAACATAATACCAGGATGGGGGACATATATTACTGGAAGGTGCCCAATATTGGAAGCAATGTACCAGGAGGGGGTCATATATTACTGGAAGGGGCCCAGGATGGGGGCATTGTAAGAGGGTGACCAGGACGGGCATGCGCCTCTTCCCTCTTTCTGCACATATTGCTGTACTCTGTGTTTATATATGAGTATGTATGTGACCTAATGTCTGATGTGTTAGTTATAGGGTCAGTATAGGTTAGATATAGATAATTAGATTAGGAATTGGGTAAACTGCAGTGGTGGGCACAATAGTTTAGGATAGAAACAGTTAATGGGTTTAGCAATAGCTCCAGTGTAGGAGGAGCCGGGGTAGTAACAGAGAAGTCTGCCCAGCAACCGAAGGAGGATTGGTGATTGGTCCAGTGAAAAGGGGAGGAGCCTGGGCCAGGTCAGAGTAACGTTTTTTTCTGTCAGTTAGTTAGTTAGAGTCTGAGGGAGAGATGTGACAGAGCAGTAGTTGGAGGACCAGGGGCACAGAAACCCGGTCCGACCAGCAGCAGAGGAACGTTAGTCAGGAACTCTAAAATGACTTTCCCTTAACGTTTGGAGCCTACGGTCCACAGGAGTCAGCAGAGTAACTTGTCTCAAAATTTTCCCAGAAGGGAAAGTCGTACGGGGAAATAGTACAGAGGAAATGGAACGGGACTCTTAAAACTGCGAGCATCTCAGAGGCCAAGGAGGTCGACTATGGAAGGGACAGCTCAGGACAAACGGACAGTGAATATTAAAATATGATGTGCAATGAACTGTGAACCTGGAAATGGATGTACCCAATACTGCATGCTCCCTCATGTTGAAGTTGGACTGTTAAGTAAAGTTCTTTCTTTATAAAATGGAGTGGAAGTCCCCTATTGTGTGTGTGGCGGTTCCTGAAGTGGTAAAACCGAAGACAGCAGAGATCTGCGACCAAAACGTGAGTGTTCTGCACCACACGCACAGCACAGAAGAATTGGGACATTTGTCTTTGTCAGGGAGCCAGGGTGTAGGAACACAACAACAGTCCCTCGCCACTAGTACCACCCTGTACCCCTCACAAAATTGGCATAGTCGGCAGGATTTAGAGTCCTTGCATATAAAGAGTGGAGGAACCCCTGAAACAGTTAATTTGACGACCGTTAGAAGTCTCAAAATAGCGACCGTCGAAGATTTTAAAATGGTGGATGGTGCAGAGGCTGATGATAGCTCCGCCCATCATGGGTGGTCTGCCATAAAAACTAAGCAAACCTTTGGCTGGAGAGGGTGCTGGGCTGAATCTAGGGCGCAGCCCCTTATTGTCAATGCCTGCCCATCGTGGGCTCGTTCGGAAGAAAAAGCCTCCCCTATTATTACAATTACCCAAAAAGCAAGGACAGACTCCACCTACAAAAGGGAGAAGTCCTGAAGCAGATGCTCACATGCAAAGTAGTGCGGCGCCATTGCTGGAGTTGGCGCTGAAGGAGGCAGGAGAGGCGCAGTCCCGATCTGGGCGACCGGAGGAATAACTGCAGCGGCGGTGTCTGAAGATGCCAGAGATGCGGCTCCGGTGACCATGGCGGCGATGAGTCCTGTCCCGGGTCCCACACCTAGCCCCCAGCCTCCTACTTACCAGGAAGCGATGAGAGCCCCCGGGGTCGCAGAGGCCTGGTGGATCACAGGTGTGTTTGCAGAGAAGAAGCAGCAGGAGCAGGCAATGAACCAGCCTGTGCGGCCGACTGTGGTGGCCGCAATACAGCTGGCCGTGGCCCAAAGCGAGGGCTTGAATCCCAGAGCAGCATTCCCTGTGCCGGAGTCATTGGGAGCTATGGACGGCTCTCAGGGGGGCATGCAGTCAGAGTCCCCGAGCCTGTTAGCAACGGAAACAAGAAGCCGGAGCAACAGCGGAGGTTCTGCCTCCAGTGGTTCATCCTCCAGGACCACCATCATCTATATTCAAGGCCAGGAAGTGGCCCATTATGGTGGTCACAGGGGAATCCCCGAGTGAAGTGACCACTGTGAAAATGTCTTTTTGTGCTAGTTGCACTGGAAAAAGGAGACTGTTCTGCGTCTCTGTGGGCAAGAGCCTGTTATGATCTGCAACATAAACTAGGGAAAGAAGGGGAGAGCTGTCCCTACAGTAAGACTAAGCTGAGTCCCTATGTTGTAGCGGGCGACCTGTTCCTTGTGAACAGACCCGCCTTCGTCCTTGGCTAGTCTGAACGGAGACCTATAGAGAAAGGGAAGGGTCCCTAAAAGAACTAAGGACTGGGACAAAAATGTGACACCTCCTAACAGAAGTTGTTGCAGAGCAAAAGATAAACTGACAAAAGTACTAGAGGTCCAGAGGACCAAGCAAACTAGAGATAGATAGGCACAAAAGCACCTGGCTAGAGAGACAGTCAAAACAACACTGAAGTCCAGCAAGGCCAGAAGGGCGGAACTGGAATATATAGCAAGATGGTCACGTGACCGCAAAACACAAGATAGAAGCAAAAACAAACAGGAGGGTTCTAACAGAGCCCTGAGTAAAAGAAAAAAAACGGAAGTATCTGGTATTGGACAGTCCGGCCACAGTTGAAAAGAGAGGAATCTTTTCCGTTGTTATCCCCCCTCCAAGTTATTGCGCCTGTTGCGCATTCCCCCGCTGGATTGCGGGACTGAACCCTGAAAGGGTTAATTCTCCCACACTTATGGACTGTGTGCAACTGCTCTATGGACCATGTTTCTGTTTTACTTGGAGCTACTGAGCAACACCTAGGTCTTAAAGGGACTGTACCCAGCAGAAAGGAGGGAGGGGGGAAACTGTCGGTACGACCCTAGGATTGTGCCGGGTCACTGCTCCTGGACTGTCGGAGCTAATATAAGTTGGCCAATGGGCTATTGTATTTTAAAACAAAAGGATTCCTGTGCTTGGTAAACCCGGAGCAGGATTTGTTGGCCAATGGGCCTGTGATGGACATTTTTTTGTGGGTCCCAGGAGCAAGGGGACCAGGGTCAGTCGAACCCATTTGGTTCTTTCTACGACCCGATGTGCATGCCGGGTTGAAGGTCTTTTGCCCCTGTGTGTAAGGGCAACTTCTAAAGTGGGCCAAAATGGCTGGTCTTAATAAAAAGACTTGAACTCTGTGTTCTGGGGTCCCAACCGAGTGGGACCAAGGTCAAGGTTGACCAACAAGAGGAACTGATTAAAATGTATTAATCTGTTTTGCATTTTATATAAACATGTGAGTTAAATGTTTTAAATGTGCATTGGTGTTTTTGCAGGTGTTGTCATGGTCGGGACGACCATGTTTTAGGAGGGAGGAATGTAAGAGGGTGACCAGGACGGTCATGCGCCTCTTCCCTCTTTCTGCACATATTTCTGTACTCTGTGTTTATATATGACTATGTATGTGACCTAATGTCTGATGTGTTAGTTATAGGGTCAGTATAGGTTAGATATAGATAGAGTATTAGATTAGGAATTGGGTACAGTGCAGTGGTGGGCACAATAGTTTAGGATAGAAACAGTTAATGGGTTTAACAATAGCTCCAGTGTAGGAGGAGCCAGAGGTTTAGTGACTGCAGCAGGGTATTAACGGGGAAGTCTGCCTACCAACCAAAGGAGGATTGGCGATGGGTCCAGTGATAAAAGGGAGGAGCCTGGGCCAGGTCAGAGTAACATTTTTTTCTGTCAGTTAGCTAGTTAGAGTCTGAGGGAGAGATGTGACAGAGCAGTAGTTGGAGGTCCAGGGGGCACAGAAACCCGGTCCGACCAGCAGCAGAGGAACGTTAGTCAGGAACTCTAAAATGACTTTCCCTTAACGTTCAGGGCCTACGGTCCACAGGAGTCAGCAGAGTAACTTGCCTCAAAATCTTCCCAGAAGGGGAAGTCAGACAGGGAAATAGTACAGAGGAAATGGAACGGGACTCTTAAAACTGCAAGCGTCTCAGAGGCCAAAGAGGTCGATTATGGAAGGGACAGCTTAGGACAAACCACGGTGAATATTAAAATATGCTGTGCAATGAACTGTGAACCTGGAAAAGGATGTACCCAATACTGCATGTTTCCTCATGTTGCAGTTGGACTGTAAAGTAAAGTTCATTTTTTATAAAATGGAGTGGAAGTCCCCTATTGTGTGTGCGGCGGTTCCTGAAGTGGTAAAACCAAAGACAGCAGAGATCTGCGACCAAAGCATGAGTGTTCTGCACCACACGCACAGCACAGAAGAATTGGGACATTTGTCTTTGTCAGGGAGCCAGGGTGCAGGAACACAACAACAGTGTCTCGCCACTACTACCACCCTGTACCCCTCACAAAATTATACCAGGATGGGGGATATATATTACTAGAAGGAGCTCAGGATGGGGGGTATTATACCAGGATGCGGGACATATATTACTGGAAGGGGCCCAGGATGGGGGGCATTATACCAGGATAGGGGACATATATTACTGGAAAGGGCCCAGTATTGGGGGCACTATACCAGGATTGGGGACATATATTACTGGAAGGGGCCCAGGATGGGGGGAATTATACCAGGATGCGGTACATATATTACTGGAAGGAGCCCAGGATGGGGGACATTATACCAGGATGGGGGATATATATTACTGGAAGGGGCCCAGGATAGGGGACATTATACTAGGATGGGGGACATATATTACTGGAAGGAGCCCAGGATGGGGGACATTATACCAGGATGGGGGACATATATTACTGGAAGGGGCCCAGGATAGGGGACATTATGCTAGGATGGGGGACATATATTACTGGAAAAAGACCACGATGGAGCATACTATACCAGGGTGGGGCCCAGAATGGAGGACACTATATCAGGATGGGGGACATTGTTATAGGAAAGAGATGAGGATCGGGGACATTATTACAGGATGGGGACATTCTGGGGGCCCAGGTTTAAATTTTTCACCGGGGCTGATCGGACTCTAGTTATACCACTGATAAGGCTCCTGGGTCTTAATACAAAATCTGTAAAAGGGCCCTCACCAAACCTGCTATTCACAATACTGTTGTCTTCCTATGTGGCAGAGCGGTCTATGCAATTACTGTTTCTAACTTATAAACAGCAGCTATCACACTGGCCTGTATTATACCGTGCACATGTTATATTGTTATATCACACTTCTTTTTTTTTTCTTTTCCGTGTCCATTCATTTCTTTATTGGAAACAATGAGAGCCCAAGTTTTGGCATTTGTACTTTGACAGGCTCCTACTCTGTAAGGGGTACATTATTTATCCAAAAGAGGTGTGAGTTTGGAACATCAAGTGCGTGGATCGGATCCAACAGCGAAATTACACCAGGCACCAGCGCAAATCCCAGCGGTATAAATAGCAGCTGTTTTAAGCGAACTGCAGACAAGATGACAGGATGGAAAATATAAATTATACCAACAAAACAATACGTTGAATCACGCCTCAATATTGAGAATTTAGCAGTGTTTTATCTCTTTATCAACGCTTACTTTCTGGTATTAGATAAGATCCCGAGCTGTAAATGATCCATAAATTAATTCTCGCTTTAGGGTTTTCTCACCTGATATGAACTTTTTAATGGATGAAGAAAATAAGATAAAAAAGAAGATAGGGTGCATATTAAACAGAGGTGTAACATGAAGCTCGTGGGCACCAATACAAAATATATAACAGGGCTCCCACCTACTTCCTTAGCTTCCAACTCTTCCAAATATTCAGCCACAATTCTGGAACATTTTGGGTAAGAAAATTTTTTGTTGTTGGTGCGGGGAGTTACTGGGATCATCGGGGGCATTCCCGGGCAGATTTAGTGGTCAGGACTTAAAGGGGTTGTGTGATACTTTAATATTGATGGCTTATTCTTAGGGAAGAGTCACGCGGCCGTATAACTCGGACGAGGAACGTAACTCAATGCTCGGACTGGCTGTCGGCTCTTCCGACTCGAGCGGGATAACTGCATAGAAAAATACATGCTGTCACAATTGGGTCGGGAAAACCGACGGCCAGTCCGACCATTGTGTTGCGATCCTCATCCAAATTATATGGCCGTCTGACTCTTCCTTTAGGATAGATCATCAATACAAGTTCAGCGGGGTACGCAATCAGTTGTCTCCGGTGGCGGCTAAGGCTGGATGTGCTTAGTTGTGGAGCGGAACAGCATAGCTCCGTCAACTGCATAGTGGCTGCGGCCGGGTACTGCACATCCTCCCCTATTTTAATGAATATGGATGGATCTGTATGGATCTGTAGTACCTCGTTGTGGCCAATATACAGTTGACAGAGCTGTGCTGTTCCACTTTGCAACTAATGCACCAAGAAAAGCGTCATATTAATTCTTTGGTACTTTTCACTGGTAAATGAAGGCAGAATGTGCTTTTTTTGCTGTGGTTTTTATTGTTATTTTGAGGCATTTTCTGATGAGGTCTTTATTAGATGCCAAAAAACTCATCCAATTGCAACACCCTATATGTATGTTCACATTGAGGTTTTATTTAGGAATTTTTGGCGTAAAATTGAGCAGCAACTCTCCAAATGTTCCTCAAAAATGCAAAACTTCTCAAAAATTTGGAGTTTCTGCTCTGGTTCTCATCCAAAAACTCAACAAAAAGACTTAGTGTGAAAACACCCTTATCGTTAAAAACCCATTAAAAACCACGCTGAAAGGAAAGAGTAAAAAATGCATCAAAACTCCAAAAACACTTGTCCTTACAAACCACACTAAAATCTGTGTTTTTTTAAAGAGGTTTTTAGATGCTGATTTTTTTTACCACATTAAAAAAACTTCAAGTGATCATACCCATAAGGTCCAAAAAAATTTTTCAAGGTTGATCAAACAGTCCTATGTAAATGACAAGTACTGTAAAACTTATTCTGGGGAAAGTTTTCTCTCCACGGTGTTTCCTTTTGCAGGGATTCAGCCAGCTGTTTAAATCTGGGATTATATTGGTGACAGAAGTAAACCTGTTATTAAATTAAATTACACCGAGTAGCAAAATCCTCTGTGGGATCATGTCTGATCTGATGCTGCAAAGGAAAACAAACTCCATTCACTTGAAAAGATTTGTATGACCACATATCACATAAGGAGCGTTATGTCTCTGACTGGTGCAGAATATCGGGTCAGTTCTAGTTTTCCGGGATTCCTACATTCCGGTCAATTACTGTTATTTAACTCTATGTGCAAATTGCCTCTTCAGAGAGGAAGAGGACTAGAACTCTACAGCGCCATCTGTTGGAAGCAGCAATCCTACAAATCACTATCGACCCTTTACCGAACCTTGCAATATGACTTGGGATAAAAGCCAAATCAGAATCTCAATTTTCAGACACGGTGTTACGGGGTGTTGCCCCTCATCAGTGCAAAGTATGAGATAGGATTTAGCTAAGTGAGAGGCTCTGGACTGAGGTTTAAGGGGTAACTTTTATATTTGTAGAGAGTGACATACCAGCCCTGGCATGCCAAAGTAAGGAGGCAAATCAGATCTCATACTTTGCACTGACGAGGGGCAATACTCCCAAACACTGTGTCTGCAAATTGTGATTTTGATCTGGCTTTTTTCCCAAGTCACATTGCAAAGCTCGTTAGAGGGTCGATAATGAATTGTAGGATTGCTGCATCCAACAAGTGGCACTATAGAGTTCTATTTCTCTACTCTCTGAAGAAGCAATTTGCATATTAAATTTCCCAGAGGAGCATTGAACGGCAAATAAACCTCCTTACATTGGCATGCCAGGTCCAGTATATCACTCTCCACAAGGAGAAACTTTACCCTTTAGATCTCAGTTCAGAGCCTCTCACTTAGCCATATCAAATCTCATACTTTGCTCTGATGAGGGAGCAACACCCTGAAATACTGTGTCTGCAAATTGAGATTCTGATTGGTCTTTTATCCTAAGTTATATTGCAAGACTTGTTAAAGGGTCGATAGTGACTTGTAGGATTTCTGCTTCCAACAGGTGGTGCTATAGAGTTCTAGTTCGCTTCCTCTTTGAAGAGGCAATTTGCATATTAAATTTCCCAGAGAAGCATTGTATGGTGAATAAGTCTCCTTACATTAGCATGCCAGGGCCAGAATGTCACTCTCCACATGGAAAAGTGTTATCACTTCGACTTCATTGAACTGTATGGAAAAAGTTGTATCCCTGGACAGACACCTATACAATAGGGAATCACATACAGCTTTCCTATAAAGTCTATATAATATTGGAATCATTCCCTTTGCGGGCGGGATAGGACATAATTCTTGCAATGATAAACATTGCAGAATACAATCGCCTCTGCATGATTGTGATAAGACAATTATACTAAGGAATTGCTGTTTATGTCGTTTTCTAACAAACTGGTATAAAACTTTAAAAAGTAAATAACTTTGCTTTCTTTTTTTTTTTCTTGCTCCAATGCATCTAGAATGAAAAATGTTACTAAACCTCCTATCGTTTTGTGTATGCAACTCCTCTGCACATGAGAGTTGAGCAAAAAAATTTCTAGTCCAGTGTCCGAATCTAACATGGATCACTACACTTCAATCTTCTAATCTGACAAGACCACGTGAGCAACGCCATGAAGAGGCCTTCACAAGAGAGCGTCACACAGGTCCTTCTCCCAGGATGACGTTGTGGGGTGGTATAATGTACAGTAGCCGGGCCCCATCTAGTCTTCATTCATTCATAATCTTTACACTATCAGCTCTGTGTTATATTGATTTGGTCAGGGAACCAATGGTGTAGCCATTTCTCCAAACTGTCCCAGTAGCCCTTTTTTTGACACTGCAATGCCAGGCCGCATGTTGTTTGGTTCGTAATGCTGTGAGCAGTCTGCATGGCCTAACCGTGTTACCATGGCCTGCAGCGTCTGCGGACTGGTCTCCCATCCTATCGTAAATGGTACAGGAGCTGCCAGCAGTGGATCCTGATGATTTGCCCAAGTACATTCAGTACATTCAGTGTGGCAGAACATTCCTTAGACAACCATTAATAAGTTCACTGATAGCCAGCAAGACTGTAAGTACGGGGATTTCTGCATATGGTACTCATACTCCATACTGAATGAATTGAGATGCTTTTAAAACTCAGTTTCCCATTTATCAGCATTTTCAAATCAGTAACATGTCTGCCTATGCATCCTGTGATTTCCATAATCCCACAACTTTTCCTTTTTGGTGTTGCAATTTCGATGTTAAGTAGTGTAGTTACTCCTTTCAGTTGCTAAGACTGAACACATCATAATAAACTCTTAGCTCGTATCCACTTGACATAATATATAAAAAAAAGTTTCCATTCTCTGTCAGCAAGCACCTTCTTTCAAAAGTACCCATCCTAAATATGCATTTTTTTTTACCTGGTGTAAATGCTACTGTTCTGAATCCGGCATCATTTTTGTTTTGTTCCTGCTCTTCTCCATTCCTGAGATATGGCCGCCTCTTCTCTCTCTCTCTCTCTATATATATATACAGTACAGACCAAAAATTTGGACACACCTTCTCATTTAAAGATTTTTCTGCATTTTCATAACTATGAAAATTGTACATTCACACTGAAGGCATCAAAACTATGAATTAACACATGTGGAATTATATACTTAACAAAAAACTGTGAAACAACTGAAAATATGTCTTATATTCTAGGTTCTTCAAAGTAGCCACCTTTTGCTTTGATGACTGCTTTGCACACTCTTGGCATTCTCTTGATGAGCTTCAAGAGATAGTCACCGGAAATGGTCTTCCAACAATCTTGAAGGAGTTCCCAGAGATGCTTAGCACTTGTTGGCCCTTTTGCCTTCACTCTGCGGTCCAGCTCACCCCAAACCATCTCGATTGGGTTCATGTCTGGTGACTGTGGAGGCCAGGTCATCTGGCGTAGCACCCAAGCACTCTCCTTCTTGGTCAAATAGCCCTTACACAGCCTGGAGGTGTGTTTGGGGTCATTGTCCTGTTGAAAAATAAATGATGGTCCAACTAAACGCAAACCAGATGGAATAGCATGCCGCTGCAAGATGCTGTGGTAGCCAAGCTGGTTCAGTATGCCTTCAATTTTGAATAAATCCCCAACAGTGTCACCAGCAAAGCACCCCCACACCATCACACCTCCTCCTCCATGCTTCACTGTGGGAACCAGGCATGTAGAGTCCATCCGTTCACCTTTTCTGCGTTGCACAAAGACATGATGGTTGGAACCAAAGATCTCAAATTTGGACTCATCAGACCAAAGCACAGATTTCCACTGGTCTAATGCCCATTCCTTGTGTTCTTTAGCCCAAACAAGTGTCTTCTGCTTGTTGCCTGTTCTTAGCAGTGGTTTTCTAGCAGCTATTTTACCATGAAGGCCTGCTGCACAAAGTCTCCTCTTAACAGTTGTTGTAGAGATGTGTCTGCTGCTAGAACTCTGCGTGGCATTGACCTAGTCTCTAATCTGAGCTGCTGTTAACCTGCTATTTCTGAGGCTGGTGACTCGGATAAACTTATCCTCAGAAGCAGAGGTGACTCTTGGTCTTCCTTTCCAGGGGCTGTCCTCATGTGAGCCAGTTTCTTTGTAGCGCTTGATGGCTTTTGCAACTGCACTTGGGGACACGTTCTAAGTTTTCCCAATTTTTCAGACTGAGTGACCTTCATTTCTTAAAGTAATGATGGCCACTCATTTTTCTTTACTTAGCTACTTTTTTCTTGCCATAATACAAATTCTAACAGTCTATTCAGTAGGACTATCAGCTGTGTATCCACCTGACTTCTGCACAACACAACTGATGGTCCCAACTCCATTTATAAGGCAAGAAATCCCACTTATTAAACCTGGCAGGGCACACCTGTGAAGTGAAAACCATTTCCGGTGACTACCTCTTGAAGCTCATCAAGAAAATGCCAAGAGTGTGCAAAGCAGTCATCAAAGCAAAAGGTGACTACTTTGAAGAACCTAGAATATAACACATATTTTCAGTTGTTTCACACTTTTTTATTAAGTATATAATTCCATGTGTTAATTCATAGTTTTGATGCCTTCAGTGTGAATGTGCAATTTTCAAAGTCATGAAAATGCAGAAAAATCTTTAAATGAGAAGATGTGTCCAAACTTTTGGTCTGTACTGTATATATCAACTTATTTTTGGCAATTGGGGATGATTTTCAACTCTTTACTCTGGGAGTTTTACTGAGGACCACGCCCACTTGGATAAAAAGACTAGATTCACATACAGGAATGAGGAGGCCATTGTCACTGTACTGCTGCAGGATTTCTTGGGGCAAGGTTCTCCTTCCCTATTTCTCAGACTAGGGGGGCACCCTAGTCTATCCCTGTCCTCAGGATAACCCCGGAAGGTGGAGACGCCGGGGTCACATGCCTTGCTATGCTCCTGACTTACCCTTTTCTGTCCCCCCCCCACCCAAGAAGGTGTGAGGCTGAAATGTATAGGATTACACTAACCAGGCAGACAAAGGAAGACAGACAGGAATAAATGAAAACTGCAATCATACAAAATACACTCAACAAACAACAGAGTGGAACACAGGGGAGGGTGAGGTAGTGGAAACTAAATATGAAAGTATGAGGAGGAACATGCAAACAAACTCCATGCAGAAATCTCTAGAACTACTCTCCAACCTCCAACTCCAAACACTGAACAACTCCTCCAACTCCAAACCAGGCAGAATGAACTATCACTGGCAATTCCCAAATACCAGTGGCAAGCATATATAGCAGAGGCGAGTGCCCAACACAGAACAGTTGAGGCAGTCCAGGATGGAGAGCTCTAGGAGCTCAACTGATTAATCCGAGCAATGCCAGAGCAAAGAGAACCTGCACTGTTTAGTATGATGGTGAAGCAGATCTAACCAGTGTTGGAGTTTGGGTAACCAGACGCCGTGATCTTCTGGCCCCTCTCTGTCACGGTATCCCCGTGAAAGCCATAACTCAGGGACGGAGAGGAGCAGAAACAACAGAAAAACATCGCCAGATTCAGGAGAACAGCGGCATTTACACCAGGAAGAAAAAATACATATTGATGGTAATTGCGGCTTGTTCTGAAATGAAGTGCTTATTCAATGTATTACATAATTTTCTAAATTGTGCCTAGTTTCATGGCATTCAGATTCATGACACATAATGATACATGGAAAAGTTATCCCTGCATGATTTTTTTTTTTTAACGGGCAGGTAGAGCCAAAATACTTCCTCTAATCCCAGCTCTTGAGTGTGGTTCTCGAGTTACAGACATTGTGAATAGTATCTATGTTCTACCGTGGTCAGGGCTTCCTGGAATTTTTGCAGTACCAGTTATCTGCTCTGGCAGCTTATACTCTTTTTAAGCAGCTGAAGCTACATTTTTTGTCATCAAGTAAGTGAAGAATCTCCTGATTTATTTGATCTCATTTGTTTTCAAGCTGATACTTTATATCTCCAAGAGACTGAATATCTGAGCGCAGCTTTACATCAGGACTAAGCCTATAGAAATGAACGCATTAAACCTTTAGTGAAGATATCTATATATCTATGATAGAGGTGGTCATGGATAATGGGCATCCCACCATTCTCTTTTTTATTGCCAAGTGCAATAGATGAAAATCTGGAAGCACTAACCCTAACCCTAACCATGGAAGCACTAACCCTAACCCTAACCCTGGAAGCACTAACCCTAACCCTAACCCTGGAAGCACTAACCCTAACCCTAACCCTGGAAGCACTAACCCTAACCCTGGACACACTGATCCTGAATGTCTAAATGGTTTAGAAATTCTACTCTGATTAATTTCTTAATAAATCATTTATAGACGTCAATGCTCAGTTTTTCTAATACTGAGCTCCAAATATTGTGAACATAGATGTGAAATAAATTCTACTGCCTGCAGCCACCACTAGAGGGAAATTTCTGAATCCTTCAAATAATAATAATAAAACAGTTTGTAAACCTCACAAGCGACCTGGAGTGACACGTGCAGGCGGCAGCAGTGCCGGCTCCAGGTTTGGGTGACAGAACCGCAGTGGGTCCTTCCTGCTTTTGATTTTTCCTTCTTACCTTCAAAGTGCTCAATTTTTTTTATTTTGTCGTCTATAAAGTTGTATAAGGACTTTTTTTTATTGTACAAGCTCTAGTTTTCATTGGCACCATTTTGGGATCTATATGACTTTTTGATTTCTTTTTCCATTCCATTTTTTGGGGTAGATGAAGAGACCAAAAAAAACAGCAATTCTGTCATTTTTTTAAATTTATAAGATATATATGATACATTTTATTAGCTCAGATAATTATGTACGCAGCAATGCCAAATATGTCATTTTTTAGATTTTAATAAAATTCTGGAAAAAGTAGGTTGATTTGCACTTCTATATACATTTTTTATTTATTTATTTTTTAATATTAGACTTGGGTATTGGTAGGCGGTTCCAAAGGGTTAATTTGCTTTGAACAGAGCTACCTTTAATTGCAGCATTTAGACGAGAGTGCTGGCTGTGTATAACAGCAGGGACACGAGAACAACACTTTATCATTCTTATTAGAGATGAGTGAATTGATTTGATGTAAATATAATTTGTGTCAAATTTTTGGTAATTCGCTGACACGGGTGAGCAATTCAAACAATTTGCAAATCACTTTGCATGAATTGCCAAAAATGCCAACCTCTGTTTTACACAATGCAGAAAATTGCATCAGCCAAAGAAAATTCACATACAGGTTTACCCAGAATGTCTTCCAGCTGTCACAGCACATGATGTAGAACAGTTAATCAGGATAGACTATTATAGCCTGTATAAAAGCTGAGGCATGGAATGCAGCAGACATTTTTGGGAAAATATGGATAGTGAGAGAACGTCACAGGGGGAAAAGACCTAGATCACTGAATAAACTGTACAGATAGTGTCTAACAGCACAACAGTGAAGAACGGTTGCCATCCATTTACTCATAGCCACTTTGATATTTCTAAGGTTGTTTTTTTGTTTAAGGGCTTAAAATGGGTTGGAAACATTCCTAAAGTATCTCATGGTGTCACACGCATATTTTCAGGGAATTTGGAGTACTTGCAAATAAACCCAAATTGAATTTTGGGGAAAAATTCGGTAAAGCTGGTGAATCCGAATTTCAATATATTTGCTCGTCTCTAGTAATTATGAACATTTTGTATGAAACAAAGTTCACCATAAAGTCTTGTGAAGTGAGTTTTTTCACATGCAACTGAAATTTGTCACTATGGTTTCCTTATTTTTAGTCATTTACTGGCCATCTTGAAGAAAATATTTCCAGGTGTAAGAAAAATGAATTGTAAGTATATGACTCATCCACCCACACTCGCCTTACGGAGTGTGACTTAGTGTTCCTGTGATTGGTGACTGCTATGTTTTACGGTATGAAGTGTGTTGTGTCACCGTCAACCTCAATGACCCCTGGAGAGGATGTAGAAGGGGAAGGTCACACTGTCGATGCGCACCTGCTCTCTTCTCTACTGTGTCACCTTACTGCTGTCACCGGCCAGACGTGTACCATGGAGGATTCATCAGCATCCTTTCCAGCAGCATGTGGACAGATCTTTGAGCATTACTCATGTGCTAATAATTCTGACCTCGGTTGTGTATTTCTCAAATGGTCTCTCGCCAGTCACAGGAAGACCTCTCATGCTCTTCTTTTCATAGTAACATAGTAATATAGGTTGAATAAAGACCTAGGTCCATCTAGTTCAACCTTCCTCCATTCATTATAACTTTGATGGATCGCATGATCACACTTCTCTCCTCCATTGGTTCCTAGGAATTAGTCTTAACTTTTCTTTGTCTAGTTGGGTAATGAGTAGTGTTGAGCGAGTATGTTCTGTTAACCCTTTCGCTGAGTATGCTCGGGCTGAGCTCTGAGTATTTACAGCTGCTCGGTGATATGGTTGAATCATTCCCGTGTGCATGATTTGCAACTGTTTGACAGTTTTATTACATGTGAGGAATGTCTATTTCTTACACATTCCTCACATGTAATAAAACTGTCAAACAGTTGCAAATCATGCACACGGGAGCGATTCAAAAACATCACCGAGCAGCTGTAAATACTCGGAGCTCGTCCGAGCATACTCGGACAGAACATACTCGCTCAACACTAGTAATGATCTTCCTAGTGGAGACCATCCTAGCTGGGAAAAAATTATGTGAATTAACTCTCCTCCAAAAAGCTTGTTAGGCTATAAGTCAATGCTCAGCCTTTACTGAGCCTTGCAACATGACTAAGGCTATAAGCTTAATCAGATGGGTGTCTCTTCCTCTGAGGGGCACTGGCCAATACCTTTAGTCATTATGAGGCCCATTCAAGAGTCAGACATTGACTTACTTGGTATATACCTCGAACAGCGAGAACTAGGTAAAGACGGCTTTCTTTCTTCTTGAGGAGAACGATTATGCATAACCCAAGTTTGGAAATTCAGTTTATTCCTCCATGAAATGGATGTCTTTTTATCGTAATTGTCTTCCATTGCAAAAAAAGGGTCAAGTGTGAATAAGCCCCTATTAACGGGAAAAAAATGAATTACTAATGGTTGGAAAGGGTAGGTGGACTTGCTTTTTTGTCTCCAACTGGTCATCTAATAGTGGATCAATGGTTCATTAGCACAGTTTCGAGATATCTTACACGTTTTTTTTTTTTACCCTGTTGGATAAGAATCGGCCCATATATAAAGAGAAAATTCTGAGTGATACAGATAGGCCCTGAAAGTAAACCCCAGTTTCCATGTGTGGTTTGTAGAGGATGACTCTTATCGAGCCTCATTTATCCAAACTGTTTTTTTTTGCCCATATCAAAGCTTAGCTTTTATTTTACCAGGGCATTGTAAGAAGTTAATGAGGACATTGTCTCCTTTCCAGATAGTCAAGTGGTATTCTTTGTGGAGGGCAGTAGTGTTGTATGGGTGCATGCAACATAGTTTTGTGATAGTGGAGGTCGACGTACCCACAGGCTTATTGAATCTCCAGACCTTTACAGTACAGACCAAAAGTTTGGACACACCTTCTCATTTAAAGATTTTTCTGTATTTTCATGACTATGAAAATTGTACATTCACACTGAAGGCATCAAAACTATGAATTAACACATGTGGAATTATATACTTAACAAAAAAGTGTGAAACAACTGAAAATATGTCTTATATTCTAGGTTCTTCAAAGTAGCCACCTTTTGCTTTGATGACTGCTTTGCACACTCTTGGCATTCTCTTGATGAGCTTCAAGAGGTAGTCACCGGAAATGGTCTTCCAACAATCTTGAAGGAGTTCCCAGAGATGCTTAGCACTTGTTGGCCCTTTTGCCTTCACTCTGCGGTCCAGCTCACCCCAAACCATCTTGATTGGGTTCAGGTCTGGTGACTGTGGAGGCCAGGTCATCTGGCGTAGCACCCCATCACTCTCCTGCTTGGTCAAATAGCCCTTACACAGCCTGGAGGTGTTTTTGGGGTCATTGTCCTGTTGAAAAATAAATGATGGTCTAAACGCAAACCGGATGGAATAGCATGCCGCTGCAAGATGTTGTGGTAGCCATGCTGGTTCAGTATGCCTTCAATTTTGAATAAATCCCCAACAGTGTCACCAGCAAAGCACCCCCACACCATCACACCTCCTCCTCCATGCTTCACGGTGGGAACAAGACATGTAGAGTCCATCCGTTTACCTTTTCTGCGTCGCACAAAGACACGATTGTTGGAACCAAAGATCTCAAATTTGGACTCATCAGACCAAAGCACAGATTTCCACTGGTCTAATGTCCATTCCTTGTGTTCTTTAGCCCAAACAAGTCTCTTCTGCTTGTTGCCTGTCCTTAGCAGTGGTTTCCTAGCAGCTATTTTACCATGAAGGCCTGCTGCACAAAGTCTCCTCTTAACAGTTGTTGAAGAGATGTGTCTGCTGCTAGAACTCTGTGTGGCATTGACCTGGTCTCTAATCTGAGCTGCCGTTAACCTGTGATTTCTGAGGCTGCTTACTCGGATAAACTTATCCTCAGAAGCAGAGGTGACTCTTGGTCTTCCTTTCCTGGGGCAGTCCTTATGTGAGCCAGTTTCTTTGTAGCGCTTGGTGGTTTTTGCAACAAAACTTGGGGACACTTTCAAAGTTTTCCCAATTTTTCGGACTGACTAACCTTCATTTCTTAAAGTAATGATGGCCACTCGTTTTTCTTTACTTAGCTGCTTTTTTCTTGCCATAATACAAATTCTAACAGTCTATTCAGTAGGACTATCAGCTGTATATCCACCTGACTTCTGCACAACACAACTGATGGTCCCAACCCCATTTATAAGGTAAGAAATCCCACTTATTAAACCTGACAGGGCACACCTGTGAAGTGAAAACCATTTCCGCTGACTACCTCTTGAAGCTCATCAAGAGAATGCCAAGAGTGTGCAAAGCTGTCATCAAAGCAAAAGGTGGCTACTTTGAAGAACCTAGAATATAAGACATATTTTCAGTTGTTTCACACTTTTTTGTTAAGTATATAATTCCACATGTGTTAATTCATAGTTTTGATGCCTTCAGTGTGAATGTACAAGTCATGAAAATACAGAAAAAATTTTAAATGAGAAGGTGTGTCCAAACTTTTGGTCTGTATGGTATGTTCCAGCTAAAGTGAGTAGAGATGGTTTTCTGCAAATGTGATGTAACATAGAGTTTATGCTAATTGACTAAAATGACTCGGTCCACTGGATGGAAGCCCTGAGATTTGACTCTTACCTGACGGCATCCATGGCTCTTCTTTTGATATGTGGCCTGGTAGAATGCCACATGTGCTTCACACCGCAATGATGACATGTCACATTATGCCACCTTGGCTAAACCACAGATTAGGAGGTTGGAGGACGTTCTCAGAAATCCCATATAGTGGCCACATATTACTGACGTGGCCGATGGACTGGTTCCTGCAAATTGTTTTACACCAAATCTAGTAACACAGGATTTCTAACCAATGGCTAAAATTAGATAATTCCCATTGTTGTTGCAGATCACCAGGAGAAGATCTTCAAACAGAGGATGGACAGACATCTGTCTCAGATGGTTTAGTGAGCAGGGGGTTGGACGCGATGACCATGGAGGTCCCTTCCAACTCCAACATTCTATGATAAGATTATAAGAAGCCAGAGGAGATCAACACACAAATTGATCCCTGCAGAACAACTTGTCCACGTGAACTGAAATCACTGAAGTTACCTGGTATCAACAGTGCAAGAGTTAAAGGAGAGCGATAAACAGAAGCGTGTGATATAGTGGAGTTGGGTATGAAATATAATCGCAGATGGTCATCTACGACTTCCGTAATCTCCTGTATGGATAAGTATGTCCTTCTTCCATTAGTCACTATTATTATAATTATTGGAAAAACAATATACCATAGCAATTATGTTCTAAGGGGTTAAAAGCACGGACAGAAGATGTCTCATCAAACTCAAACTATGACATAAAGTACCTCAATTAATTTAACCTGGACCCAGGATCTGTAAAATTACCCTCCTTCATTATCAGTTGTGTTGAGTGTATTGTAAAACTCATCAAACCTTAATTGGTCACTGTCCTTCTATCAAACTTTGCATAAGTCAATAGTATAACCAAATATGAGATATGTTCTACTTTTTCTTATCAGAGAAATATGATTCTTTCTCCACTTGTGAGCCACTTCTTTTCTTTCCTCTGCCTATTGAACTCATTCAGCAATGACTGTGAAAAAACAGCTCAAATTTACCTCATTCCATACAAGACGAGCTGCTAGTTTATTGAGGGATCAGTTCACAAAGCCTATTTTAGTCTACAGAAAAGAGGAGGAAGGAGCAGAGAGAAACACTTACAGAAAGAGATGGTGTTGCAGATTTCTAGTAAAAGATGGTGCTACAGATTTCTAGTATAGCTGGATTCACAGCTAGACTGCTCAGTATTACTGTATAATGACCTTCATGTTGCTGCTGCTTCTAAGGATGTGCTACATAGAGACAGGAGAACCAGAATCCATCATGTTTGTGAGTGTAGTTTATGAGAAACATCATAGTCTCCATCCACTAGCTCAGAGACAACTGAATATTAGAGATAAAGTCTGCAGAAGCTTGTGAAATGCAGGATATAAGTCATATAATGATCAGAGATAGGGCTATTCCTCATATACAAACATGACAGCTTTTTTTTTTTTAATTCAGTGTGGTGTTGATGATACATGTAGTAGTTGAATAAACTGGGATTTCTGCAATGGCAGGAGAGCTGGAGTTTTAAGAAAAGTAGAATCCCGTCACTTAAATGCTGGTTAATTTGTGTCGAACATTTAATTGTAATATATATTTTTTATTTAAGCCTACATTCCCACAATGAATTTTTTTACCCTGGGTATTTTCGAAAAAATGTAAGTAACCTATTTTACATAATGGATTCAGAAAATGTGCAACATCAAAAACTTACCAAAAGCTCCTCTTGAGAACGTAGCCTAAAGAAGGTGACCTAGAGGAGTTACGAATTTTTAAACTAATGTCAATTAACTTAAATATTGTTTTTTTTCTTAACTTTAGGACGATTTTGTCTTCGTTGTATCCAATATTCTGCCCAATGCCCAATGCGCGGGTGTCCTGCCTTCACCTTAACACTTGCAAAGCCAGGAGGCATAGATCCAATAATCAATACATTTCTCATCCCACTGACAGCACAGGGGTTAAGGAACACGCTTTAATCTTCTGATAGCAGCTTTTTCTTCTGAGCCAGGTTTAAGACATTTAAATATTTACTCTTTAGTGAAATGACATTCTTCTGTATACCAGCCAATTTGTATTGAATTAGTCAGATCCTTATCCTCATGGTTGCACTCTGCACATATTCTTAGGAAAGAATGTTACCTGCAGCGTTTCTCCAACAGTAAGGAACCGAACATGTCACAGCAAAGACACATGGAGATCTTTCAAACACAACAAAGTAAAATGATGACTAGTAAGGTCCAGGGTGCAGTGCCACCTCACAGGATCAGCTCATGTGTGGATCCCATGGATGTACCAATCAGAAGAAGACAATATATTGAGAATGGTGTAAATCGGACTTGTCTAATCCTTTATCTAACTACCATCTTTTGTTGAAAAATTACAAATCAATCAGAGCTTCTGCCCCTGGATCTGACTGATCTCTGTTCTTTCACATTATAAGAGATAAAACATCAATAAGGAGGCTGTAAGAAAATCTCAAGAATGGAAAAATTGGAGAGCATCTACAGTCTTAGGGAGGGCAGAGAAAAGAGGCTATAGATAAGGAGGAAAGCACATGAAGAAGAAATATGTGCAGGATAGAAGCTGTGCTGATATACAGTGCATTGTGAAAGTATTTGGCCCCCTTGAACTTTTCTACCTTTTGCCACATTTCTGGCTTCAAACATAAAGATATAAAATTTTAATTTTTTGGGGAAGAATCAACAACAATTGGGACACAATCGTAAAGTGGAACGAAATTTATTGGATATTTTAAACTTTTTTTAAAAATTAAAAGCTGAAAAGTGGGGCGTGTCTGAGTAATGTAGACAACAGCATCCTGGATACACTCAGAGCTCAAATCCAGCCTACATTACAGGTAGAGACACTCACACAAGACAAAAAAAATCAGTTTGCAAACTGAAAGACAACAAAGTAATGAAGATTGCAGACTGATACCTAGTGCAGTATAAAATATTGAATACAATGGTTTCAATGTTGGGGGATTTTTTATTTTATTCTAAGCTTAATAATAAGATGATCATTCATGTTCTGCAGAGATAACTATTTAGTAGTTTTCTTTTTATGATCACAAACAGGATACATGAATCAATATTGGTAATGGTCACAGCTCACCTCCTCCTCCTTCCTACACGGGGACCTTTACCTAGATTACAGAGCAGGTTTTTGAAAGTCTCTTGTGGAAGTCAAAAAACATCCAGAATTTTGTTTCCTATGGTCCATGTGGCTGCTGCAAAATATATCTGTAATTGCTACTAAGAGCAGCTCAGGAAAGATGGCCGCCACTGTAATAAAGTGGAGAAATATGAACAAAAATGTAATTTACGCTCAGAATATAATCATAATAAGAAAGACTATGTAGCACTATCTGGTTTTAATTCCTACAAATAAATACAGGTGATACATTACCCTTTAGAGGAGTATTCACAATTTTGGAAGTTATCCCCTATCCATTGGAAAAGGTCGACAGTCTAATGTGTAGGGGGCCTTAAGTCACCAGGGAAAGTTGTGCTCTCTTCAATAATGATAGGAAGTGCACAGATTGCACCCCCTAACACCAGCCTTGTCTGCAGGTAAGCATCAATGCATTCATTATCTTAGAAGAAAAAATTACCACTCAGACTCTGAAGGTTAAACATTTTGGGATTTCAGCCAATATGCACCTACGAGCCTCGAAATGTATGATGGTGAACTTGACCCATAGAACCGTAATCATCCTTCTATCTAAAGCGATGGAACCAGCAGCAAAACTTTGCCAACGGCTTCAAAGCTGTGCACCCAAATAATCCAATAAGTGACAGGAGGCATTCCTCAAATGAATTCAGCACAACTCATTAAAGGGGAATATTTGGCAGAAATAATATGAATGCTGTTGACATACGTCTGGCTTAGACTATTGATATAGAAATATTTCATGACAAATTATTTTTACATTCTGTGAGTCTGTTTAGTTTGGCCAAGATCTACATTGTTAATTACGCTCAGGGTAAATGAAGAAGGATAGATCTCGATGAGAAATTCATGATATTAAATAATGGAGTATTTACACCAAGTTATTGTCAAGTATATTCAGTTCAGAATAGAAAATCAAGATCTGAAGAAATCCAAACTATTTATCTATCTATTATCTATCTATCTATTCCTCTATCTATCTATCTATCTCTCTATCTCTCTATCTATCTATCTATTATCTATCTATCTATCTATCTATTATCTATCTATTTATCTATCTATCTCTCTATCTATCTATTATCTATCTATCTATTATCTATCTATCCCTCTTTCTATCTATCTATCTATTATCTATCTATCTATCTATCCCTCTATCTATCTATCTATCTATCTATCTATCTCATATATATCTATATATCTATCTATATCTATCTATTCCTTTATCTATCTATCTATCTATCTATCTATCTATCTATTATCTATCTATCTGTCTATTATCTATCTATCCAAAGTGGATATAAAAAGTGTATACCACTATTAAAATGTCAGGTTTATATTAAAAACAAGGATGAGTGGACCTGTGAATGTTCGGGTTCTGGTACTCAACCCAAACTTTAGTCCAAAGTTTGGTTCAGGTGCCAGAACTGTACCCAAACTTGAATCAGAGCCCAAACCCCATTGAAAATAATGAGGACCCGAACTTTGGATCTAGAAAAAATCTCTCTGGTCCGGACTTCTCCCGGAACTCTGAACATTAAAACAGACCTCCGGAAGAAGTCCGTGTTCAGCTTTCAGCACTGGAAAAATAGCAAAGCTAAAATAATGTGGTTGCATGAGTGTGAACACTCTCTTGTAATTGGAGATGTGGTTGTGTTCAGTATTGGCCAATCTCATTTAAACTCATTGTAAGTAGTACTCAGTACATGGCTGCCATTATTTACACTGATTCTGATTAGTCCCATATAAAGTTTCGCAGTTCTAGGAAGATTTTCTTGACATTTTCTTTGTTGCATTTTAAAACAAAAGCCTTACAACACAGCAAATCAATCTCATTGTGGTAAGTTATCAGTTAGGAGAAGGGTGCAAAACAAATTCCACTATGAAGATAGTCATAAAAAAGTGGCTTAAATTTGACACAACAGTGACATCACCTAGAACTGGACGTCCCTCAAAAATTTAAGTAAAGAGAAGAAGAAAATTGATCCGGAAGGATGCCAAGAGGCCTACAACAACATTAAAGGAGCTGCAGGATTTTCTGGCAAGTACTGGTTGTATACTGCATGTGACAACTGTCACGGGTGTGTTGCCACGAAGATCGTCACGAGTACACAGCCTGACTTCTCGCAGCTGACTTGTTGGTGCTTTGTGTTTTTTCGGCAGTGAAGGAGTTAATTCTCTCTCTCTCTGGGCTAGCTGAGGTCCAGCCTCGCCCAGCTGCAATCAATGCTTCTTTAGTGAGACTCCTTCATATTCCTGCAGGTCTGTTTGGGAGGTGTCGGTGAAAGCTTTTCATTCAGACTTACAGAGCGGATCGTGGTGTTTGGAGTTGCTGAGATAAGTGTATTTGGAAGTGTTTTTTCCCTTTCCTCGCTTTATCATTTATCTCCTTTCCCGTTGGTGTTCCCTCTGTTGTAGTTGTGTAGAAGTTGTATGCAAGGTGGTTTTGGTTTTTCCCTTGTACTGTCTCGTTCGTCTAAATACTGTGTGTGGGCATATTATTTCTGGTTCCCAATTGTTGTGATCGGGGTCCTTCTCAGGACTAGATTACTGAGGTGCAGGGATCCTCAGGAGGTAGGGGTTACGCTGGCGGCCTGGACCTCTGTACCTTTAACAGTACCTCCAGGTTGAGGGATTAGTCAGGGCCCCAGCTTAGGGTCAGCTTAGGCCCCCTACCTCCAGTATTCTGTGACAGTGTGACATTTTCACCGACCAACTTAGTTTTTCTCCAGCTACCATGGATCCAGTAGCCGGTCTAGCTCGGCAGTTGCAGAGTTTGTCCATGGGGCTGGCGGACGTTAGGTCCAAGGTTTTGCATCCTCTGGAGCAAGCCGGACCAGAACCTAAAGTAGCTCTCCCTGACAGGTTCACTGGGGGGCGGGACAAGTTTTTTGTTTTCCGGGAGGCATGCAAATTGTACTTTCGGCTGCGGCCTCGGTTATCGGGCAGCGAAGAACAAAGGGTGGGAATTGTCATCTCGCTCCTACAAGGGGACCCACAATCTTGGGCGTTCTCTCTTCCCCCAAGCTCCCCGGTTCTCCAGTCAGTGGATAGGTTTTTCGCTGCTCTGGGACTCGTATATGATGACCCAGATCGGATCTCCCTTGCTGAGTCTAAGTTACGTAGGATTCAGCAGGGAGATCGTCCGGCGGAGGAATTCTGTTCGGAGTTCCGTAGGTGGGCCACGGACACCCAGTGGAATGACCCGGCTCTTAGGAGCCAGTTTTGTCATGGTTTATCCGACAAATTACAGGATGTGTTGGCACAGTATGACTCTCCCGCGTCACTGGAAGCCGCTATGGCCCTTGCCATTCGCGTTGACAGACGGCTTCGGGAGAGGTGCGGGATAACTCTACCCCCTGTAATGTCTCCACCTCCTACAAGGTCCCCTCATATGGTGGTTCCCCTGGTCAGTCCGGAGGAGCCTATGCAATTAGGAGGGACATCATTTCGGGGAAGGGGACCGGTGGAGCGCCATAAGACAGGAAGGTGTTTCCTCTGCGGGAAAAAGGGACATTTTATTGGGGGGTGTCCATCCCGTCCCTTGCAGAGTAAAGAGTCGTCGAAAAAACTGTTGATCCCAGGTTGTGTGGTGGACGGCAATCTGGGAGTAGGTATTTCGTCCCTAGGTTCGTCTCAGTTTCTCGTACCGGCGGAGGTGGTGGTGGGTGCGAGAACTGAGAGGATATCTGTTCTTCTGGATAGTGGGGCCGGGGCTAATCTGGTTGATGCTCGGTTTGCCCGGGTTCAAGGTATGCGATTGAGTGAGTTGGCTAAACCCATCCCCATATTCTCGATCGATGCCAGGCCTCTCGGTCAGGGAAGTTTTTTGCAAGCTGTGCATGGCGTAAAACTTCAAGTGGGGGCAATACATAAAGAACTGTTGTCTTGCTACGTGTTGGAGGGTCTTCCCACTCCTATAGTGTTGGGCCTTCCTTGGTTAGCTAAGCATAACCCGGTTATTAATTGGCAAACCAGAGAGATAAGCCAATGGAGTAAATTCTGTAATAAAAACTGCATGAACACGGTCATCGGTGCGGTTACTCCTTGGGTCTTACCTCCATTTCTGGCGGACTTTGAGGATGTATTCTCGGAGAATGGGTGTCAGGAACTACCTCCTCATCGCGAGTATGACTGTTCTGTAAAACTGCTCCCTGAGGCCAAGTTACCTAAAGCTAGGTTGTATAACCTTTCTGGTCCTGAGAGGCAGGCCATGAAGGATTATATTTCTGAAAGTCTGGCTAAGGGGCATATTAGACCTTCATCTTCACCGGTGGCCGCGGGGTTCTTCTTTGTTAAGAAGAAAGATGGAGGCCTACGCCCTTGCCTGGATTTCCGTGAACTTAATCGGATTACGGTCCGAGATCCGTATCCGCTCCCACTTATTCCCGATCTCTTTAATCAGATCGTGGGCGCCAAATAGTTCTCTAAGTTGGATCTCAGGGGGGCGTACAATCTGATTAGGATGAAGGAGGGGGATGAGTGGAAGACGGCTTTTAACACTCCGGAGGGGCATTATGAGAACCTTGTCATGCCATTCGGTCTGACTAATGCCCCGGCGGTGTTTCAACACTTTGTTAATGATATTTTTCGCCACCTGGTGGGACAGTTTGTTGTCATATATCTGGATGATATCTTAATTTACTCGCCGGATCTGGTGTCTCATCAGGAGCACGTTAGACAGTAACAGCGCAGTCAACGATCATATAACAAAACCAAAACCACCTTGCATACAACTTCTACACAACTACAACAGAGGGAACACCAACGGGAAAGGAGATAAATGATAAAGCGAGGAAAGGGAAAAAACACTTCCAAATACACTTATCTCAGCAACTCCAAACACCACGATCCGCTCTGTAAGTCTGAATGAAAAGCTTTCACCGACACCTCCCAAACAGACCTGCAGGAATATGAAGGAGTCTCACTAAAGAAGCATTGATTGCAGCTGGGCGAGGCTGGACCTCAGCTAGCCCAGAGAGAGAGAGAATTAACTCCTTCACTGCCGAAAAAACACAAAGCACCAACAAGTCAGCTGCGAGAAGTCAGGCTGTGTACTCGTGACGATCTTCGTGGCAACACACCCGTGACAGTACCCCCCCTTCTACGAGGGGCCTCCGGACCCTCAGGGCCAGGTTAGTTCGGGCCTTCCACACGACTCACCCGAATAAACCTGGCCCTGAGGGTCCGGAGGCCCCTCGTAGAAGGGGGGGTACTGTCACGGGTGTGTTGCCACGAAGATCGTCACGAGTACACAGCCTGACTTCTCGCAGCTGACTTGTTGGTGCTTTGTGTTTTTTCGGCAGTGAAGGAGTTAATTCTCTCTCTCTCTGGGCTAGCTGAGGTCCAGCCTCGCCCAGCTGCAATCAATGCTTCTTTAGTGAGACTCCTTCATATTCCTGCAGGTCTGTTTGGGAGGTGTCGGTGAAAGCTTTTCATTCAGACTTACAGAGCGGATCGTGGTGTTTGGAGTTGCTGAGATAAGTGTATTTGGAAGTGTTTTTTCCCTTTCCTCGCTTTATCATTTATCTCCTTTCCCGTTGGTGTTCCCTCTGTTGTAGTTGTGTAGAAGTTGTATGCAAGGTGGTTTTGGTTTTTCCCTTGTACTGTCTCGTTCGTCTAAATACTGTGTGTGGGCATATTATTTCTGGTTCCCAATTGTTGTGATCGGGGTCCTTCTCAGGACTAGATTACTGAGGTGCAGGGATCGTCAGGAGGTAGGGGTTACGCTGGCGGCCTGGACCTCTGTACCTTTAACAGTACCTCCAGGTTGAGGGATTAGTCAGGGCCCCAGCTTAGGGTCAGCTTAGGCCCCCTACCTCCAGTATTCTGTGACAGTGTGACAACAACAATCTCCCGTATTCTTAATATTGTTTAGCCTGTGGGGTAAGGTGGCAAGATGGAAGCCTTTTCTTATAAAGAAAAACATCCAAGCCTGGATATGTTTTACCAAAACCTACATCAAGTCTGCCAAAAGCATGTGCAGAAACTTATTATAGTCTGAAGAGACCAAGGTTTTTGACCATAATTTCAAAATGTATATATTTTGAGCAAAGTCAAGACTGCGGTTCACCAAAAGAACAGTGTACCCACAGTGAAGCATGGTGGAGGCAGCATTATGCTTTGGGGCTGTTTTTTGGCAGCTGGAATTGGGGCTTTAGTCATGGTGGGGGGCATTATGAACAGTTCCAAATATCAGTCAATTTTGAAAAAAAAAGCTTGGCCTCTGCAAAAAAAAAAAGCTGAAGATGTAGAGTAATTCATCCTTCAGCATGACAACGACCCTAAGCATGCTTCCAAATCAACAAAAGAATCGCTTCATCAGAAGAAGATCAAAGTTTTGGAATGGACCAGCCTGAGCCCAGACCTGAATCCAATTAAAAATCTGTTGTGACCTGAAGAGGCTGAAGAGGGCACTATACACAGGAGATGCCCTTTTAATATGACAAATTTGGAGTGGACAGAGAATGGCAATTCTAGATATGCCATGCTGATAGACTCCTACCCAAAGTGAATGAAAGCTGTCATAAATTCAAAGGGAATTTCAACAAAGTATTAGTTCAAGGGTGTGAATATTTATGCAACCAAATTATTTTAGTTTATATTTATTTTTCCACTTGAAAAGATTTCAATTTGTTTTTCAATTGAATTGTACAGATTATGGGGGACAATAAAGGTGAAAAAAGTTCTGAAATGATTCTTCTAGGAATATTACCAAGGATGTGGGTTGACTTTTTATTTGAAATCTATCTATCTATCTATCTATCTATCTATCTATCTATCTATCTATCTATCTATCTATCTATCTATCTATCTATCTATCTATCTCATATCTATCTATCTATCTATCTATCTCATATCTATCTATCTATCTATCTATCTATCTATCTATCATCTAATTAATATCTATTTGTTGATCTGTTTTTCTGTTACTCTACATCTGTATCTGTAATACAGTTCAGTCTAAGTAAATGAGATTTTAAAAATCTCCCCTACATATTGGGGAAATATGCAGATTTTTAAATCTCCAGCATGCCAAGTCTTTCGGTGGTATTCAATTGCAAATTCATTTATTTCAATGTTGAACAGTGAAATTGACATCAAAATCCACAGCTAAATCTTCACATTATACAAGCAGATTTTGCAGCTGATTTGTCCTGCATTTTAGATGAATCAGCTCCATAAATGTTTCACTAAATAAAGTTTGTCGACAATATATCCAGAAATGTATTATTTATATAACTCATCTAACTTTTAAGGAAATAGCTGTAACTATTTGTGAAGGAAAGGAAAAAAAAAGTGTACTGGAAGTTCCCAGGAATTGTGCTGAACAATGGTCTGATGAGCGTCTGATTCAGCCACATGTCACCAACTGAGACCAAGTAGAAAAACAGATTTTCAGAAGGAGTATTGTGAAGATGAGATAATAAAGGCTATCTGTGCATCCCAAAAAGAGATCCTACATTGAGAAGATTATATCTGTTCCACCAATAGCTAAAATAATTAATTAATTAACTAAATAATTTTAAAAAAACTTTTTTTGTTACCACTTTCTCCCAGAGAATGACTTCACTCACTGTGGTCTAAGGGGTAAGGTTTCTCCTTGTGGAGAGTGACATACCCGCCTTGGCATGCCAATATAAGGAGGCTTATTTGCCGTGCAATGCTCCTCTGGGAAATTAAATATGCAAATTGCCTCTTCAGAGAGGTAGAGGACTAGAACTCTATAGCGCCACTGTTTGGGAAGCAGCAATCCTACAAGTCACTATCTACTCCTTAACGAGTCTTGCAATATGACTTAGGATAAAAGCCAAATCAGAATCTCAATTTGCAGGCACAGTTTTAAGGGTCTTGCCCCTCATCAGTGCAAAGTATGAGATCTGATTAGGCAGCGTGAGAGGCTCTGGACTGAGTTCTACGGTTTATCCTTGTGGAGAGTGACATGCCGGCCCTGGCATACTAATGTAAGGAGACTTATTCGCCGTGCCATGCGCGTCTGGGAAATTAAATATGTAAATTGCCTCTTCAGAAAGGAAGAGGACTAGAACTCTATACAAGCACCTGTTGGAAGCTGCGATCCTACAAGTCACTATTGATCCTTGCAATATGACTTAGAATAAAAGGAAAATCAGAATCTCAATTTGCAGACACAGTGTTTCAAGATACTGCCCCTCATGAACACAAGGTATGAGATCTGATTTGGCTGGGTGACATGCTTTGGACTGAGGTCTAAGGGGTAAGGTTTCTCCTTGTGGAGAGTGACATACCGGCCCTGGCATGCCAATGTAAGGAGGCTTATTCACGGATCATACTCCTCTGGGAAATTAAATATGCAAATTGTCTTTTCAGAGAGAAAGAGGACTAGAACTCTAGCGCCACCTGTTGGGAAGCAGCGATCCTACAAGTCACTATCGACCCTTTAACAAGTTTTTGCAATATGACTTAGGATAAAAGCCAAATCAGAATCTAAATTTGTAGACACAGTGTTTCAGAGTGTTGCCCCTCATCAGTACAAAGTATGAGATCTGATTTGGCTAGGTGAGAGGCTCTGGACTGAGGTCTAAGGGGTAAGGTTTCTCCTTGTGGAGAGTGACATACCAGCCCTGGCATGCCAATGTAAGGAGGCTTGTTCACATTGCCTCTTCAGAAAGGTAGAGGACTGGTGGCACTACGCTTGACCAACATGGGATCTAGTTAGTTTATTAAATGGTCAAAAGGGAATGATGTAGGGTAATGTTGTTTTGGGTTATCCTTGCTTTTTTGTAGCACTTTATTATAGCATTAGTAATAGAGGTATCTGACAGACACCTTTAAATTATCATTGCTGGGGCTTAGTGTTAGCTAGTGTTATTTTGTTGCCTCCAAATTGACACCCCACTTTACTAATTGACTGCTTAATGCACCTCGTGAATTGGGAAGGAGTTGGTTACCCCCCAGAAATAAACCACCCAATGTGATAGTTTGTGCCGGGAACGGCTGAAAGACATTATTTTTAGATTAGGAAGTAACCGGCATCTAAGGACCTTCCCATCCCGAGAGGATCAGTTTGCTGGTGTTGTTTTTGTATTGGCTGGTTATAAAAATATGTGGATTCACAAAAAAATGAATAAAGAAATACAGTTGTTTCGCATGTAAATATTTTATCCTGTGTTAGCTTGAAAACGTAACCAGGGGCTCAAGAACGCAAAAATTACCTGCTTCTATTCTAAAGACATCGAAATAAATGGCACCAGTTCACACTGATTCTGCATAAATGAAGAGTTGAAAAACAAAAAAAGCCATGGGTTCCTCTAATGTTACATAACCAACCAAGATGCAAATTTGGAGGAAAAGTTTCCGCCCTGCCAAAGGTCCAATATACGATAGGAAACCAAGATATGTGGTTTTTATTTGTCAACGCGTTTCGAAGTATTCATATTTCTTCATCAGGACAAACCACAATGAGTCCTGATGAAGAATTATGAATACTTTGAGGAAGGCAAAAACCCCATGAGGCAAAAGACCCCATAATAGGGGAAAAATTCCTTCCCGACCCCACTTGTGGCGATCAGACTAGATCCCTGTATCAACGTCCCATCACAGAATCAAGGATTATAATCTATTGTCTCTCCCTTTCCATGAGATCCTTGCACATTATTTCTTACAATCTGAGAAAAATAACCGGAACCCTTTTATGACCAACAGCTTTTAGAAAAACCCTGCAGCCATGAATGGTGTAACGATCGGGGTCTTCACTTACTTCACCGAAAAAAAGAATGAATAAATGCTCAGAAGTGATTCCTGAAGCATATTCCGCGTGAAAAGTAGATTTTTTTGACCACTTTAAAAAAGACGCAGTGTAAACATAACCCTAGTCTTTCAATGTCTTGGTCTTGGTCTTCTCATGTCTTGGTCTTTGATGATGAGACACTACTTACTTACCGGCTTTAGAAGTAAGCTCGCAATGCCTTATCTGGTCACTGATATAAAGCTGTAGAGGGAACTGAAAGCAGAGATTATTTTATTAGCAGGCATAAATGATGGAAAAGTAGTTTTATTAGGACCATAAATAAACCAGAAGCCATAGATGAAGATCCGGAATCCCACAGGTAATAATGACCTGGGACATCACATCCCTCATGATCTTGAATTATTTACAGCAGACGTTTTCCTTCATCATTAATCTGATCAGTGATGACATAATCTTATGATGGAAAGAGACAGAAGCCTCCGGTGACGTCATTGTTCCTGGCCATATCTAAGAGACCTGGTTGATGAATCCTGGAGTCCACTGCCCTCCTCCCATATTTGCTCCCCTGATCTACTGCTCTTATCACTTAGGCTTTGTTCACACAGAGTTTTAATATATTATACATGTAAATATTAATGGTTTATAACCAGCAGGGTCTACAATAGATGACTGTGTCAAAGCCACTTTCAGGCAATCTTATCTGTATGAAGCTGCAATGTTAACCCTTTAATGCAATATTACATATAGGTAGTGTGGAGTGGCCTTCTTTACACACTGTAGGTGCCAGCTGTGTTAATTATTCAGCAGCATCTGTGTCTAACAGCAGCGACCGGAGCTGACCTCTGATTGCTGCTGTTAACCATTATGTGCACACATTTATTCATGTAGATATAACTTGACAAAAATTGTTATTAGAGCTTATTCACACTTTGCTATTTTGTCTATTTTTGGGGCCATATTTTTTTCAAAACTTCTGCAAAAAAAAGACTAAAATGCAACATGTGAATAAGTCCTGACACCGATTATTATAAGACAGTAAAGGGGTATTCCATTTAGCTATTTATGGCATATCCAATAATCGCTGGGACCTCCACTGACACTGGCTGCTAACACCAGGTCACAATAATAATGCACTGCAGGATGCAGCAGACCCCCATGATAAAGGCGGGGGCAGCACAGGTGCAAAATACTGATGAAACAACCAATCACACACAACCATTTATGGAGGGGGAGGTCACTCAGTATTATACATGCACACGGATAAGGCTTGTATAGGGCGACAGTCACACAGATGCAATGCACAGTGTGTGGCTTACAGGCTAATATCGACGCTCATACTATTAGATCAGCACTATATAAGTGCACCCCAATTTCCCCCATCAATACTACAGTGCCTGGCAGCATCCCATAGGAGGAGAATTAAATACTTGATGTATTTGTTGATATTTTGACCGAAATACTAGACAACTACTCTTTATGAGCAGTGTCAGACGGGGTTGGCAAAGGCCCGCCACTAACATTGATTTTTGGGGCCCTTTGTTCATCTTGATGCAAAAATAACCTGACGCTGGTACACAAATTTACTGTTGCTTCTATGTAATATTAAACTGGCTAGCTTGTTTAATGAATGATTAGATGATACCTTTTTTTCTGCAAATTGTGAATCAAGTGTACTTGCACTACTCATTAGCACTCTTTCACAGGGGCGGCCTAGCGGAGGATTCACCTGTTCTCCGATGGGCCAGTCCGGGCCTGCTTATGAGTGGCTTATTTTTTAGGTGAATTGCTTTTAATTTTGTAGAGACTCCTAAGACTATGAAGACCCCTGAAGCACTACAAATAAGCTTGTCTGAAGCACACATTAGCTATAAGAGAATGTCATAGTCAAAATATACCCGAGGGATCCACTCGATGTAAAATCCACAGAACCAATTGAAGAAATGAAAATACCTCCATATATTTGACCAAACACCCTAACCCCCACAGCTGAACCCATAGTCATATGAAAAAAAGAGCAAAGGAGCAAGATAGTGGAGAGATGTAGAAACCATAAAAATCCAATCAATTATATTTATTAACGTATATCAATAAACTGCAGAGGAAGCATAAGGGTCGCTCGGTTTCAGTTTCCGTCTATCGCTTCTTCTGTATAATAATTAATGATTTATTCTTCATATCATACTTCTCCACATATAGAATTCAACGAGTGTTCGTCTCCCTACAGTGAAGAACAAACAGCATTAAAAAAAAAAATTTACTTAAAAACAGACAAATAATTAAAAGTAAATCATCATGAGACCATTATGCACATAACCTAAGCGGATAATCAATGCTTAAACCAGGGCCGGCTCCAGGTTTTTCTGGGCCCCGGGCGAAAGAGTCTCAGTGGGCCCCTTTAACACATACCACGATTCATGATGTAGAGATACAGCGGAGGAATATATATATATATATATATATATATATATATATAGTACAATGCAAAGATTTCACTTCTTACATTACATGAGTGATATCTATTGTAAATTCCACAATAGCTCAGAAACCGGTGAATCGCTCCACACAGAATACTGGCCCCCATATAAGGCTCCATACGGAATACTGGCCCCCATATAACGCTTCATACAGGATACTGGCCCCCATATAACGCTCCACACAGAATACTGGCCCCCATATAACGCTCCATACAGGATACTGGCCCCCATATAACGCTCCACACAGAATACTGGCCCCCATATAAGGCTCCATACGGAATACTGGCCCCCATATAACGCTTCATACGGAATACTGGCCCCCATATAAGGCTCCATACGGAATACTGGCCTCCATATAAGGCTCCATATGGAATACTGGCCCCCATATAAGGCTCCATACGGAATACTGGCCCCCATATAACGCTCCATACAGGATACTGGTCCCCTTATAAAGCTCCATACAGGATACTGGCCCCCATATAACGCTCCATACAGGATACTGGTCCCCTTATAAAACTCCATACAGGATACTGGCCCCCATATAACGCTCCATACAGGATACCGGTCCCTTTATAATGCTCCATACAGGATACCGGTCCCCTTATAACTCTCCATACAGGATACTGGCCCCCATATAATGCTGCATGCAGGCTGTTACCCCCCACATAATGCCCCATACAGGCTGTCCCCCCCTTATAATGCTCCATGCAAGCTGTTACCCCCCACATAATGCCCCATACAGGCCCCCCCCCCTTTTAATGCTCCATGCAGGCTGTTACCCCCCACATAATGCCCCATACAGGCCCCCCCCTTTTAATGCTCCATGCAGGCTGTTACCCCCCACATAATGCCCCATACAGGCTGCCCCCCCTTATAATGCTCCATGCAGGGTGTTCCCCCCCACATAATGCACTATGCAGGCTGCCCCCCCTTTATAATGCCCCATGCAGGATGTCGTCCCCCCCTTTATAATGCCCCATGCAGGATACCCCCCCCTTCTCTTTATAATGCCCCATGCAGGCTGTTCCCCCCCCCTCCTCTATATAATGCCCCATGCAGGATGTCCGTCCCCCCTTTATAATGCCCCATGCCGGATGCCCCCCCCTTCTCTTTATAATGCCCAATGCAGGATGCCCCCCCTTCTCTTTATAATGCCCCATGCAGGCTGTCCCCCCCCTCTATATAATGCCCCATGCAGGATGTCCCCCACCCTCTATATAATGCCCCATGCAGGCTGCCCCCCCTCTATATAATGCCCCATGCAGGCTGCCCCCCCCCTCTATATAATGCCCCATGCAGGATGTCCCCCCCCCCTCTATATAATGCCCCATGCAGGATGTCCCCCCCCCTCTTTATAATGCCCCATGCCTCCATACATTAAAAAAAAAAAATCAAATACTCACCTCCCTTCTCCTCACCTGCTGCCTGCTGCCCGCTGCCCGCCGCTCGCTGCTCGGCTCCGAACTCCAGCGTTGTCGGCGTCTTCCCGCTCAGCGCTCCCTGTGACGGCTCAGGGGAGGGAGCGGTGAAAAGACGTCACCGCGCCCTCTGACCTGAGATGTCACAGGGAGCGCAGAGCAGGAAGACAGCGGATCTGCGGAGGCACGGGGAGAGGTAAGTATCGGGCTGCCGGGGCCCTGAGCAAGCGGCGGAGAAGGGCGGACGCTGACACCGCTCTCCTCCGCCCATAGCCCAGCGGAGTGCGCGACCGCCAGTGGGCCCCTCTGCCTGCTCAGGGCCCCGGCATTTGCCCGGGTGCTGACGCCGGCCCTGGCTTAAACCCTTAGGTTGAAGGGAATCCAAAGTGGAGAACCACCTTACCACCAACACTTTGAGATGTTTCATTCTGTCTCCTCCCCTCCTAAACAGGGGAACATGATTGATCACCCTAAATCTTAATTGGTTAACTGAATGTGATTTCTTCCAGCCAGTCCTGCATTGCCAATTTTCCAAGTCTACTTCATACCATATGTGCCCGGCAGCTTGCTGAGCCGACGCCTGTGTTTCGTATGTCCACCATGACCTGAGGCTTAGTGGATCCACCACTAGTGTTGAGCCACCCCCGTAGTGTTCGAGTTCGGTTCGGTTCGTCGAACACCCGTGTGTTCGCCGAACTGTTCGTCGAACTGTTCGTCGAACACCTTCGAACACCGCTAAAACCAATGGCAGGCAAACAAAAACACATAGAAACACATAGAAAACACCTTCAAAGGTGTCCAAAAGCTGACAAACTGCTCAGAAGACACAACTAACACATGGAAAAGTGACAAGTACATATAGTCATGCGAAAAGAAAAGAGGTGGAGGAGTAAAAGGAGGGGGAGACACAGATATAGGCATGTCATGCCCTTCTAAAATCCAAAAAGTGAGAAGCCGAGACGGCCAGTCCGCTCCTGCCCGTGCCACCTCCGTGTCGCCGGGTTTGTGCCAGAGCCGCGGTGAACCCTGACGGCCAGCCCCCCTCTCCCAATACTGGTGCCTGTCCGCTGGTGGGTCGAGAGAGCCCCCCTGTGGTGGAGGCAGCTCTAAGCTTTTTAATTTAAATTGTCCCTCTAATTTGAATGAATACACTTTAAATCCATTTACAAGGATCTATTGGAGGGCAAGTCTCATGCCAGCAGCCGCGTAATTCCAGCTCCAGTAGCGTCCACTAAAGCTGCTGCAGTTAAAAAGCTTTTATAAGGATCGAGCTCGGCTGTCCACCGCAAGGCATCCTAGTGCCAGTCCCAGCCCCTATGCCTTGGGGTGCCTCCTGATGCTCTTCACTAAGTATCCCGTGGTCCCGAAGCATTTCCTTTGAAAAAATTAAGTGTCCAAACTACAGGTGGTGTAGCTTGCTTAACAGCCGGGATAATCCGCTGACTAGCAGACACTGCTACTAGGCACAAAGTATTTCCTGGGCTAGATGCAGTTAAAAATTTGTAAGTAGATACTCTCGTTGGATGCTGAGAAAGCATTCCATAGAGTCTCCTGGCACGCCATATATGATTCTCTTAAAAAGCTTGGGGTAGGGGTCTAGGGGACCCTTTTATAGCCAAAATCACGGCCCTGTATCACAATACGTCACCTAGGCTGAAGATAAATGGAACTGTAGCACCGAGGGCTCGGTTGCTACAGACGTATTGCACCTCACCCAGAGGTGTGATATCTCACTCTCAGATAAGGATGGAGTGTGGATCAGGACCCGACACCTGCATGCATTACACCACATTGCCGTGGGGCAGGGCGACCAATATGCCCCTGAGATGGGCACGACAGTCCCTGTCCCTGGCTGGAGTGGGGGGAGGGAACACTGAGGAAGGGGAACCCTGCAGTGCAGGAGCAGGGAGGAAGCAGTTCCTGGGTGCATTGAGAAGGGAGTATAAAAGGTGGGCACCATCTTAGTTCAGTGCAGAGAAGTCTGAGCAGAAGTGGCAGGGAGCAGGGGCTCTGCATGAGCTCTGCTCCGGAGGCGGGCCTAGTAACAGAGGCCCAGGCCTGCAAGAGGGAGAAGGAAGGAAGAGGAGCGGAGAAGGCTCCAGGAACGAGGAATGAAGGGATCCCAGGGGTGCGGACGGGCGAGTCGCCATCGCACGCCCGAATCCACCTGCGTGGAGGGGTCAGGCCAAAGGGGGAGACCGGTCCCCGAACTAGTGGAGGCAGGAAACGACCCTCAGCTAGAAACCGGAGGCTCTGACATTTTATGTGGCGCAGCCCCTTGCTCCACCCGCTAGGAAGGCACCACATAGGGTCAGGGAAACTGGCGCCAAGTTTACCAAGAGGAGGCCCGAGGCAGCCGGACAGAAGTGTTGGTAAGAAAGGCCAGACAAAGGACACACAAAGGGGGTCCTGTGAAGCGCTCCAAAGTTATCTGGGAGTTGTCTGAGCCCCTCACCTGGTGAGCACAGTACGACGTGGGCAGCCGTTACCTGCAGACGTGGTCTGGATAATAAGAACTGTGAGTAAAGGCCCTGAACTGCATCACTGACTCCGTGTCGTTACTGCTGCTGCCCTGCACCATCACCCCCATCCTCCGCATACACTGCCCTGAGGCTATACTCCTCCCGTGGGGAGTTATGCTACGCTCTGCTGCACCCACAACACCAGCCTTAGCGGTCTGCCCTGTAGCGGCGGTTCACTATGACCGCAATCCACGGGTGGCGTAGTCGGACATTTAAACATCAAAACCACATAAATAGTTCCGCCACTGGTTTGACCGCCCTGAGCCACGGAACCGGATCGCCGCCACGAAGACTACAACCACCAGCATCCACCAAAAAGGGTCCGGCTCCGGGTGTCCCAAGGCCCAGGGGGTGCGTCAGAACATTTTCATCACCTTTCACAATCACCAATGGGACAAGGCAGGGATGTCCTCTGTCCCCTCTCTTATACATCCTAGTGACGGAGCACCTGCTCTCATCAATTCGCCATAACCCCAATATTAGGTGGATTGAGGTGGGAGGCACCGAGTACAAGTGCTCTCTATTTGCTGATGATGTCCTAGTATATATCACTCAATCACATATATCCATCCCTGCTGTTATGGCTGAAATAGATCACTTTGTTACATGGTAAAATTTTAAAATCAATGCAGCGAAGTCTGAGGCCCTCGATGTCTCCCTCCCTAAATCCATATAGGATTCCATCCAGTCCAACTTTCCCTTTGCCTGGCCCTCACAGGGTATCAAATACTTAGGAATTCCTATTCATAGAGACCTCTCCCATCTATGTTATCTTAATTTTGGGCCCTTTATTGAACAATTCCATACAGACCACGGTTGGCAAGTTAGAACTGTAAGATTCACTACGTGAACCACTGGTGTTTTGTGGAAAAGCACATGTACACCGCGTTCCAAATTATTATGCAAAAAGTGTTTAGGAGTGATAAGGGAAGAATTTGTTTGTTTGTCAGTTAAACTCATTGATGGTGATGTGTGTCAGGGCTCTTTATATCACTGTAAGCAATTGCAGACACCTGTGCTAATTAGTTTGGCAGGTGTGTCCAATGAAAGGCAAGACTACTTAAGAAGGCTCTCTCACATTATTAAGCAGCCTACATTTTCTGCCAAAATGGGAAAGAAAAAGGATGTGTCGGCTGCTGAGAAGCAACAAATTGTGGAGTGTTTAGGTCAAGGCATGACTACAATCAACATTGTGCGATGATCAGGATGAAGTGTCTTGGCAATCAAGAAGTATGTAGCTGATTCACAGTACACACGTGTGCGTGCTGATAAGGGCAAATTGAGGACTCTTTCCTACAGGCAATTACGTCAGGTTGAAAGAGCAGCGGCAAAAAAGCCTTGTCATAGCAGCAGACAAGTTTTTGAAGCTGCTTGTGCCTCCAACGTCCCCCGAACAACAAGATGCAGGGTCCTTCAGAGGTTTGCAGCTGTGCATACGCCATCCTGTCGACCTCCTCTATCCACTTCACACAAGCAGAAACGGCTCCAGTGGGCCAAACATTACATGAAGACTGATTTCAAAACTGTTTTGTTCACGGATGAGTGCCGTGCAGCGCTCGATGGTCCAGATGAATGGAGTGGAGGATGGCTGGTTGATGGACACCCCACGCAAACACGGCTACAGCGCCAACAAGGAGGAGGTGGAGTAATGTTTTGGGCTGGAATCATGGGGAGAGAGATTGTCGGCCCCTTTAGGATCCCTGAAGGCGCTAAAGATGAACTCCATAATGTATGTGGATTTTCTCAAACAGCACTTCCTGCCATGGTTCAAGAAGAAGAACCGTGTATTTCACAGCAAGATCATTTTTCTGCATGATAATGCACCATCTCATGCTGCACATAAAACATCTGCATCTCTGGCTGATATGGGCATAAAAGGGGACAAACTTATGGTGTGACCCCCATGCTCCCCTGACCTCTACCCCATTCAGAACCTTTGGAGCATCATTAAAAGGAGTGTCTATGATGGCGGGAGGCAGTTCACATCTAAGCAACAGCTCTGGGAGGGTATTCTGTCCTCATGCAAAACAATTGAAGCAGAAACCATCCAAAACCTGACAAATTCAATGGACGAGAGAGTTCAGAAGCTCCTTTCGAACAAGGGGTCCTATGTGAAAATGTAACATCACCTAGAATAAAGTTTTGAGTTGAAAACTGTTTGATTTCAGTTTCTAACAACCTGCTAATGCTTATAATTTCAAAAATGACCATTTTTTTGGTCTTTATTAAAATGAAAAGGTTGATCGAAAAGTTTGGGGGATCTAAGAGTGTGGCAACCCAGTAGTCATGATTACTTCGAATTCTGACAATATGAGGGTCATGCTGCAGGTAGTGCAGCAAGAAGGCACTTATGTGTCTTGCGCATCTCGGAGCCCCAAAATTATTTTCCGGGCTAGATGCAGCTAAAAATTATTTTTAATTTTAAATCTGGTGAAGCTTATTATAGATGGCCTAATAGGATCAGTGCTGCACACTGCTACAAAGCCCAAATTATTTTCCAGTCAAGATACAGATAAACATGATTAGTAATTTGAAAGCTTAAAACGGTTGGTAGGGTGATTTTAACCAATCATCAAGCTTTTACTCTCCCCAGGATGACACAGGGGTAGAAAAGTCGTTTCGGATCCATGATTTGTTCATCTTTATGAACGTGAGTCTGTCTACATTATCAGTGGAGAGCCGCGTGCGCTTATCTGTCAGCACACCACCAGCAGCACTGAACACACGTTCAGACAGAACGCTGGCTGCGGGGCATGACAAGATCTCCAAGGCGTAAGTGGCTAGCTCCGGCCATTTATCCAGATTGGAAGCCCAAAAAGAGCAAGGGTCCAGTGACACAGTCGTGGCTTCAATGTTTACTTGGAGATACTCCTGTACCATCGTCTCTAGGCGTTGACTATGTGTCAGACTTCTTGTCTCCTGTGGCCTTGCAAAGGATGGGCTAAAAAAGTGGTGAAATGATTCCGCAAAATTGATGTTACCAGCAGATACTGTGGTTCTGTTACGGTTTGAGTGCTGAACACTTGACGGTCCCACGGTTGGCAAGTTGGAACTGTGAGATTCACTACGTGCACCACTGGTATTTTGTGGAAAAGCACATGTAAGATTCTGCAACAGTCTCTGCTGATACTCCTGCATGCGTGCATCCCTTTCTATGGCAGGAATAATTTCTGCAAATTTACTTTTGTACCGGGGATCTAACAGTGTGGCAACCCAGTAGTCAGGATTATTTCTAATTCTCACAATTCGAGGGTCATGTTGCAGGTAGTGCAGCAAGAAGGCACTCATGTGTGTTGCGCATCCAGGAGCACCAAGTCCCTGTTGTGTTGGTGGCGAGGTAACAATCATGCTTCCTTCCTCTGTCCTCTCCCCCCAACCTCGCACAACAGAAATGTGATCAAGGTCTCCCTCATCTGATGAGTCTTCCATCAGTTCGTCCTCCACTTCTTCCTGGGCTCCTGCACCTTCCTCACTAGTTTGGCTGCTACCATGCGCCCTGGTTAAACCATCTCCCCCACCCTCACATGCCTGCCACCTTGGTGCTGCCGACCGTCTGGACCTTGCAGATGTTAGCCCTTCCGCATACAACTCCTCCTCCTCTACTTCCTCCACCTCCTCTTGTGCCACCACCTGACTCCGAATTCTGTTTAACATGTGCTCCAGCATGTAAATCACCGGAATAGTCATGCTGATAATGGCATCGTCAGCACTAAACATCTTCGTCGCCATTTCAAAACTGAGCAGAAGGGTGCATAGGTCCCTGATCTGAGACCACTCCTCCAGCGTGATTTGCCCCACCTCTGAATCTCGTTGGCCCAGGCTATACGTCAGAACGTATTGCACCAGGGCTTGTCGGTGCTGCCACAGTCGCTGCAACATGTGCAGAGTTGAATTCCACCGGGTAGGCACATCGCATTTTAGCCGGTGAAGTGGCAGGCCCAACGACTTCTGTAGAGATGTAAGTCGCTGAGCTGCGGGATGCGAACGGCGGAAGTGAGCACACAGCGACCGTGCCCTCTGCAGAAGGCCATCTAGTCTGGGATAGTGGGCTAAAAATTGCTGGACAACCAGGTTCAACACGTGAGCCATACAAGGCACGTGTGTGACATTGCCCCGGCGAAGGGCCGCACCCAGGTTTGCAGCATTGTCGCACACGGCCTTCCCTGGTTTCAGGTCCAGTGGAGACAACCATTCATGAAATTGGTTCTCCAGAGCTGACCACAACTCCTCAGCTGTGTGACTCACATTTCCCAGACATTTCAATGTAAAAACCGCCTGATGACGTTGAGCCCTACTGCCAGCATAGTAAGGAGGTGTGCAGGATCCCTTCTGCGCAGTTAGAAAGCTTGTGGCATGACCAGACAGGCTTTGGGTGCAGGTGGAAGACCGAGAGGAGGTTGAGGAGGCAGAAGCAGTGGAGGAAAAATGACATAAAGAGGATTTACGCACAACTCGTGGGGACGGCAAGACTTGGACAGCAGCCCCTTGTCCTGCTGTCACCATAGTTACCCAGTGCCCAGTCAGCGACATGTAACGCCCCTGTCCATGCCTACTCGTCCAAGTGTCTGTGGTGAAATGCACCCTGTCACACACAGAGTTTCTCAAAGAAGCGGTGATGTTGTGTGCGACATGCTGGTGGAGCGCAGGCACACCTTTCTTTGAGAAGTAGTGCCGACTGGGCATCTGGTACTGGGGCACTGCGACGGACATAAGGTCTCGAAAATCCTCTGTGTCCACCAGGCGGAAAGGCAGCATTTCTGTAGCCAAGAGCTTGCAGATGGTGAAATTCAACCTCTTAGCTTTCTCATGGCTAGGAGGAAATGGTCTTTTACTTGTCCACATCTGAGGGACCGAGGGCTGGCTATTGTGCTTAGACGGGGTTGATAAGGGTGTCCCCGGCAAACTGCCGGTCTGTGAGGAAGATGCAGGCGGACATGTTAGGTTGCCTTGATCCAAAGGTGGTGCTATCGATGTCGGACAGCGCTCAAGACCAGCTGGTGTTACCACCTCCAAAGAAAATGATGACCTGCCAATCACGCTGGCTGTTGCGGGTAAAGAGGTGGCAGGTCTGCGCCCCAAAACAGGTGTGACTGCTGTCCCCCCAGTCACAGAGGATGAAGAGGCCGCGGATGCACAAGATATGGCAGACGGTGGTTGGCCCGGCCGGCTAGACCGCATTGTAGCACACTGAGCTTCCCACTGCAACTTATGCTTCATGTCCATGTGCCGGTTCATGCATGAAGTACTCAAAATATGTATTTTTTGGCCTCTACTTAGCTTTTGCTGACAAATGTTACAGATAACACGAGTTGGGTCATCTTTATCGATCTGAAAAAATGCCCAGGCTATGCAAGGCTTAGCACCCATGCGACCTGAAGAGCCACCACGACTTGTAGTGAGAGGCAGAGTTGTGTTTGAGGATGCAGTTGTTGACGTGCTTCCAGTACTACGTCTCTGTCCAGGAAGGCGCAACCTGACCTCGTCATCACTAGCATCTTCCTCCACCTCCTCTGCTGACCTCATCTCTTGGCTGACTGTGGGTTGACAGTAAGTGGGATCTCCGACCTCATCATCATCACCCTGTGCGTTATCACACCCGTCGTCCTCAGAGCCAACCTGTTCCTGCCCTGACAAAAAACTAAAGTTGTCGCTCCAATCAGGTATTTGAGTCTTATCATCGTCTTCCTCATTGTCTCCACCAACAGGAGTTACAGTTTGGGAATGAGGGTCTACATTATGGTCAGAACCTTCTGCGTCTGGTCCTGGATCCGACTCATAAAGATTCTGGGCATCAGTGCAGATCATTTCCTCGTCTGGATTCACAGAAGCGCTGGAGTCGACCTCTGATTCCCAGGCTATAGTATGAGTAAACAGCTCTGCAGACTCAACCATCTGTTCTACCTCATACTCAGACGGGCAGCTGGAGATTTGGGAGCTGTGAGGAAGCAAGTGCGATTTGGGTGACACCTTTGAGGACTGGAGTATTTGTGATGTTGAAGTTGATGTGGAGGAGAGCCCACTTAAAGGAGCACTTGATATCCGTTGAAGCACCTTCTGTTTTTGTGCCTCATCTGGAATTTGTAGCGATTGGCGTGGCCGTAAGAAAGGGATCTTATCACATTGTCCGCTAAAAGAAGTAGACATTTTAGTTTGGCTTGAAGATGGTCTTTCTTCTGCACCTACCCCACGGACACAACCTTTTTTCCCCTTCCCAACACGCCTATTCCCCTTTCCACCAGCAGCAGGCCTTTTTCCACTCATTTTGGTGGTTAACTAATTCACAACTCTGGAGTTGTTTGCACAAAAAACAATGGATGGTAACCGAGCAGAGCTGAGTGGCCAAACTGTGGTATTAGGCCAAAACTATTGGCTGGGTTAGATGCAGAAAAAAATTATTTTTAATTTGCAACCTGATGGAGGTCAGTATAGATGGACTAATAGACCAAGTCCCACACACCGCTAGAAGCCCAAATATTTTTTCAGAGCTAGATGGAGAAATTTTTTTTATTCAATTTGCAACCTGATGGAGGTCAGTATAGATGGACTAATAGACCAAGTCCCACACACTGCTAGAAGCCCAAATATTTTTTCAGAGCTAGATGCAGAAAAAAATTATTTTTAATTTGCAACCTGATGGAGGTCAGTATAGATGGACTAATAGACCAAGTCCCACACACCGCTAGAAGCCCAAATATTTTTTCAGAGCTAGATGCAGAAAATTTTTTTATTCAGTTTGCAACCTGATGGAGGTCAGTATAGATGGACTAATAGACCAAGTCCCACACACCGCTAGAAGCCCAAATATTTTTTCAGAGCTAGATGCAGAAATTTTTTTTATTCAATTTGCAACCTGATGGAGGTCAGTATAGATGGACTAATAGACCAAGTCCCACACACTGCTAGAAGCCCAAATATTTTTTCAGAGCTAGATGCAGAAAAAAATTATTTTTAATTTGCAACCTGATGGAGGTCAGTATAGATGGACTAATAGACCAAGTCCCACACACTGCTAGAAGCCCAAATATTTTTTCAGAGCTAGATGCAGAAAAAAATTATTTTTAATTTGCAACCTGATGGAGGTCAGTATAGATGGACTAATAGACCAAGTCCCACACACCGCTAGAAGCCCAAATATTTTTTCAGAGCTAGATGCAGAAAATTTTTTTATTCAATTTGCAACCTGATGGAGGTCAGTATAGATGGACTAATAGACCAAGTCCCACACACTGCTAGAAGCCCAAATATTTTTTCAGAGCTAGATGCAGAAAAAAATTATTTTTAATTTGCAACCTGATGGAGGTCAGTATAGATGGACTAATAGAACAAGTCCCACACGCTGCTAGAAGCCCAAATATTTTTTCAGAGATAAATGAAGAAAAAAATTATTTTTAATTTGCAACCTGATGGAGGTCAGTATAGATGGACTAATAGACCAAGTCCCACACACTGCTAGAAGCCCAAATATTTTTTCAGAGCTAGATGCAGAAAAAAATTATATTCAGTTTGCAACCTGATGGAGGTCAGTATAGATGGACTAATAGAATGATGCTATGCCCAAAAGATTTTACTTCACTAGGTGCAGTAAAAAAATTGGTATTCTATACACAGGTGGTATATCTTGCAACACAGATAGGCTACTCCACTGACTAACACACTCTGCAATAGGCCAAAAAGGATTAGCTTTGCTAGATTCAGCCAAATGCTGTGAAAAAAACTTGCACAGCACTGGCACAGACCTGCCTGGCAAAAACTGATAGGAACTGATGTAACCTAGTCCTGAAAAGGACTCCAATTACAATTAGTCTTTACTCCCACAATCTATCTATTTAAGAGCACAGACCTGCCTGATAAAAGTCGTAGGAAATGCTGTAACCTAGTCCTTAAAAGGACTGCAATCACAACTATTCCCTACTCCCAAGCTATCTGTATATTTGTGCGAAAATTGGCTTGAAATTAACAAGGTATAGCGCACACAGCAACAGTGGTGCCGTCTAACACGCAGCTGCAGCAGTGAGAAAATGGTGGCGACGGGGAAAATGGCTGGGTCTTATAGGGCAAGGACATGTGACATACACTGCCAATCACACATGCCCTTGCTTGTGTGAAAAAAAGCACTTCGCTCCGTGTGTGCGCTGCTGATAGGCTGACAGATTGCACCTCCCCACTGCAAATGCGGGAAAGAGAAAAAAAAATGGAGATCTTCATTGTTCCTGCAGAGATCCATCCCCTGCCCCTCCCCCCGCCCCGCTGTACACTCAAACTGCGTATTAACATTAATTTTCATCATTACTGAGAAAAAATCCAGTTATGATTTTGGTGCACGAACAGTTATCGAACATAACCTTGAACAGCCGAATTTTTCTCAAATTGTTCGTGTTCGCCGACCGGCTCGAACACCGCCCAAAACAGCTCGAATTTGAGATTGGCGAACAGTTCGAGTAGAACAACGCTCATCTCTATCCACCACACCTCATCAGCAGGGTCACCTTATATTTTGTACAAGTGCCATGATTTGTTGGTAATTTATGGACCACCAGCATTACCCTCCTCCCTCATGTGATGCTAGTCAGTACTCATGGATAAGCCATGAGACTGGATAGTCAAGAGGTCCAGGGTCAAAAGCCAAGAGAATACCTCACCAGTTAGTAAATTAGTGTAGTGTTAGTGTAAGGAGTACAAATGGGGGAGGAAGGTTGAATTTGATGGACCAAGGTCTTTATTCAACCTATGTAACTATGTTACTATGCTACGTCATAGACAGATAGGTGAGATGAAAGCATAGTCAGGAAACAGTCCGAGGTCAATATTCCAAGAAGGTATTGGATCATGGAAACAGGGATAGGCAAATGGATGCTCAAGACCAATTGTAGGTCGAGCAACAAAGATCAGAATACCAGACAAGGAGCACAGAGCAACCACACACCCCATGTCACGGGTGTATCAGAAGTGACAGACAGTGACCCTGCAGTTGGTTGCAGGAGATCTCTTTGTTTGGCATTACAGACAACTTTTTAGAAGCTGTCTCTCTAGGACCCAGTGGCTACCTTCCTCAGGCTTATTAACACCCTGTCCTGGGTGTAGAAATACCTGCTGTGTGCCAGAGGGAGGTGCCGGCGACATTCAGTACCCCCTGTGAAGGCTTGAGCAAGAGCAGTACTTCTTCCTGTCTGGTGCTAGAGGACGTGTGCGCATTTGTCTAGAGTCGACTAAAGCTAAGCTATTTCCCCTTGTCTGTTCCCCCTTGTTGTCTTTAGTGTTCAGTAGGGATCGACTAGCGCTCATCCCCTCCCTTCCCTAACCAGGGCCATACACCAGGGAAAAGACAGGGCGAGGTACGTGTGCGGCGATTGGTGAAGAACCATTATAGGGACATTAGTGGAGACAGGGTGATAATAGATCAGCCTAGGAGGTCTCTACTTCCCCCTTTCCCTCTTCCCTTTGTGTTGCACTAAGTTTTTCCCACACCTTGCGTGACACCCCATGAGCAAAGCTACAATTGGCAGCAATCAAAGGCAGAGAGCTGGTTAAATTGCCAGGTATCTATTCTGGGAAAAGAAACTTGGATGAAGCCCTGACACACCCTGGTCTGATTGGACTGCTAAACGGTCACTCCAGACACTGGCAGCTCAGTACGCCACATTCCTAGATTGGACGGCAGAACAGTCATTCATTGCGTCCAGACACTCAGAGAGGAGGAATCATGACACCTCCCTTTATTTTGCAGTGGAAAATGACTGTTGGACCCCAGTACTGATTGGCGGTGATCTCATAAATATAGTTGCCAATATTTCTGAGGACAGCTCAGCAAATTAGAGATATTTTGGTAAACTTTCACAGATTTTTTTATTGTTGATTATAGTCTATATAAAAATAAGGATTCTGTGTCAACTGTGAACTTTTTAAACTTGCGAGCATTTTGAGGGATTTAGATAACTTTTTTATCAAACAGCAGCCAAGCAGATCCATTCAGTTTTTAAGCCATTACACCAGGTAAAGCACATAAACTACTGCAGGAAAGTATGTCTTGCTACATTACAACATCTTAGCTAAACTATCCTTACCAACATTTTAAGCTCCAAAATCGGGACACTTAAGCCCATCCAAGAAATGTCTCCAAACCGCCAGTAATGTCCCCAAAGGGTCCACATTAGGGTGGTGTTTTCATATCCCCCAATACTTTTGTGGTCTGGTTGGTGCAAATTGGGACCGTTTGCAAATATGCCAAAATATCAGGAAAATGTCTGGAAACCAGCTTGTCAGTTATTTCCTCTGTCAACCAGTACAATTATGAGTGCAGCTCTGGAGTATAATGTTGGCTACACGGTTTAATACCACAAAAGACGTCATATGAAAAGCGTGCAGCTATAGAATTAAATTCCTTGCTAGATACTTTTCAAGCTTTATTTATTTATTATGCATTTTCTTCTTCTTCAAGACAAATGACACAAATGTATCTAGAAGAGAATGTCTTCCTCACTGTAGCAATCCGTGATAGATCACTTCTGCCTGGACAGGGGTGCAGCGTTCCTCAGACAGTCTTATGTAGAGTCTTACATGATGTCAAATGTTACAGTGTGTCAGGATCAGAACTGCACTTAAAGGGATTGTTCATTTCAGGAAATAATGGGGCAAATTCATAGTATTCTTTAACACTACCATTAGATAAAGTCTGCTCCAAAATCTTCAAAATGTAAATGTAACACAAAAAAGTCCAGTGCTGAAGATCAGGATAGCAATGTATTGAATCAGTTGAACTCAATGGACTTATGTTTACCTTCAGCCTGAAAGCTATGAAACTATGAACATCTCATTCATCTTATTAAGGTTTGCCTAAATCTATGCACTTTTTTGGCTGAAGCAATAACATTCTGATGTAAGCAATGGAATTTCTACTTGAAATGAATCTGCTTCATAGTTACATGTCCTTAAAAGAAATGTGTCATCAAAGAAAAGCTATTAACCCCTTTACGACCTTGGACGTATAGGTATGTCATAGGTCGCCCCCAACCCTCTTTGATGCGGGCTCCGGCGCTGAGCCCGCATTTTTTCAGGCACATGACAGCTGATCTGATCATGTGTCCCTAACAGCCACGGGTGGAATCTCGATCCATCCAGTTGTTAAATGCCCCTGTTAATCTCTGACAGCGGCATTTAACATGCCCGCACCGGAAGTGCGTCGCTAACTCCGCTCATCGGCGCCCCTATCACATGATCGCAGGGCGCTGATGGCTTGGCATGACAACCGGGGGTCTGCAGGAGACCCCTGTGCTTGTCATTGCTTATCTGGTATGAGCGTCGCCCTGTGGCTGGCGTTCATAGCAGATGATCATTTCTGCTACACATAGCAGGGCTGAAGCCCATGGAGACTATTGAAGCAAGTGAAAAGTAAAAAAAAATAAAAGTTTTTAAAAATATTAAAACAATTAAAAAAAATAAATAAAACTTAAAATCCTCCCCACTTTCTCCCCATTCACAATAAAACAATGAAAAAAATCTAAAATACACATATTTAGAATCGCTGTGTTCAGAATCGCCTGATCTATCAAAATATGAAAAGAAATAATCCGATCGATAAACGGTGTAACAAGAAAAAAAAGATCAAAACGCCAGAATTATGTCATTTTTGTCACCACAACATTGCAGTAAAATGCAATAACGGGTGATCAAAGCATCGTATCTACACCAAAATGGTATCAATAAAAACGTCAGCCCGGCACGCAAAAAATAAGCCCTCACCCGGCCCCAGATCCCAAAAAATGGAGACGCAACAGGTCTCGGAAAATAGCGACTTTTTTTTTATTAACTTTGGATTTTTTTTTTCACCACTGAAATAAAAAAGAACCTGTACATGTTTGGTATCTACAAACTCAGAGAATCATAATGGCCGGGCAGTTTTAGCATTTAGTGAACATGGTAAATAAAAAAAAACAAAAAAACAATTGTGGAATTTCACTTTTTTTGCAATTTCACTGCACTTGGAATTTTTTTTCCCATTTTTCCAGTGCACGATATAATAAAACCAATGGTGTAGTTCAAAAGTACAATCCGTCCTGCATAAAACAAGCCCTTACACGGCCATATTGCCGGAAAAAATAAAAAAGTTATGGCTCTAGGAAGAAGGGGAGCAAAATACGAAAGTGCAAAAACGGAAAATCCCAAGGTGGGGAAGGGATTAAATCAACTTTTTATGTTACATGCTATCATTATTAAAAAACAAAATTAGTAATCTTGCAGTTTTCTAGTTGGCCACTGGTGCAATGTTACATTTAGACCACCTGTCCTTACAGAAAGAGTTTTCAGCAGTTTCCTTATCAGAAGAGGCAGGATAACAATGTCAGGTAACACCTATATACACCGCTGATAGCACAGGATCCACCAATCCCTTCACAATGACTTTTGCACACGCTCATTAGATGCTTCCATACAAAAGAAAGGGTCAGAGTCAGTTCATTGCTGCTAATGTGGATTTCCTAAAACAACTGGAAGTAAGCATCTAAAAAACCCACAGCGGTCAATGTAAAAATTGAAAGGTTTCTCATTTTTATTTTTTAATAAAAATTGTGGAAAAACATTGGAAAAAATGTTGACACAATCTCTTTATCTGCTTTCTGACTTCTGCCGTACACAATGGGTGCAGGTTGTAGAATTCAGCTACACCTGCCTCTAACTGCAGCGGATTGGGTCTACCTTCGATCAATGCTGATTAACCATTTAAATACCGGTGCCAGTCTCTGACAATGCCATATAAGTGGCGCCATCCCAGTGGGGCATCTGTCCCGGCGCCCATGATTTCTTCCGCCCTCCCCCTCCTGTGACAAGATCACAGGGTGCCATTGGGTTTTCATGGTAGCCAGAGCCCAACTGATAGTTGTACTATGAAGTATTACAGCATATAGTAGAAGTAATCAAAAATTCATAGGTTTAAGTTTCCTAGGATGACTAAAAAAATGTAAAAGGTAAAAAAAAAAAGTAAAAAAAATGGTTAAAAAATTTAAAAAAACAAATGTTTGAACCAATATAAAAATAAATAAATAAAAAAATGAAAAAAATTGCCATGTCCGCAAAAGTTATCAAATTATAGTCCTGCTCATCATTATTAGCACCCATGAAGTTTAAGTACATAATGTGGAAAATCTCCTATAAAAATGAATCAATTGAAACAGTTTTTTTGTATAGAGCACTCGTGTCAAATACAAAAGAGCAAATGATAAACAATAATTTAAAACCAAAAACAATGGGAGGGAAAAATAGAAAAACCTAAAGCTGTGTCACTGGTACTGGCACCCTTTACATTAATTTAGTATGGAAACACATTTTGACTCACCTGTGGTAAATCATACAAGAGATTCACCTGTGATTAATTGTCGGTGCCCATGTGACATGAATTAGCCAATGAATGATGACTTCAGTGTTTTAAAAAGCCACATGGTAGGCCCTGTTCCTTTGTCACAATGTTGAAGACAAAGGAGCTGTCTGTGGACATTAGAACGGCTATTATTAGCAAACACAAGACTTCCAAAGGGTATAAGGCCATCTCCGAAGACCTTGGTCTCCCAATTTCAATAGTGCACAATGTTATTAAGAAGTTTGCCAAGTATGGAACCATTAAGAGCCTCCCTAGACATGTGGGAAAGAGGAAAGTTGACAAAAGATGTCATCGAAGGTTGGTGCAAATGGTGGTAAAAACACCACGTCAAACATCCAAAGACCTGAAGGCCAACCTAGAACAGTCTGGGTTCAGGGTTTCAACAAGTACTATATGCCACACACTAAACCAAGTAGAGATTTATGGGCGAAGGCCAAGGAAGAAATCATTGCTGAAGAAAAGACATAAAAAGGAACAACTGATCTCTGCCAAAGAGTACCTTGACAAACCACAATCCTTCTGGGAAAATGTTCTGTGGACAGATGAAACAAGAATAGAGATTTTTGGCAATGCAAAGCAATAGTTTGTTTTCAGATGGCGCAATGAAGCTTATAAGGAAAAGAACACCTTACCAACAGTTAAACATGGTGGAGGATCCATAATGCTGTGGCTTTGCTTTGCTGCATCTGGTACTGGAGACCTTGAACGTATCACAGGAATCATGAAATCAGAGAATTATCAAGAGATTTTAGAGCGAAAATTTTAGAGTCAAAGATCATGAGTCTTATCGTAAGACAATGACCCAAAGCACACATCCAAAAGTACACGGGAATGGTTGAAAAAGAAAAAATGGACTGTTTTAAAATGGCCAGCAATGAGTTGCTAAATCCCATTGAAAATCTTTGGGGTGAGCTGAAATCTGCCATTGGGAAAAAGAACCCTGCAAACATTCAAGAGCTTGAACAAACTGCAAAGGAAGAGTGGGAGAAAATTCCAGCTGAGAAGTGCAAGAAGCTTATAGATGGCTACAAGAAATGTTTGGAGGCTGTCATCAATGCCAAAGGGTGTTCAACCAAGTGTTAATTAGGGGGGCAACCTAGTATTAATTAGAGGTGCCTTTATTGCTGTACATGCTGTTTATTTTGTTTCTTCTTTGAAATTGCAACATGGAAGTTGAAAAACAATGTTTTATTATTGCATTACTTTGGACCACTAATTAAAAAATCCTGAGGATATAACTTTGGTACATTTCTATTCATTTCTGAAGACATTGTGCCGTCAATGAAAAAAATGAAGGGGTTCAAATAATGGTGACCAGCACTGTATAAAATTATATCTAACTTGTGTGGTAAATTCCTAAAAGAAATCCTCAAAATCAGAATTTCACATGAATCAACATTCATTTCCAACAAAAAATGTTATAAAAATAATAAAAAAAAAATCAGAGCACCGTATGTAGCGCAAAATGATATCAATATAAATTACAGCTCAGCACACCAAAAACAGTTGTATCAACAGGAAATAAGAACATTATTGATCTTGTAAAATAGCGACACAAACTAATTTTTGTTGTATAAAGTTCTGGATTTTTTATAACCACTAAAATCTAAAAAAAATGACACCTTTGTTCTTGCCATAATAATCATACTGACCTGGAGAATCATGTTGCCAGGTTATTTTTAAAACAAATACCAAAAACCAATGATGAAATTATGTTTTTTTCACTATTTCACACCAGTTGGACTTTTTTATTGTTTTTCAATACATGCCACAAAAAAACAATTCCTTATACGTCTTTGTCGATGGAAAAGAAAAAGTTAAGGTTCTTAGAAGAAGGAAAGTAAAAAAAAAAAAAAAATCTTTATGAAGGGGTTAAAAGGTACGTCCACTTATGTTAATAATTTTGATTGATCCAACTCATGAAAAACTTTGCAGCTGTTCGTTTTTAAAATGTAACTGCCACTTTAGGAGAATGTCTGTGTCTTTAGCTCCTCCTCCTCTCCCCTCCCCCTTCATAGAACTTTATGAACACTAACTGTCATCTTCTATCTCGCTAATTTGAAAACATGTATTCACTGAGGACGGATTTTACCCATGAACTGTGAGTATATAATCAGTCCTGGAGGATAAAGAAGCAGATTTCTCTGATAAGATATATTACAAAGTTTTTTTTATCTTTACTTGTACTATTTATTTCTAAGAAAAAATCTTAAAATTAAAAATGAAAATAAAATTACATCTCCGTCGGCTTCTTCCTACCCCTCTTCCATGACTGACAGGTCCCCCTATGTGTGTATATAGTGAGGCCTGTCAGTCTAGGTGATCGGAGCCAGGAAAAGCCCATCCGACACACAAAGCCCACAGCCGGTTTTTCATAGTAGAGTAAAATGTATACATCTGCAATAACGCAGCCAGTATTCAGTCCGGACGGCATGAATATAACGGCAGCTTCCCTTTATCACATCTGGCTATGGGTAGAAGTTGTAAGGAGCAAAAAAAAAGAAAAAGAAGAAGTTTGCAAAAGTTTTCACACCCTCAAACTTTCCATGTAATATAACTCTTTTGTTATATTATTATGATATAAGTTATGATGTGATATTATATTACATCTTTTCTAAGGTCGCTCACGTCATGGAATATACAGAGAGAGCGTATACGAACGTTTCGTGATTCTGCCATTTTTCATCGTTATTTTTTAATTACTAGCGTGATGTGTGTAATTCTCGGCTCCCAGCATGACTAACTGACTGCTGATGTGTACTAAACTTGTCAGCCAATTCTTTGCTTGGAGCCTTAACCCCTGTGCAGGGAAGAGCCTATAGTGAATCAGTTCTTGGCAGATTTGTTGCAGAAAGTGTGTGTCATTTCTGAGAACTGGTCCTTCATTACAGAGGTAGAGATGGAATGGCTCTCCTCTCCGCACTCCTATCTCAGGAACGAGGGGCTGCAAAACCCCAACGTGTTTCACTTCCACCATCGTAAATCTTTACAGCTTTTCTACATGGAGTTCTGAGTCAACAGCTCTGGGGATGGCCCAACACATAGGAAATATTGGCTAATAAAACATATTGTCACCTATGTAGCATGTATGGGGGTTTACAGTTTTTAAATCATGTAATATTCCAGGCCGCAGGATTAAATTGTAACTTACACTTTCGCAGGCACTTATGGGCAGCGCTCTCTAAAATATTAGACACCCATGAAATAATTTTTACTTGCTGGAATAACAAGGAAAGGTTTTTTTTTCGCAATAATATAAAAATACTAATAATATAAAACGACATAAATAATACATAAATCATACATAAATAAATATTACATAAATATGAATAATATAACAATACATAAGTAATACATAAATAATACATAAATAAATATTACATAAATAATACATAGATAAATAACACAAATAATGCATACATAAATAACACATAAATAATATAAAAATACTAATATAAAAATACATAAGTAATACAGAAATAAATATTACATAAGTAATACATAAATAAATAAATACATAAATAAATAACACATAAATAATCCATAAATAAATAATCCATAAATAATATACAAATGTTAATAATATAAAAATACATAAGCAATACATAAATAATCCATAAATAAATATTACATAAATAATACATACATAAATAATACATAGAAAAATAACACATAAATAAATAACACATAAATAATATAACAATACTAATATAAAAATACATAAGTAATACATACAGTACAGACCAAAAGTTTGGACACACCTTCTCATTTAAAGATTTTTCTGTATTTTCATGAGTATGAAAATTGTACATTCACACTGAAGACATCAAAACTATGAATTAACACATGTGGAATTATATACTTAACAAAAAAGTGTGAAACAACTGAAAATAGGTCTTATATTCTAGGTTCTTCAAAGTAGCCACCTTTTGCTTTGATGACTGCTTTGCACACTCTTGGCATTCTCTTGATGAGCTTCAAGAGGTAGTCACCGGAAATGGTTTTCACTTCACGGGTGTGCCCTGTCAGATTTACTAAGTGGGATTTCTTGCCTTATAAATGGGGTTGGGACCATCAGTTGTGTTGTGCAGAAGTCTGGTGGATACACAGCTGATAGTCCTACTGAATAGACTGTTAGAATTTGTATTATGGCAAAAAAGCAGCTAAGTAAAGAAAAACGAGTGGCCATCATTACTTTAAGAAATGAAGGTCAGTCACTCCGAAAAATTGGGAAAACTTTGAAAGTGTCCCCAAGTGCAGTTGCAAAAACCATCAAGCGCTACAAAGAAACTGGCTCACATGAGGACCGCCCCAGGAAAGGAAGACCAAGAGTCACCTCTGCTTCTGAGGATAAGTTTATCTGAGTCACCAGCCTCAGAAATCGCAGATTAACAGCAGCTCAGATTAGAGACCAGGTCAATGTCACACAGAGTTCTAGCAGCAGACACATCTCTTCAACAACTGTTAAGAGGAGACTTTGTGCAGCAGGCCTTCATGGTAAAAGAGCTGCTAGGAAACCACTGCTAAGGACAGGCAACAAGCAGAAGAGACTTGTTTGGGCTAAAGAACACAAGGAATGGACATTAGACCAGTGGAAATCTGTGCTTTGGTCTGATGAGTCCAAATTTGAGATCTTTGGTTCCAACCACCGTGTCTTTGTGCGACGCAGAAAAGGTGAACGGATGGACTCTACATGACTGGTTCCCACCGTGAAGCATGGAGGAGGAGGTGTGATGGTGTGGGGGTGCTTTGCTGGTGACACTGTTGGGAATTTATTCAAAATTGAAGGCATTCTGAACCAGCATGGCTACCACAGCATCTTTCAGCGGCATGCTATTCCATCCGGTTTGCATTTAGTTGGACCATCATTTATTTTTCAACAGGACAATGACCCCAAACACACCTCCAGGCTGTGTAAGGGCTATTTGACCAAGAGGGAGAGTGATGGGGTGCTACGCCAGATGACTTTGTTTCATCACAGAATGCTCCCTTTGCAGCAATTCCAGAATTGCAAACCTTTGGCATTCTAGCTGTTAATTTGCTGAGGTAATCTTGAGAAATTTCCCCCCATGCTTCCTGAAGCCCCTCCCACAAGTTGGATTGGCTTGATGGGCACTTTTTGTACCATACGGTCAAGCTGCTCCCACAACAGCCTCAATGGGGTTGAGATCTGGTGACTGCGCTGGCCACTCCATTACAGATAGAATACCAGCTGCCTGCTTCTTCCCTAAATAGTTCATGCATAATTTGGAGATGTGCTTTGGGTCATTGTCCTGTTGTAGGATGAAATTGGCTCCAATCAAGCACTGTCCACAGGGTATGGCATGGCCTTGCAAAATGGAGTGATAGCCTTCCTTATTCAAAATCCCATTTACCTTATAGAAATCTCCCTCTTTACCAGCACCAAAGCAACCCCAGACCATTACATTACCTCCACCATGCTTGACAGATGGCGTCAGGCGCTCTTCCAGTATCTTTTCAGTTGTTCTGCGTCTCACAAATGTTCTTCTGTGTGATCCAAACACCTCAAACTTTGATTTGTCTGTCCATAAAACTTTTTTCCAATCTTCCTCTATCCAATGTCTGTGTTCTTTTGCCCATATTAATCTTTTCCTTTTATTAGCTAGTCTCAGATATGGCTTTTTCTTTGCCACTTTGCCCTGAAGGCCAGCATCCCGGAGTCGCCTCTCCACTGTAGACGTTGACACTGGCGTTTTGCGTGTACTATTTAATGAAGCTGCCAGTTGAGGAGCTGTGAGGCGTCGATTTCTAGAGACTCTAATGTACTTGTCTTGTTGCTCAGTTGTGCAGCGGGGCCTCCCACTTCTCTTTCTACTCTGGTTAGAGCCTGTTTGTGCTCTCCTCTGAAGGGAGTAGTGCACACCGTTGTGGGAAATCTTCAGTTTCTTGGCAATCTCTTGCATGGAATAGCCTTCATTTCTAAGAACAATAATAGACTGTCGAGTTTCACATGAAAGTTCTCTTTTTCTGGCCATTTTGAGAGTTTTATAGAACAAACAAATGTAATGCTCCAGATTCTCAACTAGCTCAAAGGAAGGTCAATTTTATAGCTTCTCAAATCAGCCAAACCTTTTTTAGCTGGGCTAACATACTTGTGCAAGGGTTTTCTAAACATCCATTAGCCTTCTTACACAGTTAGCAAACACAATGTACCATTAAAACACTGGAGTGGTGGTTGTTGGAAATGGGCCTCTATACACCTATGTAGATATTGCAATAAAAACAAGACGTTTGCAGCTAGAATAGTCATTTACCACATTAACAATGTATACAGTGTCTTTCTGATACATTTAATGCTAGCTTCATAGAAAAAATAATGACATTTCTAAATGACCCCAAACTTTTGAACGGTAGTGTGTATATACAGTCATATGAAAAAGTTTGGGCACCCCTATTAATCTTAAGCTTAATGTTTTATAAAAATTGGTGTTTTTGCAACAGCTATTTCAGTTTGATATATGTAATAACTGTTGGACACAGTAATGTTTCTGCCTTGAAATGAGGTTTATTGTACTAAAAGAAAACGTGCAATCTGCATTCAAACAAAATTTGACAGGTGCATAAGTATGGGCACCTCACCAGAAAAGTGACATTAATATTTAGTAGATCCTCCTTTTGCAAAAATAACAGCCTCTAGTCGCTTCCTGTAGCTTTTAATGAGTTCCTGGATCCTGGATGAAGGTATTTTTGACCAATCCTCTTTACAAAACAATTCCAGTTCAGTTAAGTTTGATGGTCGCCGAGCATGGACAGCCTTCTTCAAATGATCCCACAGATGTTCAATGATATTCAGGTCTGGGGACTGGGATGGCCATTCCAGAACATTGTAATTGTTCCTCTGCATGAATGCCTGAGTAGATTTGGAGCGGTGTTTTGGATCATTGTCTTGCTGAAAGATCCATCCCCTGCGTAACGTTGACATTATTGTCAAGAATCTGCTGATACTGAGTGGAATCCATGCGTCCCTCAACTTTAGCAAGATTCCCGATGCCGGCATTGGCCACACAGCCCCAAAGCATGATGGAACCTCCACCAAATTTTACTGTGGGTAGCAAGTGTTTTTCTTGGAATGCTGTGTTTTTTTGCCGCCATACATAACACCTTTTTGTATGACCAAACAACTCAATCTTGATTTCATTAGTCCACAGGACCTTCTTCCAAAAAGAAATTGGCTTCCCCAAATGTGCTTTTGCATACCTCAGCCGACTCTGTTTGTGGCGTGCTTGCAGAAGCGGCTTCTTTCGCATCACTCTCCCATACAGCTTCTCCTTGTGCAAAGTGCGTTGTATAGTTGACCGATGCACAGTGACACCATCTGCAGCAAGTTGATGCTGCAGCTCTCTGGAGGTGGTCTGAGGATTGTCCTTGACTGATTTCACCATTCTTCTTCTCTGCCTTTCTGATGTTTTTCTTGGCCTGCCACTTCTGGCCTTAACAAGAACTGTCCCTGTGTTCTTCCATTTCCTTACTATGTTCCTCTCAGTGGAAACTGACAGGTTAAATCTCTGAGACAGCTTTTTGTATCCTTCCCCTGAACAACTATGTTGAATAATCTTTGTTTTCAGATCATTTGACAGTTGTTTTGAGGAGCCCATGATGCCACTCTTCAGAGGAGATTCAAACAGGAGAACAACTTGCAAGTGGCCACTTTTAGTAGCTTTTCTCATGATTGCATACACCTGGCTATGAAGTTCAAAGCTCAATGAGGTTACAAACCCCAAAGAAGTGCTTTAGTAAGTCAGTAAAAAGTAGGTAGGAGTATTTAAAACAAGAAAATGATAAGGGTGCCCATACTTATGCACCTGTCAAATTTTGTTTGAATGCAGATTGCACATTTTCTGTTAGTACAATAAATCTCATTTCAAGGCAGAAACATTACTGTGTCCAACAGTTATTACATATATCAAACTGAAATAGCTGTTGCAAAAACATCAATTTTTATAAAACATTAAGCTTAAGATTAATAGGGGTGCCCAAACTTTTTCATATAACTGTATATATATATATATATATATATATATATATATATTCATTAGCAGCGCCTACAATGTCTCGGGGCTCAAAATCCAAGTCAGATCCCAACCAGGTCTGAAATAGATAATATTCGAAAAACAGCAGCAGTCCTCCCATAAGTGAAAAAAAATAAGGTTCCTTTATTAGTGCATATCCAATAGCTATTGGACATGCACCCTTATAGGCATCTTATTTTTTTCACTTATTGGGAGAGTTATTTCTTTTGATAATAGATAGATATACCTAAGAAAGAAATATAAATACTATATGTAAACATTGATTATATGAAGTTTAAGCTGCATTACTGCCATATAACCTATACTATTTAGCGCACAAATTAAACAGTTTGTGTGTGCCCATAAGCCACAACAAAGCGTACATTTAATTGATGGAACACTAACTTTTTATTACCAGACTTAATCACACTTACCTCTAACGACACATAGTATTCAGCACTAATTGAAAACCCTAAGGCCAGGTTCACACGAGCATATGAAAAATTCTTCAGTTTTCCTCCTTGTGTCATCCATTTGCCCTTACAGCATCCTTTTCTATTCATCATTAGTAAATAAAATTTACAAGACCAAATGCTGTTTCCTATGTTAATAATTGAAATGAATCCATATAAATTGGATCCGTATGGGATCTGATCTTTTTTGGAGCAGCCATAGACTTAAATAGACGAGCGTGATTCAAAATATGGAAAATAGTGCATGCTGCAATCCTATTGAATAACATTGGTAGATGCGGTGTCAATGTGCTATCTGAATTTAACTCAGACAGCACATGTTCGTCTGAGCTGTTAGGCAGATGGGAGAAGTGCTCAGAGAAATATGAAGTCACCATCTTAAAATGTCTGTTGAAAAGAATAAAAAACTGATCAGAACAGAACAAAGCAAATGTGAACAGGCAGGTGCTAGACAGATAGATAGATACTGTATTTTTCGGACTGTAAGACGCACCGGACCATAAGACGCACCCCAAATTTTGGAGTGGAAAATAGGAGAATTTTTTTTTTTTATAAGATGGGGGTCCGTCTTATAGTCTGAATAGGTATCTTACCTGGAGTGGCGGTGGAGTGAGGGTCACAGGAGGCAGGGTCCTTCAGGAAGCCGGGCCTGGCGCTGGTGGCTTGCACTGGGTGCCTGGTAGCCTGGGTGTCTGCAGCTGGTGGCCTGGGGCTGGGCCCCTGGTGGCCTGGGCGCCTGGTGCTGGTAGGCTGGGGCCTGGTGGCTTGCGCTGGGCGGCTGAGCACCTGCAGGCTGGCGCTGAGAGCTTGGGGCCTGGCTGAGTGGTGGCTGGAGCTGGGGGCTTGGGTGAGTGGTGGCTGGGACCCTGGGGCCTGGTACTGAGGCCGGTGTCTTGCTGTGAGTAGCGTGGCAGAGCAGCGTGAGCGGCTTCCAGTGCACGCGGCCCTCTTTCTGAAGCTGTGATCTTCCTGTAGATCAGCTTCAGAAAGATGGCCGCACGCACCGTAAGCCACTCACGCAGCTCACAGTAAGACACTGGAATGCGGCAAAGCCCCGGCTCCCAGGCAGATATCTCTTCTGCTGCCACCGCCGCCACCTGCTGCCGGTTCCGCCGATCCCACTCCACCACCACCGGTAAGTTACTTTCGGACCATAAGACGCACCCCCCATTTTCCTCCCAAATTTTGGGGAAAAAAGTGCGTCTTATGGTCCGAAAAATATGGTAGATAGATAGTAGAAACAGAGAATAGAAGCAGCACTCCAAAAATAGTGCAAATTATAGGACTATAATAGTCTATGTGGTGACGTTTCAGGTTCATAGTGTGATCCTTTCTAAACGTTGCGTTTTTGCTGCATTTTTTATGCAAATTTGAAGCTATGTTTTACAGTACCAGCAAAGTCTGAGATTTCAGAAAATCTTGTTTTTTTTTCGCATTGTTTTTTTTTCCTGACTGATTTAGAAAGCTGTTGCTTTTTTTGCAAACTGCAGCATGTCACTTCTTTCAGCGTTTTTGTAGCTGTTTTTCATCATTTTTTTCACCCATAGAAAGCAATGAGTAAGTGAAAAACGCAGCAAAAAAACGCAGGTACCAGGTTTTGCTGTGTTTTTGTTGCAAAAACCTAAGGAAGTTGCATCATCTTTTTTGGGGGGGCACTAAACTTTATCAGCACGCACAAAATACAATAAAAACATAGCAAAAAAGCGCAGCAAATATGCAGAAAATGCCTGCAGAAGAAAAAAGCAACATTTGAGTGGAGGGGCCGGAGAAGTGAATGGTGAGAAGTGGAGGGGCCAGAGAGGTGAGCAGTGAGGAGTGGAGGGGCCGGGGAGGGGAGCGGTGAGGAATAGAGGGGCTAAAGAGCCGAGCAGTGAGGAGTAGAAGGATCGGAGAGCTGAGCGGTTAGGAGTGGGAGTGAAGGGGCCGGGGAGGGGAACGGTGAGGAATGGAGGGGCCGAAGAGCTAAGCGGTGAGGAGTGAAGGGGCCAGAGAGGTGAGCGGTGAGGGGTGGAGAGGCTGGGGAGGTGAGCGGTGAGGAGTGGAGAGGCCGGAGAGGTTAGCGGTGAGGAGTGGAGGGGCTGGAGAGGTGAGCGGTGAGGAGCGGAGGGGCCGGAGAGGTGAACGGTGAGGAGTGGAGGGGCAGGAGAGGTGAGTGGTGAGGAGTGGAGGGGCCGTAGAGCTGAGCGGTGAGGAGTGGAGGAGCCGGAGAGGTGAACGGTAAGGAGTGGAGGGGCCGGAGATCTGAGCGGTGAGGAGTGGAGGGGTCGGAGAGGTGAACAGTGAGGAGTGGAGGGGCCGAAGAGCTAAGCAGTGAGGATTGGAGGGGCCGGGGAGGTGAGCAGTGAGGAGTGGAGAGGCCGGGGAGGTGAGCAGTGAGGAGTGGAGAGGCCTGAGAGGTTAGCAGTGAGGAGTGGAGAAGCCTGAGAGGTTAGCGGTGAGGAGTAGAGGGGCTGGAGAGGTGAGCAGTGAGGAGTGGAGGGGCCAGAAAGGTGAACGGTGAGGAGTGGAGGGGCAGGAGAGGTGAGTGGTGAGGAGTGGAGGGGCCGTAGCGCTGAGCGGTGAGGAGTGGAGGAGCCGGAGAGGTGAACGGTAAGGAGTGGAGGGGCCGGAGAGCTGAGCGGTGAGGAGTAGAGGGGTCGGAGAGGTGAACGGTGAGGAGTGGAGGGGCCGGAGAGCTGAGCGGTGAGCAGTGGAGGGACCGGAGAGGTTAGCGGTGAGGAGTGGAGGGGCCGGAGAGGTTAGCGGTGAGAAGTGGAGGGGTCGGAGAGGTGAGCGGTGAGGAGTGGAGGGGCCAGAGAGGTGAACGGTGAGGAGTGGAGGGGCAGGAGAGGTGAGTGGTGATGAGTGGAGGGGCCGTAGAGCTGAGGGGTGAGGAGTGGAGGGGCCGGAGCGGTGAACAGTGATGAGTGGAGGGGCCAGAGAGGTGAACGGTGAGGAGTGGAGGGGCCGGAGACCTGAGCGGTGAGGAGTGGAGGGGCCGGAGAGGTCAGTTGTGAGGAGTGGAGAGGCCGGAGAGGTGAATGGTGAGGAGTGGAAGGGCCGGAGAGGTGAGCAGTGAGAAGTGGAAGGGCCGAAGAGCTGAGCGGTGAGGAGTGGAGGGGCCGAAGAGCTGAGCGGTGAAGAGTGGAGGGGCCGGAGAGGTGAGCGGTGAGGAGTGAAGGGGCCGGAGAGGTGAGAGGTGAGGAGTCTAGGGGCCGGAGACGTGAGCGGTGAGTAGTGGAGAGACCGGAGAGCTGAGCGGTGAGGAGTGGAGGGACCAGAGAGGTGAGCGGTGAGGAGTGGAGGGGCAGGAGAGGTGAGTGGTGAGGAGTGGAGGGGCAGTAGAGTTGAGGGGTGAGGAGTGGAGGGGCCGGAGAGGTGAACAGTGATGAGTGGAGGGGCCAGAGAGGTGAACGGTGAGGAGTGGAGGGGCCGGAGACCTGAGCGGTGAAGAGTGGAGGGGCCGGAGAGGTCAGCTGTGAGGAGTGGAGATCCCGGAGAGGTGAATGGTGAGGAGTGGAGGGGCCGGAGAGGTGAGCGGTGAGAAGTGGAGGGGCCAAAGAGCTGAGCGGTGAGGAGTGGAGGGGCCGAAGAGCTGAGCGGTGAAGAGTGGAGGGGCCGAAGAGCTGAGCGGTGAAGAGTGGAGGGGCTAGAGAGGTGAGCGGTGAGGAGTGAAGGTCCGGAGAGGTGAGAGGTGAGGAGTCTAGGGGTCGGAGAGGTGAGCGGTGAGGAGTGGAGGGGCCCGAGAGGTGAGTGGTAAGGAGTGGAGGGGCCGGAGAGGTGAGCGGTGAAGAGTGGAGGGGCCGGAGAAGTGAGTAGAAGGATTACATTTTTTTTTTACTTATTACATACATACATGTCCTGGAGTCTGGAGAAATCCCACAACATAATAAGGCACATTCAATTTGCAGAGAATAACTTGACTATGAATTGAATTTCCTGGGGAAATCCATGCGATCTGGTGAATTATAATTTTGCCTGATCTGCACATCTCTATGTCCAACCCATTCACAAAATGCAGGCTGGAGAGAGCTCTCCTGGGAAGCATGGGTGACCCTGTGACCAACTGATGATTCCATGGCTGATAAAAATGGTGAGGAACAAAAGCCCAGTCTGATTTTTGGACTAAGATTTACTTGCATGCATTTTTCACGACACAGAAGTGTATGGGAAACTTGCAGGGACATTTCCTGTGCCGGCGGCGGAGCCAGTGGCTCTATTGAGGACCGTATTAACAGCATTTATGTAAATTGCTTCCCACTGAATGAACTGTTTGGGTCCTTAGCTCATGTTGCATGGAGACTTTGAGAAAGACCCGTTCGGTTGTGATATTTACTTGTTTAGCTTTTTGGACACCTCTTAAGATACCACATGGGGTTCAGATAAATTTGTTCCTTTAAGCCGTATAATCCTTCAAGTGCAAAGGTTTTCTTATTAAATGGATCCACCATATAGAGTGTTTTCAGGAATGAAGAAGAGAGGATTTCGGACGCCCGGTGTCTTTTGCTAAGCAACGCGAGGGCACAACAACAAAAATGTCAGGCAGGACTGCTTTCTTGATCTCAGAGACTCAATAATAGGGAAAAAGTGCAGCAGGCAGAGAAAGAAAGTCTTGTTCCTCGCCCGGTGCATTGTACTTCACCATTTACAAGTCATCTCGGCTCTAAAATAAATGTTCTTAGCCTTTGACTTGAGCCTTTGTATCATAATGTAAGGGACTTCCAGAGACAAGATCAGCAGCTAATGCGTTATAGAGCAGCAAACACATGAATAATACATAGAAGAACATTATAGAGATGTACTTTATGAGTTAATACCGGTTCCTTTACTATTTCCTATAAAGCTAATTGAATTATTTCACAATAGTTCAAGGAAAAATATAATTTTAGATTTTTTTTTAATTTTTCCTAGAAAACGCCATATTGGTGCACACACTGCCTTTGTGGGAAGAAAGCCCATAAAACCGCCTTGTACCTTACCAGTATCCTTTGCTCCTCTCTTGATTAGCCGGTCTGGCTTGACTTCATCATTGCGCCATGATGCACATATGGCTAATCAGAAGAGATGTGGATGCCGCTAGGTAAGAGCACCATCTCTGGTTCTCATGGCTCCGGTCCAGCGGTCACAGGTTTCTGACGCGGCTGATGGACTGAGAACTGTGAATCGATTCCCACCAACTTTACCAGAGACAGTGCTCGACAATCTCTGGCACCCCGTACGGTGGTGGCATGTTTGCCTAGTCATCGCTCCATTCAAATGGGGCTCTTCAATGCCCAATTTTAAGGATTGATTGGGGTCCCATCAGTTGGACCCCCAGCGATCACTAAGTTATCACTTATCCTGTGGACTGGGGGTTTGGGACAACCCCTTTAAATTCCAACTCCTAATGATTAACATCTCCAGTCTACAGTATATAGAAAAGCAGATAAATAACCTGCAGGAAATTAGAAATATCAGTCTATTGTGTGTGCTCCAGGTTAATGTCAAACCTAGAATTTTTGAACATTTTGAGAATTTTTAATGGTCACACACAAAAATTGGGGGAAAAAAGGCAAAATTAAAAAGTTTACAGGGAATATGTCACCAGATTTTTGTGACCTCATCTGAGATCAACATGATGTAGGGGCAGAGACCCTGGTTGCAGCGATGTGTCATTTATTTTACTGGGTGCAAGCAGTTGTGATACAATCAGAGTTTTCTCTGCTGTAGATCTAGCAGAGCTCAGGAAGCTGACTCCGCCCACACCACTGATTAGCATATTTCTATGTACTGTACATTGTATATTGACTGTAAACTGCTAATCAGCCGTGGTGGGAGGGTTGGACCAGGAGACAAGAGGACTGCTAGTCCGGCAGTGATAATCTAAAACACTGATAGTATTGAAACTACAGCACACAGCCTAGTAAGTGACACATCGCTGGAATCAGGGTCTCAGCCCCTACATCATGGTGTTCTCAAATTCCATAGCAAAAACCTGCTGACAGATTCCCTTTAAATAAATGTTGCCTATTAAGTGACTTCTAAATATATTACATAATTTTCTGATGCTTTTCTTCCACTATCCTCTGATGGTTCAGTATCTCTGGTGATCTGCAGGAGAGAATAGACCTCATACAGTAATCTGATGTAAGACAAGCTGAAGACCATCGACAACCACGTGTGATGGGAAACCTCCATCATCTAACCTGCACGACAATAGGAGCTGAGTGTATGCAGTGAGATAATGACAGCAACACATGGGAAAGAGATTGCTGCTCCCCGGTCATCCCCTTTACAGCTCCTTTTTACAAGTATTTGCTCATTTTATAAATTTAGAGGGTGAGTAATGTGTTACACATATTAAATTGTACGGATGGAAATGTATATGACATTATACAACGTCCTGATGGCATGCACAATGACCACTAAAGGGGAAATCCAGAGAGAATGACCCGACCATTCCTGTGTTCATTGATGGGATAACGAGGGCTATTCTAGGTGCTGTCCTCCAGTCAGAAGGGATTGAGATAATTTATTTAGTGCCATTAATTTCCCCAGCGCTATGCAGACATCATCTCTGTCCCCATTGGGGCTGACAATCTACATTCCCTATCAGTATGTCTTTGGAGTGTGGAAACCAGAGAACCGAGAGGAAACCAACGCAAACACAGGGAGAACATACAAACTCCTCGTAGATGTTGTCCTAGGTGGGATTTGAACCTAGGACCCCAGCCCTGCAAGGCTATCCACCGAGCCACTGTTACATCCATACACCCCTGTGTTTTTGCAGAAGGGATGATGATAATCTTAATGAGTTCAAGGCCAGTTCAAGAAAATTGAGTTTCCTCACATTTTTTATATTTTCTGGACTTGTGGTTCTAAGAGCTTTAAAAAAATTTCTCTATCAATAACTTATAATTTTTGCCTTTTTTGTGATGGAGAGGGCTTAATTTTTATGTAATTTTTATACTTAGAGATATATTTTTTGCTGATATTGGGGGGAAAATAGAAGGAAAAAAAGGAAATACTATTTTACTAAATACTAAATACTATGCAAGAAAAATATATGGGCCCTTTGCAGTCCAAGAGCTCCTCATAATGCACAATCCCACCTGCTTTTGAGGTGGAAATTGGCCCCCTTATCTCTTGGGCCCCTTCGTGGCTACACAGGTTGCACCAATGATATGTCCGCCCCTGACCATAGTGGGTCCATACAGTGCCCAATTGCCATCACCACCATCAAGTGCCCCAAATATCAATTGCACAGTCACTACTAATTAATAAACTAGGGAATGTAGCAGCACCCCATGGAATTGGTTTTGGCATGAAGTGTGGGATCAGAGATGCAAGCTCTGGATACCAAGTTCGTCAGGATCAATGGTGTCACATTGAATAATGACATTAGACTTGTAGAAAAAAATAATAATTTTGCATATAATGTGTATAGAACCTTCACAGTGTGACGTTATAGCACACAATGTCAAGTGATGGTTGGGGCCACTGTGATGGCAAGCATTGGTTGGGGCCACTGTGATGGCAAGTGATGGTTGGGAGCACTCTGATGACAAGTGATGGCTGGAGTCACAGTGATGGCAAGTGATGGTTGGGGTCACTGTGATGGTAAGTGATGGTTGGGAGCACTGTGATGGCAAATAATGGTTGGGGGCACTGTGATGGCAAGTAATTGTTCGGAGCACTGTGATGGCAAGTGATGGTTGAGAGCACTGTGATGGCAAGTGATGGTTGGAGTCACAGTGATGGCCAGTGATGGTTGGGGTCACTGTGATGGTAAGTGATGGTTGAGGGAACTATAATGGTAAGTGATGGCTGGGGCACTGTGATGGTAAGTGATTGTTGGGGGAACTATAATGGTAAGTGATGGTTGGGGCACTGTGATGGTAAGTGATGGTTGGGGGAACTATAATGGTAAGTGATGGTTGGGGTCACTGTGATGGTAAGTGATGGTTGGGGGAACTATAATGGTAAGTGATGGCTGGGGCACTGTGATGGTAAGTGAGTGTTGGGGGAGCTATAATGGTAAATGATGGTTGGGACACTGTGATGGTAAGTGATGGTTGGGGGAACTCTAATGGTAAGTGATGGTTGGGACACTGATGGTAAGTGATGGTTGGGGTCACTGTGATGGTAAGTGATGGTTGGGGTCACTGTGATGGTAAGTGATGGTTGGGGGAACTATAATGGTAAGTGATGGTTGGTGGCACTGTGATGGTAAGTGATGGTTGGGGGAACTCTAATGGTAAGTGATGGTTGGGACACTGTGATGGTAAGTGATGGTTGGGTGCATTGTATTGGTAAGTGATGGTTGGGTGCATTGTATTGGTAAGTGATGGTTGGGGCACTGTGATGGTAAGTGATGGTTGGGTGCATTGTAATGGTAAGTGATGGTTGGGGCACTGTGATGGCAGGAGATGGTTGGGGGCACTGAATGCTCTGGCCCAGATTGTCAGGGCTCAGAAGCTTATCATTACATCTCTGGTCCTTGATCTTCCTGTGTCAGCAATCTTATTGATGTGAATTCATTGCAGACATCATGATAATATTGTCAATTACAAAGCATCGCAAGTAAGTCCTCCAAATCATACCAAATCTTACCATGTGCACGTGCAGATTTGCAGAAAAATTATACTATTTCCTCATATTTCCAGTTCATAAATTACCACGTCTGTCTGCCTGTCACCTTCAGAAACATTTTTTTTAAGAAAAAAAAAGCGAACAAAATCAATAATTCAAGGAGCAGAAGAACTTGTGTAACATTTTATTCCTCGTCATGACATTGCATTCATTATTTAATGCCGGTGCGTGAAGGAACATGCAGAAATTAAGTTAATATTCAAGGTGCAGGAACAGTAATAAAATACTGGATATTTACTTGTAATATTACTTGTATCTGCAGATGACAAGTCCAGAAAATGAAGTGTGCCGATGTCATACAAAATATGAATCAATTGCCTTTACGTAATAGAGGAGGCTCTTCAGAGGCGTAACTTAAGATTTCTGCCACCCAATCAAAAATCTGTAACAAGGTCCTCACCTATCGGGTGGTATTTATAATACTGGTACAAAAACATATTTATTTTTTTCACGGCATGTATGAGGGTGCCCTTAAGATGAAAATGTTCTCTCTTTCAGGTCCTGCCTGACACCAATACCAAGACATTTTTAGCCACTGGGTCCTCCAATATTAATGGGGTTTGCATAAACCCCTTTCCCATTTACGATTTGGTTTGAGTGGTTGTCCAAGCCAAATCCGTATTTTTGGTAAGTAGTGATGAGCGAGCGTGCTCATTTAACCCTTTCACCGAGCACACTCAGGTGCTTTCCGAGTATCTTCGGCGTGCTCCTATATTATGTTCGAGTCTCTTCTGTCTGTATGATTTATGGCTGTTATCCAGCTTCAACAGATATGAGGATTCCCTAACAAACAGGCAATCCCTGCATGTGTTGCAGCTGTCTAACAGCCATAAATCATGTAGACACAGGGACTCAAACATAATATAAGAGCACGCCGAAGATACTCAGAAAGCACCCGCGTGTGCTCGGTGAAAGGATTAAACGAGCACGCTCGCTCATAACTATTGGTAAGGAAACACAATGATGCCGACCACATATATCAGCCCCCATATTATTTTTACAGTAGGACATTTAAGCACACATTGAAAGTACAGAAGACTAGAAGGAAGATCCTTCACTGCCATCATCTGTACTCCACATTCTGATATCAATGCAGATAAAGGCAAATAGACTGGAGAAAATAAGGGGTTTGGAAACCAATTTATTTTTCAGGAATTAAGGCAAACCCCCTAATAAAGTGATTTGCAAAGTTTTATAACTTTACATGCTGGAAAAATTCTTAAAATAAAATAGTAAAAAAAAGTTTAGTTACTCTTTAACCAAACAGAATGACTTTCTGTTTTCCCGGGGACATGAGCTTTAGCTGGTTGTGTCAGTGTACTCTGGCTTTGGCTGCGTGAATACGATCATTGAGGTAACAGATAGAGCACACCGTTCACTTTCCATCATAATAAGAGCCATTAAGTCCTCTGCTGTGAATCTCCGAGGGATTCGCTCAGTATATTTGTGCACTTGTCTCGATATAAAAGGTAAATGATGGGGCTTGTTGAAAAAGTTCAAATTCCTTTTTCTCTCTCTCAGAGGGTAAAAAAGCATCAGGCTTACAGAAGCCATTGGAACATAAAAGAAAATTTCCTTAGAGACAGTTTGTTTTGGGGCCGAGGGGTGACTGTGAGAGCCTCCTGATAAAGCTGTCCTTAAGCAATTCTTACTCCATCACATAGCAACCCGCCTCAACAAACGTCGGGCCCAGCAATGTTCCATAAAAACGACCTCCCAGAATAGTAAACCATGGAAGCTTCCAGATATGAACGCTACTGTCGAAGAATTGTGATGTTACCCCGCCATGATACTACATTGTAGTCAATTATTTCCTAAGAAAATCCAAAAATTCAGTTTCGGAATGGTTCTGATATGGAAATATCTTAATTATCTGTTCATTTATTCCTAAAGTTGGCCATACACAATGCATAACGTTTGTCCGACAACTCCTTATAGACATGTATGCTCAACTCAGCCGAGCATGCATGTGTTCTCAGTGGGGAGAGGGGAATACGACTGCTGAGGTTGAACATGTCTGACCCTTCTTCCTTCCAACATATGGCATCAGGAGAGAGGAGGAACATCACCATACACATTTGATGGTCGGTCATTCCGGCTGAAATCATAAGTTGGGTTGATATCCAACTGATGTATGAAGTTACAACACAGTGGCCTCAGGTCAGGGTGGAAACACAGACTTCCGTGATGGCCCAGCAGACTGTCAGGCATGTGGTATGAACGACTTTGAAAACTGGCAATGTGAACAGCAGACAAGCTGGACTGGCTGGAAGCTACAGAAGAAGCAGGAGGACCCAACAGGAACCGAGGACTTGGATAAATTCAAAGATCAAAACACAAGTCTGTAGGACACAGTTCTGGTGTAAGTTCAGACACAGGTGTGTGTCAAAACGGACCTTAAAAGGCCTGATGAGATGATGTCATGGAGGCACGCCAGGCCACTTGTAAAACCTGACGTGGAGCACAACAGAAAGCAGAAGCCATAGTGGAAGGAGACAGAGCCCTGCCAAAACAAGACAGGTGCATAACAAGATGTAGATATAGCAGTCAAACTCAGTCCTTAGTTCCTAGAGGAACTCATAGACCCATACCATGACACTGGTACTATAAATTCCACTGTTGGAGGGTTTGTTGTATGGGTTCTAAAATGGATCACTGCCCGTAAGACTCCATAATCAGCTAGTCACTTTAAGGAGAATCAGTACTTGCCCCACATTGCGTCAAAGGCATCTTACCCAGCCAGCCAGATACTATTCTACACTGATGAGGGGCAAATACCCTGAAACAAGCTGTCTGTAGATAGGTTCCTGGCAAAGTCATGTTGCAGGGCTCAATAAAAAGTTAGACATTGCCTTATAGGCTAGCCACCTTTTGCCACCAGATTGTTTCTTGCATTCTGCAAAAGAGGTCATTTGCATACTTTTTCTCCCATGGAGCATTGGGTGTAAGACTCCATACTAACTGGTGTTTTTAAAGAGAACTAATCCTTCCTGCCCATAAGGGCTTCAAGCAATACCACATAGAATACGTTTGATATGGGCTACATCTGGTGAGAACAAAAGAGTCGAAGCCCCAAAATGAAGGAGACCTTGAGGCAACTGTCTCTTTTTGCCCTGCTATAATCCTAACAAAGCTATCAGTCTTCATACCACCATTGACATATAAGCCTATCAAATTTTGTGGAAAAATCCCATGGGCGACTGGTGAGACACGTTGATTAGAAGATGAATGAAGAGTGAAAGATGCCTAAAGCAGTAGAGGATACTGAAGACGTCTGGAAGCAAGTTAGGATTTCACCCCTAAGGAGATAAGGATAGAAAACATTTAAGCGAGTGACAGATGAATCACATGTACATTAATGCCGGATATCATAAAAGAATGAGCAGGTATATAATTAATCGAGTGTCATCCTCACATAATGCAATAGTCACGTTACAGGCAGCAGAATTAGCTTTTGTACATTGTTTTATATAGAGATAGATAGTCCTGAAATATACTTGGTCCTTGAATCGATACATACAATACTGCTAACAATGCTATTCTGTTTTTTTAATGTGTCGAGAAGAAATCACTTGTATCCATTGTTTCATCTTACCGAAGCCCGATTAGACCTATCTTTGACTGAGAGGCAGCTTGCTGTAACGGAAAGGCTCTCCCAGTGCACCATCTGCAATAGGGGCAGCCAGTGTCAGACTAAAGAACATTGGACCCACCAGAGGATTTGATTCTGAGGGCCCACCTTTCTCCCCCCACTTAAGCGCCCCAAAGCAGTTTCAAGGTTTGCACTATGAACTCTCCTGAAGGAGAAGCCAGGGCCCACCGGAGGATTCTACGGTTTTCTGGTGGGCCAGTCCAACCCTGGGTGCAGCTGAACATGGAGCAGATTAGGTGTCACTCCGAGGCCAGGACTAAAATTAAATTCACATTTCTTGTATGGTCTACACTTTCATGGAAAGAAAGAATAAGGAAAGGTATAGCTAAATAGTTTGACCCCAATTTATCAAGGCTGGCGTTTTTCTGTGTTGGAATAAGATGCATCAAATTCATTAATAAGCATTCACCTCTTAAAGTGAATCAGTCAACGGGTGTTTGCAACCTAATCTGAGGGCAGCATAAGATAGAGAAAGAGACCCTTATACCGGCGATCTGTCACTTACTGGGCTGCTTGTTGTAATTTTTTATAAAATCAGATTTATCAGCAGGAGATTATCATTACAGGACTATAAACTTGCTGTCAACTAGTCCAACTCCGCCCACATCACTGATTGGCACCTTTTTGTGTACAGTGTGCATAGGCAGAAAGCTGCCAATCAGTGGTGTGGGTGGGGTTATACAGAGTTCAGCATTCAGAGCTCTGCTAGATCTAGATAAAACTGTGATTTTATCAAAATGACAGCAAGCAGCCCAGTGAGTGATGCATTACTGGAATCAGGGTTTTTTGTCTCCTACATTATGCTGCTCTCATACTGGGTAGCAAAAACCTGATGACAGATTCCTTTTAATGAAATTGGCACATCTTTGTCTTGCCGTGAGTCACCGTAAAAAATGTTATCTAGTTAATACATTTATGTCGTAAACTATGACATTTTTGTGGCATAAATTATGATAAATTTTTCATCCGCACCTGGCTACGTCCCTTTCTCTCAAAAAGCGTTTGATGAATCGGCCCCTTTGTGTAAGTCAGAGCATACGTAAAAGCCACTAAGCCCAAAATACATAAATTCTCCTCTCAAATTCAAATTCAAATCTATAGAATATCTAAATAATAAGTAAATTGTACAACCATAATCAATTTTAGATTTTCCTGCTTTGTGTTCCCTTTAGATCCCATTAAGAATAGAGGGACTGGGTTAGATGGCTTCACCGAACCAATATAACCAGACCAAAGTCTTAAAGGTAGCTTGACCTGGTATCTGGTGTGGATGTGACCTGTAAGAGGGTGATATCCTTGATGTAATATCACAGGAGACTTTTTGGCGTAAAACTGGAAGAGTTTATTTTTATCACACAGAGGCACAGAAACTTAGAGGTTACTGTCACCATAGATGGAACATGATGCTTAACGGTTTCAGCAGCTTGAGTGGTGCAATATTCTTTATAGTTTCTCTCACACTCTTACACAGATGAAAAATGAAACAGGTGCAAAAATGTGGCATCTAGGACTGTTTTCACATTACAAATCCTCCAGGAGGTCAGGCTTAATGACGCTGCTTGCCTGAACCTTCTGCATTAGTATAAGACTAGGGGTAGCAACCTCTACAACAGAATACCCTACTTATGCATTGTTCACAGGGGTTGCAATGGACTCTTATGCAATGTTACCCTGGCCTCTTGTCACGGGTGTGTCGCCACGAAGATCGTCACGAGTACACAGCCTGACTTCTCGCAGCTGACTTGTTGGTGCTTTGTGTTTTTCGGCAGTGAGGGAGTTAATTCTCTCTCTCTCTGTGCTAGACGAGGTCCAGCCTCGCCCAGCTGCAATCAATACTGCTGTAGTGAGACTCCTTCAAATGCCTGCTGGTCTGTTTGGAAAGTGTCGGTGAAAGCATTTCATTCAGACTAACAGAGCGGATCGTGGTGTTTGGAGTTTCTGAGATAAGTGTATTTGGAGTGTTTTTTTCCCTTCCTCGCTTTATCATTTATCTCCTTTCCCGTTGGTGTTCCCTCTGTTGTAGTTGTGTAGTTGTTGTATGCAAGGTGGTTTTGGTTTTTCCCTTGTACTGTCTCGTTCGTCTAAGTACTGTGTGTGGGCATATTATTACTTGTCCCCTTTTGTTGTGATCGGGGTCCTTCTCAGGACTAGATTACTTAGGTGCAGGGATCCTCAGGAGGTAGGGGTTACGCTGGCGGCCTGGACCTCTGTACCTTTAACAGTACCTCCAGGTTGAGGGACTAGTCAGGGCCCCAGCTTAGGGTCAGCTTAGGCCCCCTACCTCCAGTATACAGAGACAGCGTGACATTTTCACCGACCCACTTAGTTTTTCTCCAGCTACCATGGATCCAGTAGCCGGTCTAGCTCGGCAGTTGCAGAGTTTGTCCATGGAGCTGGCGGACGTTAGGTCCAAGGTTTTGCATCCTCAGGAGCAAGCCGGACCAGAACCTAAAGTAGCTCTCCCTGACAGGTTCACTGGGGGGCGGGACAAGTTTTTTGTTTTCCGGGAGGCATGCAAGTTGTACTTTCGGCTGCGGCCTCGGTCATCGGGGAGTGAAGAACAAAGGGTGGGAATTGTCATCTCGCTCCTACAAGGGGACCCACAATCTTGGGCGTTCTCTCTTCCCCCGGGCTCCCCGGCTCTCCAGTCAGTGGATAGGTTTTTCGCTGCTCTGGGACTCGTATATGATGACCCAGATCGGATCTCCCTTGCTGAGTCTAAGTTACGTAGGATCCAGCAGGGAGATCGTCCGGCGGAGGAATTCTGTTCGGAGTTCCGTAGGTGGGCCACGGACACCCAGTGGAATGACCCGGCTCTTAGGAGCCAGTTTTGTCATGGTTTATCCGACAAATTACAGGATGTGTTGGCACAGTATGACTCTCCCGCGTCACTGGAAGCCGCTATGGCCCTTGCTATTCGCGTTGACAGACGGCTTCGGGAGAGGTGCGGGATAACTCTACCCCCTGTGATGACTCCACCTCCTACAAGGTCCCCTCATATGGTGGTTCCCCTGGTCAGTCCAGAGGAGCCTATGCAATTAGGAGGGACATCATTTCGGGGGAGGGGACCGGTGGTGCGCCATAAGACAGGAAGGTGTTTCTTCTGCGGGAGAAAGGGACATTTTATTGGGGGGTGTCCATCCCGTCCCTTGCAGAGTGAAGAGTCGTCGGAAAACTGTTGATCCCAGGTTGTGTGGTGGACGGCAATCTGGGAGTAGGTATTTCGTCCCTAGGTTCGTCTCAGTTTCTCGTACCGGCGGAGGTGGTGGTGGGTACGAGAACTGAGAGGATATCTGTTCTTCTGGATAGTGGGGCCGGGGCTAATCTGGTTGATGCTCGGTTTGCCCGGGTTCAAGGTATGCGATTGAGTGAGTTGGCTAAACCCATCCCCATATTCTCGATCGATGCCAGGCCTCTCGGTCAGGGAAGTTTTTTGCAAGCTGTGCATGACGTAAAACTTCAAGTGGGGGCGATACATAAAGAACTGTTGTCTTGCTACGTGTTGGAGGGTCTTCCCACTCCTATAGTGTTGGGCCTTCCTTGGTTAGCTAAGCATAACCCGGTTATTAATTGGCAAACCAGAGAGATAAGCCAATGGAGTAAATTCTGTAATAAAAACTGCATGAACACGGTCATCGGTGCGGTTACTCCTTGGGTCTTACCTCCATTTCTGGCGGACTTTGAGGATGTATTCTCGGAGAAAGGGTGTCAGGAACTACCTCCTCATCGCGAGTATGACTGTTCTGTAAAACTGCTCCCTGAGGCCAAGTTACCTAAAGCTAGGTTGTATAACCTTTCTGGTCCTGAGAGGCAGGCCATGAAGGATTATATTTCAGAAAGTCTGGCTAAGGGGCATATTAGACCTTCATCTTCACCGGTGGCTGCGGGGTTCTTCTTTGTTAAGAAGAAAGATGGAGGCCTACGCCCTTGCCTGGATTTCCGTGAACTTAATCGGATTACGGTCCGAGATCCGTATCCGCTCCCACTTATTACCGATCTCTTTAATCAGATCGTGGGCGCCAAATGGTTCTCTAAGTTGGATCTCAGGGGGGCGTACAATCTGATTAGGATGAAGGAGGGGGATGAGTGGAAGACGGCGTTTAACACTCCGGAGGGGCATTATGAGAACCTTGTCATGCCATTCGGTCTGACTAATGCCCCGGCGGTGTTCCAACACTTTGTTAATGACATTTTTCGCCGCCTGGTGGGACAGTTTGTTGTCATATATCTGGATGATATCTTAATTTACTCGCCGGATCTGGTGTCTCATCAGGAGCACGTTAGGCAGGTGTTACAGATCTTGCGGGATAATAAACTGTATGCCAAATGGGAAAAGTGTGTGTTCGCCGTACAGGAACTCCAGTTTTTAGGCTTCCTGGTTTCAGCGTCCGGTTTTCGTATGGACCCTGGGAAAGTGCGGGCAGTTCTTGAGTGGGATCGGCCAGAGAATCTTAAGGCACTACAACGTTTCCTGGGGTTTGCTAATTATTACCGGAAGTTCATTCGTAATTTCTCGTCCATGGTTAAGCCTCTCACAGACATGACTAAAAAGGGGACGGATTTTTCTAGGTGGTCTGACAAGGCTTGTCAAGCATTCTCCTCCTTGAAAAAATGTTTTGCCTCGGCACCCATACTCATTCAACCTGATGCGTCACAGCCATTCATTGTAGAGGTAGACGCTTCCGAGGTAGGGGTGGGAGCAGTATTGTCACAGGGTTCGTCCCCTGGTAAGTGGCATCCGTGCGCCTTTTTCTCTAAAAAATTGTCGTCCGCTGAGAGGAATTACGATGTCGGCAATAGGGAACTCTTGGCCATTAAGTTAGCTTTTGAGGAGTGGCGCCATTTTTTGGAGGGGGCAGTCCATCCGGTCACCGTCGTCACCGATCACAAGAACCTGCTATATCTGGAGTCCGCAAAACGTCTGAATCCCAGACAAGCTAGGTGGTCATTGTTTTTTACCAGGTTTAATTTTGTCGTTACATATCGTCCTGGGTCAAAAAATGTAAAGGCGGATGCCTTATCTCGTAGTTTCCCTGGGGCCGGGAATACGGACGACCCGATTCCTATCCTTCAGGAGGGGGTGGTGGTTTCGGCAGTATGCTCTGAGCTGGAGGAGGAGGTATTGGAGGCTCAGGGGGACGCCCCTGTTGGACCTCCGGGGAGACTGTTTGTTCCAGATCAGTTGCGACAAAAGGTGATCGAGGCACACCATAACTCAGTTTTTGCAGGACACCCAGGGAGTAAAGCAACTGTGGATCTCCTCTCGCGTCGGTTTTGGTGGCCTAACTTACATAAGGAGGTGGTAACTTTTGTCGCGTCCTGTGGGGTTTGTGCGCGCTCTAAGACCTCACATACCCGTCCGTCTGGGGCCCTCTTACCTTTGAAGATCCCGGAGCGTCCTTGGACTCATCTGTCTATGGACTTTATTACGGACCTCCCTCCGTCTTCGGGTAAAACGGTCATACTCGTTGTAGTGGACAGGTTCAGCAAGATGGCACATTTTATCGCTCTTGCGGCTCTCCCTAAAGCTAAAACTCTTGCGCAGGTGTTCATTGGGGAGATTGTGAGGCTTCACGGGGTACCCTCCGAGGTGGTGTCTGATCGGTGGTCTCAGTTTGTGTCCAAGTTCTGGAAGGCGTTTTGTGCACGGCGGGGGATGCATTTGTCATTCTCATCGGCTTTTCATCCTCAGACCAATGGTCAGACGGAACATATGAACCAGAGCTTGGAGACATATCTCCGGTGTTTTGTGTCAGAGAACCAGGAGGACTGGGCTTCTTTCTTACCTCTGGCAGAGTTTGCTCTTAACAATAGGCGGAGCGAGTCCACTGGTAAGTCCCCGTTTTTTGGGGCATATGGTTTTCACCCCCAGTTTTGTACTTTCAGTAGGGGGGGCTCTTCGGGGGTTCCTGAGGAGGAACGATTTTCCTCATCACTCGCTTCAGTATGGAGAGGGGTGCTGAAGAATCTGAATACTATGGGGAACCGATACAAACGTATGGCTGATAGGAGGAGAGTGTCTGGTCCGGACCTTAGTGTGAACGATCGGGTATGGTTGTCTACCAGGAATATTAAACTTAAGGTTCCCTCCTGGAAACTGGGTCCCAGGTTCATCGGGCCGTACAGAATCAGTTCTATTATTAATCCGGTGGCATTCCGTCTTGACCTCCCCCCTACGTTTAAAATTCACAACGTGTTCCACAGATCGTTGCTTAAGAGGTATGTGGCGCCGGTGGTACCGTCACCTTTACCTCCCCCTCCAGTGGTGGTCAATGGTAACTTGGAGTTCCAGGTATCGAGGGTCATCGATTCACGCTTTAATCGCCGGTCCCTTCAGTACCTGGTTCATTGGAAAGGGTATGGTCCTGAGGAGAGGATGTGGGTTCCTGCGTCGGATATTAACGCAGACCGATTAGTTCGGGCCTTCCACACGACTCACCCGGATAAACCTGGCCCTGAGGGTCCGGAGGCCCCTCGTAGAAGGGGGGGTACTGTCACGGGTGTGTCGCCACGAAGATCGTCACGAGTACACAGCCTGACTTCTCGCAGCTGACTTGTTGGTGCTTTGTGTTTTTCGGCAGTGAGGGAGTTAATTCTCTCTCTCTCTGTGCTAGACGAGGTCCAGCCTCGCCCAGCTGCAATCAATACTGCTGTAGTGAGACTCCTTCAAATGCCTGCTGGTCTGTTTGGAAAGTGTCGGTGAAAGCATTTCATTCAGACTAACAGAGCGGATCGTGGTGTTTGGAGTTTCTGAGATAAGTGTATTTGGAGTGTTTTTTTCCCTTCCTCGCTTTATCATTTATCTCCTTTCCCGTTGGTGTTCCCTCTGTTGTAGTTGTGTAGTTGTTGTATGCAAGGTGGTTTTGGTTTTTCCCTTGTACTGTCTCGTTCGTCTAAGTACTGTGTGTGGGCATATTATTACTTGTCCCCTTTTGTTGTGATCGGGGTCCTTCTCAGGACTAGATTACTTAGGTGCAGGGATCCTCAGGAGGTAGGGGTTACGCTGGCGGCCTGGACCTCTGTACCTTTAACAGTACCTCCAGGTTGAGGGACTAGTCAGGGCCCCAGCTTAGGGTCAGCTTAGGCCCCCTACCTCCAGTATACAGAGACAGCGTGACACCTCTAAGCCTCTACCATTTTCCGGAATCACCCTGACCATATACAGTAAAGTGCTTGTTGTGTTCAAGCCAACAGCACTTGTGAAATAATGACACTTTCCAGCTTACCGCCTCTTTAAGGTCATCTCTTCAGCTTAAACATTCTTGCAGATGGGGCTATCATAGCCTTTATAAAAGCCAAAGCAGGAAATCCAGCAGCTAGCTAACAGCTGAGCAATAGAAGTAGGGAGGGAAAGTTACTGTCAATATACAGCCACACATCTCCTACTTGTGTTTTTTAACTATACTGTACTGCTGCTCCTGGGGCTGCCAGTGTTGGCCCTACACAGCCAGACATCTACTTGCCTGTTCAATAATATTCTATACTGTGCAATTGCTGTTTACACTACCACTACCCATATAGACAGAAACTCACATCTCCTGCCTGCCAATCATTTTATGTACCTATACTGTACTGCTGTTGGGAACCCTACCCTGTATAGGGTACATAAACCTAAAACTGCTCCTCAATAAAGTGATACTTTTTGGATGACTTGTTAAAAAGTCATTGCTTCTTCATTTTCAGTTTTCAAATAGCAAACCTGTTGCTTATCCCAAAACAGGGATAATTTTTGGGCCCTTTTTACATTTTAAAAAGCAGAAAAAGTTCTTTGGTGCTGTGGTTACATCAGATTAAGGTCACTTGTTCATTACTTAGGCCTCAAAAAAAGGGTGATTAATACAGTCCTAGAAGTCCTTTGCGGAATTTGTGATTCAAGGCAAATTGATTTGCTGCAAATTTAATTTTTAGAAAAATTTGACGAAAATGGTGAATTTTAATTTTAAAATATTCACCTGTATATTACTTTGCTCCTCTTTGCTCCTCTCTCTATCCCTCTCCATAGAGTATAAAAGAAACTTGAAAAAAATGATTTTAGCTGTTTTTCATGGTGGATGGTAAGTTCAGGATGCAAGGGTTTGTTCTGCTGCATACACTGTATTCAGCTGCCTTTGGAGCTTATCATAGCTGAACCCCATGAATCTGATATTTATGTTCTACTTTAAGGATAGGTATTCATCAATATTATATGCTAATACCCTTTCAAAGCATCATTCCCTACAATTATCACTTATCCCCAGTGTTCAGACCCCCAACAATCCCAATAACGGGGTTCTGAAATGCCCTGCCCGCCCATTCTCTGGGGACTGCTAGAGAAAATGTGCTATGTCCTTGGCTTCCTCCGTCAGTCTCATAATGGTTGCACTACATCCCGTTGGAGCATTTCAGAGCCCCAATCTTGAAATTGGTAGGGATCCAACCATAGGACCCCTCCCTGATCAGAAAGTGTTCACCCTTTAATTATTGTATGGTCACATACTTGGAATAAAATGTAACTCACGAGAATTTTTAGGCAGATTTTCCTGAACGGTGGGAGAGCCAAGATACTATGACGTGTGCTCCTGAAATGTGACACTACTGCATGTACATCATTTATAAAGAAGGAGTTGAAGATTTCATTACATGTAGGTGTTGCTAATTTATGTATTTATACTATTTTATGGCCTATTTATAAAATATTACAAATTATCAAGAGGTTACCAAGGAGCTCGTGTTACCGAATGGTGAAATTTCCTAGTAATTGAACATTAGAAATATAAATACATGTAGCCCCTGATTTAATGGAAGGACGTGTCTGCAAAGGCCCCAGAGATGTGGCTTCTATAAATTATCCCCCGAATGCTGGGAGTATGTAAAGTTATATTTTCACACTTGTAGTAAATCATTTTTACAAGGCCTAGCCTCATTCTAGCATATTTTCCTCTGTTCGGGAATGTAGGACAATATCTTACTTCAAGCACGATAAGCGATGATTTTATGTGGAGAAGTCTCGAGATTGTAGAAGGAAAAAAAAAAAGTTTATCTTTACTGATATCAAGACGTCAGGTTCTGTATAAACTATCTCATAGTAGTAATGCAGAGTCCGAGCCGCAGCTGCAAAGTATGAACGTAGATCAGGAAAACAAATAGATGGATGGATGAATGGATAGATAATAGATAGATAGAGTGCCTTGAAAAAGTATTCATACCCTGTGAACTTTTCAACATTTTTTCACTTTACAACCACAAACTTAAAAGTTTTTCATTTGCATTTTCTGCGATACCAACCCAAAGTAGCAAGTATTTGTGAAGTGTAAAGGAAATGATACATGGTTTTCTAAATATTTTAAAAATATAAATCTGAAAATTGTCACGTGCATTTGTATTCAGCCTCCCTGAGTCAATACTTTGTAGGACCACCTTTTGTTGCAATTACTGCTGCAGTCTTTTGGTGTCTGTCTATACCAGCTTTGCACATCTAGAGGTGACATTTTTACCCATTCTTCTTTGCATACTTGCTTGAACTCAGTGAGATTGGATTGAGGCGTCTGTAAACAGCAATTTTCAAGTCTTGCCACAGATTCTCAATGGGATTTAGTGATGAATATTGGAGATATAATTTCATGACAGCCATTTTCATCCTATTTGGCGTGGGATTGTAATACCCCATTCAGTGTGCAGCTGTACAGAACACCTAGCTCAGCAGGGGGGTCCTAGCCTCAAAGGCTGTGAGTGACATATGTCACACTTTGACCAGTTCAGAGCAGGACAAAGGCTTGCCATATAGAGTCCTGCTGTAGCTGCAGAACATGCCAGCAACACAATTTCATAAGGAGTTATAGAGATACTATACGTCCTAGCCGTACATCATGCATATTTCCGAGATGCCCAGAACATGGTGAACGCCCGCCGGGGTCTTGACCCATTCTAGCCATCAGGGGAATGGAGATAGATAGAACAGCTGTAGAAACCAGAAAGCAAAACATTGTTTGGCCTTCATGCATAGCAGGCGTCTGGCCAGATCCAATGACACCAGGACCGCTTCCCTAGGACCGTCCATTAAGGAGTTATGGTCCATCGGAAGTTTTGGAGTTTTTAGCAGCTAGAGGCACGGGGAGGGGATTTAGGTTCAGCTCAGAGAGCAGGAGGGGAATGACCCAAAAGGGATAAAAGGCTAGTATAAAGCCATGTGTTCGCACTCTCTGATGCATGCAATCAACTTCGAATGGTGGGGGTCATGTTGAGTAACGTGACGTGAAGGATCTAGGATCCAGGTGGAAGCCAATGCCCCCATTCGGCACAGCGCACACATGGTCAGGCTTCACATTGGTAATTGACATGATCCATCTGCTTATGTCTTTTGTCCTACCCCTCTAGTATTTGCATATCTGACCATTATATTATATATAACCATTGTATATAGTGGATTGTCTAGTGTGCCCTTAAGGCAATTAAATATATAATTTAACCTTGGGCTGCTCTTTTATCTCGATCCGCGAATCCACACGTCCGTTTCTCAGTTTAACTTTCCCTGCTAACGGAGCTGATTTCCGGCCAGACTGGGCTTATGGGGAGCTGGTGACAGTCCTACCGGGCTGATTAGGTTCTGTTTCACTAAAGCTAGTGAAAGGGCCTTGCCTCTCAGCCTGTTACGGGTGTGAGCAAGTGTGGTACCACGTCAGTGATTAAGTAGGCCACATCCTCTCACTCCCAGTGCTGCCCTGAGCCCGTGTGGATAGGGGGTGTCTGTGTAAAATTGTGCCAGGCTGACCTAACTTGTCCCCGAGGGGTACGGAACATCACATTGGTGCAAGTGGGGAGACCGTATCACGTGATCCTTCTGACGTAATAGTAACATCAGGTGGGGTGGCGAAGTGTGGATCCTTCACAGAATTAGGTCTGGATTACGACTGGGTCATTCACACACATGAATATGCTTTGATATATACCATCCATTGTAGCTCTGGTAGGATGTTTAGGGTCGTTGTCCTGCTGGAAGGTGAACCTACGCCCCAGTCTCAAGTCTTTTGCAGCCTCTAGCAGCCATGCCTCCAGAATTGCCCTGTATTTAGCTCGATCCATCCTCATATCAGCTCTGACCAGCTTTCCTGCCCCTGCTGAAGAAAAACATCTCCACAGCATGATACTGCCACCAGTGGAATGGTGTTTTCAGGGTGATTTGCAGTGTACGTTTTCTGCCACACGTAGCATTTTGCACTCAGTCTGACCAGAGCACTTTCTTCCACATTCTTGCTGTGTCCCCTACATGGAAACTGCAAATGGAACTTATGGTTTGCTTTGAAAAATTATTTTCTTCTTGTCACTCTTCCACAAAGACCAGATTTCTGGAGTGAACAACTAATAGTTGTCATGTGGACAGATTCTCCCACCTGAGCTGCGGATCTCTGCAGTTCCTCCAAAGTGACCATGGGCCTCTTAACTTCTTCTTTGATTAGTGCTCTCCTTGCTTGGGATGTCAGTTTAGGTGGACGGCCATGTCTTGGTAGATTTGCAGTTGTGCCATACTCCTTCCATTTTTGGATGACGGATTGAACAGTGCTCCATAAGATGTTCAGAGCTTGGGCTATTTTTATAACCTAACCCTGCTTTACTTTTCTCCACAACTTTATCTCTGACCTGTCTCGTATGTTCTTTGATTTTAATGTTACTGTTTGATCCCTAATGTTTTCTAACAAACCTCTGAGGCCTTCACAGAACAGCTGTAGTTATACTGAGAAGAAATTACACACAGGTGGACTCAATATACTAATTATGTGACTTCTGGAGGCAATTGGTCACTAAAGATTTTATTTAGGGGCATCACACTACAGAGGTCTACAAATGCACGTCACAATTTTCAGAATAATATTTTTAAGATATTTAAAAACAACATGTATAATTTCCTTTACACTTCATAAATACTTGCTACTTTGTGTTGATATATCAGATAAAATCCCAATAAAATATATTTAAGTTTGTGGGTGTAACATGAAGAAATGTGAAAAAGTTTCCGGGGTATGAGTACTTTTTCACGGCCCTGTATATAGATAGATGGATGGATAGATATATAGATAGATAGATATGAGATAGATAATAGATAGATAGATACATAGATATGTGGCACCCCAGGGGTCTGGTTTCCACAGTAACAGCAATGTTATGTCTGAGAGCAGGTGGGAGGTCTCTTGGTCAGGAATCCTATGCATGCCACACCTCCTGCCCAGTCCTGGGAGGGGAAGGACTTCCCCTATATAAACCTAGGGCTGAGGCAGGGTGAGTGAGTAGAGAAGAAGTAGAGACAGAGAAGAGAAGCAGCATAGGAAGAAACAACAGGAGCTCTGTGGGAGCAGTACTACAAGGAGTCAGGGGCTGGCAGCTGCAGAGCTCGCCCTGACTGAGAAGCTATCACCGGACCCGGAGTCCGAGGCTGTGGGGACTAACTCCTATCCAGCAGCAGAAGCCGACCGGCAGGGGATTTCAGGTCCTCTGGCCAAGAAACCCGAAGGCACGGTCACACGCGTGGGACCAGCACCGCCGTCGTGGAGCGGAAGCTACTAGAAGGCCCCGAGTCACCGGCCATACGGGTGAGCACCACACGGTACACTCAGGGACGTGGGCTACTTATACCCGCCTCTAGCAAGGTAGCCAGAAGAGTACAGTTAGTTTGGGAGGCCTACAACTCCGCCTGGCCAGGGGAGATCCCATCTGCTCAAGGACTGACCAGGCCCCAATCGCTAGCAGTACTCCGGGAGGGTCTATCTTTGTCACCAGTAAAGACCCTGAACTACACCGTACCGTCTCCGAGTGGTTCCTGCTACCCCCATCATCCACGTCGGCTGCCCTGAGGCCATACCCCTCCCGTTGGGGGTGATACTATCACGCTGCACAATCCTACCACCCGCCTCAGCGGTCTGCCCTGCAGCGACAGCTCCTTAGCTGCATTCAACGGGTGGCGTAGTCGTACAACATCTACCGCTAATACAGCGCCACTTAGTCTGACTCCCTGGGCACGGACCGGGTCACCGCCACGAGACTACAACCCTCAACAGATCCGGCTCCGGGTAAGCTCCCGCATGCGCAACGCTGCGCGACACAGGCCCAGGGGTGCGTCAACTTTTGGCGTAGTCGGCAGGATTTCGTGCCCGCAACCACCGGGTACTGCGTGCCTGAAAAAGACTGTTCAAACTTACCAGTGGTGAAGATTCCCGCCATCCGGCGCCATCTTCAGCCTTCTTCCCGCCATCGGTGAAGATTCCCGCCATCCGGCGCCATTTTCAGCCTTCTTCCCGCCTTCCGTGGAGTTTTCCCGCCATTGGACGCCATCTTGAAGACGCCGCGCGGGAAGAAGAGGGGCGTGGACTCCAAAAGCGCGCGAGAACTGAAGCCCCGCCTCACGTCCAGACGTCGCGTAAGGTCCTGGAAGGAGCCCAGCAGACGCTGACGTCACAGGAGCGCGACGGAAGGTCCTCAACCCTGACAATCCACTGCGGAGCCGCGGCCTACGGAAGAGGATCATCGCAAGGTAGGCCACGGTCCACTAGGGGGGAGAAGGATGTCGGATACGGAGGAGAGCTTCACCGCTTCAACCCCCACCAGCGCCACCGCCGTTGCGGTCATGCCTTTCACCATGCCCTATATCCCGGGGGCAGCCTGGCTACCCCAGTACTCAGGGGAGTCACATACCCTGCATGACTTTAGAGAAAAGCTGGATAGCCTCTTCCAGGTGTATCCCCTCACAGAGGAGCAAAAAGTGAGCATCCTGGTGGCCCAATTAACCGGGGCAGCCCAAAGGGAGGTAAAGTCCTGGCCACCTGGGAGGAGGACTGTCGCAGAGATACTAACCCGGCTGAGGGACACCTTTGATACCCGCACCTCAGCCGAGATCAAGCTTAGATTCTACGGGTGCAAACAGCGGGCACATGAGAGTATAAGGGACTATGCCCTGAACCTACAAGAGGCCCTGAGAGCCATTAAGCAGACCGACCCTGACGGCGTGGGAGACGAGGACAGGCTGTTGACTGAACAATTTATAGAGGGTTTATATTGCAATGCCCACCGAACCCAGTTGCGGGCAATGGCCTTACAGGACCCTCATCTGGGATTTGCACAGTTCAAGGACAGAGCCATCCTGGTGCTCCGAGAACCGGCACCAGGTGGCGTTGTGACCCACAGACGCCCCACTACCACTTACCACCAGGAGGCGGCACCCTTGTCGGCAGGGCCTGTGGGAGCTGATGCGCAGGCTTTGAACAATGACCCGGCTCCAGACCTGCACCATCAGGTCCAAGAGCTAGCTAAAAGCGTTGCCGCGCTAACCCGAACTGTGCAGTCTTTACAGGTTTCCACTCCAGGGAAGATCCAGCTGGCATCCGGACCGGAGGACATCCCGTGGCGTCGACCAAGGAGGACCCCACCGGCCAGAGGAAGACCCAGCGACCGATACAACGAGGACGGACAACCCATCTGCCGCCGCTGCAATCAACCCGGACATATGGCAAGGTACTGTCCTTTAAACTGGCACAACCTGGGGTAGAGGGCCAAACCCCAGGAAAAAGATCATCAGGCCCATCGAACTGGCGCGACAGATATTTGGGAGGACGTCCAGTCTTGCCTGTGGTACTGGATGGCATCCCTATGAGTGCCCTATTGGACACCGGGTCACAGGTCACCACTATCCCGTACGTGCTCTTCAAGCAGTACTGGAATGACTCGGATATCACCCGCTACCCTGACGACGACTTGAGTATCATCGCCAGCAATGGTCAGCCCGTGCCACAGATTGGATTTAAAGAGGTGACCATTAAAATCGGTAGAGTCGAACTGGCAGCACAGGGACTAATCATTGTAGACATTGACAAACACGAGAGTCACCCAAAGATAACTCTAGGAACTAATGTAATTGAAAATTGTCTTGCAGAGGTGATTTTCCTTTTACAACAGGTTGCCAAGAACGCCAGCTCCGGCCAGCAGCGAGTGCTCCAGAAAGAGATCCGGGCACTGATGCGGCGGCAACAGATAGAACTCTCCGGTGGTGAGATTGGTAGCGTAAGAATGTGTGACCCTTTCCCTATTGCCATGCCCCCAAAAAGTGAAATGATGATTTGGTGCCGGGCAGCTATTGGTCTGAGAGGTAGAGATTACCAGGCAATGGTAGAACCAGTTTACTCAGACAGTAGGCCCACCATTTTGACAGCACGGGGGGTGGTCAATGTACGCCATGGGAGGGTGCCCGTTCGCATAATAAATATCGGGAAGAGGGAAGTGTACCTGCCCCGGTATGCCACGCTAGCCAAATTGTATACCATCAATCAAAATTCCATACAGTCCGTAGAACCCTTGCCTCCATCTTCCCCGGAGGAAGGTAACGGCTCTAAAGAAACAATGGAGGACTGGTGTCAGCAACTACATTTGGGTACTGACTCCACTCCCTCACACCAGAAACAGGGAGTCTATCGGGTGGTTCAAGAGTACGAGAGAGTGTTTAGTAAACACCCGTTAGACTTCGGGCGAGTCAAGGGGGTAGAACACCACATCCCCACGGGAGACCATCTTCCCATAAAAGAGAGGTATCGACCCGTACCCCCTGCACACTACCAACACGCCAAGGGGATGCTTAGGGACATGAAGGAGGCTGGGGTGATCAGGGATAGCTGTAGCCCCTGGGCAGCTCCACTAGTCTTAGTCAAAAAGAAAGACAACACCATGAGGATGTGTGTAGATTACCGGAAAATTAACCGTATCACACACAAGGATGCGTACCCCTTACCAAGGATAGAGGAGTCTTTGGCTGCTTTAAGATCTGCTAACTTCTTCTCTACCTTGGATCTCACTAGCGGGTACTGGCAGGTTCCTGTAGCAGAGGCGGACCGGGAGAAGACCGCATTCACCACCCCGATGGGACTTAGCGAGTTTACCTGTATGCCGTTCGGACTCTGCAATGCACCGGGAACCTTCCAACGATTAATGGAGTGCTGTCTGGGCCACAGAAACTTCGAGACGGTCCTGTTGTACCTGGACGATGTCATCGTATATTCCAAGACTTATGAGGACCACCTGAAACACCTGGCGGAAGTGTTCGAAGCTCTGGCAAGCTACGGCTTAAAGGTAAAACCCTCCAAGTGTCACCTCTTGAAACCAAAGGTGCAGTACCTGGGACACGTGGTGAGCGCTGACGGAGTGGCTCCCGACCCTGATAAGATCACCGCAATTAAGGAATGGCCAAGTCCCTCCAGTGTAAAGGAAGTGCGGCAGTTCCTCGGGTTGGTAGGCTATTACCGCAGATTCATCCCCGGTTTCACCAAAAAGGCAGCTCCTATGCAGGACCTCCTGATAGGCCAGTCCCGGAAGGCCAAGAACCAGAAGCCGCCCTTCAAATGGGAGAAGTTAGAAGAAGAGTCCTTCCGCCAGCTGAAGATGGCCCTCACGGGGGATGAAATCCTGGCGTACCCTGATTACCGCCAGCCCTTTATCCTCTACACCGACGCAAGTAACATCGGGCTAGGAGCCGTACTGTCCCAGATCCAGCAGGGGAAAGAACGAGTAATCGCTTACGCTAGCCGAAAACTGCGACCCACCGAAAGAAACCCTGAGAATTACAGCTCATTTAAGCTAGAGTTCCTGGCAGTGGTGTGGGCAGTCACCGAACGCTTTAAGCACTACCTCGCTTCTTCCCGGTTCATCGTGTACACGGATAACAACCCGTTGACACACCTGGACACGGCAAGACTCGGTGCCCTAGAGCAGAGATGGATGGCCCGTCTGTCCAACTACGAGTTCACAATCAAATACCGGGCAGGACGCTCCAATACCAACACGGACGCCCTGTCCAGGATGCCAAACCTACCGGACGTAGGAGAAGATCCAGAGGGACTGGAAGAAGTCGAACTCCCCGCGTTCCACCGTCATGGGACTATCCAGTATTCCCATCGGGTAAGGAGTAAGCAAGCCGCTACGTTTAACCCCTTGCCTCACTACAACTGGGAGGAAACGCAAGACAGTGACCCTGCCGTCCGGCTGGTGAAGGAGATGCTGACTCGGCCAGAGGCTCGCCTTGACCCAGACGCTCCGGAGGAAGCCAAGCAACTGTGGGCTGAGAAGAGTCGACTGTTCCTTTACAAGGGGAAGTTGTGCCGCAGAATGGTTAACTCCCGGACGCATGAACTAATCTGGCAAGTAGTGGTGCCACGGAGAGACGCAGCCATGGTGATGGAAGCATACCACGACGGGGCTGGACACTTCGGATGGAAGAAGCTGGAGTTCCTGCTGCGTGGGCGGTTCCACTGGGTAGGCATGAGGGGAACCATCGAGAGGTGGTGCAGAGACTGTGGCCCGTGCAACCTAAGAAGGAAGGACCGTGCCAGCCAGAAGACTCCCCTGCAGTCTATCGTCACCTGGCAGCCGTTGGAACTGGTAGCCTTGGATCATGTAAAACTGACCCCAAGCAGAAGTGGCTACGTCTACGCGTTAACCATTGTGGATCATTACTCCCGGTTCTTGGTTGTCATCCCCGTCAAGGACTTAACAGCTTGAACAGCAGCTAGAGCCTTCCAGCAGCATTTCTGCCGTCCACACGGGTACCCGGACCAAGTGTTGACGGATCAGGGACCTGCCTTTGAAGCGGAGGTCTTCCAAGAATTCTGCACTCTGTATGGCTGCCGGAAAATAAGGACGACACCCTATCATCCGCAAACTAATGGACTTTGTGAGAAAATGAACCAGGTGGTGATAGATCTTCTAAAAACATTGCCCCTGGAAGAACGCAGTCTGTGGCCTGAGAAGCTGCCCGATCTAGTGGACCTATACAACCACATCCCGGTAGGTTCCACCAACTGTACCCCGGCTTACCTAATGAGGGCGAGACCTGGTAAGTTACCTGTTGACCTGGAAATGGGAGTCCTGACACCCGAGGACACTTCACCAGAAGCAGACTGGGACACAGAGAGGCAGCAGCAGTACCGGAAAGTACAGGAGAGCGTGGAGCGAAGTCTCTGTCAGGCTAGGGAAAGACAAGAGAAAACTTACAACCAGTATGCTCCCGCTGTTCCCCTGGTACCCGGAGAGCAGGTCTTGAAGAGGAAAAGACGGCTCCACAAGTTGGACGACCAGTGGGAGAAGGACCCGTACACCGTACTGCCCTCAAGCCACGAGAACCCGAAAGTCTGTACCATCAGTAAAGACGGAGTGGAGACCATAGCCATTGTATCCCGGGATCACCTGAACAAGTGTCCTGAACAGCTACGGAACCCTGAAGAGGACAAAGAAGACCATCGACCCGTAGAGGAAAGGGAAGATATGGTTAGTACTGTGCTCGGAGACTTCCCTCGGTCCTGGACTCAAGTCAATGGTGCAGTTGTGGTACCCGTCCTCACGTTCCTCCAACCAGCATCCCAAGTGCCTACGGAGCAACAGGTAGAGCTGGAAGAGCAGCCGGTCCAGGAGGCAGAAGACTCCACACAAGCAGAACAGGAGGATCAACCCTCTGCTTATAGTGAGCCTGCCGTACCCCTAGTGAGCCAAAGAGCCAGTAGACAGCTGCCCAGTTTACCCTTGACAGCTCCTACACCCTGTAGTTCAGGGCTAGACAGTCAGCTCCGTAGGTCCACTAGGGCCACTAGAGGCCAGTTACCCGCACGTTGGAGGATTTGAAGTGTATAAATTGTTTTATTTGTGGTTACCTGTTTTTCTTGTTGCTTGTGTATAATTATGTGTTTCTAGTTATTTATAGGAGTCCTTGGTGGATTTACCGGGAATCCTTGTATATGGTTGGAGCGTAACCTAGGAATGGACTAAAGACTGTTAAGGACTCGGGGCAGGACAGACCCCTACCTGGTTACGTCTCCCTGTTTTGGTGAAATGGACACCTTGCTTTCCTTCAAAAACTGCACCCGGTTGCGGACACTCCGTGACCATCTTTATATGTTTTTCTTATTGTACTATTATTGTTTATACCTTGTTATGTTTAAAAATATGTTTAGTCCCGGAGTACTAAATTTCACTAGGGGGGAATGTGGCACCCCAGGGGTCTGGTTTCCACAGTAACAGCAATGTTATGTCTGAGAGCAGGTGGGAGGTCTCTTGGTCAGGAATCCTATGCATGCCACACCTCCTGCCCAGTCCTGGGAGGGGAAGGACTTCCCCTATATAAACCTAGGGCTGAGGCAGGGTGAGTGAGTAGAGAAGAAGTAGAGACAGAGAAGAGAAGCAGCATAGGAAGAAACAACAGGAGCTCTGTGGGAGCAGTACTACAAGGAGTCAGGGGCTGGCAGCTGCAGAGCTCGCCCTGACTGAGAAGCTATCACCGGACCCGGAGTCCGAGGCTGTGGGGACTAACTCCTATCCAGCAGCAGAAGCCGACCGGCAGGGGATTTCAGGTCCTCTGGCCAAGAAACCCGAAGGCACGGTCACACGCGTGGGACCAGCACCGCCGTCGTGGAGCGGAAGCTACTAGAAGGCCCCGAGTCACCGGCCATACGGGTGAGCACCACACGGTACACTCAGGGATGTGGGCTACTTATACCCGCCTCTAGCATGGTAGCCAGAAGAGTACAGTTAGTTTGGGAGGCCTACAACTCCGCCTGGCCAGGGGAGATCCCATCTGCTCAAGGACTGACCAGGCCCCAATCGCTAGCAGTACTCCGGGAGGGTCTATCTTTGTCACCAGTAAAGACCCTGAACTACACCGTACCGTCTCCGAGTGGTTCCTGCTACCCCCATCATCCACGTCGGCTGCCCTGAGGCCATACCCCTCCCGTTGGGGGTGATACTATCACGCTGCACAATCCTACCACCGGCCTCAGCGGTCTGCCCTGCAGCGGCAGCTCCTTCGCTGCATTCAACGGGTGGCGTAGTCGTACAACATCTACCGCTAATACAGCGCCACTTAGTCTGACTCCCTGGGCACGGACCGGGTCACCGCCACGAGACTACAACCCTCAACAGATCCGGCTCCGGGTAAGCTCCCGCATGCGCAACGCTGCGCGACACAGGCCCAGGGGTGCGTCAGATACATAGATAGATACAGTTATATGAAAAAGTTTGGGCACCCCTATTAATCTTAAGCTTAATGTTTTAGAAAAAATTGGTGTTTTTGCAACAGCTATTTCAGTTTGATATATGTAATAACTGTTGGACACAGTAATGTTTCTGCCTTGAAATGAGGTTTATTGTACTAACAGAAAATGTGCAATCTGAATTCAAACAAAATATGACAGGTGCATAAGTATGGGCACCTCACAAGAAACGTGACATTAATATTTAGTAGATCCTCCTTTTGCAAAAATAACAAACTCTACTCGCTTCCTGTAGCTTTTAATGAGTTCCTGGATCCTGGATGAAGGTATTTTTGAGCATTCCTCTTTACAAAACAATTCCAGTTCAGTAAAGTTTGATTGTCGCCGAGCATGGACAGCCCTCTTCAAATGATCCCACAGATGTTCAATGATATTCAGGTCTGAGGACTGGGATGGCCATTCCAGAACATTGTAATTGTTCCTCTGCATGAATGCCTGAGTAGATTTGGAGCGGTGTTTTGGATCATTGTCTTGCTGAAAGATCCATCCTCTGCGTAACTTCAACTTTATCACTGATTCTTGAACATTATTGTCAAGAATCTGCTGATACTGAGTGGAAACCATGTGTCCCTCAACTTTAACAAGATTCCCAGTGCCGGCATTGGCCACACAGCCCCAAAGCATGATGGAACCTCCACCAAATTTTACTGTGGGTAGCAAGTGTTTTTCTTGGAATGCTGTGTTTTTTTGCCACCATCCATAACGCCTTTTTGTATGACCAACAACTCAATCTTGGTTTCATCAGTCCACAGGACCTTCTTCCAAAAAGAAATTGGCTTCTCCAAATGTGCTTTTGCATACCTCAGCCGACTCTGTTTGTGGCGTGCTTGCAGAAACGGCTTCTTTCGCATCACTCTCCCATACAGCTTCTCCTTGTGCAAAGTGCGTTGTATAGTTGACCGATGCACAGTGACACCATCTGCAGCAAGTTGATGCTGCAGCTCTCTGGAGGTGGTCTGAGGATTGTCCATGACTGATCTCACCATTCTTCTTCTCTGCCTTTCTGATGTTTTTCTTGGCCTGCCACTTCTGGCCTTAACAAGAACTGTCCCTGTGTTCTTCCATTTCCTTACTATGTTCCTCACAGTGGAAACTGACAGGTTAAATCTCTGAGACAGCTTTTTGTATCCTTCCCCTGAACAACAAATCTTTGTTTTCAGATCATTTGACAGTTGTTTTGAGGAGCCCATGATGCCACTCTTCAGAGGAGATTCAAACAGGAGAACAACTTGCAAGTGGCCACTTTAAGTAGCTTTTCTCATGATTGCATACACCTGGCTATGAAGTTCAAAGCTCAATGAGGTTACAAAACCAAAAAAAGTGCTTTAGTAAGTCAGTAAAAAGTAGGTAGGAGTATTTAAAACAAGAAAATGATAAGGGTGCCCATACTTATGCACCTGTCAAATTTTGTTTGAATGCAGATTGCACATTTTCTGTTAGTACAATAAACCTCATTTCAAGGCAGAAACATTACTGTGTCCAACAGTTATTACATATATCAAACTGAAATAGCTGTTGCAAAAACACCAATTTTTATAAAACATTAAGCTTAAGATTAATAGGGGTGCCCAAACTTTTTCATATAACTGTAGATAGATAATAGGTAGATATAGATAATAAATAGATAGATAATAGATATATTAAATAGATAGATAGATAGATAGATAATAGATAGATAGAGGGATAGATAGATGGATAGATAGATAGAGAGATAGATCGATAGATAGATAGATAATAGATAGATATGACTGGAGGCCACAGGATAACTACTGAATTGTACAAAAATATATACAATTTTAATCCAAGAGAAAAAAAAAGCCGTAATACAACATTAAAGTATTGCAATGACAATGAAAAAAATCAGCGTGCCTAGTCAGAGCGGATCTGTCGCTGTCTCTGTTCCTGTGGCTTCTGTGGAGGACAGGAATAAGAGTCTAATATTAGGCCTAGTGGCCAGGTTGAAAATTGCATTTTTTTTTATTTATTTTTTTTAAATATATATAGATTGTGATATAGGAAATTAAAAAAGAAAAAAACAAGATCAAAAATAAAAACCTGATTTAAACAATAGTTCATTTTCTGATGATACTTTTCTCTTTAGGTCAATGATGCAGAGCTGCAATACCAGACACAGACTTATGGACAAGGGTGGCGCTGTTTAGACTACATGAGTTGATCAGACTGATGGCGTTTATAGCATTTCTATCTTCAGAGTTGTCCAAACAGGACTTTGCCTTGCAGTAATCACCAGTCCGCTCTTGCAGTCCATCCGTCTAGTCGCTGACCGTAGTCGCATTACTTAGGTGGCATTTCCAAGTAGGATCCCTGCTGTAGAAATAAATATCCGTCATAATAATTTGTGCTGATGAGATGCAGACGTGGAGCCGCGTCCTGCCAAGTGAGCAAAATAAAACAATTAAACGCGGCTGGCGAGTTAATTGTGTATTTAAGAGACGCGAGTAGAAAATACGCACAGATGATATGATTTCCCCCGATAACTCCCGGGACGGACGTAAAGCCGCCCTCAACCTGCAATTAATCTTATTTAAATGAGTCTTTTTGGGACCTTTCTACAACATTTGCTTTGTGAGCCAAAGGTTTATGCAACCTCAGGGTATCCAGATTTATAAAGAGTTACATTTATATAGAGGTAGAATTCAATGTGCCAAAAGCCTGGCTCACTGCTCATTACACAGCAACCTGCGGCTCTGGGGAACCACAACTCCCAGCATGCCGGCCCGTGCACACAGGCAGTAGTAGTTGCACAATAGCCGGATTTTCACTGGTATAAAGACGTCATATTGTACTCACTGTAATATCCTACCTGTCACATCACAGATCATACAGAGACGAGCGGCGCTGCGGGCGTCTGCTTATCTCCTCCTGTAGGATCAAATGCCACAGATCACTAATGCAAGACTCTCCTACTATTGTTCCCACCACTTGACTGACGAATAGAGATCACTTTCTCATTACAAAAGAGGTTCTTCAGCAGCTGCAGTGTGTATTATATGATTATGTGTTCCTGCTGTTGCAGAAGTTTATAAGACACAGATCAGCTGCTGCGGAACATCTTAATAAACACCTCGTCTGCTGCAGAACATCTTCATACACACCTCAGCTACTGCAGAACATCTTAATAAACACCTCAACTGCTGCAGAAGCTCATAATATATAACTGAGCTATAGCAAAACATCTTCATAAACACCTCAGCTGCTGCAGAACATCTTAATAAACACCTCAGCTGCTGTAGAACATCTCAACAAACACCTCAGCTGCTGCAGAACATCTGAATAAACACTTCAGCTGCTGCAGAACATCATAATATACACCTGAGCTATAGTAGAACATCTGAATAAACACCTCAGCTGCTGCAGAACATTTCTATAAACACCTCAGCTGCTGCAGAACTTCTAAATAAACACATCAGCTTCTGCAGAACATCTCATTAAACACCCAAACTGCTGCAGAACATCTCAATAAACACCACAGCTGCGGCAGAACATCTCATTAAACACCCAAACTGCTGCAGAACATCTCAATAAACACCACAGCTGCTGCAGAACATCTCATTAAACACCCAAACTGCTGCAGAACATCTCAATAAGCACCACAGCTGCTGTAGAACATCTGATTAAACACCCAAACAGCTGCAGAACATCTCAATAAACACCCCAGCTGCTGCAGAACATCTCATTAAACACCAAAACTGCTGCAGAACATCTCAATAAACACCACAGCTGCTGCAGAACATCTCAATAAACACCTCAGCTGCTGCAGAACATCTCAATAAACACATCAGCTGCTGCACAACATTTTAATAAACTCAGCTGCTGCAGAACATCTTCATAAACATCTCAGCTGCTGCAGAACTTCATAATACACACCTGAGCTGCTGTAGAATATCTTAATAAGCATCTCAGCTTTTGAAGAACCTTATAAGACACACCCCAGCTGCTGCAGAACATCTCATTAAACACCCAAACTGCTGCAGAACATCTCAATAAACACCACAACTGCTGCAGAACATCTCATTAAACACCCAAACTGCTGCAGAACATCTCAATAAACACCACAGCTGCTGCAGAACATCTCATTAAACACCCAAACTGCTGCAGAACATCTCAATAAACACCACAGCTGCTGTAGAACATCTCATTAAACACCCAAACAGCTGCAGAACATCTCAATAAACACCCCAGCTGCTGCAGAACATCTCATTAAACACCCAAACTGCTGCAGAACATCTCAATAAACACCACAGCTGCTGCAGAACATCTCAATAAACACCTCAGCTGCTGCAGAACATCTCAATAAACACATCAGCTGCTGCACAACATTTTAATAAACTCAGCTGCTGCACAACATCTTCATAAACATCTCAGCTGCTGCAGAACCTCATAATACACACGTGAGCTGCTGTAGAACATCTTAATAAGCATCTCAGCTTTTGAAGAACATTATAAGACACACCTCAGCTGCTGCAGAACTTCACAGTATACACCACAACTGTTTTTATCAGTCTTAACCAAGAAGCATCTCTTACTTTTCAAAAAGAAGTTCTGCAGCAGCTGAGTTTTTAGAAATATGACGGTAGGCAAAATGCCATGGCTTGTGCCAACAGAGGAAAAGATTCATACATCCTATTGTCAATGTTTCCAAACACCTGTCTGTCACATTTTAATTAGATCCTGAATTATACTGTTATTATTTGTAATTATCCCCTGAAGATAGGGGGGGGCTTTGCTATCTGTTCAACTTCAACAGCTACTGCCATGGGTAGGTGTGTGTCCTTAAAGTGGATCCGTCACCAGAAATCACAACGCAAAATGCATACATTTCTAAATAGATCTCTCAGGCCTGATGAGACTGGAGTACTTACTATGACAATCCACATCAGAATGGCCCTAGAATCTTCTTTGGAAGCTTAAACTTAATCTTCACCCACCTAGCCTGATTGACAGCTCTTCAGTGTCCCTCCTCCCTGCTGCTGCTGCTGAGATCTCACCCAGCTCAGTACAATCTGCATCTATCAGTCAGGCTGAATCGACAGAGACTGAATACGTTTGAACTCATGAGCTATTTCATTCTACAACCCCTGGCAAAAATTATGGAATCACCGGACTCAGAGGATGTTCATTCAGTTGTTTAATGTTGTTGAAAAAAAGCAGATCACAGACATGGCACAAAACTAAAGTCATTTCAAATGGCAACTTTAGGGCTTTAAGAAACACTAAAACAAATCAAGATAAAAAATGTGGTACTCAGTAAGGGCAATTTTTTCAGACCAAGCAGAGGTAAAAAATTATGGAATCACTCAATTCTGAGGAAAAAATTATGGAATCACCCTGTAAATTTTAATTTCCAAAACTAACACCTGCATCAAATTTGATCTGCTCGTTAGTCTGCATCTAAAAAGGAGTGATCACACCTTGGAGAGCTGTTGCACCAAGTAGACTGACATGAATCATGGCTCCAACACGAGAGATGTCAATTGAAACAAAGGAGAGGATTATCAAACTCTTAAAAGAAGGTAAATCATCACGCAATGTTGCAAAAGGTGTTGGTTGTTCACAGTCAGCTGTGTCTAAAATCTGGACCAAATACAAACAACATGGGAAGGTTGTTAAAGGCAAACATATTGGTAGACCAAGGAAGACATCAAATCATCAAGACCGGAAACTTAAAACAATATGTCTCCAAAACAGAAAATGCACAACAAAACAAATGAGGAACGAATGGGGGGAAACTGGAGTCAATGTCTGTGACCGAACTGTAAAAAACCGCCTAAAGGAAATGGGATTTACATACAGAAAAGCTAAACATAAGCCATCATTAACACCTAAACAGAAAAAAACAAGGTTACAATGGGCTAAGGAAAAGCAATCGTGGACTGTGGATGACTGGATGAAAGTCATATTCAGTGATGAATCGCAAATTTGCATTGGGCAAGGTGATGATGCAGGAACTTTTGTTTGGTGCCGTTCCAATGAGATTTGTAAAGATGACTGCATGAAGAGAATATAATTAGCAAAAGATAAAACAATGTCTCTTTATTACTTAGCTACATATGCCATATGTACCTCTGTGATGGCGCAGAACATTGGGCTATGAATGGGCTATGCACTCCCCTGATGATGAAGGAGAAACGCGTCGGGAGCCCGCCTTTAATATTGGAGCACTGCCAATAATACTGGAAAGCTAAGTAGTGGTTTCCTTCTATTGAGCTATGAGTGTCTCCTATTTCTCCGCAAATCTAGTGATTGTGTGGATGTACAGCAGTTTGTGAGAGGTATCTGTACCCACTGACTCAGATATATTGCTGTGACTATATGACCAGGTAGCCTTCAATGTGCACTGGTTTATTTTTTGGTACAATTAGAGATGGTAGATCTGTATGGTTCGAGTGGTATATGACATTGCCTAACCACTATCTATTATCATACTCTAATAATTATCTGGTATTATCACGCATTTAGTGCGTCGGTCTATGTGTACTGTCTTCTTTAATTTGTGGTAGTGTATGTGTCCCATGATTTCACATTGTATGGGTCCTTATGACCATTGGTGAGACACAATTTGCCTGGAGGGCCTTATATTGTTAAGGGTTCCACCACATTATACCAATTGGGTTAGTTAGGTCAAGTCTCCATCAGGCTGACCTAACATTTGTGATCATCTCTTCAATCAGTACACTGTGTGGGTCTTTTACATGCTTTGTGTCCAGTATTGTCCAGCATCAAGCTGTTTTAAAATAAGGTATAATAAAGAGACATTATTCTATCTTTTGCTAATTATATTCAAATATTAGGTACCACCTTTTTTCGGTACATATTTTCTGCATGAAGAGAACATGCAAATTTCCACAGTCATTGATGATATGGGGCTGCATGTCAGGCAAAGGCACTGGGGAGATGGCTGTCATTACATCTTCAATAAATGCCCAAGTTTACATTGATATTTTGGAAAGTTTTCTTATCCCATCAATTGAAAGGATGTTTGGGGATGATGACATCATTTTTCAAGATGATAATGCATCCTGCCATGGGGCAAAAACTGTGAAAACATTCCTTGAAAGAAGACACATAAGGTCAATGTCATGGCCTGCAAATAGTCCGGATCTCAATCCAATTGAAAATCTTTGGTGGAAGTTGAAGAAAATGGTGCATGACAAGGCTCCAACCTGCAAAGCTGATCTGGCAACAGAAATCAGAGAAAGTTGGAGCCAGATTGATGAAGAGTACTGTTTGTCACTCATTAAGTCCATGCCTCAGAGACTGCAAGCTGTTATTAAAGCCAGAGGTGGTGCAACAAATTACTAGTGATGTACTGGAGTGTTCTTTTGTGTGTTTGTTTTTCATGATTCCATATTTTTTTCCTCAGAATTGAGTGATTCCATAATTTTTTCCCTCTGCTTGGTCTGAAAAAAATTGCCCTTACTGAGTACCACATTTTTTATCTTGATTTATTTTAGTGTTTCTTAAAGCCCTAAAGTTGCCATTTGAAATGACTTTAGTTCTGTGCCATGTCTGTGATCTGCTTTTTTTCAACAACATTAAACAACTGAATGAACATCCTCCGAGCCCGGTGATTCCATAATTTTTGCCAGGGGTTGGATAGGTGAAGTCATAAAATGATCATTTTAATTGCAGGGATATTCAGCTACTCTTGAAATTATTTTTTTTTAAAGTAAGTACATCAGTCTCACCAGGTTCAAGAATGCAGTTTATGATAATGTCTGTAAAGCGCTGTGGCACTATATAAGTGAGTAAAATAAATAAATATTGTGAGATCAGTTGACAGATCTGCTTTAATTTGCACAAGGATCATTAACTATCTTTAGGTGGTTGGAGATTTCCTGTAGGGGGAGCCATTCACTCAATTAGCAGAGGACAGAGGTTCTAGATTTGGTGGAGGGGGGGGAATGTTTCCCAAAAAATTGGGCTCTACTTTAACCTGAAAGACACAATGATAATTGCAAAAGAAATAATTCCAAATGGAAAAAAAAGGAAATAATCTCATTTTATAACAGGTTTATTCTATGAGCGCAGATGTAATGTTCCTTTGTCAATTGTCTCCTGGGGTATAGTGTTACTGTCTCATACAGGGGAGCGTGCTCCAAATTGATAGGAATGTGATACACAGTAAACATTTGTTTTTTCCCTCCAGTAGAAGTGGTTTCTTTAACTTTCAGGGATAATTTTCATTTTGGCCCCATATACTGTTTGCAAATATTAAGAGAAGTCTTGGACGGCATTCTGCACATGGGAACCTGCTCCGACATGTAGGAGGCATACGAGGGCTCCCGGCTCTGTGTAGCAAACATGTCATGCTTTTGAACAACAACAAAGGCAGGGATAATATCATCACTATCGAACAAAAGCGAGAATGAAAACCCGCGACATGGCTATTCGGAGTACACTTTGACAGCTTTAAAGCAGGCGGACTAAGCCGCCGAGATTCCATATGTTTGCCATTGCTGCATACCTTATACCGACCAGAACAAATGTTTGTTTCAGTTACTATTAATGATTTGTTTTGTTTTTTTTTAAAGTAAGAGCAGCCAAGAATCATGACAAAGCGATATAAGAGAAAACCAGTTCACCCCTATAAAGGCTACTGTGTGGTTCTCGGCATGGAGAACGCCATTACTGCCCGATACGGCACAATGAAGATCCAAAGAAGAAGCTGCTCCAACCATTTTTCCAACTGGCAAAATTTGGAGAGTCGCATTTCATTACAAATGATGCATTTCTTGATGTAGTACCAGTTAAATAAGACAGTAATAAGCAAGAGACTTGTCACTTGCTAATTACCTTTTTCTCCACATGGACAAAATAATGCTGCAATGATGCCAGTCAGCTAAAAATGTGATTCCTGATCACTGAGCCAGTGTCCACTACTATATGTCATTGATATCAGTGACTTTGATGCCTGGATTGAGGGCATATTTTCCATAGAAGAGTTGCATACTAGCTGCTCATACATGTAGCATCGGTGTCTCTGCCTCCTGCCGGGCAGAGACGCCGTTCCCCTCACTGCCGCGGTCCAGGTACGGCGTCCTCCCACTCCCCTGCTGCTGTGGCGCGCACTGCGTGCAGCTTCCTGGGCTCTGTGTTTAGGGCGCGCACGCGCTCCGTCCATCTTAAAGGGGCTGCGCGCGCCGTCCAATAGAGTCCCCGGCCAATGGCCGGAGGACTGCCCCTATATAAGACACCTCCTCCAAAATGGAGGTGCCTGTGCAAGGTTGTTGTTCCGTGTGCTAACACTTGCTTCAGCCCTCAGGTCCCGCTGCCTGTCAGTCCTGCTCGCCAGTCTGCCTGCCAGTTACCTGCCGTGCTCACAAGCCTGCTTACCTGTAAGCACCTGCCAGTTGCCTGCTGTGACCGCTTGTCTGCCTACCTGGAGCACCTGCCTGTTACCTGTCGTGGCCGCTAGCTTGCCTGCCCGGAGCACCCGTCTGGCTATCTGCCGAACCAGCCTGCTTATCTACCCGGACCACCCATCAGCCTTCCAGCTGTGCTCATCCGCTGTACCGGTCAGTTCCTGTCATCTGACCCATGGGAATCACCTGCTCTCACACAAGGTCAGTCCTAGAGTGGCACCTGGTCCCCATGCTCGGTCCCTCCCTGGTTCACAGAGTCGATTGAGCCACCGTGCGACCTTGGTCAGGCAGAGTAGGCACTTAGTCACGCCCCTCTGGTCCCTCCTTGCACCGAAGCACAGAGGTTCCATCACCCGGACCCGTAACAGTTTGCACAGGCCATGGAACCCGGTGGCCCCCAGGCTCCTTCGCTCTCTGACCTGTACCAGGAGGTCTCACGTCAGAGATCCCAACAGGAGACTATCCTGTTCTATCTGCGGACTGTCAACTCCCGCCTGGACACGCTGTCCACCCCGCCTGTGTCCGTTTCTAGCCGAGCGGCACCCGCTCCGGTGGCACCTCAACCTACTGGCGATATGACACCCAGCTCTGGACCCCGGCTCTCTGCGCCTCCATGTTTTGGGGCTTCTTAAATCAGTGCACGCTGCACTTTGAACTCCTGGCACATCAGTTCCCCTCCGACCGGGCAAAGGTGGCGTTCATCATGTCTCACCTCACCGGGGAGGCATTGGCATGGCTAAACCCTTTGTGGGAGAGAGGGGATCCCCTGGTGTCCGATCTTCTGGCTTTCCTCGCTGCCTTCCGGAAGGTCTTCGATGAGCCCGGACGAAAATCTTCTACTGCCTCCTCACTTCTCCGTCTCCGCCAAGGGAGTCTCTCTGTGGGCCAGTATGCCATACGTTTCCGAACCCTCCCATCTGAGCTTGCCTGGAACAACGAGGCCCTGGTGTCCACCTTCTGGGAGGTTCTTTCCGGTTGGATCAAGGATGAGCTAGCCGGTCGTGACATCCCTTCCACCCTGGACGACCTGGTGTCATTAGCTACCCGGATTGACATCCGTTTCCTGGAACGTGCTAAGGAGACTACCCGGGAGAGATTTCCACGTCTCGCTCCTGTATTCCAAAAGCCTGCCTCTCAACCAGCAATTCCCCGGGCATGCTTGTGTGGCACCCCAGGGGTCTGGTTTTCCACAGTAATGTAATGTTATGTCTGAGAGCAGGTGGGAGGTCCTTTGGTCAGGGATCCTGTGCATGCCACACCTCCTGCCCAGTCTTGGGAGGGGAAGAACTTCCCCTGTATAAACCCGGGGCTGAGGCAGGGTGAGTCAGACAAGTGGAGTAGAGACAAGAAGCAGCATAGGAAACAGCAGAGTTACAAGGAGTCAGGGGCTGGCAGCTGCAGAGCTCGCCCTGACTAAGAAGACTTCTTTCCGGACCCGGAGTCCGAGGCTGTGGGGACTAACTCCTACCCAGCAGCAGAATCCGTCAGGCAGGGGATTTCAGGTCCTCTGGCCCAGAAGCCCGAAGGCACGGTCACACGCGTGGGACCAGCACCGCCATCGTGGAGCGGAAGCCATTAGAAGGCCCCGAGTCACCGGCCATACGGGTGAGCACCACACGGTACACTCAGGGACGTGGGCTACTTACATCAGCTTCTAGCAAGGTAGCCAGAAGAGTACAGTCAGTTTGGGAGGCCTACAACTACGCCTGGCCAGGGGAGATCCCATCTGCTCAAGGACTGACCAGGCCCCGTTCGCTAGCAAGTACTCCGGGAGGGTCTATCGTTGTTACCAGTAAAGACCCTGAACTACACTGTACCGTCTCTGAGTGGTTCCTGCTACCCCCATCATCCACGTCGGCTGCCCTGAGACCATACCCCTCCCGTTGGGGGTTATACTATCACGCTGCATAATCCTACCATCGGCCTCAGCGGTCTGCCCCGCAGCAGCAGCTCCTTGGCTGCACTCAACGGGTGGCGTAGTCATCAACTATTTACTACTAGTAGACTGCCGTCCAGTTTGACTCCCTGGGCACGGACCGGGTCACCGCCACGAGACTACAACCCTCCACGGATCCGGCTCCGGGTAAGCTCCCGCGTGCGCACCGCAGCGCGACACAGGCCCAGGGGCGCGTCAACTTTGGCGTAGTCGGCAGGATTTCGTGCCCGCAACCACCGGGTACTGCGTGCCTGAAAAGCAAAGACTGTTCAAACTTACCAGTGGTGAAGATTCCCGCTATCCGTGGAGGTTTCCCGCCATCCGGCGCCATCTTCTACCTTCTTCCCGCCATCCGCGAAGTTTTCCCGCCATCCGGCGCCATCTTCGACCTTCTTCCCGCCATCCGTGGAGTTTTCCCGCCATTGGACGCCATCTTGAGGACGCCGCGCGGGAAGAAGAGGGGCGTGGACTCCGAAAGCGCGCGAGAACTGAAGCCCGCCTCACGTCCGGACGTTGCGTAAGGTCCTGGAAGGAGCCCAGCAGACGCCGACGTCACAGGAGCGCGACGGAAGGTCCTCAACCCTGACGATCCACTGCGGAGCCGCGGCCTACGGAAGAGGATCATCGCAAGGTAGGCCACGGTCCACTAGGGGGGAGGAAGATGTCGGATACGGAGGAGAGCTTCACTGCCTCAACCCCCGCCAGCGCTACCGCTGCTGCAGTTATGCCCTTCACCATGCCCTATATCCCGGGAGCAGCTTGGCTACCCCAGTACTCAGGGGAGTCACATACCCTGCATGACTTTAGAGAAAAGCTGGATAGCCTCTTCCAGGTGTACCCCCTCACAGAAGAGCAAAAAGTGAGCATCCTGGTGGCCCAACTAACAGGGGCAGCCAAAAGGGAAGTAAAATCCTGGCCACCTGGGAGGAAGACTGTCGCAGGGATACTAACCCGGCTGAAGGACACCTTTGATACCCGCACCTCAGCCGAGATTAAGCTTAGATTCTACGGGTGCAAGCAGCGAGCGCATGAGAGTATAAGGGACTATGCACTAAACCTACAAGAGGCCCTGAGGGCCATAAAGCAGACCGACCCTGATGGGGTGGGAAACGAGGACAGGCTGTTGACTGAACAATTTATAGAGGGTTTATATTGCAATGCCCACCGAACCCAGTTGCGGGCAATGGCCTTACAGGATCCCCATCTGGACTTTGCACAGTTCAAGGACAGAGCCATCCGGGTGCTCCGAGAACCGGCACCAGGTGGCGTTGTGACCCACAGACGCCCCACTACCACTTACTACCAGGAGGCGGCGCCCTTGTCAGCAGGGCCTGTGGGAGCTGATGCGCAGGCTTTGGACAATGACCCGGCTCCAGACCTACACCATCAGGTCCAAGAGCTAGCTAAGAGCGTTGCTGCGCTAACCCGAACTGTGCAGTCTTTACAGGTTTCCACCCCAGGGAAGATCCAGCTGGCATCCGGACCGGAGGACATCCCGTGGCGTCGACCAAGGAGGACCCCACCGGCCAGAGGAAGACCCAGCGACCGATACAGTGAGGACGGACGACCCATCTGCCGCCGCTGCAATCAACCCGGACATATGGCAAGGTACTGTTCTTTAAACGGGCACAACCTGGGGTAGAGGGCCAACCCCCAGGAAAAAGATCACCAGGCCCATCGAACTGGCGCGACAGATATGTGGGAGGACGTCCAGTCTTGCCTGTGGTACTGGATGGCATTCCCATGAGTGCCCTACTGGACACCGGGTCACAGGTCACCACCATCCCGTACGTGCTCTTCAAGCAGTACTGGAATGACTCGGATATTACCCGCTACCCCGACGACGACTTGAGTATCATCGCCAGCAATGGTCAGCCCGTGCCACAGATCGGATTTAAAGAGGTGACCATCAAAATTGGTAGAGTCGAACTGGCCGCACAGGGACTGATCATTGTAGATATTGATAAACATGAGAGTCACCCAAAAATAACTCTAGGAACTAATGTAATTGAAAATTGTCTTGCAGAGGTGATTTTCCTTTTACAGCAGGTTGCCAAGAATGCCAGCTCCGGCGAGCAGCGGGTGCTCCAGAAAGAGATCCGGGCACTGATGCAACGGCAACAAGTGGAACTCTCCGGCGGTGAGATTGGTAGCGTAAGAATGTGTGACCCTTTTCCTATTGCCATGCCCCCAAAAAGTGAAATGATGATTTGGTGCCGGGCAGCTATTGGTCTGAGAGGTAGAGATTACCAGGCAATGGTAGAACCAGTTTACTCAGACAGTAGGCCCACCATTTTGACAGCACGGGGGGTCGTCAATGTACGCCATGGGAGGGTGCCCGTTCGCATAATAAATATCGGGGAGAGGGAAGTGTACCTGCCCCGGTATGCCACGCTAGCCAAATTATATATCACTAATCAAAATTCTATACAATCTGTGGAACCCTTGCCTCCATCTCACCCGGAGGAAGGTAACGGCTCTAAGAAAGACATGGAGGACTGGTGTCAGCAACTACATCTGGGTACTGACTCCACTCCCTCACATCAGAAACAAGGAGTCTATCGGGTGGTTCAAGAGTATGAGAGAGTGTTTAGTAAACACCCGTTAGACTTCGGGCGAGTCAAGGGGGTAGAACATCGCATCCCCACGGGAGATCATCCTCCCATAAAAGAGAGGTATCGACCCGTACCCCCTGCACATTACCAACACGCCAAGGGGATGCTTAGAGACATGAAGGAGGCTGGGGTAATCCGGGATAGTTGTAGCCCCTGGGCAGCCCCATTAGTTTTAGTCAAAAAGAAAGACAACACCATGAGGATGTGTGTAGATTACCGGAAAATCAACCGTATCACACACAAGGATGCGTACCCCTTACCAAGGATAGAGGAGTCATTGGCTGCTTTAAGATCTGCTAACTTCTTCTCTACCTTGGATCTCACTAGCGGGTACTGGCAGGTTCCTGTAGCAGAGGCGGACCGGGAGAAGACCGCATTCACCACCCCGATGGGACTTAGCGAGTTCACCTGCATGCCGTTCGGACTCTGCAACGCACCAGGAACCTTCCAACGCCTAATGGAGTGTTGTCTGGGCCACAGAAACTTCGAGACGGTCCTGTTGTACCTGGACGATGTCATCGTATATTCCAAGACGTATGAGGACCACCTGAAACACCTGGCGGAAGTGTTCGAGGCTCTGGCGAGTTACGGCCTAAAGGTGAAACCCTCCAAGTGTCACCTCCTGAAACCAAAGGTGCAGTACCTGGGACACGTAGTGAGCGCTGACGGAGTGGCTCCCGACCCTGATAAAATCACCGCAATTAAGGAATGGCCAAGCCCCTCCAGCGTAAAAGAAGTGCGGCAGTTCCTCGGGTTGGTAGGCTACTACCGAAGGTTTATTCCCGGTTTCACCAAAAAGGCAGCACCTATGCAGGACCTCCTGATAGGCCAGTCCCGGAAGGCCAAGAACCAGAAGCCGCCCTTCAAATGGGAAGAGCTGGAAGAAGAGTCCTTCCGCCAGCTGAAGATGGCCCTCACGGGGGACGAAATCCTGGCGTACCCGTTTTATAGCCAGCCCTTTATCCTCTACACCGACGCCAGTAACATCGGGCTAGGAGCCGTACTGTCCCAGATCCAGCAGGGGAAGGAACGAGTAATCGCCTACGCCAGCCGAAAACTGCGACCCACCGAAAGGAACCCCGAGAATTACAGCTCATTTAAGTTAGAGTTCCTGGCCGTAGTATGGGCAATCACTGAGCGCTTTAAGCATTACCTCGCTTCTTCCCGGTTCACCGTGTACACGGATAACAACCCGCTGACACACCTGGACACGGCAAGACTCGGTGCCCTGGAGCAGAGGTGGATGGCCCGTCTGTCCAACTACGAGTTCACAATTAAATACCGGGCAGGACGCTCCAATACCAACGCGGACGCCCTGTCCAGGATGCCCAACCTGCCGGACGGAGGAGAAGATCCGGAGGGACTGGAAGAAGTTGAACTCCCTGCGTTCCACCGTCATGGGACTATTCAGTATTCCCACCGGGTAAGGAGTAAGCAGGCTGCTACGTTGAACCCCTTACCCCACTACAACTGGGCGGAAACGCAAGACAGCGACCCTGCCGTCCGACTGGTGAAGGAGATGCTGACTCGGCCAGAGGCTCGCCTTGAACCAGACGCTCCGGAGGAAGCCAAACAACTATGGGCAGAGAAGAGTCGACTGTTCCTTTACAAAGGGAAGTTGTGCCACAGAATGGTTAACTCCCGGACGCATGAATTACTCTGGCAAGTAGTGGTGCCACGAAGAGACGCAGCCATGGTGATGGAGGCATACCACGACGGAGCTGGACACTTTGGGTGGAAAAAGCTGGAGTTCCTGCTGCGCGAGCGGTTCCACTGGGTAGGTAGGCATGAGGGGAACCATCGAGAAGTGGTGCAGAGATTGTGGCCCGTGCAACCTGAGAAGGAAGGACCGAGCCAGCCAGAAGACTCCCCTGCAGTCCATCGTCACCCGGCAACCGTTGGAACTGGTAGCCTTGGATCATGTAAAACTGACCCCAAGCAGAAGTGGCTACGTCTACGCGTTAACCATCGTGGATCATTACTCCCGGTTCTTGGTTGTCGTCCCCGTCAAGGACTTAACGGCTCAAACAGCAGCTAGAGCCTTCCAGCAGCACTTCTGCCGTCCACACGGGTACCCGGACCAAGTGCTGACGGACCAGGGACCTGCCTTTGAAGCGGAGGTCTTTCAGGAATTCTGCAATCTGTATGGCTGCCGGAAGATAAGGACGACACCCTACCATCCGCAGACTAATGGACTTTGTGAAAAAATGAACCAGGTGGTAATGGATCTTCTAAAAACGTTGCCCCTGGAAGAACGCAGTCTGTGGCCTGAAAAGTTGCCCGATCTGGTGGACCTATACAACCACATCCCGGTAGGTTCCACCAACTGTACCCCGGCTTACCTAATGAGGGCAAGACCTGGTAAGTTACCTGTTGACCTGGAAATGGGAGTCCTGACCCCCGAGGACACTTCACCAGAAACAGACTGGGACACAGAGAGGCAGCAGCAGTACCGGAGAGTACAGGAGAGCGTGGAGCGAAGTCTCTGTCAGGCTAGGGAAAGACAAGAGAAAACTTACAACCAGTATGCTCCCGCTGTTCCCCTGGTACCCGGAGAGCAGGTCTTGAAGAGGAAGAGACGGCTCCACAAGTTGGACGACCAGTGGGAGAAGGACCCGTACACCGTACTGCCCTCAAGCCACGAGAACCCGAAGGTCTGTACCATCAGTAAAGACGGAGGGGAAACCACAGCCATTGTATCCCGGAACCACCTGAAGAAGTGTCCCGAACAACTGAGGAACCCTGAAGAGGAACAAGAAGACAATCGACCCGTGGAAGAAAGGGAAGATATGGTTAGTACCGTGCTCGGGGACTTCCCTCAGTCTTGGACTCAAGTCAATGGTGCAGTTGTGGTACCCGTACTCACCTTCCTCCAACCATCATCCCAAGAACCTACGGAGCAACGGGTAGAGCTGGAAGAACAGCCGGTCCAGGAGGCAGAAGACTCCACACAAGCAGAACAGGAGAATCAACCCTCTGCTTATAGTGAGCCTGCCGTACCCCTAGTGAGACAAAGAGCCGGTAGACAGCTGCCCAGTTTACCCTTGACAGCTCCTACACCCTGTAGTTCAGGGCCAGACAGTCAGCTCCGTAGGTCCACTCGGGCCACTAGAGGCCAGTTACCCGCACGCTGGAGAATTTAAAGTGTATAAATTGTTTTATTTATGTTTTTCTGTGTCTTGTTGCTTGTGTATAATTTTGTGTTTCTAGTTATTTTTAGGAATCCTTGGTGGATTTACCGGGAATCCTTGTACATAGTTGGAGCGTAACCCAGGATGGACTAGAGACTGTTAAGGACTCGGGGTAGGACAGACCCCTACCTGGTTACGTCTCCCTGTGTTGGTGAAATGGACACCTTGCTCTCTTCAGAGACTGCACCCGGTTGCGGACACGCCGTAACCATCTTTATATGTTTTCTTATTGTATTATTAATGTTTTTGCCTTGTTATGTTTTTCTAAATGTGTTTAGTCCCGGAGTACTAAATTTCACTAGGGGGGAATGTGGCACCCCAGGGGTCTGGTTTTCCACAGTAATGTAATGTTATGTCTGAGAGCAGGTGGGAGGTCCTTTGGTCAGGGATCCTGTGCATGCCACACCTCCTGCCCAGTCTTGGGAGGGGAAGAACTTCCCCTGTATAAACCCGGGGCTGAGGCAGGGTGAGTCAGACAAGTGGAGTAGAGACAAGAAGCAGCATAGGAAACAGCAGAGTTACAAGGAGTCAGGGGCTGGCAGCTGCAGAGCTCGCCCTGACTAAGAAGACTTCTTTCCGGACCCGGAGTCCGAGGCTGTGGGGACTAACTCCTACCCAGCAGCAGAATCCGTCAGGCAGGGGATTTCAGGTCCTCTGGCCCAGAAGCCCGAAGGCACGGTCACACGCGTGGGACCAGCACCGCCATCGTGGAGCGGAAGCCATTAGAAGGCCCCGAGTCACCGGCCATACGGGTGAGCACCACACGGTACACTCAGGGACGTGGGCTACTTACATCAGCTTCTAGCAAGGTAGCCAGAAGAGTACAGTCAGTTTGGGAGGCCTACAACTACGCCTGGCCAGGGGAGATCCCATCTGCTCAAGGACTGACCAGGCCCCGTTCGCTAGCAAGTACTCCGGGAGGGTCTATCGTTGTTACCAGTAAAGACCCTGAACTACACTGTACCGTCTCTGAGTGGTTCCTGCTACCCCCATCATCCACGTCGGCTGCCCTGAGACCATACCCCTCCCGTTGGGGGTTATACTATCACGCTGCATAATCCTACCATCGGCCTCAGCGGTCTGCCCCGCAGCAGCAGCTCCTTGGCTGCACTCAACGGGTGGCGTAGTCATCAACTATTTACTACTAGTAGACTGCCGTCCAGTTTGACTCCCTGGGCACGGACCGGGTCACCGCCACGAGACTACAACCCTCCACGGATCCGGCTCCGGGTAAGCTCCCGCGTGCGCACCGCAGCGCGACACAGGCCCAGGGGCGCGTCACTTGCCTGAGCCCATGCAAATTGACCAAACCAAGATGGTCAAGTCTCGCCAGGAGACGCGTCGAGCAGAGAGGAGTTGCTTCTATTGTGGCAGTTAAAAAGCATCTGATCCGTTCCTGCCCGATGAAGTAGGGAAACTCCAGTGTCTAGGACCGCTCGGAGAGGTCGTCCTAGGCAAGAGTAAATCCTCTCCGTCCTTGACTCTGTCTGTTTCTATTTCCAGTGGTGAGACCCGCTTCTTCGAGATTGCCCATCTGGATTCCGGAGCCGCTGGGAATCTCATTCAACAGGCTGTTGTGGAGCGTTACCAGATTCCTACCGTACGTCTGGCTGAACCGTTGGCGGTTGCCTCCGTGAATGGGAGGGTTCTTCCTGAAACCATCTTGCTTGTCACAGAGCCTGTAACCCTTCAAGTGGGAATGCTGCACTCGGAGAAGATCACCTTTCATGTGCTGTCCGATCTCTCTCACCCCCTCTTGCTTGGTCTACCCTGGTTACAAAGACATGAGCCCGTCCTGAATTGGAGATCTGGTGAAGTGCTTCTTTGGGGTCAGGAATGCCATGAGTCCTGTCTGGTTCTGGTTCGTCCTGCTCGACCCCCGTCTACTCCGGCTAATCTACCTGGTCTGCTGGCACCCTACTGGTCCTATGCGGACGACTTCGACAAGAAGGAAGCAGAGACACTACCACCTCATAGGCCGTATGATTGCTCCATCGACCTGGTACCTGGTGCTTCTCCTCCCAGAGGGCATATCTACCCCTTGTCGCTGGCTGAGACCGGGGTCATGTCTGAGTATACTGAGAAGAATCTTGCTTGGGGATTTATCCAGAAATCCACCTCTCCGGCTGGAGCAGGATTCTTCTTCGTCAAGAAGAAAGACAGCTCTCTACGTCCCTGTATCGATTACAAGGGTCTCAACCAGATTACCATCAAAAATAAGTACCCCCTGCCTCTCATCTCGGAGCTGTTCGACCACCTCAAAGGCGCAAAGATCTTCACCAAGCTCAATCTTCGTGGGGCGTACAATTTGGTCCGGATCCGCCAGGGAGACGAGTGGAAGACGGCATTCAACACCCGGGACGGTCACTACGAATACCGCGTAATGCCCTTTGGTCTCTGTAATTCTCCAGCCGTCTTCCAGGTGCTGGTTAAAGACATCTTCCGTGATCTCCTGTATTCTTGCGTGGTGGTGTACCTGGACGATATCTTGGTCTTCTCTCCGGATCTAGCCTCACACCGGAGTGATGTTCATCAGGTTCTGCTAAGGCTCCGGCAGAATCGCCTATACGCTAAATTCGAGAAATGCCTCTTTGAGCAGACCTCTCTACCGTTCCTGGGCTATATTATCTCCGAGACTGGTCTGCGGATGGATCCCGAGAAGGTCACTGCCGTCTTAAAGTGGTCCCGACCGGAGGGGTTGAAGGCGATTCAGCATTTCCTGGGCTTCGCAAATTATTACCGCCTCTTCATTCCTCAATTCTCCTCCCGGACTGCTCCCATCTCCACGCTCACCTGTGAAGGAGAAAAATCCCAGCGAATGGACTTCCGAAGCAGAGGATGCCTTCGTCTCCCTAAAACAAGCCTTCTCTTCCGCTCCTGTGCTACACCGTCCAGATTGCAACTGGCAGTTCTTCCTGGAGGTTGATGCATCATCCTCCGGAGCCGGAGCGGTGCTCACCCAGAAATCCTCGTCCGGGAGAATGGTAACCTGCGGCTTCTTCTCCAATCTCTTCTCCTCATCCGAGCGCAATTACTCCATAGGAGAACGTGAGCTGCTGGCCATCAAATTAGCTCTGGAGGAGTGGCGCTACTTGCTGGAGGGGGCTCTGCACCCGGTGGTCATCTACACTGACCACAAAAATCTGGCTTATTTGCAGAACGCCCAAAGATTAAATCCGCGTCAGGCCAGGTGGTTTCTATTCTTTGCCCGATTCTGCTTCACTCTGCATTACCGCCCGGCGGACAAGAACATTAAAGCTGACGCTCTATCCCGCTCATTCCTATCTTCCGACCAAGAGGAGGAGCCTCTACATATCATCGACCCCTCCAAAGTAATGACTGTGGCTCCGTTTGACGTGTCTCATCTTCCACCCGGTAAGAGCTTTGTAGCGGTTCCGGATCGTAAGAAGGTTCTACTCTGGGGCTATTCATCCAAACTAGCCTGTCATGCTGGCCAGAGGAAGACCAATCTGCTCATCGCACGACATTACTGGTGGCCATCCCTACGCAAGGATGTTGCGGGCTTTGTTCCTCCTGTGCCCGTAACAAGGTTCCCAGGCAGCTTCCATCCGGCCGTCTTCTTCCTCTTCCCGTGCCTTCCGCTCCGTGGCAACACATTGCAATGGACTTGATTACGGATCTCCCTGTCTCTGCCGGTTGCACTGTCATTTGGGTGGTCGCTGACCGCATTTCTAAAATGGCCCACTTCATCCCTCTGCCTGGTCTCCCGTCTGCATCAGTTCTGGCTAAGGACTTCATCCATCACATTTTTTGTCTCCACGGCCTACCCCTCCACATTGTGTTTGATCGCGGGATTCAGTTCACTTCGCGCTTCTGGAGAGCTACGTGTAAGCTGCTGGATGTCTCCTTGGATTTCTCCTCTGCTTATCATCCTCAGTCCAATGGTCAAGTGGAACGTATCAACCAGGCCCTTACCAGCTTTCTTCGGCACTATGTCAACGCTCACCATAATTATTGGGTTGAACTCCTGCCCTGGGCCGAGTTCTCCTATAATAACCATGAGAGCGAGTCTTCCTCTAAATCCCCGTTCTTTGTGGTCTACGGTCAACACCCCCGGATTCAGTTTCCCATCTCCTCTTCTGTGGACAATCCTGCCGCGGAGTCTCTGGTCAGCGAATTTTCAGCTATTTGGGAAGACTCTAGATCTGCACTTCTTCAGTCCTCAGAGCAGATGAAGAAACATGCTGATAAGAGACGTCTGGATCCGCCTCAATTCCATCCGGGAGACAAGGTCTGGTTTTCCTCCAAATATGTTCGCCTCAAGATACCTTCCTATAAGTTGGGTCCGCGGTTCATTGGTCTGTTTGAGGTTCTTAACCAAATCAATCCTGTGGTTTACAAGCTGAAACTCCCGGTCACCTTACGGATTCCCAACTCCTTTCATGTATCCCTCCTCAAAACCCTTTGTCCTTAATTCTCTCTCTGACGATCCAGGTACCGCTCTAGCTCCAGTCTCTGCTGAGGACATCTTTGAGGTAGAAAACATTTTGGCCACCAAGAGGGTAAGAGGAAAGACTTTCTTTCCTGTGGATTGGAATGGGTTTGGCCCTGAGGAGAGGTCTTGGGAACCCAGAGAGAACATTCATGCTCCTCATCTTCTTAAAAAATTTCTTGCGGGCCTTAAGAAGAGGGGGCGTAAAGGCGGGGGTACTGTAGCATCGGCGCGGCGGTCCAGGTCCGGCGTCCTCCCACTCCCCTGCTGCTGGGCGAGCACTGCGCGCAGCTTCCCGGGCTCTGTGCTTAGGGCGCGCGCGCTCCCTCCCTCTTAAAGGGGCCGCGCGTGCCGTCCTATAGAGTCCCCGGCCAATGGCCGGAGGACTGCCCCTATATAAGGCACCTCCTCCAAAATGGAGGTGCCTGTGCAAGGTTGTTGTTCCGTGTGCAAACACTTGCTTCAACCCTCAGGTCCCGCTGCCTGTCAGTCCTGCTCGCCAGTCTGCCTGTCAGTCCTGCTCTCCAGTCTGCCTGCCAGTTACCTGCCGTGCTCACCAGCCTGCCTACCTGGAAGCATCTGCCTGTTACCTGTCGTGGCTGCTAGCTTGCCTACCTGGAGCACCCATCTGGCTATCTGACGAACCAACCTGCTTATCTACCCGGATCACCCGTCAGCCTTCCAGCTGTGCTCATCTGCTGTACCGGTCAGTTCCTGCCATCTGACCCGTGAGAGTCACCTGCTCTCACACAAGGTTGGTCCCAGAGTGGCACCTGGTCTCCCTGCTCAGTCCCTCCCTGGTTCACGGAGTCGATTGAGCCACCGTGCGACCTTGGTCAGGCCAAGTAGGCACTTAGTCACGCCCCTCTGGTCCCTCCTTGTACCGAAGCACCGAGGTTCCACCACCCGGACCCGTAACAATACGTAAAGGTGAGGAGGTATGTCATGATACTTGTTTTTCCAGATAAAATAGTAAGCTTCATTCCAACTTATTAAAAGAATATTACATCTTCAACTATATCCAAGTAAATCTTTTCCTACGCGTTTCAGACCATAAGGACTTAGTATGATCTGAAACACGTTGAAAAGGAAAAGCTTTACTTGGATATACTTAAGAATGTCATATTATTTTAAGAAGTTGGAATAAAGCTTATTATTTTATCTGGAAAAACAAGTGCAGCATCTTCTTCCAGGAATCATGACATACCTCCTCAACTTTACGTATGAGCTCTCAATTCAGGTATCAAAGTCACTGGTATCAATGACATATAGTAGTGGATACTGACTCAGTGATCAGGAGCCACATTTTTAGCTGACTGGCATCATTGCAAAATTATTTTGTCCATGTGAAGAAAAAGGTAATTAACAAGTGACAAGTCACTTGCTTATTATCATTTATCTAACTGGTACTACATCAAGAAATGCATCCTTTGTAGTAAAATGTGAATTTGCTTGAGTCTCCAAATTTTGCTAGGAAAACTTTGCCTAAAACTTTTGCACTGTACTGTATGTGGCAATGACATTGTAGTTGTACATAGATGTATGACTTGGGTATGAGCCCACACAATCCAAACCACGTTCAGCTGCAAAGTTTAATCCTTTATCGACATATGACATATAATTAATTATGTCATATGTCGGCTCGCTGTTTTTGATGCAGGTTCAGGAACTGAGCCCACATGTTTGCTGGCAGATGATGGCTGTGTTATTCAGCCATCATCTGCCTACAATATTAGCTCATTGAGCGGAGGTCTTTCCACAGCTGTCAATCTGTTAGATGCCGCTGTTCTAATCATCTATTGGCGCTCTCGTGACGCGCCAATGAGCTGCCATGATGACCGAGGGTCTATTGAATATTCCTGTCATAACGGTACTTCTATGATTAGCAGCTTCTGGCCAGTGTTAGAATAGGAAATAGTGTTTTCTGCTATGCACAGAAATACTGTGGTGTTGGTGTACACAGCACAAGCGATTAATCGATCACAGGTTCAAGTTACCTAAGAGAACTAACAAATGCAGAGAAAAGAAATGTTTGTCAAAATAAATAAATATATACAGTCTATATATATATAGACTATACATATATATATATGTATTTATATAAATAACTATATATACAGTACAGACCAAACGTTTGGACACACCTTCTCATTTAAAGATTTTTCTGGATTTTCATGACTATGAAAATTGTACATTCACACTGAAGACATCAAAACTATGAATTAACATATGTGGAATTATATATTTAACAAAAAAGTGTGAAGCAACTGAAAATATGTCTTATATTCTAGGTTCTTCAAAGTAGCCACCTTATCCTTTGATGACTGCTTTGCACACTCTTGGCATTCTCTTGAGAAGCTTCAAGAGGTAGTCACCGGAAATGGTCTTCTAACAATCTTGAAGGAGTTCCCAGAGATGCTTAGCACTTGTTGGCCCTTTTGCCTTCACTCTGCGGTCCAGCTCACCCCAAACCATCTCGATTGGGTTCAGGGTAGCACCCCATCATTTTCTTTCTTGGTCAAATAGCCCTTACACAGCCTGGAGGTGTGTTTGGGGTCATTGTCCTGTTGAAAAATAAATGATGGTCCAACTGGAAGGAATAGCATGCCACTGCAAGATGCTGTGGTAGCCATGCTGGTTCAGTATGCCTTCAATTTTGAATAAATCCCCAACAGTGTCACCAGCAAAGCACCCCCACACCATCACACCTCCTCCTACATGCTTCACGATGGGAACCAGGCATGTAGAGTCCATCCGTTCACCTTTTCTGCATTGCACAAAGACACGGTGGTTGGAACCAAAGATCTCAAATTTGGACTCATCAGACCAAAGCACAGATTTCCACTGGTCTAATGTCCATTCCTTGTGTTCTTTAGCCCAAACAAGTCTATTCTGCTCGTTGCCTGTCCTTAGCAGTGGTTTCCTAGCAGCTATTTTAACATGAAGGCCTGATGCACAAAGTCTCCTCTTAACAGTTGTTGTAGAGATGTGTCTGCAGCTAGAACTCTGTGTGGCATTGACCTGGTCTCTAATCTGAGCTGCTGTTAACCTTCGATTTCTGAGGCTGGTGACTTGGATAAACTTATCCTCAGAAGCAGAGGTGACTCTTGGTCTTCCTTTCCTGGGGCGGTCCTCATGTGAGCCAGTTTCTTTGTAGCGCTTGATGGTTTTTGCAACTGCACTTGGGGACACTTTCAAAGTTTTCCCAATTTTTCAGACTGACTGACCTTCATTTCTTAAAGTAATGATGACCACTCATTTTTCTTTACTTAGCTGCTTTTTTCTTGCCATAACACAAATTCTAACAGTCTATTCAGTAGGACTATCAGCTGTGTATCCACCTGACTTCTGCACAACATAACTGATGGTCCCAACCCCATTTATAAGGCAAGAAATTCCACTTATTAAACCTGACAGGGCACACCTGTGAAGTGAAAACCATTTCCGATGACTACCTCTTGAAGTTCATCAAGAGAATGCCAAGAGTGTGCAAAGCAGTCATCAAAGCAAAAGGTGGCTACTTTGAAGAACCTAGAATATAAGACATATTTTCAGTTGTTTCACACTTTTTTGTTAAGTATATAATTCCACATGTGTTAATTCATAGTTTTGATGCCTTCAGTGTGAATGTACAATTTTCATAGTCATGAAAATACAGAAAAATCTTTAAATGAGAAGGTGTGTCCAAACTTTTGGTCTGTACTGTATACATATGTACTGTAAATACGTTAAAATCATCCCCCTTTTCCTTCATTAAAAATAGATAAACTTAAATACATGAAAATACACATAATGCATTTGGTATCTCCACATTTGTTAAAGTCCAATCTATCAAGATATAAAATTAATAAACCTCATCGGTAAACACTGTAAAAAAGAAAACAAAATGCAAGAACTGCAATCAAAATGGCATCAATTAAAACATCAGCTCAGGGCTAAAATAACAAGCCCTCACACAGCTCCATCACCTGAAAATTGGAAATGTTACGGATCTGGGAAAATGACGACACAAGCAAATTTTTTTTATTTGCAAATTTCCCCCAAACTTTTTTACAACATTTAAATAAAAAAAAAACTGTGTATGTTTGGTATCACAGTAATAGCACTGACCTGGAGAATCATATTGCCAGTCATTTTTACCGTATAATGACCATTGTAAATAATAATAAAAAATAATAGATTATTATAATAGGCGTAATTGTTCTTTTTTCTACCCAATTAAAATTTTTCCCCACTTTTCAGTACATTACATGACTTATCAAAAGTTAACTCATTAGGTGCCAAATATTTGATTGTTAATATCTCCGCAGAGAGTCGAAATTTAAAAAAAACAAAAAAAAAAACTTTAATTCCGCACTGCAGCCACTATTATATTGTGTGTCCAGCTCAACATGAAAAATTTGGTGAAAGGTCCTCTTTAAGCAAATGGTCAAACAAGAAAGAAGGGATCCCTCTGTTATCCCATCGTTACCCAGACAAGGCAGTTGCAGGGTGACATTGTTTCACTACAGAAGAGTTAAAACCTTTATCCAACCCTTTTTTTTTATCCAGTTGTGTTGTAGGGAATTATACTGTATGAAATATTATTTTCCTGGAATCTCATCATCTCCGCACAGGAATATGACACAGCTAATAAGAAACAGGAAGATGCCGTCCCTGCCCTTGAGAAATACACCTGCTATTTAATTATGTCATATAAATGGGTATTCAGTGAATCAACATAACAACAAGAATGATGAATTTAATATCTTGGACATATTGTTTCTCTCCTCCTCTCCCCACCATTCAGCCATTGGTCTCATTGTAGTGATTTATAGACAAATCATTAAACATGCTGAATTTACGTATTACGAGCTGTATACTAAATGCCAAATGGTGAATGATCATGAACTCTGGAGTATTAGCCCTGAAAAGTTCAAGAATAACATATTATTTTATGTATTATGGCATTCAAAGAGTTCAATTTTGGTCTCATCTGACCAGACTATATTCTACCAGTATTTCACAGGCTTGTCTAAATGTTGTTGAGCAAACTTTAAAATCACTTGAGCATGCTTTATGTTCAGCAATGGAGTCTTGCGTGGTGAGTGTGTGATGCGCCCCCTGGGCCGTGGGGTACTCGGTGCCGGGCCGTTTGGTGCAGGGGATGTCACAGTGGCAGTGACCTGGTCCGTGACCCAGGGCGGTCAATAAAAGGGGATTATACTTTTAATAGTTTAATGTTCGTGACGACACCTGTTATATGCGGCTATATGGAGCCGCCGCTGCGGTGCAGATCCTCTGGAGCTGATAGTGATGCAGCAGAGTTGGTTCAGCTCTCCACAGGCAGAGCTTAGCTCCAGGGCAGGAAATGGTGATTTTATAGATGTTGCTGTGCAGTGTAGTGCAGGGGATGGCACTGATAATGACCAGTCCACAACTTAATGGCGGTTTCTTCTTATCTTTACTTGCGGTGGTTAGGCAGACCGGGGCACGGGTACTAGCTTGTAGTAAAGGTCCTGGAAGCAAGTTGGGGATCCACCTCGCCAGGTGAAGTTGGAGGCCTTCCCTTTTGCGCTAATCTCTTTGGCCCTGCTGCTTATAGCTATGCTGTGGCCCTCGTCCCTGAGTAAAACATCTTTGTGCTCACCCGTATAGCAGGCAGCTCGGGCCTTCCTGGAGTGTCTCTCCCACATGGTGGAGCTGAGCCCTATTTGCTGCGGAGCCTCCGGGCGTCTGATAGGGCAAGGAGACCTGCAGTCTCCTGCCCTCCGGTCTCTGTTGCTGGGCCTTCAGTGCCCCACAACCTCAGACTCCGGTGTCCGATTCTTCTACGCTGCTCTCTGGGGTGAACTGCCGTGCAGCTCCACTCCCCAGGTCTTTCCTCTTCGCTGTCCTGTCTTCAACTCCTCTCACTAACTCTAACTAACCCTGCCTCCAGATTCCAGTTGCTAAAGGGAGGAACTCCCCTTGCTCGTCTGGAGCCAGGAAAGTGTTGCATGCTAGTCAGGGGCGGACACAGACTGTAGTGGGCCCCTGTGCAAGAAATTTTTTGGGCCCCCCCCCCCCTGCGCTTCATAAGGCAACAAAGTTATCTAAACATAACCCCCCCCCATGTGCATCTCTCGCCCCCCCATGTGCAGCTCTCATCCCCCCCATGTGCAGCTCTCATCCCCCCCATGTGCAGCTCTCATCCCCCCCATGTGCAGCTCTCATCCCCCCCCATGTGCAGCTCTCATCCCCCCCGTGCATCTCCCATCCCCCCCATGTGCATCTCTCATCCCCCCCATGTGCATCTCTCATCCCCCCCCATGTGCATCTCTCATCCCCCCCACTCCTAGTTAACTACTTGTATTTAAAACAAATAAAACTTGTTATACTTACCCCCATGCGATCCCTGCAGAATCCTGGCGCTCGTCCACGTCGCTGCCACCAGACGGTGCCACATGCATAGCCATCAGCTTTTGTTTTGGCCAAAAGATTTTTAAAGCCGCCACCACGATAAGGTAGACTCTTCTGGCAGGGCCCTACTCTAACCTATTAAAATTTTCTTAAAATATCCAATACTCTTTTTAGATATATTTTTATTTAGTTTTCTTTAAGGGAATGTGTCATATACATTTTTTTTTAAAAATGACCAATAATACCACATACAGGGAATACTGCCACACCATGACCAGACCACATATTACCACAACATAGTGACCGAATAATACCACACAGAAGGGGGAAAAACTGCCACACCATGACCAGACCACATATTACCACCACATTACTAATATTACCACCACATTACTAATATTACCATAAGTGTCATTATGCACGGGAGCTCTATACATGGTATGTATAATGTAAGTGTCCAGGTAATCTAGTGATCACCAGTGACATTATACACAGGAGCTCTGTATATAGTGTCAGTGTACAGGTAATACAGTGATCATCAGTGACATTATACACAGGAGCTCTGTATATAGTGTCAGTGTACAGGTAATACAGTGATCACCAGTGACATTATACACAGGAGCCCGGTACATAGTATATAGTGTAAGTGTACATGTAATACACTGACTCACTGGTGACGTCTCTAGGTGAAGTCCTTCAGCTACGCTTTTCTCCTTCATCCAGCACAGACCGCCATTACGTCTTCCAGCCAGGACTCGTCTCTGCATAAAATAACACAGTTATCTAGAGCACATTCCCCAACTTCTACATTACGCAGCTGAATACAGACGTGTATCCACCATCAATATATGGTTAGTTATTATACAACCTACCATTCCAAATATAAATTGTAATCCACCACGGTGCCCCCATTAACTGTAAATAGGCACTTAATATATAATTTAATTAGAACCTCTACTCTTTCCGCCAATTTGTTACCAGTTACACTCCTGCATCCGCAACGCCCCCTACTCTATACTTCCTGCTCCCCGCATTCATTATTTACATGCACCCCCTGCCCCAATTCATTATATCATGTCCTGCTCTCCCCACCCCATCATCATTTACTGTCCCCCACCCCACATTCATTATGTGCAGCTCATTATCCCCCTACTCCCAATTCCCCCATGTGCAGCTCATTTTCTCCCAATTCCATGTGCAGCTCTCACCCCCCCATGTGCACATCTCTCATCCCCCTCCCCCACATGTGCCCCTCTCTCATCCCCCTCCCCCACATGTGCACCTCTCTCATCCCCCTCCCCCACATGTGCACCTCTCTCATCCCCCTCCCCCACATGTGCACCTCTCTCATCCCCCTCCCCCACATGTGCACCTCTCTCATCCCCCTCCCCCACATGTGCACCTCTCTCATTCCCCCTCCCCCACATGTGCACCTCTCTCATCCCCCTCCCCCACATGTGCACCTCTCTCATCCCCCTCCCCCACATGTGCACCTCTCTCATCCCCCTCCCCCACATGTGCACCTCTCTCATCCCCCTCCCCCACATGTGCACCTCTCTCATCCCCCTCCCCCACATGTGCACCTCTCTCATCCCCCTCCCCCACATGTGCACCTCTCTCATCCCCCTCCCCCACATGTGCACCTCTCTCATTCCCCTCCCCCACATGTGCCCCTCTCTCATCCCCCCCATGTGCACATCTCTCATCCCCCTCCCCCACATGTGCACCTCTCTCATCCCCCTCCCCCACATGTGCACCTCTCTCATCCCCCTCCCCCACATGTGCACCTCTCTCATCCCCCTCCCCCACATGTGCACCTCTCTCATTCCCCTCCCCCACATGTGCACACCTCTCATCCCCCTCCCCCACATGTGCACCTCTCTCATCCCCCTCCCCCACATGTGCACCTCTCTCATTCCCCTCCCCCACATGTGCACCTCCCATTCCCCCCACTCCTAGTAAATTGTATTTAAAAAAAAAAAAAAACTTGTTATACTTACCCCCATGCGATCCCTGCAGAATCCTCGTCCAAATCGATGACACCAGGTTCTCCTGACTTCCGGTCATGTGACGGTGCCGTCACATGACCGGAAGTCAGAGAAATCATGACAGAGATGTTCCGGCCCCGGCGCTTAGCATGGGGCCGGGGGCCCCATGAGGAGAGAGACACACAAGAGGGGGGCCCCCAAGGGGGCCCCTACCGGCTGGGCCCCATACTGGAGTCAGGGCAGTCATGCCCTGATGGCGGCCCTGCTGGAGGCTGAAGGGGCCCCCTCTCCCTCGGGGCCCCCGTTCAATGAACCGGCTGCACGGGCGGTAGTTCCGCCCCTGATGCTAGTATACCTGACTATGGGACCCCTGCTTGCTTCCAGGCATGGCATCACCTCTTGTGAGGGAGGCAATGCCACTGTGGCAACCGGACCCCTGGGATGCCACATGTGCATACAGGACATGGATGTTGAGTGCATTACTTATAGTTTTCTTTGAAACAATTGCACCTGCTGATTCCAGGACTTTCTGTAGCTCTCCACAGGTGGTCCTTGTCTCTTGGACAACTCTTCTGATAATTATTTTCACTCCTCTGCCTGAAATCCTGCATGGAGCACTTGGTTGTGGCCGTTTTATGGTGAAATGATGTTCTTTCCACTTCCGGATTATGGCCCCAATAGTGCTCACTGGAGCCTTCAGTAGTTTACAAATTCTTCTGTAACCAATGCCATCAGTATGTTTTGCAACAATAAGGTTGCAAAGGTCTTGAGACAGTTCACTGGTTTTACCCATCATGAGATGTTTCTTGTCTGGCACCTTGGTAATGAGACACCTTTATATAGGCCATCAGTTGAACCAGCTGATATTATTTTTGACTAATTGGCAGGATTGTTTTCTAATTACTAATAGATTTCATCGGGTGTCATTACTTTCCAGGGCTTTTTGCACCTCTCTTTATGTGTGCAATGCTTTTTTCCTGTGTCATTTCACATAACTTCTTTTAAGGACATCTATGGGTTTGATTTCTTTGGCTGTATGGATTGGATGGGTTGTTACCGATATCTGGTGAGAATTTAATGTCAATAGCACATTTAGAAATATATTTACTTAGAAAATTGGTGATGTGTTCAATTCTTATTTCACTCGCTGTAAATGTATATATATAGCGTCTTTTCTCACCCTCCCAAGGTTCCCTACCGAGTCTGCACAGCTGCTGCCAGCATCAGGTCAATAGCACTGCATTGAACAACTGAACTCAGCAGCACTGCCAGAGTTGACGGCCACAAGCTTCTCAGAACCAATAAGCTCATTGATTGGCTGAAGCACTGGACCCTGGGAGGGTGAGTAAAGCAGAGTTTGTTTTTTCAAAACAAATTGTAAGTGGGGAAGAGATCGGTTTTCCAAAATCGGAAAACCCCTTTAACACTGTACTGTTTTTTTCCCTCTAAGAGAGTGCCTTTAAAAATAGCTAAATTATTATTATTATTATTATTATTATTATTATTATTATTCAGTTATCCTCCAGGCATCATTAAGTTATACATTTTTGTAATATAGTTCATTAACTTATTTTTCTACCTTCGTTAGCCAAACACCATGCTGCAGAGCTATTTCAGTACCAAGTTCATGCTTCTTTAGAAGCTGCTTTCCACTGCTGCTCAGCAAAATTCTGTACACTGCATTCAAATAATCTGTGTATGGGTCTTCCACTGTCTGAGTCTCTCTGCTCTCCACTCCTGTGTACTCTGACAGACAGGGGAATTCCTATATATAGACTGTTTGAACATAATGTAACGATTGGAGATAAATGAATAAATTCAAGTGGGATTGAATTGTACTCAAATTTAACAAAAATCCACATTTGCCAAAATGCAGATTTTAGTAATTTGTTTCTGCATGAATTTCCCCTGTAGATGCTATTTTCATATAAATCAGCAGCATGGGCATCATGGTGGCTCAGTAGTTAGCATTGTAGCGCTGGGTTCCTGGATTCAATCACTCCAAGGGCAACATCTGCATGGAGTTTGTATGCTCTCCCTGTGTTTCTGTGGTTTTTTTTCCCCACTCCAAAAAAGACATACCGATAGGGAATTTGGAGTGGAAGTCCTGTGGAATACGATAAAGCTATATAAGCAAGCATAATAAGTACGGTAAGTGTGACGCCTCCTCGCTCACTAGCCCACCCTGAGAGATGGGGGTACTCGGAACCGGGCCTCCAGGTGGAAGGTGGATGCAGTCGTGGCCTAGGCCCGGCCCGTGCCCAGGGTTGTCACATCAAAATAAGGGCTAGGAGGGACGGTGGTAATCGAGTGGACTTGATGACTACGCCACCTGTGGAGTCTGGTGATTCGCCACCAGAGCTGCGGCAGTCCTCTGAGGCGGGATGTAGTGGCAGCAGAAGATGGTATGGTACTACTCCCCACAGGCGGAGCAGGGCTTCAGGGCAGAGAAGACGGATCAGGGGAGTCGTAGTGGGTGGTGCGGTGTGGTGTTGCGCCGAAATAAGGAACCGGAGGCAATGGATGCAGTCTTCCAAGCTTTACTCACATTGCTAGGTGTCAGCTGCAAGGCTTCTCCTTGCTCCTCACCAGGAAGGGGTTCAGCACACTCCGGGTAGTTCGGGTGCATCAATCAGGACCCCCTGCACGACTTTCCCACTAGGTCCTCTCCTGTCCGTATGTGGTGCGTGTTGCAAGGCTGGGTCTCCCTCTTGCTATACACAGAACAAGGGTACGGGCGGTGACTCCGCTCCGTCCGTTACCCGGTGGGATCCTCTGAGCCTCCGGGCTTTTCTGACTAGGACATGAAGTAGCAAAGCCAGATATCGGGGGCCGGTACCCCTCTTACGGAGCTTTTCTCCTCTGCTCCCCGCCTACGGAGCTTCCTCCTCTGCTCCCCGCCTACGGAGCTTCCTCCTCTGCTCCCCGCCTACGGAGCTTCCTCCTCTGCTCCCCGCCTTGGCCTTCTTGCTTCTGGGACCCTGGCTGGGGTGGAGCGCCAATACTCCACCGCCGATCACTCCACCCCCGCTCCTTGTCTCGAGGCCTGAGACCGAGGACCGTAAGCCTCCAGCCAGATGAGGCCCTGCGCTTCCTTCCAGCCGAAGACCCACAACCAAAGACCCTGAACTTAAGATGGCCGCAGGTTAAATATGAATTGAATGAGTGTAACCTAAAGGTGCGTCCTCCACCCTCACCCACTACATGGTTCCCCCTATCATTGGTTCCCCCCATCTCTTCTATCCCAGCTGGGGCAGCGCTATGGTGCCTTAAAGCCCCCCTCAGGACAGGAGTGGTGTAGTGTTGAATGGATGGCTGAGTCCTGAGAGGTGCTCCTGATGCGCCCCCTGGGCCAGTGCTGTTTGGGGATTACCCGGAGCCGGATCAGATGGGGGTTGTAGTCTCCGAGTGGCGGCGACCCGGTCCGTGCCCAGGGTGTCAAACTCAGTGTGTGGCAGTCTTTACAGATGTTGTTAAATGTTCTTAGTGTCGACTACGCCACCCGTTGATTTGCGGTCAAAAGGCCGCCGCTGCAGCAGGGTCCGCTGAGGCTGTTGGTATGTGTGCAGCTGTGGTAGTATAACCCCCAACGGGAGGGGTATAGCCTCAGGGGGTCAGATGTAGAGGATGGTGGTTGTGAAGGTGCAGGATGATCAAGCAAGAAGACTCAGAGTCGGGCTGTGCAGTTCAGGGGTTTTTACTTACGGGTGTTCTTATGGTCACTCTGGCCTGAAGCGACCACCCGAGCCGTGCTGCGTCCACCAGGTCCTGGACTCGGCCAACCCCCGAGCAATTCTGGAGCGTGGTCCTGAGCTCCTGTCTGACTTTCCCTCTCTTCTGGCCGTTCTCACCAGGGATCCACTTATGTCCGGCTCCCTCGGGTCTCTTGGTGGGTACACCTCTTCTGGGTTCCCTGACCCTATACTTGGTATGCCTTCCTAGTGGATTTAGTGAGGGTCGTGGCAGATCCTGCCCACGACCTCCGGTCTCTGGCTGAGGATTAGTGGCCTCCACCAGCTTGGGATCCGGTACCCTGGGTGCCAACCCTTCACCCTGCTGTTTGTATTCTGGGGTCTTGGGGTTCCTTCTTCTTCTCTCTGGGTCCTTCTGACTCCTCTCTCTCTCTCTCTCTCTCAGACTTGGCCTTGGAGCTGGGCCCAGCCGGAACCACAACTCCCTGTCAGCCCTTCTGGCTGAGCTTCTCTGCTCTGCTCCTCAGGCTAAACTCTGACAGACTGACTCACTCTACAAAAGACCCTGTCCTAAGATGGTGCCCACCTTATATACTCCCTCTATGTGTGAGCTCAGGTGACCAGCACCCAATGAGCTCCTAGCATTACCCAGACTGCTCCCTCTATCTGCCCCTACACTACTGGGATGTTCCACCCCCCTCCCACTCCAGCCAGGGACAGACACTATCGTACCTGCACATATATTGGTGGGAGTACCGTCGATCTGTCCCCCGGAAATGGGATGTATGTAGTGTATGCAGCTATCTGAGCTCAGTTCCACACTCCATCCTTACCCGGGAGTGGAATACCACACCTCTGGCTTGAGGTGTAATACCCCTGTAGCAGCCGAGTCCTCAGGGTGCTACACTCCACCTTACCTCGGAGAGGAGATACCACACCTCGGTCTGAGGTGCAGTACCCCTGTGGCGACTGAACCCTCAGGGGTGCCACATAAGTAATTAATAAACAGTGTGCAGCAATCTCCTAACCTCATCAATAGGTGATTTTTTTTTATCCTATAACGCTATCAATCAGGGGATTTTAAGTTTTGTATGAAAAGTAGACTTGTTACTACTATGTAGAACAAAAGGTAATTCATTTTAAGTAAATCTTTTGAAATTCAAATTTGCTTGCGTATCCAAATTTTGCCATGATATTTGTTCCTCAGGGAATGGATTTGCCACAAATCGAAAGTACTCCAATGCCTCCAATAACACCAAATATTGATTTGATTTCTATTTTATGAAGAAAATACCCACCACAGAAAGAGTTGGACCTAAAAATGTCCAGATGCAAAATTTGCTTTTAGGGGTTTTCAATAGAGATGTTATCAGGCAATGTCACCCATTGAACTCAAAAGGCATCATGTTATTTCATTGGATTTTGCATTTAAAAGGGGGGTTAGACTTTTAAGACCACCTCTATTAAAGAGGTTGTCCACTACTTTTACATTGATGGCCTGTCCTTAGGATAGGTCATCAATGTCTGATCGGCCGAGGTCCGACACAGATCAGCTGTTATCAGTGTTAGTGGTGGCTGCCACCGGAAGTACTCACTTACCGAGCTGCTTTGTCTACTTGTAGTGGCTGGGGCTTGTTACTGCACATCCGCCCCCTATTCAAATCAATAGTGGGCGGATGTGCAGTACACTACAAGTAGACAGCCAACTTTGCAAGTAAGTACTTCCGACACTGATAGCAGCTGATTGGCGGGGGTGCCGGATGATGGACCCCGGCCGATCAGACATTGATGACCTATCCTAAGGATAGGCCATCAATGTAAAAGTAGTGGACAACCTCTTTAATGTTACATACTTTAATATTGCAATTCAACAACTTAAGATGAGCAAATTGATTCATAGCTAATCTAATTGATTAAAAATTTCCTGAATCATTCGGCTTTCATTTCTATGGAATCCTTAGAGTGCTCACACCCCACCTGTCCCACCCGGTCCTCCGCTCGCTTTGGATCCGTCTTTTTCTGTCTTTAGTCAATGACGTTCGTTGCCGCACTTGACTATGTGAGACTTACGCGGCCTTGTTGTTACTTTGTGGGGTATGTCGCGGTGGCCGGCTCCCGAGGCCGTACCCTGGGGTCACTCTTAAAAGCAAGGAATAATGGGGAAAAGGTGTATGGGAAAGGGGAATGTTCGTGACGCCACCCGTGGTGTCTGGTGAGGATCACCAGCGCTGCTACAGTCCTCTGAGGCCGGTGGTCAGGCAGCTTAGTTGGTGCGGCTCCCCACAGGTGGAGCGGGGCCTCAGGGCAGCGTAGGAGAAGGGATGCAGAGCAGAGCGCTGGCGGGTGCAGAGCTGCGGAGGAAAGAACAGACAGAGGCAGGATTTGAAGTCATCCAAGTCTTTACTCACGGTAGTGCTTTCTCAGCTCAGAGCTTCTCTCTGCTGTCACACGGTGAGCTGCGGCCGTCAGGGTGGGGTTCAGCACACTCCAGGTAGTTCAGGAGCGCTTGACAGGACCCCCCACTTGTAAAGTGTTCCTTTCCTTGTGAAGCTTTTCCCGCCTTGTGTCCCCCACTGTGTCCCGTACGGGTACTGCGATGTCCTTGATGGGTAGCGTGTAGCTCCCGGACCGACTGGGTGCCCTTCTTGGTTACTAGTGGTGAGAACTTGGCGTAAGGCCGGGTCCCTCTGGATGAACTCAGATTAGGGAATACAGGTGGCGACTCCGCTCCGTCCGTGTCCCCCTGGGATCCACATAAGCCTCCGGACTTTTCCGACACAGACTTGAAGTGCAAAGTCAGATAATCGGGGACCGGTACCCCCTCTTGCGGCAGGGTCTCTCTGGCAGGGCCAGAATAAGGTATGCAGGTGGCGACTCCACTCCGTCCGCACCCCCTGAGATCCTTTCGCCTGTGGAGCTTAACTCCTCTGCTCCCCTCCTGGGCCTTCTTGACTGGACTCTGACCGGGGACAGAGCCAGTTTTAACTCTGCCCCAGTCCCCCGTCTCGAGGCCTGAGACCGGGAACCGTGGACCCTCCAGCCAGCAGCAGCTTTGTGCTAACTTGCCGTCCCAAAGACCCACGACTAAAGACCCGGTTATTAAAATGGCCTCCAGTTATATATGATTCTATTAAGTGCTAAAGTAAAGTGCTTCCTCCACCCTCACTCACTACTTGGTTCCCCCTAACTTTGGTTCCCTCCAACTCCTCCATTCAGGACCGGGGCAGCACTATGGTGCTTTTTAGGCCCCCTTCAGAACTGGAGTGGTGTAATGTTGAGTGTGTGGTGGGGGTCCCGTGTGGTGCTCCATCCTTACCCTGGAGAGGAGAATCCACACCCCATTATGAGATGCAGTACCCCTGTGGCGACTGAACCCTCAGGGGCGCCACAAGACCTATTCAGCACTGGAAGATCCAGGCCTAAGACCAAAGAGTAAAGAACACCAATCTGAATGGTGGGGAGCTTCTTTGGAAGGACAGGTGAGATGTGGGTCTAGGTGGTGAGTATAATATTTCATTATTTCTTAATTCCATTCCTGCCATGTATTTATTATTCTTTACAGTCTGGAGAGACCTCAATATAAAATAAATGTCTCTTCGAGGCTAAATACGAGCAAATCTGCCTGAATTTTTTTCCGAGAGATTGACTCATCTCAGTTTACAATCCATATACTGTATACAACACTATGATGTCACATTTTCACTATATTTGGCCTGTAAAGGCAGAGTTATAACCCACAAGGACTAACAAAGAGTAACATCTAATTCTCTTAATTAAAAAAGTTATCAGACACTGTATTTAATAAAAACTTTTTTTTTTGTTTTGAAAGCAACATAGTTGTGGTCTTAAGAATATAGACATTTTAGTCATAATATTCTGGTGTCACTGCCAAGAGAAGAACACAAAAAAATGAAAAATGTGGCAATGATAGAATAATTTTTTCCTGAAATGGCTCTATGCTTTAGATCTTACCTAGTTTTCCTACAGAAGTGTGAAATTCCATACATGTAATTACATAAGTGCACCCAAAGCCTGTGTGTCTATAGCTCCATGCTAGTGTCACCAGATCTCCTCAGCTGGATTCATAATGATTATTGTCTCCGGTGGTATTTTTCATCCCAGTATATAGCAGCTATGATATTCTGCTGTTCTTTGAAGTCTTTAAGAACGTGTGCTGGTATTAGGCCAAGAAGAAGGTCCTTAAAGGGGAATTTTCACTGGATTTTTTTAATATAAACTGAGTACCTCTTACAATTTGTGCTGCTCCTCTGATTCTAGAACAGTTTTTCTTTTTCTTCTGTGCACCTCTGTTTCAAAGTTATGCCCCCGTTAATAATGGTGCAAATTTTCACTTCAACCAACCTAGAACTACTTTGTAGGCGTTTGTTTTTTCCCTCTGATGCCGGCCTATCAAAACACAGCCGCACCCACAGAGAAGTTTAGTGGCACATGCTCAGTTGAAGGGAAAATTTGCACCATTATTGCCAGGGGGAATAACTTTGGAATGGAGGGGCGCAGAAAAAAAAGAAAAACTGTTCTAAAATCAGGGTAGCGGTGACAATTGGAGAAACGACTCAGTTTAAATTGAAAAAAGTCCAGTGAATGGTCCTGTTTAATTCTTAAACCTATTATTAGATATTGGGCTGTGAAGTCTGCGGTACTCATTGTCTTTAGGGTAAAGCCTGGTTGAAGACACCAAGAAGCAACTCTGAATTAGTTCTTGTTCCTATGTTTTCTCTGAAACTTTAGGGACTTTGCACATTAAATCTCAGGCTCCCGGCAGATTAGAATATTCCACCCTCAGCTAGGCCGACAGCAGACGCTGAGATTGACGACACCTGTTCCTCCTAATCTCACTGATCCAACCTCGTAATTATTCTTTATTAATGGATGCTTGTGCTGTCATTACATACCCTAATTGAGTTCATTTCGATGAGCCAATACAAGGGAACATGTCACTTTTTCCATATAGGAAGGGGTTATATGGCGATCCTAGAATAACTTTGTCTGAGAACCTTGGGTTTCATCTTCGGGTTGGAGACAGTCTGATCATGACTCTCTAGATTTGATTTGCCAAATATAGCTTTAAAAGAACGACTGGACAAACAATGCAAAGAGCAAAGGGTAATGACAGATATAAGCAGCAGCCATGCATTAATACAAGGGCGGACAGACAGAAGAGGGCCCCTGTGCAAGAACATTATATGGGCATAGCTCATGATAATGAACCCATTATATGTGTCTGTGACAGAAGCTGCTTGCTGTTTTGTAGAAGTCCCCCCCTTATCTTTTGAACCATTGTGTGGTTGCACCAATAATATGTCCACCCCTGCATTAACAGGCGCAATATCATCCCTTAAAATGTCTGCAATGAACTTGCAAAATGGGAAAAATTCTTAAAGGGGTTATCCAGGACTATCTTTTTTTTACTAACTACCTGCCTGTTCTGCCCAGCGTGGGTGATTCATCTGCTCCACGTCAACAGAGCAGCTCTTCTGGGCTGCTCTGTCGACAGGGCATGACTACAATTAACAAACTGAGTGACAGCTGGCTCCCTGCAGTGAGGCAGCGGGGAGCTGGCTGTCAATCAGCAAGATGTTGGCAATCACGCCTCACCAACAGAACGGAGAGCATGAGAAGCCGCTACCCTGTCTATGTGACATCAGCGGAAGCCACTGAATCACTGGCATGAGCGGTCTGTGACCACTCTGTGCCGGCAGAGAACGGCGTCGGACACAACAGGTAGTTAGCTAGAAACTGTCTACCTGTTAGTTCCTAGGACCATAGTAAAAACTAATTAAATAGTCCCGGATAATCCCTTCTAGATGTCCACTTATTAAGTGCGTGTTCTATCAGTATTTTTCATGAATAGAACATGCATCCATTATAATCTATGGAGCATGATCGAGGGGTTTTTTTGCAGACCACAAAAAAAATCATAGACACTTGTCTGTTTTTGATCTGAGTCACACATTCAAATCACCCACTCAAGTCAATGGCTCTGTGAAAATCTTCTCTGTAGATATAGGAATTATATTGTTATTTCCCAAATACAAAAAGGAAATAGATGTCCAGAATTAAAATGAGAGTGATTAACATATTTCTTTAGTTATTGATCAGCCTTTGCAAAGTTATGAATTTTTGTAACATACTTATTAAATACTTAGATAGCGGACTTGTATTACTTAAACCTCTTTTTGCCTCCTTCTCTCCCAAACATCATGCTGCAGCGCCATTTTAACTGCTTTATTTAAGCTCCATAAAAATATGCTTTTCACCTGGTGCTCGGCAAGAATTCTTACCAGAGATGTAACTTGAAGCTCATGGACCCCAATGAGAAATACTCCAACAGAGCCCCCAACTATCACGGGTCTTTAATAGTGTTGTTCTTCTTATATGGCCCAAATTGATCTTTTGAAGCCCCTTAAAGGGCTTGTCTGGCTTTCAGGTGCAAGTCTGCAGTCCCTCTATGTGACTGCAGACTTGTGATTCCTCACTGCGCACTGTGTCAGCGCCAGGAGAGGGCGGTCATGTGACTGCAAGTATACGATTTGCATACTCCAGGCTACATTCCAAATAGACATGTCCTGCATCGTTCAATACACTTGCATTGAGCGAGTGACCACATGAATGCAAATCATATTCTTGTGGTCACGTACCCGCCGCTTCTGGGGCCGCACCGGAGAATCCTTACAGAATGCAGTGCGCGAGATGTGGTGGAGCTGGAGTAGCTGGTCATCACATGGTACAGCGAGGACCTGCAGAGATGAGTGTGCAGGAAAGCACATGATTCAGTGTAGCTGGAAGTGCTAAATGCAGCAGAGCTGAGAGTTTGGGAAAAAACAGAGATCAGTAGAGAGGAGTAGACAGGCTGACACCTTAATGCAGAGATTAAAACTGAGTGGACAGACAGCACCTTGAATCAGCAGAGATATGTAGGGTGCATTACTACCTGAATAGTCAGGTAGCACGCAGCAAAAAGGTGCTGCAATATGGTACAACTATAAGGGTGCTATGTGACAATAATATAAAAACAATCCGCAATATGGTGCAACTGTTTGATCACTCTTTGGCAAAAGTGCAATGTGACAATATCATCAGAACAGACCTGTTATATTTCGCAGCCACAGCATTGCCATACAGGAATACAATGTGCACATACTGTATTGTGCCATAATTTTTGGGCATTTACTGTGTAATTAATATTATACAGCTCTGTAGTTGTGGGGGCATTTGTAAGAGACTGATTATATTAGACCTTTTGTCCCAGGCTGGATGTGCAAAATGCTTTTGTGTATGAACATTTAAGTAATGTCTTCTCATGTATTGGTGACATCTCAGATTTTAATGGGCTTGTAGGTTAGTTTGTCTGGAGAAGGAGGACACAGTGGGCACAGTTAGTCAGCCATAGGGGTAGTAACTAAAGGGAAAGCTGCTTTGCTACCTGACCGCCAGTAAGGATTTACTGACTTTTTCTTAGAGTCCCTACCGGTAGAAAGGGCCGTGGAGGAAAAGCAGGTCAGATTCCTCAAGCGCCCTCACTTTCGAGCTGATGAAGCTGGCCAGGAGGAGTCAAATACAAAAAGGTGCAAAGAAAGTGTCGGGAAGCACCAGGTGAGCCAGTGCAAGGGCCAAGACGGTGCAAAGAGAGTGTCGGGAAGCACCAGGTGAGCCAGTGCAAGGGCCAAGGCGGTGCAAAGAGAGTGTCGGGAGGCACCAGGTAAGCCAGAGAAGGGCCAAGACAGATGATAGACAACCAGGAGGACACTGTCTATGATTTTCAGTGTGGGCGAGGGCCAAGTGATGACTGTTAAGGAGGAGTGTGAGTGTTACCAGTGTGGGGAGGGACCTGAACCAGACTAGCACAGCCGTCTGAGTAACAAGTCTGAGCGTTTGCCTCACTGGAACCTGAGATGAGTGTGTAGCGGCGCCTGGACCACACCGCCGGGCAGAACTCAAGTATGGTACAGTAGACAAGGAGGCAGAAAAAAAACACCGGCCTTATTGAAAGACAAAGGATTATATGCCAGAAAATAAGACTAAAAGTTATTGTAATGATAATAGCAATAATAGATACATGGAGAGATATCTGAAGCGTGTCACACAAGCTGCGCTCCAGCTATGGCAATGCAAAGTTCAATACAAACAGAATAAACAACTTCTACAAACTATTCTCTTCTAACTTCCCACCTGGCTTCCAATAATCGGGCCGTGCTGATGCATTGCCCTGGCTAAATAAACCTGCTCTACAACCTAACACAGTTGGACACTGGTGTCACACTCACAGTTCTGTAGCGCTTAGAAGAAAGTCTGGTAGCTGCTGCTTGGTCCTGATGTAGTGGAGCCAAGTTTGTTGTGTTGAGCTCTTCCTTCAGGGTAACAGATCTGTCTTCTTATGGATCCGGGCAAGTCCCGTTCCCACTTTCAATGTTAAGAGATTACTGGAGTTGTTTCCTCTCTCAGGTTACAGATGCTCAGGTAGAACTACTCTGGCAGTGCAATGTGCCTCTTTCCCTCTGACACGGTCACGGTAATCGTTCCTAAGGTAACTGGGCACTATCTGCTCCCTTTTTAGGACACACTTAATGTCCTGTCTATCTCTCACATGCACAAGTCTCTCTGTTGACTTCCTGAGCTGATACTTCCTGCTTCTAGTACACACCAACACACAGCAAGCTGCAGGGGAGAAAGGACTAGTCCAAGTGCACACACATCAGAGATGAGCATTGTCTCTTAAAATCGTAGTGTAATCCAGTTGTTAGCAGGGGTTGACCCCCTACAAGTGCCTGGGACTGAGTGGGTATAACGCTCATAATGACTCAAGCCCAGTCGCATCTGTAAAATAAGGGAGCTCTGCAAGTACATTGAAGGGTATTGAGTTTTGGAACTTGAGGTTTGACACTTGGATATTCTGTAGGCCAGTTATCACAATGCTTCCCTGTTTTGCACAACTTCTTTCAAAGGCTTGATGTTCAGTCCCTGTCATCCTTGATGGTGTCAGCCAACAGCCCATTGGCCTCTCCTGTTTTCTCCTACCACTGATCTTTCCAGGTATCGTCTTCATTTCTAATGAATTTGCCCCATCACATGTCCAAAAGAGGTCAGATTCTGTCTGGTGATCTCACATTTCAGAGACATCTCTGGGTTTATATGATCGAGAACATCTTTGAAACATTACAAGCTAAATACCTCCATATTGGAAGACTGCAAATTAAACTCCAGTTACAATTTACATATCGTGTCTTGCTTTGGGAGCTGCTACTCTGTCGAACTGCAGACAAAGGTTGTACTTGCGTTTTTGCCCTTTTCAGCTTTAATTGCTTTATGGTAAAGCCGTGTGGGTACTATCATGACATAATAATGTATTGGCCACTTGTGAAACGAAACCTACGACTCATGGTAGGTGCACACAACTGTTTGTATCCATGTGACATGCAGAAGTAGTGCTGTTGCAGAGTGTGACATGCAGAAGTAGTGCTGTTGCTTTAAAAGTATTCAGCAACTACTAGAAGTAACACAAGCACAGGAAACAGGAAGTGTTGTGCTCCAGAAGCATCCAGCAACTAGAGGGTTTAACACAGTCACAGGAGAAGGGGAGTGTTTTAGCAGAGCCCCAGGGGGAAGTTGTTTACTGTCTGTCTGGAGCCGAAGAGAAAGGTGGTGGGTGTGTTCTGTATCTCACAGAAGCGCCCCTGCAAGTGAAAAGGATTCAAGTCAGGAGTGAAGCTAAGCACAGGTCAGGTAGAGTTCCTGAACTAGCAGTGCAGAGTATTTTCAGGCAGAAAGATAAGGACTGAAAGAAATGGTGTCACAGGGATCATCTCCCTCAGTGAACACCCCCCCCACCATCTCACTGTGCTGTAAAGAATCCTGTGTTCATTATTGTGCCTTTGCATTAGAACTGTGCTGTCCTGTACTACTGGGAAGACTATGAACTGCTGTGCTGCTAAGGAAACTGTACTGTTTGCTGGAGCCTGTTGCTCATAAGACTTAACTTGCACTGGCTGTGAGCCTTCTTATTAAATGCTACTGTTCTACCGTTTATGAGGACTCTTGTCAAGTGTGTCTGGTCAGCAAGTGAAACAACCTACATGTCTGTGCCTGAGGGTCAATATACCTGTGTTCCTGAGAGAAGCTGCAGCACATGGTCTATGGTCGCCCTGAATAATGGTTGCCCTAGGATTCCAAAGAATTCATGTAACCTGTCTCGCCCCTATCTGAACCTAGCGGCATGTAACATTGGTGGACCGTACGAGGAATCCTGAGTGGGAATTAATGTGTAGAGGAAGAAGAGGAAAAGTGTCTGGAAAAACACAGCAGCACAGCACCTCAACTCAACTCTGATACACCAGTCAGTTAAAGGGGACCAGCCGTAAAAAAAAACTTACTAGCAGCAATGGATGTGGAAATACAAATGGACAGAATTAGTGAGCTGCTTCTTCAGTTAACCTGTGAAGAATTTAAAACAGTAGCAGAACATATAAAGATGTCAGTAGAACAGATTTCCAAAGCACACAACCGCAGGCAACTGTTTGCTGCCATTAATGCAAAAATGGATGAGCTGGGGAAGAAAGAAGCTGAAGACGTCATGGGGACATTCCTCCAGGAACTAACACAGTTTCTAACCAGGTTGGAGTTGGAGGATGGAGGGGCGGCACCAATTACCAAAAGCGGGAATCTCCATCCACAGACTGAACTACAGGAATTTAAAGAGCAATTCAAAGCCCTAAGAACAGCCCTGCAGGAATCGACCAAAACCTCTGAACGGGTGATAGATTCAGACAGGACCTTTAACCTGCTAGATAAATCAGGGAGACAGTCCTCTCTAACACCACAAATCACCATAAGGAAAGAATTCAAGATCCTGGGACAGATTGGAAAGTGTGAACGGAAAGAGAGACTGTCTTATAGGAACTTGTTGCACCAGATCGATGCAGGCTTACAGAAAGGCTACCAGCCAGATGACATTATTGAGGGGGTGGTGAAAGCAATCAGCCCAGGACTGAACCTTCATAGTATGCTAGAAATGAAGAGTCAATTGACCTTGCAACAGCTGAAGATGATTTTAAAAGGGCACTATAAAGAAGAAAGTACTTCAGAATTGTTCCACCGACCTATCACTGAAAAATAATGAATCACCGCAAAATTTCTTGTTCAGAGCAATTGAACTGAAGGATAGACTTTTGTTTGCATCCAGAGATGTAGAAGCGGAAGAGAAGTTTGATGCTGGACTATTCCAGAAGAAGTTCTTGAGATCATTGGGAATGGGATTAATCAGCAAAGATATCAAGTTGCAGCTGAAACAGTACCTACAAGATCCTGGCATTTTGGACGAAGTCCTAATTGGAAAAATGAATGAAGCCGCTAGTTTGGAGTCAGAAAACTGAAGTTAAAGAAAGGCTCTGCTCCTAAAATCACCAAAATGAGTCAGCTGAAGTTGAAAACCCCCGGTGGCCAGTCCGAAGATCATCATAGAGACCCTCCAGTCCCACCTCCGAGAGGGAACCTTAAATCACCAACAAAAGAGAGGCCTGCCAGCGCTGACTGGGAGGAAGTAATAGGAGAACTGTGAGCTGAGTTGATTGAGGTGAAAAAGTTTATTCGTTCCAGGCCAGAACCGGTATCCCTCAGACCCATGAGTGGGTTCCAAAACAGAAGATACCCGGCTTGTGAAGCGTGCCGTTTATCAAATCAGAGTACGGTGTGTGTCCGCTGTCTACGATGTGGTGAGGAAGGATATTATGCCAAGTAATGCCAATGGTCATGGTCATTTAACACTTGCCCTCAGTCTCTAAAAGAACTGTTGGGACCAGTGGAACTCCACGGCAAAGCCATCAACCAGACCGAAATCCCTTTCATAGGCTGGGTGGAAGTGACTTTCTAACTCAGGGCCACGAAGAACAGCAACACCATCGAGCTTTTGGTACATTTTATCGTGACCAGTGATCAGAACGTAGCAGAAGATCCTATCCTGGGTTGTAATGTAATCAGTGAGATCATCACGAAAAACACAAGACAGGGGCGTTGGTGGTGGATGCAATCGCCACATCACTCGCCATACCCAATGCCGTGGCGGAAAATGTGATTCCTAGAGTAAAGAAAGCACAGAATACAATGGACCTAAAAGAAGTCAAGGTAGGTTTGCGCCCAACCATCATCCCTGCAAACCATATGGTGGAGGTGAGGTGTGGAGTCCGGGTAGAACCGGGAAGAAAAGTCCAGAAAAGACTGTTCATGCCAAAAGACTCCTTCTGGAAGGCCTAGTTCAAGGTGAGACTGTGCTTATGATTCCTACTGGTGGGTTTGCTCAAGTGACAGTACTGGTGATGAATACTTCGAAACATGAAATTAGACTGGATCCAAAGACTGTGTTAGGTCACAATGAAACCGTTAAAATGGTATATCCAGCCAGTGTGAGACCAGCCCAGTGGTCTATAGTGAATTCAGTCTCCCCACTAAGGAACAGGAGTTGCCCAGGGGAGGAAATTGCGCAACCCACCTCAGGGTCCTGGGATCCCCCAGTACCTCTGGAACACTTGTGTGCTGAAGATCTAATGGTAGCAAAACAGATATTGAGAGAAGAGTGTCATGCGTTCTCCAAAGATGACTCTGATATAGGCTGTATCCCGTATTGTATTTGAAAATCAATTTGAAAGACACAACCCCAGTAACCAGAAGTTACATGTCTGTGCCAAAACCATTACTGTCACGGGTGTGTTGCCACGAAGATCGTCACGAGTACACAGCCTGACTTCTCGCAGCTGACTTGTTGGTGCTTTGTGTTTCTCGGCAGTGAGGGAGTTAATTCTCTCTCTCTCTCTGGGCTAGATGAGGTCCAGCCTCGCCCAGCTGCAATCAATACTTCTGTAGTGAGACTCCTTCATATACCTGCTGGTCTGTTTGGGAGGTGTCGGTGAAAGCATTTCATTCAGACTGACGGAGCGGATCGTGGTGTTTGGAGTTGCTGAGATAAGTGTATTTGGAAGTGTTTTTTCCCTTTCCTCGCTTTATCATTTATCTCCTTTCCCGTTGGTGTTCCCTCTGTTGTAGTTGAGAAGTTGTTTGTATGCAAGGTGGTTTTGGTTTTTCCCTTGTACTGTCTCGTTCGTCTAAATACTGTGTTTGGGCATATTATTTCTTGTTCCCTTTGGTTGTGATTGGGGTCCTTCTCAGGACTAGATTACTGAGGTGCAGGGATCTTCAGGAGGTAGGGGTTACGCTGGCGGCCTGGACCTCTGTACCTTTAACAGTACCTCCAGGTTGAGGGATTAGTCAGGGCCCCAGCTTAGGGTCAGCTTAGGCCCCCTACCTCCAGTATACAGAGACAGCGTGACAATTACATTGTGAAGTGAAAGAATATTTACAAGATCTCATCAACAGAGGTTGGGCCCAAAAGTCGAAGTCGTCGTATTCCTCTCCTATTGTCTGTGTTATGAAGAAGGACGGTACGTTGAAACTCTGTTGGAATTACCGGGAACTAAACCAAAAGTCAGTACCTGATCGACACCCAATACCAAAGATCCAAGATATGTTGGATAGCCTATCAGGAAGCACCTGGTTTTCTGTCCTCGATCAAAGTAAGGCATACCACCAAGGGTTTGTCGAAGAGTCCAGTAGACCCTTGACAGCATTCATGACACCATGGGGATTATATGAGTGGATCCGCATACCGTTTTGGCTCAGTTCAGCTCCAGCAGAATTCCAGAGGAGCATAGAGACATGTTTAGAAGGATTGAGGGACGATATCTGACAGCCATACTTAGATGACAATGTGGTACACAGCAAAACCTTCGGGGAGCATGTTGAACACGTGAGGACCGTATTATTACAATGGTATCAACAACACGGAGTTAAGTTTTCCCCAAAGAAGTGTGAACTGTTCAAAAGACAAGTCCGATTTCTAGGGAAAATTGTGTCCGGAGAAGGATATACCATGGACCCAGCAGAAATCGCTCCGGTACTGGCCTTAAAAGACAAGCGACCCTCTACCGTCGGGGAGTTGAGGCAGATATTAGGATTCTTCTCCTACTATCGTACTTACGTTCGGAACTTCTCCAGGATTGCCGCTCCACTATACCTCCTCTTGGGGGGACGACAGACAACAACACCCACGGAGAAAAAGAACAACGCGGTTAGGACCGGGCTTAAAAGAAACAACACCGTTTCGTCCCAACAGCCCATTCTCTAGACAGCTGACCACCAGGAGGTATTGGAAGAACTAGCAGACTACCTGGTAAAACCACCCATCTTGGAATATCCTGATTTCAATTTACCATTTGTTCTTCATTGTGAGGCTTCGCAAGTTGGACTGGGAGCTGCCCTGTATCAGCATCAAGATGGAAAAATGACAGTCATTGGTTAAGGTTCTAGAACTTTGACAGACGCCGGGAAGAATTACCATCTAAGTTCCCGAAAATTGGAGTTCCTGGCATTGAAATGGGCTACCTGTCAATGATTTAGAGATTATCTCTACTACAGCAAAGAGTTTGAGGTATACACTGACAACAACTCTTTGACCTATGTCCTTACTACAGCCAAACTGAATGCAACAGGTCAGCGATGGGTCACTGAACTAGCTGACTTCAATTTCAGCATCAAGTACAGGCCAGGAAAATGCTGACGGATTGTCAAGAATGCCACTAGAGCCTGAGGGGTTCTTGCAAGATTGCTCGGAGGAAGTCAGTCTGGAAGCACCATAAAAGCGAGAGATCAAGATCACCCCCGGTCTATTCAACAACTACCAAAAGGGAAAATCCATAGAGCACAACGGGAAGATCAGATAATTGGTAGAATACTACTTTATGTGGACTAAAATCGGTTTCCAATTAAACGGGAGAGAGACAATGAGTCTCCAGCAGTATCTGTTTTAATTAAAGAATGGACGAAGCTCTACCTCAGTGAAGACGGTATACTGTATCGTAAAGGAGGACAAAACCGGCAGTAGGTACTTGACGCGCCCCCTGGGCCTGTGCTGTGCAGGGGGATACCCGGAGCCGGATCGCTGGGGGTTGTAGTCCTCCGTGGCGGTGACCCAGTCCGTGCACAGGGCGGTCAAACCAGTGGCAGTCTATTGGTATTGTAATTGTCCGACTACGCCACCCGTGGATTGCGGTCAGTGGGGACCGCCGCTGCGCTGCCGACCGCTGAGGCTGATGTTGTTTGCGCAGCCGAGTATGGGATAACTCCCCACGGGAGAAGTATTGCCTCAGGGCAGCTAATGTGGATGATGGGAGTGATGGTGTGAGTGTCCCAGTACTGATGGTGCTGGTGCGGCGATGAAACACAGAGACTTGTAATTGCAGTTTCCAAAGCTTTACTCACGGTTGTTATTCTGGTCACTTGTGCACATGAGGGACCGCCTGAGCCATGCTGCGTTCACCAGGCAAGGGACTCGACCAACTCCCAGGCAATTCCAGAGCGTTGCACAGGGCTCCCTTCCTTTCCTTTCTCTGGCCGTCCCCACCAGTGACCCACCTTTGTCCAGCTACCTCGGGCCTTCTCTGGGCACGCTGATCTCTGCGTCCCTGACCCTATATGGTATGCCTTCCTGGTGGATGTAGTGAGGGGTCGCACCAAGATGTGGTAACAACCTCTGGTCTTTGGCTGAGGAATCTGTTGCCTCCACCAATTTGGGTTCCGGTACCCTGTTCTGCCAACCCTTCACCCTGTATCTCCTGGGCATACGGGGCTCCTTCTGTCTTCGTGTCTCTGGGCCTTTCTCTGTGTTCCTTGCTTCCTTTCTCCTTTCCTTTCCGTTCCTTCTGCTCTCTCTTTCTGCTGTTTCTGGCCTCCACTCTAGGCCTGCCTCTGGAGCTGGGCCCAGACTGAGCCACAGCTCCCTGTCAGCCCTCTCTGGCTGAGCTCCTCCTGACTGAACTGACTCCTGTCCTAAGATGGTGCCCACCTTATATACCTCCTTCTAACACCCGAGCCCAGGTGACTAGCAACCAATGGGCTCCTACCTATGCCCAGAGACCCACCCCTATCTGCTCCTACACCACTGGGTGTACTTTCCCCTCCCCACTCCAGTCAGAGACAGATGCTGTCGTGCCTGCACTTCTATCTTGTGGGAGCACCGTTGAACTGTCCCTCGGAAATGGGGTGTGTGTGGTGCATGCAGCTACTGAGTCCTGGTCCACACTCCATCCTTACCCGGGAGTGGAATACCACACCTCTGGTCTGAGGTGCAATACCCCTGTAGCAGCCGAGCCCTCGGGGTGCTACATACTAACCAGAGTATTCCATAGGTTGGTCTTCAAAGAACTCCTTGAAAACATGGGACACTTGGGAGTGGAAGGGACATCAAATTTGATCCGTGAATGTTTCTTCTGGCCGTACATGCAGAGAAATAATGAGAGGTACATGACCAGGTAGTGTGGGTGTCTGAAAGATAAACGTCCCAACACATCAGCCCAGATACCTATGGGCAGCATCCAAACTATGTATCTGTTTGAGATGGTCTCAATAGACTTTCTACATATCGAGACGTGCAAGGGTGGTTACGAATACATCTTGGTGGTGATGGATCATTTCACTCGATTTGCTCAAGCATATGCCACCACCAATAAATCAGGTCGAACAATGGCAGAGAAGATCTTCAATGATTTTGCTTTGAGGTTTGGGTTCCCTACGAGGTTACACCACGACCAAGGAAGAGATTTTGAGAACCAGCTCTTTGTCAAGCTAGGAAAGTATTGTAGAATTCAGAGATCCCACACAACGCCCTATCACCCAGAGGGTAATGGACAAGTGGAACTTTTTAACCGGACATTATTGTCAATGTATGCCCAGTGTATGAAATACGATTGGAAATGGGAGACAAGAAAACCAGAATAGTCCGTTGGAATTTACTGCTACCCTGTGATTATCTCCCACCACAACAAGACTTCCCAGAAGTAGACCGACATCATCCGAGATCGACTAAAGGACCACCACAGACTGAAGCTCCGGAGGTGGACACTGACCTTGACAGTTCTGATGGAGAGCAACACGCCGTTGTATTTCTCGGACCGGCAAGGCGAGGGATGTACCATCCTCAGGAGAATAAACTAAGTCCTTAGGCTCCAGAGTTCGTACCAAGGAATACAGATGAAGTCCAATTCAGATCTGATGATCGAACACGGGCCACTGAAGAGACCGATCGACACTCAGGAGGAGCGGAATTACCAGACCATGGAGAAACAAGAGACTCAGGAGAAGTACAGGAACTTACAGAGGCAGCTCCAAGAGCATCTGAGGAAGCACAGGAAATGAGTGCGGTGGAAGAAGCTTCTGTGACCGAAGAACCCGTGGTCTCTGAGGAACAACCCACCAGGAGGATGTTGACTCGAGAAGCGAGGAGGCCCATGATGCTGATGTATGAGACACTTGGTGAACCGAGTCAACTGCCAAGAACTGTCGACTTGAACAGGTGTCTCTGCCTGTGGACCAGGTAAGCCCACTTGAGTGGTATTCACCACCGAGAGGCAGTATGGAAGATGTTGCCTGGTGGAAAGACTTGTTTTCATGCTTTGATTTTCCTTAAAAGACTTTGCAGAAACAAAGAACTGTTAAAGCATAGAGAGAGAAAGCTAGTTGAAGATGTACGAAAAGCTCTAGCTGTAGAGATGCTGATTGTTTTAATTGTGTTAACTGTTTTTTTCTTACAGGCATCGTACAAGAAAAAGGTCGTAAGATTAGGTTGTTATCAAAGTTTATGAACTTTATAACAATTTCACAATGCCAATTTGTATATAAAGTTATCCAACTTTCACCACTGTCTCAGAATTGGTCAGATTGACCAATTAAGACGAATGTCTAGGATGACATTCAAAAAGGAGGGAAGAGTGTGACATGCAGAAGTAGTGCTGCTGCAGAGTGTGACATGCAGAAGTAGTGCTGTTGCTTTAAAACCATTCAGCAACTATTAGAAGTAACACAAGCACAGGAAACAGGAAGTGTTGTGCTCCAGAAGCATCCAGCAACTAGAGGGGTTAACACAGTCACAGGAGAAGGGGAGTGTTTTAGCAGAGCCCCAGGGGGATTGTGGGGAAGTTGTTTACTGTCTGGCTGGAGTCGAAGAGAAAGGTGGTGTGTGTGTTCTGTATCTCACAGAAGCGCCCCTGCAAGTGAAAAGGATTCAAGTCAGGAGTGAAGCTAAGCACAGGTCAGGTAGAGTTCCTGAACTAGCAGTGCAGAGTATTGTCAGGCAGAAAGATAAGGACTGGAAGAAATGATGTCACAGGTATTATCTCCCTCAGCAAACCCTCCCCCCTCCTCCATCTCACTGTTCTGTAAAGAATGCTGTGTTCATTAATGTGCCTTTGCATTAGAACTGTGCTGTCCTGTACTACTGGGAAGACTGTGAACTGCTGTGCTGCTAAGGAAACTGTACTGTTTGTCACTGGAGCCTGTTGTTCATAAGACTTAACTTGCACTGGCTGTGAGCCTTCTTATTAAATGCTACTGTTCTACCGTTTGCGAGGACTCTTGTCAAGTATGTCTGGTCAGCAAGTGAAACAACCTACGTGTCTGTGCCTGAGTGTCAATACCCCTGTGTGCCTTAGAGGAGCTGCAGCACATGGTTTATGGTCGCCCTGAGTAACAGTTTCCCCAGGATTCCACAGAATTCATGCAACCTGTCTCGCCCCTATCTGAACTTAGAGGCGTGCGTGTAACATCCACATCTGAGAAAAACGGTCCAATTATTCTGATCAGACTTTGATCAGAGTGGCATCAGTTTTCTCAGACGTGAAGAGAATAAAAAAGTTTCTCCACCTTATCCATTCCGTTAGTATGCGAAAATCAGACTGCACTCAGATGTCATCCGAGTGTGGTCCAATTTTTTCATCGACCCATAGACACGCGGATCAAAATCGGACCCCTCCGATTTTTTCCGTGGAAGAAAAAATCAGACATAGGTGTGAGTGATATCCGGGAAAACCTTGGATAGCATTTGTACGAGAAAATTGGTCGCGTGCATGAGCCCAAACTCAGATCTTACATTTCTGATGGACAGGGGAGGAATATGTGTTCTCCCAACTCTCAAATGATTGACTTCAACTAGTAATGTGGAGGCCTAACAAGAAGAAAAAGCTTATAAAATGCTCCCTTTCCCCCAGCCTCAGGGCAAGCAGCTGATACACACGTTATAATAAAGTAATTGTCCATTATAACCTCTCTTTAGAACAATTAACAGCCTCTGTCATAGGTTTATGGCAGGATATTAACAAATTTACTTTTCTTCTTCATTACTAAGGCACTTTAATTGCTTCTCTCCCTCTAATTACACCTAATATTACCTACCATGGCAGTAGTGACTATTGTAAGCTGCCATAAAATAGATGACCTTCTGTGCATGCAGGAACCAGAGTCATTCATGTCTTTGGACCGCGAGAACCTGGGGAGATGTTCATTTCAGCTATGGAGAAACAATGACATGAGATCAATAGGGATAAAAGGAATGGGGACATTTAAAAGACGGAATAAGGACTCATAGTAAGGAATGTATTAGGGACAACATGGCACATGGTATCAGTTACCTGGTTCAAGGCTTCAGGGCGGTATGCACCTGGGGCTCCATTTAACTAAAGAAGATAACCACAGACCAAATAAAGACTGCACTTTACTCAACACAACTATTATAAAGTAGTATAGGAAATACAGTATCAGCATCAGTGATAGTAACAATGATGCCTTGTACAGTCCAGGACTGTGCCGCCAGACCACAGGGCAATAGGCGTAGTTATCACTAGTCCATATGGATCATCCTAAATCCCAAGTTACAGCCATTGGATTAGAGTATACCATCCAAACCTTCCAATGGTTTCCTCATCGGGTTGACTATTTTCCCTTCAGACCCAGCAGACTTTACAGAAATAAACACTTGGGCTTCTCCTACAATTCAGGTGGTAGCTCACACTGATCAGTCTCAGGCCTACCTCCTATACAGCCCAACTCTACCAGCCGTAGACCATTAGTAGACCCTTTGCTAGCTCATCGTTTAGGGGTGTACTGCCCTCCATTTCAAGGTCTGGTAACTCTTTTCCAGGAGGCCCCTCTCTACATCTCTTTCCAGACCTTCCAGTCATGTCTCCTGACCTTCAGTCCACCACAATCACAGCCATAACCATTTAAGGCCCTTGTACACATTAGGCTAAACCCTCCGATTTCAACTGGTTTGGCCAACGGTTTGATATGTACTGAAGCGCTGCCGAGAGAAATGGCAATCTGATATGTTTGATTTTAGATTACCGATCACAACTGTTCTCCCTGACATAAGACGCCGGCCAACGTTGCATTCAGTGGCTTTCTCATAGATAACATCGGAGAGCTTGGCAGAGCAAGCACTCCTGTGTATAGAAGTGTCGGATGAGATGGCTGTCAGCTAAATTATCGGCCAAAGCATCATTCAGCTGACCGCCATCTAACGTTTATGGCAGGCTTTAGCCTCCTCTGTCCCAAACCCAAAAAGCCCATCCCTCCAGGTAAACAAGTTCAATCACTGCCCAAACCCGAAGCGTCAAGCTCCCCAGGCAACTAATTCACTCACACCAAAAACGGCACCATACATTTTCCCCACTCATGCACCCATCTGCCCCCATCCGATAGTTTCCCCGCCAGCAAGATACAACTCTTCAATTTAATTGTCTAATGGTAGTGCAGATGTTGTCTGCTGGAGGCCACAGTCATTGGTACTGAGATACTGTGGTCGACACACCCAGCTTCCAGCCACTGAGGAGGACTGAAAGCCTCTGTGCAATTTAAGAAGACACCAGTAATATAAATGGTAGATGAGGAGCTCAGTTACAGATTTTGCAGTGGGTCCAAGGTTACAACTGTTTGTTACTTAATTCATTATTTTCTCACCAATTCCAACCCTGTAAGGCAAAAAACATGCATTTTTGACACAATTTTTGGTTCCAAATTTTGCAATCCTAAACTGCAACCAACACATCAGCTAAACTATGGGTGAATGAGACCTTCTGTGATCTGTGTGATCATATATATTGCACTCTATACAGCACATATACATGTTGTGTTCTTGTGATCTTGCCATGTGAATGCTTCCTCCACTAAATGTGGTGACTAGTTTGGAAAATTTATAAAATAAAAAAAACATCAAATATTATATTTGATATCCCCCCAATGTAATACCAATACAAAAATTAACATGAAATAATAGGGTTTTGTAAACAGCATAAAAAAAAGTTTTATATTTTTTTACTACAGTCCAAAAAATCCATATTAACACTATGAAAAACAAATCTTAAATTGCATAAGCATATGTTTACATGATGCATTTTTGCTGCGTTTTTTTTATTTGCACCAAAAAATGAAAAACATACAATACGCCTGTTTTTGTCGCATCTTTAAGTGCCTCTTTGCAGCATTTTTCACCCATTTTTTCATATGAATGGGTGAAAAGTGCTGCAAAAACGCTGAAAGAATTGACATGCTGCCTCTTGGCAAAAAAAAAAAAAAACACGCAGCAGGGCTCAAAATATGCAAGAAAAAAACAGCGTGCGTATGAGATCTCAGAAATCTGAAAAAAAAGGAAAAAATGCTATGTTTGAAGACCCTACACATCAACCTCAATGTAGCGTCTAGAAGTTCATTAGTGGGTCAATAGAAATATTTCAGCAAATTGCTGAAAAAAAGTCAATGTCTTATTTTTTTGTCTTCAGTGTTTATCTATTTTTTTTATTGTATTTATATAACATTTTGGGGGTGTTTTATATATTTTTTGTATTTATATGTATCCTTATTTATATATTTATTTTTTTATTGCCAAGTACATATTTCATATCAATGAAGAATAAATATATAAAGATACAAAACAAAAATATTGCATAAATACAGTATATAATAAATAGAAAATTTTGCACACTTTACAAACACACACACACATATATATATATATATACATATACAAAAAAAAATAAGCAAAGAAATAAAGAAATAACTACGTTAAATAGTTCTAAAATATATATAAAGATTTGCACATTATATATATATGTATATATGCACATTTGCACTTTATATATGTATATATGGATATATATACATATATAATCTGCAAATAATCTTTATTTACATTTTAGAACTATTTAAAGTATTTATTTATTTCTTTACTTATTTTTCTTTTTTTATTTTATATATATATATATATATATATTCATATATATATAATGTGCAAATAATCTTTATGTACATTTTAGAACTATTTAACACATTTATTTTTTTTTTCTTTTATATATATATATATAATGTGCAAATAATCTTTATATACATTTTACAACTTTTTTTATGTATTTATTTCTTTGTTTGTTTATGTATTTATTTTTTCTCTTTATTTATTTTTTTTTCTTTTTGTCTTTCCTGTTAAACATTCACATTTTAGGTCATTTAGGTCTCAATTTCCTGCAAAAATGAACTGAGTCTCATGAAGGGGCTGTGAAGAATGACATTTCAGGGTTCAAAGCCCCGTGGACCATTGGCCGGCAGATAAAGGCCCCGATATAAGCTAAGGAGGATGGGACTTGGGATAAGATAATAGAAAGTAAGGAGGAGAGGAAACAATTCCCTCCACTAAAGCCCAGTATGAGATCTTCATCTCCCAGTCCCAGTAACCTTTTCCCAGTTAATTATTACAGGTCTGAGCCTGCAGTTCCGACTCGCTGCTCTGCTAGAAATGACAATTAATTTAAGACTAATAGGATTTTAAACTCAAACCAATCCATAGAGGGTTTTATGGGGGGAATATGAATACACTTAAGAGAGAGCCAGCTGTGGGTGGGTAGACAGTTAAGGATTTGGCAAGACGGATGAAAGAATTAGGGATGAAGGGAGGCTACTGATCTTAAATCCCTTTTAGTGGATTGGGGATTGCTGCTAAAGATTTAATTTCCACTTGCTCACAAACCACCGCGGTCGTTGAAGAAATGGATGATCATATTCTCTCAGCTCCATTGAGAGCCTGATTCATGCACACACTATCCTGTTAATTATACACAGCAGGCCGCAACACTTACACCCTTGTGCCCCTCCAGGAGATTTAGCAACACAAGGACTGTTACAATTGGGGTCGCTTGCCAATTCTTCTACTTTTACAAAAAATGCCGTTACTTTGATAAGACAGACATTTTTATTTTTAATGTTTCAGGGTCCCACTGCAAAATTAGTAACATTTCCCATCTTCCAAGTAAAATTTCTAATACCAGGGTCTTCTTTATTGGCTGATGGACCCTTCGAGTTTGCACTCACTGTAGCTTTGCCCCTGGGCTTCTTCAACTTAATTTTATATTAAAAGTAAAAATGTGCACATACCGTATTATTTTTTTTCTTATTGCATTTATTTTTGCATTTTCACTAATGCAAAAATGCAATTAAAACAACACGTTCACCGGCTCTGTAGTTGGGGTCTATCCTGATCTAAGTCTGGTCCTGTAGAACTATTGACTGCTTCTGTTAAAGGGAACTTGTCGACCTCAGAAAACGCTATTTACCTAAAGATGTGGGGTTAATCTTCAGGTAAATGCTGTTTTAATGATGCCCCGTCGTCTTACTGAAAGTGCAGCTACAGGGAGAAAATTAACTTCCTCCCAGGAGCTGCCGGCTTTCAGTTATGGGGGCGAGCACGGAGCGGCTACAGTTATCGCTCACTGCTCTGCTTACTATAATGTGAGCGGTGGTCATAAGCACTTTGACAGATTGCTGAGGACAGATGCGCTGCAGAGCCGGTTGTCAATCAAAGTCCTGTGGACTCTTAGAGTTGCCGCTCCTCACAGTATAGTGAGCAGTGACGGTACCCGCTTCTGCATGTCTCCATAACTGAAAGCCAGCAGCTCATGGAGGAAATAAGTTGATTTTCTCCAGAAGCCGCACTCAGTAAGGCGGGTGGGCAGCATTGTAATGCCATCTACCTGTAGATTGACTCCTCAGGTGTTTATTGAGGTCGACAGGTTCCCTTTAAAGTGTAATTGCTGGTATCAGTGGTCTCACCACAGCCCTTGTGTCTCACACACACAAAAATACCAGGATTTCCCAGACCAATCTGCTTGTAGTCATAACTTTAAGAAAAATGTAGACATTTATATAGCAAAATATATTATAACGCATCTGCGGATTGCACATTTTTTTAATAATAATCTTTTATTTAGGTTTGCTTCATTGGTTATAAACTTACAACAAATATAGATTTGCTCAAAATTTCACTTAGCTACTGAAGACATGGAGATTTTACAAGAGAGAAAGCCTATCTGTATGTATTACTCAGTGGTGAAACTAGAGTCCGATGGGCTCCGGTGCAAAATTTGGACCTGGGCCCCCCACACACCCCCACATCCCCCTCTCCCCATCCACCCCCGAATATTGGTCAGATATTTGGGCCCTTGTAACGTTATAACTCCTACAAGGACATACGAGTTGCCCCCCCTCCCCTATTATGTAATAATGGCCCCCATCCTGGGAGCCTGCCTGGTATATATGTCCCCCATCCTGGACCCATCATAGTATAGATAACCCACATCCTGGTATATATGGCCCTCATGCTTGCCCCATCCTGGTATATATAAATATGTGCTCCATCCTGGTATATATCTTCCCCATCCTGGGCCCATCCTGTAATATATGTTCCCCATCCTGGGCTCATCCTGTTATACAGTTATATGAAAACATTTGGGCACCCCTATTAATCATAAGCTTAATGTTTTATAAAAATTGGTGTTTTTGCAACAGCTATTTCAGTTTGATATATGTAATAACTGTTGGACACAGTAATGTTTCTGCCTTGAAATGAGGTTTATTGTACTAACAGAAAATGTGCAATCTGCATTCAAACAAAATTTGACAGGTGCATAAGTATGGGCACCCTTATCATTTTCTTGTTTTAAATACTACCTACTTTTTACTGACTTACTAAAGCACTTTTTTTTGGTTTTGTAACCTCATTGAGCTTTGAACTTCATAGCCAGGTGTATGCAATCATGAGAAAAGCTACTTAAAGTGGCCACTTGCAAGTTGTTCTCCTGTTTGAATCTCCTCTGAAGAGTGGCATCATGGGCTCCTCAAAACAACTGTCAAATGATCTGAAAACTAAGATTATTCAACATAGTTGTTCAGGGGAAGGATACAAAAAGCTGTCTCAGAGATTTAACCTGTCAGTTTCCACTGTGAGGAACATAGTAAGGAAATGGAAGAACACAGGGACAGTTCTTGTTAAGGCCAGAAGTGGCAGGCCAAGAAAAACATCAGAAAGGCAGAAAAGAAGAATGGTGAGATCAGCCAAGGACAATCCTCAGACCACCTCCAGAGAGCTGCAGCATCAACTTGCTGCAGATGGTGTCACTGTGCATCGGTCAACTGTACAACGCACTTTGCACAAGGAGAAGCTGTATGGGAGAGTGATGCGAAAGAAGCCGTTTCTGCAAGCACGCCACAAACAGAGTCGGCTGAGGTATGCAAAAGCACATTTGGAGAAGCCAATTTCTTTTTGGAAGAAGGTCCTGTGGACTGATGAAACCAAGATTGAGTTGTTTGGTCATACAAAAAGGCGTTATGCATGGCGGCAAAAAAACACAGCATTCCAAGAAAAACACTTGCTACCCACAGTAAAATTTGGTGGAGGTTCCATCATGCTTTGGGGCTGTGTGGCCAATGCCGGCACTGGGAATCTTGTTAAAGTTGAGGGACACATGGATTCCACTCAGTATCAGCAGATTCTTGACAATAATGTACAAGAATCAGTGATAAAGTTGAAGTTACGCAGGGGATGGATCATTCAGCAAGACAATGATCCAAAACACGGCTCCAAATCTACTCAGGCATTCATGCAGAGGAACAATTACAATGTTCTGGAATGGCCATCCCAGTCCCCAGACCTGAATATCATTGAACATCTGTGGGATCATTTGAAGAGGGCTGCCCATGCTTGGCGACCATCAAACTTTACTGAACTGGAATTGTTTTGTAAAGAGGAATGGTCAAAAATACCTTCATCCAGGATCCAGGAACTCATTAAAAGCTACAGGAAGCGACTAGAGGCTGTTATTTTTGCAAAAGGAGGATCTACTAAATATTAATGTCACTTTTCTGGTGAGGTGCCCATACTTATGCATCTATCAAATTTTGTTTGAATGCTGATTGCACATTTTCTGTTAGTACAATAAACCTCATTTCAAGGCAGAAACATTACTGTGTCCAACATTTATTACATATATCAAACTGAAATAGCTGTTGCAAAAACACCAATTTTTATAAAACATTAAGCTTAAGATTAATAGGGGTGCCCAAACTTTTTCATATAACTGTATATGTTCCCCATCCTGGTCTCATCCTGGTATATATCTTCCCCATCCTGGATCCATGCTGTTATATATCTTCCCCATCCTGGGGCCATCCTGGTATATATGTCCCTTATCCTGGGCCCATCCTGCTATATATGTTCCCCATCCTGGTATATATCTTCCTCATCCTGGGCCCATCCTGGTATATATGTCCCTTATCCTGAGCCCATCCTGCTATATATGTTCTCCATCCTGGTATATATCTTCCTCATCCTGGGCCCATCCTGGTATATATGTCCCTTATCCTGGGCTTATCCTGGTGTATATATTCCCCATCCTGGTATATATCTTCCTCATCCTGGGCCCATCCTGGTATATATGTCCCTTATCCTGGTATATTTGTCCCTTATCCTAGACCCCATCCTGGTATATATGTTTCTTATCCTGGGCCCCCACAGATTTTGACGACACCGGAAGTTGAGACATTGTAGAGGGGCATCTGAGGCATTTGTGGCTGGGCACCCGCTGTCACAGCAGGAGTGGACATGTAATTGGTGCAACCTGTTCAGCAGCACAGGGGGCCAAGAGGTAATGGGGCCCATTTCTACCTCCATAGCAGTAGGACTTGTGCATCACGATGAGCTATTGGACTGTAAATGGCCCATTTATTGTTCTTGCATACGGATGCTATTCTATCTGTGTCCGCCGGTTTGTCAAAAGTATTTTGGAAATTAACAAAATGAGGCATATTTGTATGCAGTCTAATTTGCTGCTGTAAGTAGTTCTACCCCTGAATATTTTGCCTAGGGCTCACCTATGTAATAGCCCTAGTGGGATAGAGGGTGACCTGTTTATTTGGTTGTTTGATTGTTGGTGCATACCTATTGGACGTCCCTATTTTTGCACCCCTTTGGAGTTTTCCATAGCTTAGACCCATGGTGGAGGTGGCTTTAGACACTAGGGACTGGGGGGGGGTCTTGATTTTGGGATCATCCTGCACTTTAAAGCTGCAAATGCTGTAAGAGGTGAAATAACCGGGAAATGTAATGCACAGAAAAATTTGCAAATGTAAATGATCTTAGGTAAAAGCAGCAGCAGTGGCCGAGCTTTATTAATGGTTATTTGCTAGCAGAGCTCACTTTCCTCCACATAATGCAATTGTCAAAGGTAATTTTTAGGTCAAAAGAATAATTTAAAGTTTTACTTACCAAACCTAAGCTGCACACATATACATTTCCTCCATAGGGAACCACTACAACATCAGGGTTAATATGTACTGACTTCTGCTCTCCCCAGGGAAACATTAGGAGATTATTTGTAAGGGTTTTCACTCTGGATAAAGCTGCGCTCTGTTCACGTAGAATTTTCTCCACCATTTATTTCATATTTATTTTAGTAAATTGCTATGTAACCAAAAACAAAAGTGAGATAACAACAAATCTACGGACAATAGGACAAAACTTTCTTCACTGTGGCTAAAGCGTGAGCTCTTAAGACAAAATGCATTTAGCTTCATTTCATCATTATATATTAGTTATATGGGATGTTTTTCTGTCAATCCAAAATTGAATCTGGGGGATCTGGTGGGTGGGGGATAAATCTTTGTTTCAAAATAAATTTATGACTACATTGTAACACTACTGTACTCTTACCAGTCTGCCAAACCATTTTATGCCATATTATGCTTTACTATATTGCTCTATAACAAACCACATTATGATGTAAGAGATCATGTAAGATAGAGAGGATAAAAACAAAACATTAATGGGGTTGTCCAGTCCAAATCAATAAGTCTGCAGTCATTCTGGATGACTGCAGAGTTACGTATCCCCCTAACGCGCGCACTGTGCTCTGCCTGGATTTGCCGGTTTCTGTGTCGGGACCGGGGGTATGTATGCATTATACATACTCCCAGCCAGAGCCCCTCCAGTGGATGTGGCCTCTCTCCATATAACATCGGATCGCACTCAGACAACTCGGACAAATGTTATTCTTTGGTGCCATCCACATGTCCGGCGCAGTCCGAGGGAAAAACCGCTGCATGCCCAAGTTTGATCCACTATTCTGATTGTACCCGGTCATGCAAGTCAATGAGTCCATGGAGACCCTCTGAGTGCACTTGGATGACATCTGAGTGCGGTTTGATTTCTTCACACTCGCAGAATGGAGAAGATGGAGAATCTGATCAAACTCTGAACAGAGTGTGATTTGCACAATCGGCCGATTCTCTCGAATGAGAGAATTTACATAAGTCTGCACCTGCCCAAAGGATGTAGGGACATGTATGACATCCACAAAAGGGCACATAAACAACTTAATTTAGAATTTCCAAAAATTTGAGGATGCAGGGGTTTAAAAAATATAAACGCTTTAACTCACCATATTTCAACGCTCCCAATACCTGTCCCGCAACCCTCTGTATTATTCTTCTTTCCTTTGACACATTTTCTGGCAATCTTCAGTCTAGGCCGGGGCTTCTGGTGCCATGTGGACTTCTGACATCACGTCGATGATGACTAGACCCGAGGTGATGCACGTCATGACATCACAGACTTACTTTGCACCCGAGTGAGGATCGGGATATCGTATACTGAACGGAGATTCATAGGGTCTGTAAGGAGGACTGCGTGGGTAGGACAGGTGAACAACGAGGTGAGTATTATTTTTTTTTTACCTCATATTAATTATGCTTTGGATTTCGGAAAGACCCCAGAACATTGTAAGGATCATAACGTCAATGCAGTTTGAGTTTCCGGACAAAATTTAAGTGAATTTCTGATTTATATTTTCAACAGATTCGCTCATTACTAAAATCTAGGGAAGAGTTGAAGATCATTCCCTTTTGGCTAGGGTTTCCTGTGTGCGTTTCTTGGTGCTGATGGGCATAAAGTGGCACCAGCTATTGGACCAACATAAAGCTCCTGGACCCCAACGTATAATCTCTAACTGGGCCTCCAACTGCAATGTACAATTTTAATATTTATGTCTTCTTTTGTTACTAAGGGGTCTGTAGGCATTCTCCTTCCCTACTGCAGGCATAGTGCACCCCCTATAGCTATACCTCAGGGCCATGCTTTATTTTATCCTCATGTTGATGATATCTAAAAAATACTACAAAATAGAGACAGTCCCAAAACATATCCGCAAAGCAGAGACATTACTGTTTAGTGAATCCTGCATTGAGCAGGGGGTTGGACATGATGACCCTGGAGGTCCCCTCCAACTCTAACATTCTAGGATTCTATGAAAAGGGTTTTACAGTCATCATATTATAAAGATCTGATTGGTTGGGTTCCAATGTTTGGAATCTCCACCATTATCAAGAAGAAGGGGTTCCCTTTGACTACAATTAAAAAGAAGTGCCCATGCAGAAAAAGAAACCAGGGAAGATTTTTAATTTCATGTCCAATGAACCCTTGACCTTTTTGTCTTATAGGCGCTCAAATCCTCTACTGTTGAGTATCTCAAAATCATCACATTCAATAGCAAAAAGTGCTATATAGGGGATGTCCAGGGTTGGGGCTCAAGTCTTCAGTTACTCTACGTGACTACAGACTTGTGATTACTCGCAGCGCGCACAGTGTACACTGTCAGGATTTTCTGATGTCGGCGAGCGTGTGCAATTTGCATACATGCAGTCACGTGCTGACTAGACATGTATTGGGCAAAGCAACAAGAAATCGCAAAGGCATATTGCCCTATAGCACACAATACAAACCACAGGTTGTGTGCAGTTCCAAGTACTATCCTCCAAAGACATGTATACCACAAAAAGAGAAAATGGAGCTTTTGTTTAGAGATAAAAAATGTATAAATTTTATTAACACAGAATATGAGACAAGACAAGACACATAATAAAAAGACATGTGCAAGAGGGCTAGAGTCAATAGCAGCGGGTACTGGCAGTACTAGGGGGGGATGGGGATTACAGGGGGATACATGCCAAAATAGTAATCATGCATCAATAAATATAGCTTGCACCCATGAATCCCCTGAACCCCTCACTGTGGCAATAAAACTCCACTGAGTAGAGCTCTGCAAATAGACTGTGGACTATGGCAGTATTCAAATTATTCAATCACTAGTAGGTACTTCGGCCATAAAGGTCCAATAGACAGTAGAGAAAAGAACCCCCCATTGGGGCATATAGAAAAAACCACAGTCGAGGAGGATGGCAAGTGACAGTGCTTACCCTAGGCCAGTATATCAGCAGATAGAAGGGATAAGCCGCTTCCCAACGCGCGTTTCGCATGTAAACTGATCGGCTTTCTCAAGGGAAGGTATGTTAGTGTGGCAGCAGGACCTTAAAATACATCAGGGGGGAGGTCAGGTGGTGCACCACGTGACCGTCAAGCAGCCAATAACATCCGTAATGCGGCACGTGCGCAGTGGAGCGAGCAGGTGCCGCAGCAGCAACACGGCGGTCACTTCCGGGAGTACGCAGCAAATGGCTGCGTAGTCACAGGAGGGAAAACGCCGGGCGCCGCTGGACGGGGCAAGGTCGCGCCGCACGCACGCGCACAGAATGTAGATGGCAAAATAGCACAAGGTGCATTTAAAGAGACAGAACATGAATAACACTCTATGAATAAGATACATAGATATGAATGGGACACATCACCACATAAATCAACAGGTTAACACAGAGTGATAATAAAGTACCAAGGCACCAATAACTCTTCATGAATGGGATACAAAGATATCAGTGGGTCATATGAGTACATGTAACAATATCCATACATAGTTATGATGCATACAGGTAATCAGAGATAGTGGTTGCACGCGAAACGTGCGTTGGGAAGCGGCTTATCCCTTCTATCTGCTGATATACTGGCCTAGGGTAAGCACTGTCACTTGCCATCCTCCTCTACTGTGGTTTTTTCTATACGCCCCAATGGGGGGTTCTTTTCTCTACTGTCTATTGGACCTTTATGGCCGAAGTACCTACTAGTGATTGAATAATTTGAATACTGCCATAGTCCACAGTTTATTTGCAGAGCTCTACTCAGTGGAGTTTTATTGCCACAGTGAGGGGTTCAGGGGATTCATGGGTGCAAGCTATATTTATTGATGCATGATTACTATTTTGGCATGTATCCCCCTGTAATCCCCATCCCCCCCTAGTACTGCCAGTACCTGCTGCTATTGACTCTAGCCCTCTTGCACATGTCTTTTTATTATGTGTCTTGTCTTGTCTCATATTCTGTGTTAATAAAATGTATACATTTTTTATCTCTAAACAAAAGCTCCATTTTCTCTTTTTGTGGTATACATGTATTGGGCAATGCTGGAAAAGTCTAGTCAGAATGTGACCAGAAGTTTGCAAATCACTTACTTGTAGTTACATGAATGCCCGGAGAATCCTGTCATCATGCACAGTGAGAGCTGCAAGGAATCACAAGTCTGCAGTCATGAGCTCCAACTCTGGACAAACCCTTAAATATCAGTGAAATTTGAACTGTTACAAAAAAAAAAAGTTATAATAATTTAGGGAAAACACAATTTTTTTCTAATCTTTTGGGTAAACTGGGAGACCTGTAGAAGAGGATACAGAGGTTTTTGATCTTTCAATTTACAGACTTTTTTTCTATTTTTTTTTTTGCCTTTTTTACAGTACAGTAGTTTTTACAGTATTGATATGTCCTTTTATTTTTGTGGGGGGGTTTTGATGTAAGAAAAGATGGATTTGGGAACACAAGTTAAGACCCGTGATGAATCGTTGGTATGGAAGGATACAGTGCAGAGATGCTCTAAAGGTTAATCTTTGTTATTTCTTCTCCCTATTATACCTAGGGATTTGCAGTTTTGTTGTTGGTGCTTTTCAAAGATATCCTGCTAAAGTGAAAGGCGTTATTCGGGAGGGTGCTTTGAAATGCACAATTCAGGAATTTAAAACACTTGTGCTTAACACAAGAGACAAAAAAAAGTGCGGTTCAGTTTTACTACCCGTTAAAAAAGACAAAACAAAAGACAGAACAATCAATGTCTTAGAGCATCAGAGCATTGGGAGGTCAGGTGAAGGAATCCAACTGTGTCGTCCCATTAGTTACAGAATAACTTTGTCTGTGGCTTACCAGATATAGAAGTAAAGAAAAAAAAAAAGTTTAATCTTTGACTTGAAAAAAAAAAAAAAAAAAAGATTAGGATGGAATTATTTTTTTGTTCCCATTATTACTTATTCCGTACATTTTTCTTTCATTTTTTTTGTGTCTATACTTTTGAACTTTTAGTTGAATTCAAACTTTTTTTTTCCATGATTTTGTTTAAAACTTGAGAAAAGTGAAAAGAGGCCTCAGCCTATGCAAATTTTATGCAAATTCAATTGGGGTTAATACAGAAGGACGGATCTGGTTATAAAGTGAAAAAAAAATCTTAATGGGAACATTGTGCTTTAAGATCCTCAATTTATAATTCTTTTTTCAATTTTTTTTTTTCAAATTTTTGACAGATTTTTCAAAAGGATCTAAAAACAAACAAACAAACAAAAAAAAACCCAATATTACAGTGTGTACAGGGTCAAAATGGCAACTGGACAGACGAATAATGATCCCTGAGAGAATCATTATCTGGCTGAATTGACAATGTAGTTGAAAGTTAACCATTGACCGTCAGGCTTTGTATGTGCCCTCATCTGCTATGGAGAAAGCAGCTGTTCTGACCTAAGTGACATGTTAATGGTCAAGTTATAAAAATAAAATAATGTATCCTGTCATTTAAACTCAGATCCGATCTGATGGATTTTACTGTCTCTAACCACTTTAAAGCACAATTCCACCCAAATAGATATTTACTTTAGGTCACATTCACACATTCAGTATTCGGTCAGTATTTTACCTCAGTATTTGTAAGCCAAAACCAGGAGTGGAACAATCAGAGGAAAAGTATAATAGAAACACGTCACCACTTCTGTATTTATCACCCACTCCTGGTTTTGGCTTACAAATACTGATGTAAAATACTGACCAAATACTGAATGTGTGAACGTGGCCTTACACTGTAAATTGTGGGGTCTTCCATCTATTTGGTGACAAAAAGCTCAAACTAATAATAAGAATCCTTACACAACCCCCTTATAGACTCTGTATAGCAGCACAATAAGTCCAATGGATCTATATACTGTGGATCCATTGATACTGTTGGATGGTACTTCTGTGATGTTTTTAAGGGGGAATGTTCTAGAACATGCCCCATTTTTATACTGCATCTGTATAAAGATAAAACCTTATGTGTCATTGGGTCTGTGTTACCACTATTAGAAGATATAGAATGGGTATTTTCCCTACATCAAATTGTTTCAAGTGCAATTACCCCAAGGCTGATCTGTACCACTGCAAGTGGTTTTGCCCACAAATACAGTCTTTTTGGACAAAGATCTGTGCTTATGTGTCTAATCACCTGACCGATTTCACCCCTTGGGTCCTATATAAGCCATTTTGGATATCTGGATGCTGAAACATATCTATGCAATCTTGGTGTAAGGAAACTTTTACACATAGTAGCAGCAGTGGGATCAAAAACAATTCTTCACAGATGGATAGATAGATAGATAGATAGATAGATAGATAGATAGATAGATAGATAGATAGATACATAGATAGATAGATAGATAGATAGATAGATAGATAGATAGATAGATAGATAGATAGATATGTCATAGACTTCAAGAAAGAATATAATATACCATGGACTTCCATAGCCCACACCTTGAATGTGCCCTCATCCATCATCCCCACAGTCCCTATCAGGGTCGGACTGGGGTGTCTGGGGCCCACAGGGAGAACTGACTCTAGGGGCCCACCTACAACCATATGCAAATATCTGTTATCCGCTATCCCTGTTATAGTGGAGCATTGACTGGCGGCTCCTGCACATCTACTGTGCACCACTATAACTGGGATGTACAATTACGGTAGTTTGCATTAAAGGGCTTCTTTGGTTAAAACAAGTTATCACCGATCCATGGGATCCACAGGATCGGTGATCACTTATTGATCGTTTGGGTCCGAACATTGGAAAAGGCGCCTATCAGAAGAATGGGGAAGTTTCATCCCTGACAGGACACTTATCCCCATTTTAAAATGCAGCTTCCAAAAAAGAGCAGCGCTCACAGTCACTGAGGGAATGACTGGATGAGTGGTCGCATCTCACATGCCGCTCCAGTCTAATGGGGAGAAAAGCTCCACATTCTGCCGATTGTGTCCCAGCAGTCAGACCCCCACCAATCAATATCATCACTGATCCTGTGGAGAGGTGATTACTTGTTTTCACCAGAGAACCCCTGTAAGTGCATCTCTGCCGCTCTGGTCCAAGTATTTAATCTCTAAGGCTGCGGCCCCACTATCAGTATTTGGTCAGTAATTTTTCTCAGGAGTGGGAGCCAAAACCAGGTGAGGAACAATCAGAGAAAAGGTATAATAGAAACAAGTCACCAATTCTGCATTTATCACCCACTCCTGGTTTTGGCAGCTACTCCTGAGAAAAAATACTGACCAAATACTGATGGTGGGGCTGTGGCCTAATGGAAAAAAATCTTTTCCTAGTTAATATCAGCAAGAACAAAATGACTGCCATACACAACACAGTCCACTATATCAACACCAATAATACCACATACAAAAGAGACAAATATCGCCACACCATGACTAGATCACATATTACCACCACATAGTGACCGAATAATACTACATACAAGGAACAAATACGGCCACACCATGACCAGACCACATATTACCACCCCAAAGTGACCAAATACTACAATACTGATCATGAATACAAACCACAATACTAACAACACTGTTATTACCACCAGTGACATTATACACAGGAGCTCTGTATATAGTGTCAGTGTACAGGTAATACAGGGATCACCAGTGACATTATACACAGGAGCTCTGTATATAGTGTCAGTGTACAGGTAATACAGGGATCACCAGTGACATTATACACAGGAGCTCTGTATATAGTGTACAGTGTACAGGTAATACAGTGACCACCAGTGACATTATACACTGGAGCTCAGTATATAGTGTCAGTGTACAGGTAATACAGGGTTCACCAGTGACATTATACACAGGAGCTCTGTATAGAGTGTCAGTGTACAGGTAATACAGTGATCACCAGTGACATTATACACTGGAGCTCTGTATTTAGTGTACAGGTATTACAGTGGTCACCAGTGACATTATACACAGGAGCTCTGTATATAGTGTACAGGTAATACAGTGGTCACCAGTGACATTATACACAGGAGCTCTGTACATAGTGTATAGTGCACAGGTAATACAGTGGTCACCAGTGACATTATACACAGGAGCTCTGTATATAGTGTACAGATAATACAGTGGTCACCAGTGACATTATACACAGGAGCTCTGTATATAGTGTACAGGTAATACAGTGGTCACAAGTGACATTATACACAGAAGCTCTGTATATAGTGTATACATAATATAGTGATCACCAGTGACATACACAGGAGTTCTGTATATACTATATACACACATAGTCAGAATTGTTGGTACCCCTCGTTTAATGAAAGAAAAACCCACAATGGTCACAGAAATAACTTGAATCTGACAAAAGTAATAATAAATTAAAAATCTATGAAAATGAACAAATTAAAGTCAGACATTGCTTTTCTGCTTCCACTGAATTTAAAAAAAAATTAAACTCATGAAATCGGCCTGGACAGAAATGATGGTACCCCTGAAAATAATGTGACAAAAGGGACATGTTAAATAAAGTTGTGTCCACTAATTAGCATCACAGGTGTCTACAATCTTGTAATCAGTCAGTGGGCCTGTATATAGGGCTACAGATACTCACTGTGCTATATATAGGGCTGCAGATACTCACTGTGCCTGTATATAGGGCTACAGATACTCACTGTGCCTGTATATAGGGTTACAGATACTCACTGTGCCTGTATATAGGGTTACAGATACTCACTGTGCCTGTATATAGGGTTACAGATATTCACTGTGCCTGTATATAGGGTTACAGATACTCACTGTGCTTGTATATAGGGCTACAGATACTCACTGTGCTTGTATATAGGGCTACAGATACTCACTGTGCTTGTATATAGGGCTACAGATACTCACTGTGTTGTTTGGTGACATGGTGTGTACCACACTCAACATGGACCAGAAGAAGCAAAGGAAAGAGCTGTCTCAGGAGATTAGAAAGAAAATTATAGAAAAGCATGTTAAAAGGTAAAGGTTATAAGACCATCTCCAAGCAGCTTGATGTTTCTGTGACTACAGGTGCACATATTATTCAGAAATTTAAGATCCATGGGACTGTAGCCAACCTCCCTGGACGTGGGTGCAGGAGGAAAATTGATGACAAATCAAAGAGACGTATAATATGAATGGTAACAAAAGAGCCCAGAATAACTTCTAAAGAGATTAAAGGTGAACTTCAAGCTCAAGGAACATCAGTGTCAGATCGTACTATCCACCGTTGTTTGATCCAAAGTGAACTTCATGTAAGACGACCAAGGAGAACACCATTGTTGAAAAAAAAATAGTAAAAAAGCCAGACTGGAATTTGCCAAACTACATGTTGACAAGCCACAAAGCTTCTGGGAGAATGTACTATGGACAGATGAGACAAAAATTGAACTTTTTGGCAAGGCACATCAGCTCTATGTTCACAGATGGAAAAATGAAGCATATCAAGAAAAGAACACTGTCCCTACTGTGAAACATGGTGGAGGCTCTGTTATGTTCTGGGGCTGCTTTGCTGCACCTGGCACAGGGTGTCTTGAATCTGTGCAGGGTACAATGAAATCTCAAGACTATCAAGGGATTCTAGAGAGAAATGTGCTGCCCAGTGTCAGAAAGCTTGGTCTCAGTCGCAGGTCTAGCAACAGGATAATGACCCAAAGCACACACAGCTAAAAACACCCAAGAATGGCTAAGAGGAAAACATTGGACTATTCTGAAGTGGCTTCTATGAGCCCTGACCTAAATCCTATGGAGCATCTTTGGAAAGAGCTGAAACATTCTGGAAAAGGCAACCTTCAAACACGAGACAACTGGAGCAGTTTGCTCATGAGGAGTCGGCCAAAATACCTGTCGAGAGGCGCAGAAGTCTCATTGACAGTTACAGGAATCGTTTGATTGCAGTGATTGCCTCAAAAGGTTCAATAAAATATTAAGTTAAGAAGAAGAACCATCATTTCTGTCCAGGCCGATTTCATGAGGTTAATTTTTTTTTTAAATTCTGTGGAAGCAGAAAATCAATGTCTGACCTTCATCTCTTCATTTTCAAAAATTTGTAATTTATCAGATTGAAGTTATTTCTGTGACCATTGTGGGTTTTTCTTTCATTAAACGAGGAGTACCAACAATTTTGACCACGTGTGTAGTGTAAGTGTACATGTAATACACTGACTCACCAGTGATGTCTCTAGGTGAAGTCTTTCATCTTCGCTTTTCTTCTTCATCTGGCACAGACGGCCATCACTTCTTCCAGCCAGGAATCATCTCTGCAGAAAATAACACACAGTTATTAATAACTGATCTCTTCTAGAGAATATTCCCACTTTCCCCCCCCGACCTCTACACTACACCAGTTGAAGAAAAAAAGCAACATAGTGCCGTCCTGCACAGTAACAGGACCTCTCTTTTGTCCCATCCCATGGAAAACAATTTCCTAAAAAGTAAATTATATTACAGAAGTAATAATGTAATAATAATTGGAATCTAAAGTAATAATGTTCCCCACTGGTCACCATAAACTAATAAAGTATGTTCCTCAATCTGGCTCCCAAACAGTAATTAAGTCCCTTGTCTAGCCAGGCACCCCCATATGTCCCTTCTGGCCACCATTTGTCTAGTGTGACCCCTCCATATATTTATCCTAGCACATGTGTATCGAGCCTGCCCCCTCCCATATACCCATCCTAGCCCCCCCATGTGCCAGTCTGCCCCCCCACATATCCATCCTTGCCTCCATGTTTCCAGCCTGCGCCCCCATATTTCCCCCCCATATATCCTCCATGTGTCCAGCCTGCCCTCTACATATTCATCCTGGCCTCCATGTGTCCAGCCTCTCCCCTCATATATCCATACTGCCCTTACCCCCTGCATATATCCATCCTGACACCCCCCATATATCCAGCGTGCCCCTCCATATATTTATGCTAGCCCATGTGTATCGAGCCCGCCCCCCCCACATATTCATCCTAGCCCCCCATGTGTCCAGCCTGTCCCCCCCCATAATTCCATCCTGGCCTCCATGTGTTCAGCCTGCCCCCCTCCCCCATATATCCATCCTGGCCTCCATAAGTCCAGCTTGCCCCCCCCATATATCCATCCTGGCCTCCATATATCCATCTTGCCCCCCCATATATCCATCCTGCCCCCCCCATATATCCATCCTGGCCTCCATGTGTCCAGCCTGCCCCCCATATACCCATCCTGCCCACCCCCCTTTGCCTGGGTCCACCTTGGTTCCCCCTTGTGTGTCCTGCCAGGGCTCCCCCTTGTGTGTCCAGCCAGGGCTCCCCTCCCTTGCGTGTCCAGCCAGGGCTCCCCCCTTGCGTGTCCAGCCAAGGCTCCCCCCCTTGCGTGTCCAGCCAGGGCCCCCCCCCTTGCGTGTCCAGCCAGGGTTCCCCCCTCGTGTGTCCAGCTTGGCCCCCCTCGTGTGTCCAGCTGGGCCCCCCCTCGTGTGTCCGTCCAGCTGGGCCCCCCCTCGTGTGTCCGTCCAGCTGGGCCCCCCCTCGTGTGTCCGTCCAGCTGGGCCCCCCCTCGTGTGTCCGTCCAGCTGGGCCCCCCCTCGTGTGTCCGTCCAGCTGGGCCCCCCCTCATGTGTCCGTCCAGCTGGGCCCCCCCTCGTGTGTCTGTCCAGCTGGGCCCCCCTTGTGTGTCCGTCCAGCTGGGCCCCCCTTGTGTGTCCGTCCAGCTGGGCCCCCCCTTGTGTGTCCGTCCAGCTGGGCCCCCCCTTGTGTGTCCGTCCAGCTGGGCCCCCCCTTGTGTGTCCGTCCAGCTGGGTCCCCCCTTGTGTGTCTGTCCAGCTGGGCCCCCCCTTGTGTGTCTGTCCAGCTGTGCCCCCCCTTGTGTGTCTGTCCAGCTGGGCCCCCCTTGTGTGTCTGTCCAGCTGGGCCCCCCCTTGTGTGTCTGTCCAGCTGGGCCCCCCCTTGTGTGTCTGTCCAGCTGGGCCCCCCCTTGTGTGTCTGTCCAGCTGGGCCCCCCCTTGTGTGTCTGTCCAGCTGGGCCCCCCCCTTGTGTGTCTGTCCAACTTGGCCCCCCCTTGTGTGTCTGTCCAGCTGGGCCCCCCTTGTGTGTCTGTCCAGCTGGGCCCCCCTTGTGTGTCTGTCCAGCTGGGCCCCCCCTTGTGTGTCTGTCCAGCTGGGCCCCCCCTTGTGTGTCTGTCCAGCTGGGCCCCCCCTTGTGTGTCTGTCCAGCTGGGCCCCCCTTGTGTGTCTGTCCAGCTGGGCCCCCCCTTGTGTGTCTGTCCAGCTGGGCCCCCCCTTGTGTGTCTGTCCAGCTGGGCCCCCCCTTGTGTGTCTGTCCAGCTGGGCCCCCCCTTGTGTGTCTGTCCAGCTGGGCCCCCCCTTGTGTGTCTGTCCAGCTGGGCCCCCCTTGTGTGTCTGTCCAGCTGGGCCCCCCCTTGTGTGTCTGTCCAGCTGGGCCCCCCCTTGTGTGTCTGTCCAGCTGGGCCCCCCCTTGTGTGTCTGTCCAGCTGGGCCCCCCCTTGTGTGTCTGTCCAGCTGGGCCCCCCCTTGTGTGTCTGTCCAGCTGGGCCCCCCCTTGTGTGTCTGTCCAACTTGGCCCCCCCTTGTGTGTCTGTCCAGTTGGGCCCCCCCTTGTGTGTCTGTCCAGCTGGGCCCCCCCCTTGTGTGTCTGTCCAACTTGGCCCCCCCTTGTGTGTCTGTCCAGCTGGGCCCCCCCTTGTGTGTCTGTCCAGCTGGGCCCCCCCTTGTGTGTCTGTCCAGCTGGGCCCCCCCTTGTGTGTCTGTCCAGCTGGGCCCCCCCCCTTGTGGGTCTGTCCAGCTGGGCCCCCCCCTTGTGGGTCTGTCCAGCTGGGCCCCCCCTTGTGTGTCCAGACCATTACACACACACACACACACACACACACACCTCTTACCTTCCTGCGATCCCGTGCGGTGTCCTCCTTCTCCTGAGTTGCGCGCCTCCTTCACAGCAGGCGCATGACGATGACGTCATACGCCGGCCGGCGAAAGGAGACACGCAGCTTCAGCTGCTTCACTGGGACGTGCGCCGCGGTGGTTCAGGTAATGAACGCTGCATGCGCGCGTCCCTGCATACACTGTGCCTGCGCTTTTAAAGGGCCCTTGCCCCTTAAAACCGCAGGATTTTTTTTTGTTCTCTTCTCCCCCCTCTACTCTGCAGCAGGGGGCGGGGCCCACCGGGAAATTTCCCGGTATCCTGCCAGCCCAGACCGACCCTGGTCCCTATCCCTACTCTCTACTGTACATTTGCTTTGGCAAAACTAAAGTGTATTTGGTCCTACCAATAAAGCTTATTTGAATTTAATAGATAGATAGTTAGATAGATATTCCAAAAAATAGAAGACAACACTCCTTTTGGCAAAAAATCAGTGGTGAATTTTAATGGCCCATAAGGGCTAGTGGCAACGATGCGAGCCTTTCTCAAGTTAGATAGATAGATAGATAAATAGATAGCTAGATAGATAAATAGATAGATAGATAGATACATAGATAGAGTAAGACGGCAGGAGATAAGGTCCTGGATGGCAGGTATGTGTTAATGAGATGGTTTTATTTTAACAGAGTTTTGGGTCTGGTATTTAGGAGTGGCCAAACAAGCCTGGGCGGGAAAGGTCGCCCCCATATTCCAGTCTGGGTCTTACTGGTCTAATTAAATGCACCAGGTCTAGCTCAGGTAGTAGTAGTGTGCGGAGGATGGAGAAAGACAGAGCTGTTGGATAGTCTGTACTGTAGCCTGAGAAGTTTCTGTAATACCAAGTTGGCGAAACTGTGTAATTTACTTTGCCTTACCCAGAGAGAGGACTGTTTTGTTATTCATTTGTAGTGAAGAAAAGCAGTTTTCATTTTGGAGCCATAACGTTTATGAGGGACAATAAACTTCATTCTGTTTTGACATAAAAAACCATGTGCATGTACATATCCAAACAGCTATCAGAGAGCTGAAACCCCCACAATAGATTGATAGATATAGTAAGAAGGCAGGGGATAAGGTCGTGAATGGCAGGTATGTGTTACTGAGATGTTTTAATTTTAACTGAGTTTTGGATCGATCCGGGATTTAGGAGTGACCAAACGAGCCTGGGCGGGAAAGGTCGCTCCCATAGTCCAGTCTGGGTCTTACTGGCCTAATAAAATGCATCAGGTCGTAGGTAGTAGTAGTGTGCTGAGGATGGAGAAAGACAGAGCTGGTGGACAGTCAGTACTGCAGCCTGAGAGGTTCCTGTAATACCAAGTTGCCTTACTCAAAGAGAGGACTGTTTTGTTATTCATTTGTAGTGAAGAAAGGCCGTTTTCATTGTGGAGCCGTAACGTTTATGAAGGACAATAAGCTTTATTCTGTTTTTGTATACAAACCCTGTGCCTGTGCGCATCCAAGTAGATAGATAGATAGAATGTCACTATTTTGGCTCATTTAAGTGTTTCCAGTCACACTGCTATGTCATTTGCAGGAGCACTTTGTCGTATCAATCTGAATTATTAATGATTTAGGAATGCAGTTAATTGGAAGTATAGATGTGATTAATTAGAACATCTGTAAATTGCTACAACATTATTAGGATATTGGAAAACATGACACATTTTACTTTGTGGGTGGGGGTTTAGAGTGGAGAAACCTTATAATAGGATATGAATGACACACGGAGCAGAGTATTTTGGTAACCCCTGTCCTGAGCGCTCCGTCACATTCTCGCAGAGCAATCTGTCCCATACGTGATAATGATGTAGTGAAAGCCGTGATGGCTCTCTGGCATCGGCCTGACATTATATCTATTGTATCTATAACACTGGTGTCATGCGCTGTTTCTGTGTAGTGACATATTTGGAACATATGCACAGTAATATTAGTTAGTTTCCATTAACCGTTTCATCCTCGGGCTGAATGGAAATGATGTCATGTGGATTATGGATTTTTTTTTCCCCTACTGCAATGAGCTTTTTTTTTTTAATAAAAACATGAAACTCTATATATACCAGAGCTTTTAATGGACTTTGGTTATCGTTGTGACACCATCATTTGCAGCGCTGATGGCTACACTTCCATTCTGAAACATAGAAGAATGAAGTATTCATAGTAAAGAACAAACTTGGCCTTAAATCCAAGGGCGGACGCGGACATATCATTGGTGCATCCTGTGCAGCCGCATAGGGACCCAAGAGGTAAAGGGGGCCATGACGACCTCCAAAGCAGGTGGAATTGTGCACTGTGATGAGTTATTGGGCTGCAAAGGGACTATATTGTGTTCTTGCACATGGACCCTCTCCTGTCTGTGTCCGCTAGTGCTATTATAGTGCTGAATTTTGCCACTGCTACACAAGAGTCTGGAGTTTGTTTCCCCTTCCACATCTCCTTAAAGGTGTATTTTTAAGATTGATAACTTCTCAGTCAATGAGTTGAAAAGCTCAGTGTGAATGGGGCAGTGGTCATGTGCACTGCCACTCCATTCATCCTAATGGGAGTGCGAGAGATATCGCTTGGCTGGTCTCCCAAAAGAATGAATGGAGTGGCAGTATGCATGATCAACCATCACTCCATTCACACAGTGCTCTTCAGAGTACCTTTTCTCGGAATCGTTGGGTGTCCCAGCGGCTGTACCCCCAACGATCAGATAGAGGATAACTTATAAACTTGAGAATACCCTTTTAAGAAGTTATTCCCAATATTTAAAGTTCTTACTAATCCACAGGATAGGTGAAAATTTGTGGATCAGGGTAGGTAGGATTGTTTCAAGACTCCGACTGATCTCTAAAATGGTCTATCGAGATCAAGCGGTGGCCATGTGTGCTGCACTGCTCCGGTCACTCTCTATGGGACTGATGGCAATAGCCAAGTACAGCCCTCAGCCATCTCTGCAGTCAAGTAGGGAATGGATGGATCGGTGGTACACATGCATGGCCACTGCTTCATTCCGAATGAACAATTCACTCTTTCCCTTTTTTTTGTGAAAATATTGTCTCCCTTCCCTCTTCACTCATTTACTATGTATCACTTATACTAACTGTATCTTCTTATGTGCCAGATGGGTCCAGATTAGTGATGAGCGAATATGCTCGGATAAGGGGTTATCTGAGCACGCTCGGGTGCTAACTGACTATCTTCGGCGTCCTCGAAAAATAAGTTTGAGATGCCGCAGCTGCATACCTCGCACCTGTTCGACAGCTGCAACACATGCATGGATTGACCAACAAACAAGCAATCCATGCATGTGTTGAGGCTGTCGAGACATGCAGCTGTGGCGACTCAAACCTATTTTTCGAGCACGCCAAAGATACTCGGTTAACACCCAAGCTTGCTTGGATAACTCCTTATCTGAGGGCGTTCGTTCATCACTAGGCCAGATGTGACTTCTACATCTTTCCTCCTTACAAAAAGAAATTTGCTTACTACAAGACGCTTGTGTGCCATTCTAGAAGACCCTCCCCTGGCTCATATGCTCCATTCCTCCTCCATTCAAGTATTAACCACCAGTAATAATCATGGCGATGAGACTGAGAGCGTCTATCATCTAAATTCAAAAGAGCAATATTATAAAAACATATTTTTGACATTTCTAGTTAAATATTCTTGGAAAACAAACACTTCTACTTTAGCTGATGCTTGGTCAAGGTAATGTGCAGTATAGGGTAACATAGGATGTAATGGAAGGCTATGCTGGGCAAGAAGGTCAGCATTACCATGTGGTAGGGCATTGGTCGCAGATGCCAGGTGCTATGGGTGCCACCAACTTTCCACAAGCTTATAAAGTTAAGTTTTAGTTTGGTGGAGGACTGGAGGTACAAAACTGAATATTTGCTGCATCTGAAGGAAGGTCTAGGTACACTCCTAATGTGGGCTAACCGGTCACCCAAATCAATGCAACATTTTAGCTCTTACCTGTAAAAAATAGGCCTCAGGAGTTTAAGCAAAGAAGTTTGTAAGGTCCTAAGGTTGTTTTAATTTGAAATATTTCCACTAAACCAGGCTATAATCTGCATGTTTTAATGCAAACAGCTGACGTCTAATGGTGGAGCAAAAATTCACCTGATCCAAGAAAAACGGAAGATTCAGCAATGGAGGGCACAACGCTCAGCTTGAAATACATACCCCACCAATAAAGTAAACCTTGGTGAAACTGTTTCTTTATCTGGGCGTGTAAGGTAATTTCAAAACACTTAAATCCCTTCACTTGTTGACTTTTCTTCCCTCGGTCCGGTTCCTAGCCAGATTTTTATGCATTGGAAATTCCTGAAAGATTTTCTAAATCCTTTAATTTTTTTCTTAAAGGAAAAACAAAGAAGTGGTTGTAGAGTTAGGAGGCTTTGGTACAATCTAGAAATTTTGATGTAATAACTTGAATTTTTTTGGAAGGTGTATCTAAGCCTTTGCCAGAGGAAGACATTACAGCAGATTTGGGCTAATGGAGTAAAGTCCATTTACAAATATAAAAAGGTAAAACAAAAATAATGTATCGGAGTGACTTGGCATCTTGTGGGTTTTATCTCTTGGACATGTAGTTAAAAGTTAACTTCATCATAAATACATGGGGCTATTGATCTTGAGGAGCATTGGACAGATGATATTTTATTCCATTTGGACATTGTCATCGCAAGTATTCCAATTATTGAATTATTTGGTATATGATTTGGACATTCAGGAGCCACGTCAATCCAGGGAATGAAGAAGTCAAGGTCCTTTTGGCTTTTCTCCAGCACAGCAATGCTCTCTATGCCATCGCCTGCGTGGATCAATTGCAACACAGTCCCATTCAGATTCCCAGTAGTAGTAGTCGGGATTATCTCTGTGCTTCTCCACATGCCCATATAGATGGCTTAGGACTGGAGGGTTTATTCTACTGACAGATTCCCTTTAAAATCAATGCTGCTTTGTGTAAGAAATGTTGTAAAAAATCTTGCAACAACAGAAAATAAGTTTGGGACGACAATTTGCAACAACAGCAAATAGATTTGGGACGACAGTTTGTTCTGCAAATCAGTGGTAGTCGGAGCTCACACACTTTATAGATGTGAACTTTTGGCATCTATGAATATATTTGGCTTGTTGGATCCTTCACTCACCACGACAATCATGAAGTTTATTCACATTGTCACATTGAAACTATGGGCACCTCAAGCTTTTAAGATGCCAGTGCTGTAAAAAAACTACACAGCAGTCATTAAAGGGGTCGTCTCTTCATCGTAAAATTGTAAAATTGCAAAGTGTCGGTAAAAACAAGCAATTTTGCAATTTACTTGTTATTAAAAATCCTCGTAGTTCTCAATGGATTTTTAACTCTATAGTTTACTACTAGTTATGAGCGAGCGTACTCGTTTAACCCTTTGGCTGAGCAGGCTCGGGTGCTTTCCGAGTATCTTCGGCATGCTCGTATATTAAGTTCGAGTCCCTGCGTCTGCATGATTTATGACTGTTAGTCAGCCTCAACACATGTGAGGATTCCCTAACAAACAGGCAATCTCTGCACTTAATATACGAGCATGCCGAAGATATTCGGAAAGCACCCGAGCATGCTCGGCAAAAGGGTTAAACGAGCACGCTCGCTCATCACTATTTACTACTTGTTGCCTAAATTACAGTCTATCACTGGTGGCCAGTCTTTTAGGCAAGGAGTGCAGTGGTTACAAGCTCTTTTCTATAGAGCTTGTACAGTAAGTAACCTGAAGCTGGCCTATTTGATGGATCCAGCCAGCTTCAGTTCCTCTGCTCTTCTCCGATGCTGCAGAGGCAAAGGGAAAGTGTGCAGTTCAGGCCCAGGGTTTTCAATCAATACAAAGTGCACTGCCCCCCAGCAAGCAACAAGCCAGAAGGCAGAGGAGCAGTGTGCTCTTGAAGACAAGATGAGACAAGCTGGCCTGATATATGAGATAGAACATTTGACAGACAGCTTTCTCTTTAAACTTCCCCATACATATGACCAATCAGGTGATCATTCATGTATTTTCAATGAGGAGTGAGGAGGAAGCCCCTGTCAGACACCTATGGCAGTGGCTTATCTACCCTGGTTATAAAAGGTTCGAGTGTTCAAATTTCAACTGCCTGATCCTTCTCTTCCCAACATTATATCCCCATATACATCAGATGGTTGGTCAGTCCAGTCGAAGTAGGTGGGTTCCGCCAACTTTCATCTAATGGGGGTCTTAAGAGTATTGTGCATGGTTCTACAACAAATTCTAGAATACCAGCATCTTCTAAGTCTTGGGTGACCCCACATCTACATAAACCAATTAATTGAAAACGCTATTCGATGCTTTGCTAGCTTGATTACACTTTCTATTTTAAGAAGGTCAAGACTATATGTCAAAAATATTTCAGCTCTCCACTACTGGGCTGTGCACAGCTTGTTAGTAGGAGGACTCCTACATTTTTGGAATTTATTCAAGCAAAATGTTTGACATCATTAAATTTATGTTACAGAATAGCACATTAAAACATAAAAACTCCGCATGATGACAATACGAAGGTTTAGGTTGGCTTCTAAGCAACAACCCCAACAGGTGAAACTGCAGCCAGACTTTTATTATTTTTTTCGTTTCTGTCCTGACGGAGAAAATTCCTGGATTTCGGGGGAGATAATTAGAAGCAATAGTAAACTGGCAACGAAGTGTCGATGCCACAGAGGAACAGGGTTGTATGAATGCAGTCTGGTAAGGTCTATCGTAAAATAGAAAACTACAGACTGAAGAAGCTGTATTCGTTTTTTTCATGTCATTGGATAATAAAGTTGTGCTTTGAAAAACATTTTAATATTTCATATTTTATGGCTGAAGGGGGTGCAAAAAGAGTAACTATTGGTAATACCTAAAAATTATTTAATGCATTGTTTTAGGGTTTGGTCTCCACTGGGTCAACATCTGCATGAAACTGGAATGTTCTTCCAAAATTTGTATAGGTATTTTAATTTTCTTGCACATTTTTATGTTGAGTTAATGCCTATGAAATCTTAATTTTCGCAACGTAAAGATATTTGTTTATGGGCCTAACTAAGGAAAACCACCATGTTGCCACTAGGATACTTTCCCCATGGCAAAATAATATGATGCTGGATTTTTTGCAACTATCATAATTAATATCTAATTACAAGAGAGAGAACAGGCAAGGAATTATTAATAATCTGAAAATGAAGAAGGAAGTATTGCTGCATATAAGTGACATCCTTGCATAAAACTGTCCCCCTAAGTATAGTGATGGGATTAGCCACCAGGACTTAAAGGGGTTGTTCACTTTCAGAAAAGGGGGCAACATATTCTGTAAAATACCCCAAATAACAAACTCAGCCGGTACTCATGCTCCCTGGGTCCTGCATCGGCTCCTTAACGATGCTCAGGACCCAGTGTTTCGGCTGTAGCCGTGAAGTCATGTCAACAGCGTTCATCTAGCCAGTCACCAAGCTCAGTGCATACTGAGCTCAGAAACTGTGCAGAGGTTGACAGCATGGGCAGCTGAGCTCATTGACTGGCTACAGCGGTGATGCACGCTGTTGACATGACATCACTGCTTCAACCAAAACACCAGGACCGGTGAAGCAACGGAGAGCATGCACTGGACTCAGGAAGGGTGAGTACCTGCTAAGTTTGTTGTTTTAGGTATTTCACACAGTTTAAGGCTCACTTTCTTGAAAGTAGACAACCCCTTTAGAGAGGCAATACATATATGATAGTTGTCAGCCAAACTTTCTTTCAGTCAACAACTATCTCTACCAACATCCCGTTGGCCAAGTCAAGTGTTTATGTGTTTCCAATGGGGGAAGTGGAAAAAGCAACTAACGGATATCCTCGGTGGCAGCTTAACTCTCAGCGTTAAAAGGATTAAATGGTTATATTTAGACTCTCTAATCTCTATCTTTCCCAACATCATCTGTTGGGGAAAGTCAGGCGGTCACCCACAAATCAGATGGTTTCCGATCCTGTTAAAATTGTTGGATACAGACAACTTTAAACTTATTTGTATGGGGGCTTTAAGTGTTTATTTCCCTTTCTAGCCTCTTTTCATGACCCTTGTGCCAATTCCGTATTCTTGTTCGGTAACAATGGCATCCCTACCGATGATGACCAACTACACTCCCTGACAGAAGTTTTGTCACTTATCCATGTTATGTAAATAAAAGCTTATAACCTGACGTTAAATTCATCCATTGGTTTTATAAATTACTCTATTGAAAGCTGAAACCCTCCCAAATTTGGTTTAGGTAAAGAAAATAAATTGGCATCAATGCTGAAATATTGATCATTTAATGAACGCAGAATGGTCAGATTTTGGCAAGACAAAAGTTTTGTCACCTGGTCATAGAATGCACCCAATCCTAGTTTACATCCTCACCAGTACTGAGTAAATGATTGGTTAATTAGTGGGTGTGTATAAAAAGAAACCCAGCACCCCAGACCTTCACTTGAACTGCAACTTGACCTCTGACAACATGCCAAAAATCCACCCTGCGACCAAAGCCTTCATTATCAAGATGCTGAAGACCAGATCCACTGCAGAGGTGGCTGGCACCTTTAATGTGTCTTAGCATCAAGTACAAAGAATTAAAAAAAGATTTGAAGAGACTGGAGATGTGTTTGACAAGTCCAGGTCCTGCAGACCCCGCAAGACAACTGCTCAGGAGGAACGTTTGTTGGTTAGAAAATCCAAAGCAAGCCCCTCTTCCACTGCAGCAGAGCTCCAACCGGCCTGGTCACCTCAAGTCCCAGTGTCAATTAGAACAGTTTGTAGGATTCTGTCTCGAAATGACCTCCATGGTCGAATCAGTGCCCAGAAGCCAGCACTAAACAAAAGGCAAATAAAAAGCCGTGTGGCATTTGCAAAGTCCCACAGCCTGCTAAACGGATGGACGCTGGAAAAGTGGCAGAAGGTGGATTTCTCTGATGAATCTTCAGTAGAATTACACCACAGCCGCCGCAAATACTGCAGGAGACCTACTGGAGCCCGTATGGATCCAAAATACACCCAGAAAACAGTTACATTTGGTGGTGGAAAGATCATGGTCTGGGGTTACATTCAGTATGGGGGTGTGCGAAACATTTGCAAGGTGAAAGGCAATATCAATAGCCTAAAATATCAAGGAGTATTAGCTACCTCTTACATTCCAAATCATAAAAGGGGTCAAATTCTGCAGCAGGATGGTGCTCTTCTCATACATCCATCTCTACAACAAAGTTCCTCCAGGCAAAAAAGATCAAGGTGCTCAAGAACTGTCCAGCCCAGTCACCAGACATGACCATCATTGAGCATGTTTGGGGTAGGATGAAAGAGGAAGCTTGGAAGACAAAACCAAAGAATCTAGATGACCTCTGGGAGGCATGGAAGACTGCATTCTTTGCTATTCCTGATGACTTCATTAATAAATTGTATGAATCATTGTTGAACCGCATGGATGCAGTCCTTCAAGCTCATGGAAGTCACAAAAAATATTAAATATGACTCTAATAGCACCACAACTTCATTCACCAATGTTATGCAACATATATTTGTATTTTAAGATAATTATTTGTTTGAATATCACATTACTTTCTGTGGGCGACAAAACTTTTGTCTTGCCAAAATCTGACCATTCTGTGTTCATTAAATGATCAATATTTCAGCATTGATGCCAATTTATTTTCTTAACCTAAACCAAATTTGGGAGGGTTTCAGCTTTCAAAAGAGTAATTTATAAAAACAATGGATGAATTTAACGTCAGGTTATAAGCTTTTATTTACATAACATGGATAAGCGACATAACTTCTGTCAGGGAGTGTAGAGTTAAACACCCTCTATCCAGCAGAGCCCCATAGTTGCCTTTTCTACGTACGTTCATTCTATGAACCACTAACAAATCAAACAGCAGCTGAAGGGGTCCCATGCTCCTGTTCCATATTTTGCAGAAAAAAGTACCTAACGGTGGGGCAGATTTGTGAACAAGATCCAATTCCACTCCCATGCTCCTTGATGATCAGAATGCCATTTTGATGAAAATTTAACAGTGAAGTGCTGTTTACGCCAGCCGACCGGAAGCATTAAACAACTGCCAATCAGCGTCTTTTTTGCCAATTGGCGGTCATTTATTAGCCTGTTTACACAGACAGAACGTGCTTCTGATACGCATCAAATGATCAATAATAGATCCGTGCTCACAGACTACCATGGTTCTCAGCTGCACAAGTTCTGTTATACAGGATTTTGTGCTCCCGAGAACGATGATCTTTTGTGCAAATCAAAAGATCATTTCACCTGACGAACAAGCTTTTTCCTCATTTATCGGATGATTGGCAGCATGTTTAGACGGTAGGATTATCGTAAATCCCTAGGAATACTCATTTACGAAAATCATGTTGTTCATTGTAAATGTACCTCTAGTGATATCATCAGTTCAGGTGGCAGTGCTTGCAGAGTATTCCCAGTCTGCCAATGAATATGTTATGTAAAAAATACATGTAATGTCCCAGTATTAGGCCATATTCACATGTTCAGTATTTGGTCAGTATTTTACATCACTATTTGTAAGCCAAAACCAGGAGTGGAACAATCAGAGAAAAGGTATAATAGAAACAAGTCACCAATTCTGCATTTATCACCCACTCCTGGTGTTGGCTGACAAATGCTGATGTAAATTACTGAACATGTGAATATGGCCTTAAACAAGATATTACAACTGCTGGAACACTTGTATGAACCACCATAAAAATAGGTTGTTAAAGCTCCTACCATTTAGAAAGCAGAAATTAGTCCCATCGCCTGATATGAGTAAGCAAGGAACCAAAGTGGTTTTATTTGGATGAAAGGATTCAGCTACTGAGTCACTTCATTGTGGTCAATCAAAAAGTCTCTAGTGTAAAAAAAAGTGTAATTGACAGAACAGATGGACCAGGCACACACTCAGCACCATGCAGAGAAAGGAGGCGAAGAGATGAGGACAAACCGGTGTACTAAAGCTAGAAATACAAGCGTGTACATACACGTGTGAACAAGATGGGGCCCAAAAAGAAAGAAGAGCCAACTTGGGTTGCCTTATCTTTTTTCTGAAGGTCACTTCTTTAGAGCAACTTCCAGTCCAATGGCCATAAGTTCGTTTGGTTCTCCAACAGGTGGGTTGGAAGCTCCAGAATAAAAACTGTATGGTTGCACCTTGAAGACATTGATACTATCATCCTTTCCATCACAACAAGATTCCACATCATCTTTAAACTTTGATTTTTGATTGCTGCCTTCTGGCATGGAAATCCAGTCCTTATCTGACCATCTATATGATATACAGTCATGGCCGAAAGTGTTGGCACCCTTGAAATTGTTCCAGAAAATGAAGTATCTCTCCCAGAAAATGATTGCAATCACACATGTTTTGTTATGCACGTTTATTTCCTTCATGTGTATTGGAACACAAAAAAACACAGAAAAAAGGCAAATTTGACATCATATCATACATAAACCCAAAAATAGGAGAGACAAAATTGTTGGTTCACTCTACTTAATATTTAGTTTCACACCCTTTGGAATAAATAACTGCGATCAATCACTTCCTATAACCATCAAGAAGCTTCTTACACCTCTCAACTGGAATTTTGGACCAAACTGGTCCAGGTCTCTCATATTTGAAGGCGCCTTCTCCCAATTGCAATTTTAAGATCTCTCCACAGATGTTCAATGGAATTTAGATCCAGACTCATTGCTGGTCACTTCAGAACTCTCCAGCGCTTTGTTTCGATTCATTTCTGGGGGTTTCTTGAAGTATGTTTGGGTTCATTGTCCTGCTGGAAGACCCATGACCTAGGACGCAAATCCAGCTTTCTGACACTGGGCATTACATTGCCACCCAAAATCCTTTGGTAGTCTTCAGATTTCTTGATTTCTTGCACAAAGTCAAGGCACCTAGTGTCAGAGGCATCAAAACAACCCCAAAACATTTTTGAATCTCCTCCATATTTGACTGTAGGTACTCTGTTATTTTCTTTGTAGGCCGCATTCCGTTTTCGGTAAATAGTAGAATGATGTACTTTACCATAAAGTTCTCTCTTGGTCTCATCTGTCCACAAGACGCTTTCCCAGAAGGATTTTGGCTTTCTCACATACATTTTGGCAAAATGCAGTCTAGCTTTTTTATGTCTCTGTGGTAGCAGTGGGGTCCTCCTGGATCTCCTGCCATAGCGTTTCATTTCATTCAAATGTCAACTGATAGTTTGCGCTCACACTGATGCATCCTGAGCCTGCAGGACAGCTTGGATTTCTTTGGTACTTGATTGGGGCTGCTTATCCACCAACTACCTATCCTGCATTGCAACCTTTCATCAATTTTTCTCTGCCGTCCATGTCCAGGGAGATTAGCTACAGTGCCATGGGTTGTAAACTTCTTGACTATGTTACACACCGTGGATAAAGGAACATCAAGAGCTCTGGAGATGGATTGTTGATATAGTTTAACCATGTTGGTTCTGAAGTCTTCAGTTTTCTTCTCTTCTTTCTGTTCTCCATGCTTAGTGGGGCACACACAGACACACAATGCAAAGATTGAGTTAACTTCCTCCCTTTTTAACTGGTTTCAGGTGTGATTTTCATATTGCCCACACCTGTTACTTGCCACAGGTGAGTTTGAACAAACATCACATGCTTGAAACAAAGTTGTTTACCCACAATTTTGGAAAGGTGCCAACAATTTTGTCCTGCCAATTTTTGAGATTTTGTGTGAAATTATGTCCAATTTGCCTTTTTTCTCATTTTGTTTATGTTGTTCCAATACACACAAAGGAAATAAACATCTGTATAACAAAACATGTGTAATTGCAATTATTTTCTGGGAGAAATACTTCATTTTATGGAACAATTTCAAGGGTGCCAACATTTTCGGCCATGAATGTATATATGTCACCCACATGCACGAGAAGTCTTCCTCCGAAACTCTACAAATAAACTGAAACAGGCTTCCTATGAAATTTTAAATGAGTCTATAAAAGCAGCATAGTTTCTGAGAATGCACAGAGAATGCGGACTACTATGAATTTGGCACAGTGGAATATGATGGCACAAATAACTGGAGATAACTAAAAACACTCTGAACTACTTTAGAGTGTACTTCACTTTCTTTAGTGATCTAACACAAGTTTATTTATTATTAGCCTTGGCTACTGCCCAAACATGTCCCCCAAGCTCCACTTACACCCTGGACAATCAGGTCATCACACGTGCCACATATAGAGCAGTCGGGAACCCAAATATACCATGTCCACATCAACTTGGCACAACAAATGGCCACCACCATGCACACTGGATGTGTGTGTCTTACACAAGCAAAAGCTATCAACACGAATTGGAAAGAGTCAGATACGCACCATTGACTATGTGATTGTAATACCAAATTGGCAATTATTTTTCATACATTAAGAAAAATATTTGGGAAAAAAAACAACCAGATCTAATATACGATGCTGTGATTTTTGTGGGAAATGCTAGTATTTGCTATCACACATGTGCCAGGAGATCTTCAACAACTGTAAAGGTGAATAGATAAGAAGTTCCATTGCTAGACTGTTTTGAAGAAAGATTTTACAATTTTTTTTCTTTCGGCCAGAGGAAGTAATTAAATTCCATGCCACACATCAAATAAACTCTGCTAGGCAATAATTGAAGTGACTTAAGAATTGGCAACTTGGGGATGATGAGTCAGCTACCAGCCTGCTGGATTTCCTGACACTTAGAAAAATGCCTAGCACAACATATCCTTGTCTACTTAGGATCAGACCAATATCTGCCTTAATATATCTTACCCAGAACATCTGTTCCTTACGAGAGGTCCTTGGAGAGTATTAAGGTACAAACATAAGAAGTACAGTATTTGCCAGTTGTACCTCCGAACCTTGCCGGCAAATGAGACGATGCCAGTTGGCTACTAAGAATGGAAGGGCATGCACTAATTGGAAATAAATGTGTTGTTTCTACTGTTTAGACAGGAAGAAATAAACCGGAGCTGTAAAATGTCAGTTCCGAATTTTGAAGCCACATATTCGCTGGCATGCCAAAACACAGAGTCACTTGATTGCCACTTCCCAAGTGCAAAGTGCTGACTGAGAAAAGCAACCTTACAAATCCGTTGCTGGAAATTGTTGACTCATTGCCCGACTTTTACATTCATTTACTTGAACTGCTTTAAAATAACACAAAGCTATGAGAAAGTCCATGAGGTTTCAAACAAGTGTCAAAAATAATGTATTTACTGTATGTATCATAAGTTACCGAAAAAAGTAGAATGACTGATATACAATCTGTTTTTCTTTTTCCAGGAAAAATAAACTCTCATGAATAAAGGGAAAGGGGATGGCTTAAAGTATTTACCATACAAGGTATCAAAAACATAGGATAGTAGTTGGGTTTAGCTTGCCAGACATTAGGGGATTTCACAAGGCCATTTTCCGAACAACCTGTTGTACATGGTTGGTATATAGAAGCTGACGTTTTGGGCAACAATACAATAAATTAAATTACCATAAATTAAAATCCAGATCTTTCGTGTGACCCATGGCCTGTTCTAGACTTTCATTGATGGCATACAGATTTGTTTTCATGGCATCAATGACTTTCCAACTATAATTCCCAACAATGACCAAAAAGTCCAAAACAGCAGATCAACTTTTCAGTTGACATCTTTCATTCTTGCTTGTTTCACAAAAATTCAATGAATGTAGCAGAATATAGTCTAAATCTCTAGTGTATGTACAGCTTTAGAATGGATCTTCTTGATTTTTAATAAACACTTAAGGTCTCCATGCGCGAACACCAACACATACACCACTATTGACCCAAAACCACTAGGAAAGTGGGCTGCCATATGCTCAAAAACATATAAATATGTGATTCTGTTCTGTGCTGCAATGAAACAAAACTGGAAGTTTTTGTACCTGTGGATCAGAAGCATGCTTGCAGGAGGAAAAAATTAAACATATGTTTAATTAAACATCCTCCCTACAGTGAAGCATGGCAGTGCCTTAGTGATGCCTACATTTAAGCATGACAGTGGCTCTGTGGTGCTCTGGGGTAGCTTTGCTTCCCATGGCATTGGAACCCTTTAAAGTGTGGAGAACAAGATGAATTCAATCAAAAATTTGAAAATCCTAGGAGAAATGCTGTTATGATCTACAACAAGTACTAAGGAAAGAAAGGGGAAAGGTATCCCTACAGTAAGACTAAGCTGAATCCCTACAATGTAGCGGGCTGCCTGTTCCTTGCGAACAGACCCGCCTTAGTCCTCGGCTAGTCTGAACGAAGACCTATAGCATAAAGGAAGGGGTCCCTAAAAGAATTAAGGACTGGAGCAAAAATGGGACACCTCCTGAACAGAGAAGGTTGTTGCAGAACACAAAAAGATAAACTGACAAAAAGGTACTATTGGTCCCAGAAGGACCAAGCAAACTGACAGAGATAGGCACAGTAAAACAGTCAAACAACTGGCTACTAAAACAGTCAAACAACACTGAAGTCCAGCAAAGCCAAAAGGATGGAGCTGGAATATAAATATAAATATAAAATATCTTATGCTTAGTGATAGTTAATTAATCCAGGGATTTAATCTGACTGCCAGATTGGAGTCGGGAAGTGAATTTTTCCTCAATGATGTAAATTGGCCTATACCGCATGGTTTTTTTTTGCCTTCCCCTGGATCAACGCTGCGGAATAGCTGCAGTGCACAAGAAATAGGCTGAACTGGATGGACGCTTGTCTTTTTTCGGCCTTATAAACTATGTAACTATGTAACTATGTAACTATGTAACTATGGTCACGTGACCGCAAAACACAAGATGGAAAAAACAAACAGGAGGGTTCTAACAGTACCCCTCTTTTATGAGGATCCTCCGGATCCTCCAGGCCCAGGCCTATCCGGAAACCTCTTGTGGGAAGCTCTAACAAGCCTAGGAGCAGAGACATCATCTGCCCTTACCCAGGAGTTATCTTCGGGACCGAAACCCTTCCAGGAGACGAGATACTGTAATCTCCCTCTATGCCATCTAGAATTCAAGATACGAGAAATTTCATATTCGCTGTCTTCCACCACAGGAGGAACTGTGACAATGGCATCCCTATCTTATACATCAGCCTTTTTCAACAAGGAAACATGAAACACAGGATTAATCTTCCAGGAAGTAGGGACATCCAACCTAACCGCAGACGGGTTAACAACCTGAAGCACTTTAAATGGACCCACAAACTTAGGACCCAGTTTTTTAGAGGGAATCCTCAACCGCAAGTTCCTTGAGGACAACCAAACTGTAGCGTCGGCGTCCCTGCCTCCTGCTAGGCAGAGACGCTGTTCCCCTCACCTCTCCGCTCCGTGCCCGGCGTCTTCCTCCCGCTCTGCTGGCAGCGCGCGCTGCTTCCCGGCCACTGTGCTTAGGGCACGCGCGCGCTCCCCCTCTCTTAAAGGGGCCGTGCGCGCCGTCCTAAGGAGTCCCCGGCCAATGGCCGGAGGACCTCACCATATATAAGGCACCTCCTCCAAAATGGAGGTGCCCGAGCAATGTTGTTGCATAGCCTATCACTCTGCTTCAGCCCTCAGGTCCCGTTACCAGATACCTGCCAGTTACCTGCCAGTTACCTGCCAGATTCCTGCTTGATACCTGCCTGATACTTGTTTATCTGCTTACATTCCTGCGGTCCGACAGTCTGCCTACCAGCCCTGCCAGTCTGTCTATGGATCTGATTGCCCGCTCACCTGGGAGCGCTCATCTGCTACCTGCCTGCTAGCCTACCTGGAGGCTCTGCCGTCACGTGCTGTGACCACCTGCCTGTCCAGAGACTCTTACCCGCTCACCTGGGAGTGTCCGCCAGCTACCTGCCTGCTAGCCTACCTGGAGGCTCTGCCGTCACCTGCTGTGACCACCTGCCTGTCCAGAGACTCTTGCCCGCTCACCTGGGAGCGTCCACCTGCTACCTGCCTGCTAGTCTACCTGGAGGCTCAGCCGTCACTTGCTGTGACCACCTGCCTGTCCAGAGACTCTTGCCCACTCACCTGGGAGCATCCACCTGCTACCTGCCTGCTAGCCTATATGGAGGCTTAGCCGTCACTTGCTGTGACCACCTGCCTGTCCAGAGTCTCTTGCCCGCTCACTTGGGAGCGTCCACCTGCTACCTGCCTGCTAGCCTATCTGGAGGCTTAGCCGTCACTTGCTGTGACCACCTGCCTGTCCAGAGACTCTTGCCCGCTCACCTGGGAGCGTCCGCATGCTACCCGCCTGCTAGCCTATCTGGAGGCTTAGCCGTCACTTGCCGTGACCACCCGCCTGTCAAGAGACTGTCCCCGTCACTTGCCGTGACTTCCAGCCCTTCTACCCAGAGACTGTCCCCGTCACTTACCGTGACCTCCTGCCCTTCTACCCAGAGACTGTCCCCGTCACTTGCCGTGACTACCTGCTCGTCTACCCTGGGAGCCACCCGCTTCCTTACAAGGACTGCCCCTTTGTATCGTTGCTCAGAGGTTCCACCTCCCAGACCCGTTACACAAACCATGTCACCCACAGTAAACAAAATCTCCTTACGTTTCCTGTCAAAATACTTCTTGAACTTCTTGTTAGCCTCTTGAAGGTTGCAACGTATATTAGTCCAAACTCTCTCCAAATCACCGGAAAAATTCTCATCCTCCGGCACCGCCGACCCCAATTTGGAGAACGAACCAAAAGACGGATGTCTCCCAGTACAACAAAAAAAGGAGGACACCCAGCAGAGGAGGATGTATGATTGTTAAGAGCAAATTCTGCCAGAGGCCGAAACTCAGACCACCCCTCTTGATTGTCTACCACAAAACAACGCAAAAACTGTTCAACATTCTGGTTCTTTCTTTCTGTCTGTCCATTAGACTCAGGATGATACCCAGACGAAAATGACAAATGGACTCCTGACCTATCACAAAAAGCACGCCAAAAGCGAGCCACAAACTGAGGTCCTCTATCAGAAACAATATCCGTGGGAACGCCATGAAGCTTGACAATCTCCTTAACAAACGCCTTAGCGAGTGTCTTGGCGCAGGGCAACTTAATGAATGGAACCAAATGACACATCTTACTAAAACGGTCCACGACCACCCAGATGACAGTAAAACCCTCGGAATCAGGCAGATCAGTAGTAAAATCCATTGTGAGATGCGTCCAAGGCACACTAGGAACCTCCAGAGGGCAAAGCAACCCCGCAGCTGGAGTATGTGAAGCCTTTGACCTAGCACACACAGTACATTGACGCACCCACTTGATGACTTCTTTCTGCCATCCAGGCCACCAAAAACTGCGACTGATAAGTCTCTTAGTCTCAGAAATTCCTGGATGACCTGCCAACCGAGACTCATGACACTACACAAACAAATCTCTCCTAAAGGTTCTAGGCACTAACAACCTCCCATGGGGAGTGTTAGATGGAGCATCATCTTGAGCTTTCAGTATCCCATTCTCCAAAACGGAGTCCAATGCCACCACCACAACTCCTTTCTGTAAAATGCTCTCCTCCTCCTCGGCACCGACCATAGGAGAGAAGCTGCGAGATAAAGCAACAGCTTTAACATTCTTAGTACCAGGGATATAGGTAACAGAAAAATGAAACCGAGATAAAAAAAAAGTGCCCACCTAGCTTGACAGGCATTCAAGCGCTTGGCAGCATCCAGATAGATCAAATTCTTATGATCTGTGAAAACCTGAATAGGAAATCTAGCGCCTACCAAAAAATGACGCCAATGTTCAAACGCGAGTTTAATAGCAAGCAACTCCCGATTTCCAACATCATAATTCAGTTCGGTTTCCGAATTTTTTTTCGAAAAGAAGGCACAAGGTACTCCATCCCTGTTCTCCTGAGACAAAACTGCTCCGATCCCCACCGATGAAGCATCGACCTCAACCAAAAAAGGCTTGGTCTCATCAGGCTGCATAAGGATAGGGGCAGAACTGAACCTCTCTTTGACATACTCAAACGCTTAAATGGCATCAGTAGTCCACTGGACCGTGTTCGCACCTTTCCTGGTGAGATCGGTTAGAGGCTTAACAATTACAGAAAAATTCTTAATGAAGAATTTCCTGTAATAATTGGCAAAACCCAAAAATCTCTGTATAGATTTCAAACCAATAGGCCTAGGCCTAGGCCATTCCTGCACAGCCTGAACCTTCACAGGGTCCATCTCAAAGCCCTCGCTGGAGACAATGTAGCCCAAAAAACTAATTTTCTGCACAGCGAACTCACATTTCTCCAGCTTAGCAAAGAGTGAATTATCACTCAAGAACTGCAAAACTTCACGTACACTCTGCCAATGGGACTCCAGATCTGGCGAATAAATCAAAATGTCATCTAAATACACAGCCACATTCTTACCAATCAAAGGTCTCAGGATGTCATTAATAAGGTTCAGGTGCATTGGTAAGACCAAAAGGCATCACTAGATTCTGAAAATGACCTACCGGAGTGTTAAAAGCAGTTTTCCACTCATCACCCTCCTTCAGTCGTAACAAATTGTATGCCCCCCGGAGATCAATCTTAGAAAACCAGTTAATTCCTGACTGGTTAAACAAGTCAGGAATTAACGGCAATGGGTAGGAATTGCGTACGGTAATCTTATTAATTTCACGAAAATCGAGACATGGACGTAAACCCCCGTCCTTTTTTTAAACAAAGAAAAATCCAACTGCCACAGGCGACTTAGAAGGTCTAATGTGACCAGCAGCCAGGCTAGTCTGTATGTACTCCTCCAAGGTCTTTCTTTCAGGGATAGTCAGATTAAACAAGCGACTCTTGGGAAGAGTAGCTCCCGGAACAAACTCAATGGTGCAATCATAATCCCTATGAGGAGGTAAAACTTGTGACTCCTCCTCTGAAAAAACCCTCCAAAAATCTTGAATAGGTGCAGGTAATTCCCCTTTCTCCATAGCCCCAATGCGACCATTACAACATTTATCATAGCACTTCGGACTCCAAGACTTTATCGTATTAGTAGATCAGTCCAGCAAAGGATTGTGCAATTTTAACCAAGGCAATCCTAGAACGACCGGAGAGTGTAAATTATTTAATACAACCAAGTCCAAAATTTCTTGGTGAAGTCCATTGATAGTGAGGGGAAATGCAGCAGTCTTGTGAGTAATACATTTCAAGGGAGTGTTATCAATTGCAACCACAGAAATAGGAGATGACAAAGGTTTGGATTTCAATTTAAGTTTTTCCAAAAACCCTTTATCAATCACATTAAGTGTTGAACCACAATCCACAAATACCTGAAATTCAATCAAATTTTCCTGCAAAGTAGTACTCCCTGAAAGAAAAACTCCTGCAAAGCGTAAACAAGCTATACGGGCGTACCTGACCTTTTTTTTTCTTTACTTAAACGAAGCTCACAATACTTAATCAAATGGTCAGCTTTACTACAATAAAGACACAATCCCGGCAAACCTCTGGTCTCTTTCCTGAGAGCGGAGCGACATCGCCCCAACCTCCATTGGTTCTCCGCCGTCTGAGCAGATTTTCTGGGGACTAGGACCTGGCATTACAGGAGTCTTTACCTCATTCTGCCTAGATCTCAGCCTCCTATCCACACAAATAGCTAATTGCATGGCATCCTGCAGAGTCTCAGGTGCGGGGAATGCAATTAGCAAATTCATAACCCTTATACTCAGACCAGCAAGAAATAAACATTTCAGAGCAGGATCATACCATTTGACTTCTGAAGCCCATCTTCTAAAGTGTGTGCAATAATTTTCAACATCACCTGACCCCTGATTCAAATGCCTGAGTTCTGCCTCAGCAGATGAGATTCGATCAGGATCGTCATATAATAGACCCATAGCAGAAAAAAATTCTTCTACCGACCTTAAGCATGGATCATTAAGTTGGAGAGAAAAGGCCCACCCTTGTGGTTCATTGCGCAAAAGTGACATAATAAAACCAATGCACTGTGATTCATTCCCACAGGACCTTGTCTCAAACAAAAATATAACAAACAAGCATTTTTAAAGGAAAAAAAAATCTTGCTCTTTACCATAAAAAAACATCAGGCAGTCCTACCTTGGGTTCCACAAAATGCGCTCCGGAACAGCTACTCAAGTGTTGCTGGAGCTCGGCCACCTCCAGAGACAATCCCTGCAAGCGTTGAGCCAAATCCTGGACGGAAGCCATGCTGATCCCCGAATTTCTTTCCTTTTAGTTTTTTTTGGCTGGACTTACTGTTGTGATCTGCAACAAGTACTAAGGAAAGAAGGGGGAAAGCTTTCCCTACAGTAAGACTAAGCTGAAACCCTACGATGTAGCGAGCTGCCTGTTCCTTGCGAACAGACCCGCCTTAGTCCTCGGCTAGTCTGAATGAAGACCTATAGCATAAAGAAAGGGTTCCCTAAAAGAACTAAGGACTGGAACAAAAATGGGACACCTCCTGAACAGAGAAGGTTGTTGCAGAACACAAAAAGATAAACTGACAAAAAGGTACTAGAGGTCCCAGAAGGACCAAGCAAACTGACAGAGATAGGCACAGAAGCACCTGGCTAGCATAACAGTCAAACAACACTGAAGTCCAGCAAAGTCTAAAGGGCAGAGCTGGAATATAAAGGCAGATGGTCACGTGACTGCAAAACACAAGATGGAAAAAACAAACAGGCGGGTTCTAACAAATGCCATGTCTAATTTGAGTGAGAAGTACTTGGGCAGCATTGGACTTTCTAACAGGACAATGACCCAAAGCATATATCATAGTCCACCAATGGTTTCAGAAGGAGTCCTGAAAGATTCTAGAGTGGTCATCACAGTCACCTGACTTGAACCCCACAAATAATTTATGAGGGAATTTGAGAAAGACAGTTGCAGAACACAAACCCAAGAATACTAGTGACCTGGAGGGCATTGCCCATGAGGAATAAGCTAAGATTCCTCAGGAACGATGCCAGAAGCTGATATTTGGCGATGCATCACATTTGCAGCAGGTCATAACAGCCAGTGGGGCTCTACTAAGTACTAAAGATGGTTGTCATGAAGAGGTGAGTAATACAGTAGTCAGTTAAAGTGACATTTTCTGGTGATTTTGGAGAAACCACAAAATAGTTGTGTTGAGCTTTTTGAAATTGTTCTTGTTTGATTGATTTATTGCAAACAGGAGAAAGTTTCTAAATTTTGCTAATAAACCAAATTTGAAAGAGGATTAGCTAATTTTGAGTGAGACTGTAATTTTCTTGTGTTTTCGGGACCTTATGTTAGAAAATCTTCTCTTCATCCCTTAAAGAATGAGAAAGTAACTCATTGTCGAGGTGAGCTAGTAACTCAACCTAAGATATTGCTGCTAGATAGGGGTCATCACCACCAATTTTTTTTGCCTAGAGATCTTGGTCGACCTTCATCCTGCCCTACCCAAAATAAGATTTATGGGTATAGGTAATGCCGCTTTTAATTTTACTCTCTCATACCATACTATAGATTACCAGATTCCTTCTAGGTAAACCCATGTCAATGTTTTCAGCTGTTAGTAAAAGGAAATTTACTAGGGTGACGAGTCGGGCCAAAGAGTGTTCATCTGTCATCAGTTTCTGTCTCCCAATGTGTAAATCTCTTCTGTGAAATATTTGAACAGCATACAAGTTTTATTCTCTGTTAATAAAAATTATTCTGTACTTTATCTGGTATTTTTCATTTTTATTGTCTTTTTTAAAAGTTTGGCCTGTGTGTAGTGGAAAGTTTGATTAGTTCCATGCATGCCATGCAATAAGCCGTCTCGTATTTGCATTTTTTACACGTCTTCATTCTCCCTGTTATGTTTTTGTTGCTTATCCGGATTTTCCACAATGGAAGAAAACCCAGTATTTTTTTTTTTTTCAAGAAAAAAAGACATTCATATTAAACTTGTATTCCTGAAAGCAAAAAACATGAATGTTTAGGTTATGGTTAAAACTGAGACACGTGAGCTACCCAACTGAATTAATTTTTTTTAGGTAGGATTTTAATGTTATATTTGAATTATAGTGAGTATATAGTATAACTAATATATACTTACATACTTACAGTATATATACTTACCCATGGAACTAGGAGAAATAAAAAGGCATCAAATTGCCCATGGAAAACCATTGAGATTTCACTTGTCATTTTATTAAACTGCGTGACAAAGCATTTGAGGATACATAAAAGGTTCATACACCCCAAATAAAAATTTCAGTAATATAAAAAATGCCTCAATTCACTGTGCATTGCTTTGAGGTATAAGTCATGCATCTGCAAGACATATAGATATTTTCATTGTAAGCTTAAGGGCTCGTGCAGACGACCGTATTATTGGCCCGAGTGCGATCTGACAAAACTTCGGGTCACACCAGGCCAATGTTAGTCTATGATGCTCATGTCCGATTCTTCCTCTGACAGAGTGAGTCCGAAGAAAAAAGTGCCGCATGTCCGAGTTTGATCAAATAGTTGGATCGCACTCGGTCATGCAAGTGAATGAGTCTGTGATAAACATCGGACTGCACTCAAATGGCATCTTAGTGCAGTCTGATTTCCACGCACTGACACAATGGAGAAGATGGAGAAATCTTGTTCTCCATCTTCTTTTCACAGTGAGCTCAGATTCTCTCATCCGAGAGAATCGGATCGCACTAATCTGACACTCTGATCAAACTCTGATTTGAGTCTGATCAGAGTGTCATGTGCAAAATTGGCCCAATTCGAACTCTAAGTGATATTAGTGGACATTGATTTTTACCAAAACACACCATTTCCTATAATCGATATTTTCTAAAAAAAAATATATATAAATTGAGTTTTTTTTCTAATTCATCAGTTGAATCCATTACAAACCTATGAGAACGATCTTGAAGCAACTTCAGATCTTGAGTAACAGTATGTCTTTCCATTTCTTGGCCTAATCTTGTGCTACCGGCTTGATATAGCAGTTCTCGTTGAGAATCCCATGAACACTAATATGGGCTTTGTCCCTTATTTACTGCTATTAACGTTCCCAGTCGTCACCTTGCTATCGACTAGATTTTAGAAAGTCTTTGAAGTCGCAAAAAACATTGCGCCATTTCAGGAGTGCACCATCCATGAAGGAAAGTGAGATTTTCCCCCCCAAGTGACATATTTGCACCATGGCAGACAACTGATGTGGTCATGGTAGATCCTATGGTTGGTGGAGGGAAGAATCCAGGTTTGTTATAAAGGTCTACATTATAGAGATTTATGCTTTCTCCCCTGTTTTTATAAATACAGGGTAATCAAATTAAAAGAGCTACAGTCCATCCCGGCACTTTTTTTTGTCCCATCCTTAGGAATGGGGCATCGTGGCATCATTTCACTCAACACTTTAGTCTGAGATAGGGTAGAAGCTCTATATTTGTATTCCTTCAAGAACTAGAAACCTGTGCCAGTCCATTCAGCAATTCATGTTGGCTTCTTACGTATTATTTTGGTCTTTGCTGCCACCAGCTTTCTACATTTTTGATGGCCAAAAAACCTCAACGAGCTCTAACCTATTAAATTATTGGTGGTTATACATAATGACCCCCTTCTTTGAGATCAATGGCAACAGTTGAAAAAGTTTGGTATCCCACATGATACAGTTGTTGTTGGCCTGTCCTATGGCCGAGTCATGTTGGAAGTCCTAGATATTTTCGGTAGAACCTATTCTAATGCTGATATATCTATGGAAATTACATGTCCACATCATGTTATACACCTGCTCGAGAGGGTGTAGATAAAATTGCCAAGTCTACTAACTAAATATATTGTGTACATACTTTTCAACATTTTTTATTCTATTGTAAAAGGACAATAACTTTTCAACAGAAAATCCACCTGGATGTTTTTTGAGATTTTGGTTCTTTCATAAATTTCTGTATTTGTGTCTAGACAAGAAGTACGCGAAATCTGTCTTTGTCCTCCCTTAAGCCCTTTATAAGTTTCTCACTTATATCATTTCACTCCTTTCTAACGCCAAGAATACGATGAAGTACACAATGCCATCGTAAAACCACATTATTGAGATTTTCTACAATTTTTGCATTCCTATTGTTTACTGAAAGCGTTCGAAAGTATGTGAGAAATGCTTTCCTGTGATTTCACTATCGTAAACAACTCAACACTTGCGTCCCTCTCTCTTACCAGTGATAACGCAGACTTATCGAGGGAAGATCATGTAATATAACAAGTCTGTACAAACACATTTCAGAATAGGCAAAAAGGCTTAAAGGTCTTTTCTAGGTAGTTTCTATAGTTTGGATGGATTATACTTATCAGGGGGAAACCGGCTTTCGGCAACCCCATTATCAGCAGACTGTGAAGTTCCACTGATGTCCTTTTTAGAATTGGTGTGAATCGATTTGAAGGACCTGGATCATCAGCCGCGTCAGAAATCTGTGGCCACTGGATAGGGGCCCTGAGATGGCATCTATGTCTCTTCTGCAGATAAGCCATCATGTGTGTCACACCGCAACGATGACGTCACGCCAGACCAGCTAATGAAAAGAAGATATGCGGATGCCGGTAGGTATTAGATGGTTCTCATGGTTCCTGTCCAGCAGCCATAGATTACTGACATGGATGGCTGAAGGACCAGGTCCTTTGAATTGATTTGCCCCAAATCTAGTCCATTTCATTATTGACCATGCAGAGCAACTACCTAGTGTACAAAGTTGTACCAGATGAACAGTAAAGAGAACACAGAAATCTTTGGAGAGCCAAGATCTCCTCAGTCAACTTATTATTGGCAATGCTGGATGTTGGATGTCCACCGATCTGATGTTGATGGCCTAAACAATTAATTTCATTGTCATAGAAAACCCCTTTAAAATACACTTCATTGGTTTTAAAGGTCATGACCACTTTTTCAATTATTCTTATTATCTCAATGCATGCAAAAGAAAAAAAAAGTAGACATCATTCAAACAGTTATTAATAAAACTATCCTACCGTCATGTGTCTACAGCTCCTATACAGATCTATGTGTCTTCATTGTTATAGACTACAAATAAACTCTTGTAGTTGTGTGTTACTTCCTTCCATTTTCTCTCTCTTCTCCCAATCATACTATCTTAGAACCTGGTCTTATCATAGTCGGACAATATGGGCAGATTAAAGGCTTTTGTTCAGTGGTGTAAAATGAAGCTTGTGGGCCCTAAGAGAAAATCTCCAACAGGGCCCCAAATATCACTGATCCTTATCAGTATTAGTCTTCTCATATGGGCCAAAGGGACTTTTTGTCTCCTCCCAGGCTTCCAGGAACGGATGCAACGGCAGCCCCTTCAACTATTATAGTTACGCACCAGCTTTTGAAAGACAGATACAACTTTAAATTGCAATTCCTATACTTGTATGAGAAAAGAAAACCTTAATTTCTAATTCTTAATCCTACTGGAAAAGACAAGACTGCCTTGGTCCTGGGTCCAAGATTCTATCTGAGATGTGCCACCTCCAACTCTAAGTCCACGGAAGGTGCAGGAGTTGTCTCAATGCCCTTGACATAAATAATTAACCAAATCAAACATATCAGTAATTATACCAAGTCAGATCTTAATGCAAAGACAAAAAAAAAAATTGATTTTGCAATTTGTTCCATAAACAACTATCCATGGAAGCGGTCAGCGGAGATAATATTAAACAACCTTGACAATCCCGAGCAGGATCCACACATTTCTCAGAAACACCATTAAGTGGTTTCTAAGTAGGTTCTTTACAGCTGTTCTCAGACATAGACAATGCACCTGGAAGACAAAAGTCTATACGGATTTTATTAAACTATAATGACTCATTCTAGTCCGCACATTCAGGTAATGTAGACAATGTATGCCATATGTGATCTGAGGCCTGCAAATAACTGCTGACTCATACGTTTCGCCCAAAACAGATCTGGTTATGATCAGAGAAAACCCAAATTAAAACAACTACATGAAGTTGGCTCATCATTGAAAACACAATCTCAAAAGTAATACATAAGGTTCCATATCATTGTAAGACTGGGGCATTAGGTTCTTTGGTCCCACCAGAGACATACGGTAATTTTTGTGGTCCCCTCTTCTATAAAGAAAAGGAAAACATCCACTTTTGAATGCAAGGGAAAACGTCCACTTTTGAATGCATCATAATCTTTGCTGTTCTTATAGTATACATAGGATAAATTATCAAAAATTATTAATGGGTTATTTAGGAAACTTCCTATTATAGTGGACAATAATAATGGCTAGTGATTGGCTCAAAACAGTACAGAAGGACTTTTGAATATAAGCACAGGCGCAAAAGAGGATTCTCTAATGTTCAAGTTGGCTATTCTGGCCCTGTCTCTTATAGGGGCTATCCAGGACTATTATTTTTTTTTAACTATAGGTAGAAAAAATAACAGTAGGTAGTTACTAACTACCGGCCTGTTGTGCCTGGCACTGATCTCTATCGGCACAGACCGCTCCGGCCAGCGATTCAGTGGCTTTCTCTGACCACACATCGACAGAGCAGTGGCTACTCCTCCACTCTGCTCCATTGACTGGGCATGACTTTCAACGTCATGCTGACTGACAGTCAAGTCCCCTATGCCTAACTGCAGGGAGCCGGATGTGAATCAGAATGACGTCAGCAGTGACGTCCCGTCGACAGAGCAGCCTGTAAGAACTGCTTTGTTGACTTTGAGAAGCTGAATCATCGCCGCTCTTTGCTGACGCCGAGTAGAACAGGCAGGTAGTTAGAAAATACCTACATGTTACTTTTTTGGCTAACAGTAAAAAATAGTCCTAAATAAACCCTTTAACTAGAGTTGACAACTTTTGAAAATTGTTTTCTGGGAGATTCATTTTCATTTCCATGACCATGCAAACTTCCGGCAGACCATGCCCAATTCTCAACCCAAAAGTGTGCCTTTGGATGCTGGGGCTTGATGCCACAGCAATGAGAAAGCTTGGTGAAGCATCACTTTCTAGGTGATTGTTGAGGCACCTGGGAGATTTCCAACTAATCCAGGAGTCTCAGAGGTCTCCCTTATTTCCTCAAGCCTTTTGGAAGTTCCATGAAAGTTTAATTTTACCCTTGAGTGGTGTATTCTTATTTGGAGTAAGGGCCGTTGGATCACTTCAGGTTCCAAGGCACAACTTACTACCTCTGCACATCTTATTGTTATACCCATGAAATTAGAATCATAAAATGTTAGAGTTGGAAGGGACCTCCAGGGTCATTGTGTCCACCCCCCCTGCTCAATGCAGGATTCACTAAACCATCTCAGACAGATGTCTGTCCAGCTTCTGTTTGAAGACTTCCATTGAAGGAGAACTCACCAACTCTCGTGGCCGCCTGTTCCACTCATTGATCTCCTTACTGTCAAAAAGTTTTTTCTAAAATCTAATCTGTATCTTCTCCCTTTCAGTTTCATTCCATTGTTTCTCGTGTTTCCATGTGCAATGGATATGAGAATATTGTGACAGCCCTTCAGATATTTGTAGACAGCTATTAAGTCTCCTCTTAGCCTTCTTTTTTTGCAAGCTAAATATTCCCTGCTCCTTTAAGTATTCCTCATAGGTGTTTGCAGTCCGCTCACCATCTTGGTAGTTCTTCTCTTAACTTGCTCCCGTTTTTCAATGTTTTTTTTTATAAATGTCCTGCCTAGAACTGGACACAGTATTGCAGATGAGGTCTGACCAAGGAGGAGTAAGTGCGATAATTACTTCACGTGATCTAGACTCTATACTTCTCTTAATAGAATAAACACTTAAACACTTATACATAGAGGGGCCTCAACTAAATCAGGATAGGCCACAGGACTGAAAGGGAGTAGGTAAGGGGTTAATTAAAAAAGGAGGGAACTGAAGGGGGCTGCACCAAGTGGTTTGGGGCATGGAGGAGCTCGGTATAAGAGGGATCTTTGGCGCCACAAGGACCTTTTGGCCATCTTTCCTGAAGAAAGGGAACCATTCCAAAGTTCAATATTTTTTCTTTTTCAATAATAGTAGAAAAAAGCAAAACATTTACTTGGTTTAGGCTAAGAGTCAGTAGGAAGTGTCACAGCTTGGCGGTTTCTCCTCCATGTCCGATTATATTTTATTTTAAAAAGCCCGCTGTATAATAGCGGCTGTCCCTATTTTTTTGTCTAAGAGAACGGTTGGAGCTAAGACGAAATGGGCATGGAGCAAGATTAGTTGTTTGCAATTTATCGAATAAAGCTGTGGCCAACCTATTTAACCCATAATGGCTTTCGGTGTTTGTTATTAAGGTATAATAGTTAAAAGCAGCCCAGAACAGTTACGACAGGCGGGTGTTTTCACACTCCTTGCAGTCTTACTTTCCTTCAGAGATGTGGACTACCAGGTTGTACTATTAATCTGCTACAAGAGAAAGAGCCCTCGATGTTGGTTGGGTGCATGGATGTTTGTTGGAAAGGTTGGCATATAGATGCATAAAAACAACATTTGGACACCGTATTAAATTTATAAAGGAATTAATACGTAATTGTATCCTGTGAAATGTTTATCAGGGCGTGCTCTCGCAATTAAGAGATCCAAACATTGAAAATCCCCAGGAGATTTCATGAGATTATGGGCATTATGCTCATGTGTATCTTTGAAGCATTTCCTGTTTACTGACACCACCCATACAAAATATTTCATGGAAGCAACTCACACATTTTAGCTATGTAGATCTGAGATGATCCAGCTTTTATCTTGAATTTCATGACTTGTAGTAGTTTAGTTAAGTTGTTGAAGGAGAAATTTAGTCAATTTTTATTATCGTTGTCCTAATAAAATATCAGTATTCATATAGCCTATCAACAACTTCAGTGATGCTGTACAATGGAGTAAAAAAGGGACAGAAATGTAAAAAATACAAATATTATGGAACACTTTAAAGGGGTTGGCCATTACTGGACAACCCATGCCTAATAGTACTAACAGAAAGAAATAATGCATACTTAACTCCAAGTTAGCTGCTGCTCTTCCAGTGTCAGTGCTGTATTTTCCAATGATTACATGCATGAGGTTATGTCACATGACTGCTGCAGCCAATAGGTGGCATTTAACTGGTTGAAGTATCTCTAGTATTAGATCAGATAGACAGGGTGGACAGCAGTGTGAGAAGCCTCTTCTTACCTTAGCACCCCTGGTATCTCTAGTATTAGATCATATAGTCAATGTGGACATCAGTGTGAGCAGCCTCTTCTTACTTCAGTACCCCTGGTATCTCCACTATTACATCAGATAAACAGTGCGGACAGCAGTGTGAGCAGCCTCTTCTTACCTCAGCATCCCTGGTATCTCCAGTATTAAATCAGATAGACAGGTGGACAGCAGTGTGAGCAGCCTCTTCTTACCTCAGCCCCCCTGGTATCTCCAATATTAGATCATATAGACACGGCAATAGTTATTCATAATTTTAATGTAATAATTAAAAGTTATGTTTTATTTAGGATTGGTTAAAATGTGATTTTTTTGGTCTTTGGCTATTGCAATTAAGATAGTTAATCTCTGCCGATACTATTGAGCAATTTTGGTGAGACCATACACAGTACAGTACACAGTGAGATAGATGGGTGGACAGCAGTGTGAGCAGCCTCTTCTTACTGCAGCACCCCTGGTATCTCCAGTATTAGATCAGATAGACAGGATGGACAGCAGTGTGAGAAGCCTATTCCTACCTCAGCATCCCTGGTATTTCCACTATTAGATCAGATAGACGGGCAGGCAGCAATGTGAGCAGCCTCTTCTTACCTCTGCATCCCTGGTATTTCCACTATTAGATCAGATAGACAGGGTGGACAGCAGTGTGAACAGCCTCTTCTTACAACAGCACCCCTGGTATCTCCAGTATTAGATCAGATAGACAGGATGGACAGCAGTGTGAACAGCCTCGTCTTACCTCAGCATCCCTGATATTTCCACTATTAGATCAGATAGACGGGCGGGCAGCAATGTGAGCAGCCTCTTCTTACCTCTGCATCCCTGGTATTTCCACTATTAGATCAGATAGACAGGGTGGACCGCAGTGTGAACAGCCTCTTCTTACAACAGCACCCCTGGTATCTCCAGTATTAGATCAGATAGACAGGATGGACAGCAGTGTGAACAGCCTCTTCTTATCTCAACATCCCTGGTATCTCCAGTATTAGATCAGATAGACAGGGAGACCAGCAGTGTGAACAGCCTCTTCTTACCTCAGCACCCCTGGTCTCTCCAGTGTTAGATCAGATAGAAAGGGTGGACAGCAGTCAGAGCAGCCTCTTCTTACCTCTGCACCCCTGGTATCTCCAATAACAGATCATATAGACACGGCAATAGTTATTCATATTTTTAATGTAATAATTAAAAGTTATGTTTTATTTAGGATTGGTTAAAATGTGATTTTTTTTGGACTTTGGCTATTGCAATTAAAATAGTTCATCTCTGCCGATACCATTGAGCAATTTTGGTGAGACCATACACAGTACAGTACACAGTGAGTGATTCCTGGTCTGCACTAATTTTTTTGCACACAGAGACAAGTTACAGCAACACGGAGGATACTATACAGCAGAATTAAACTGTCTAGAGGTGAGTCAGCTCTGGGATGAGGTAAAAGACTTGTTTGAAAGTTCCCCACGCTGTTTCTAATTCTCCCTATGCCTGTTTGCTCTCCCTGCTCGTTATTACTCCTCCAACTTCCCTCTTATACAGTCTAATGGGCTGTGTAACCTAACGACACAATGAGGTGGTAGTCTGTCTTGTCTGAGCAAGATGAATTTAGGCTGGTTTTTCAGAGTATACGACAAGTTCAGGAGACAGGCAGGAGGGAATGAAGTGTCTGATAAGTGGATAAAGAAGTAGATTTCTCTGATATGATATATTAAAAAAGTTTCTTATTCTCACCCATACTATTGGTTGATGCAATGTTCGTTGAAAGTACAGTTACTTTTTCATTCATAGTTGTTAATTCAATGTATTTTGCTTTTTCTTACATTTCTGAAACCTTTGCGACCAGGAGATATATAGATATCCTGTGTCCCCAGAACAGAGGACTGATTTTGGGCTCCCATATAAGCCTGCTCCATGACATTAACCTATCGAGTTCTTGTGATCTCTTCATGGGAGCCCAATAGAGGTTAAGGAACCATGCCTCCCTCTGTCTAACCGCTTAGATCCCATGGTCATTGTTTACAACATCATTTAAAGAGGTAGACTGCTGCGATCAGGAATAGCTACAATCGCATCAATTTCATGTAAAATAGCAAGTATCTGCCATGTACGGAGGAAGCTCATAGCGAGAACCTGCTATGTACAACTTTTGTAGTGCACACAGTGGATGAAATAAGTATTGAACAAGTCACCAATTTTCAAAATAAATATATTTTAAAGCTGCTATTGATGTAAAATTCTCAGCAGATGTCAGTAGAAACCCATCCAACCCACACAGGCAAAGAATTCACACCATAGATGTCTATAAATTAAGCTATGTGTAATAATGAGAAATGACAGGGAAAAAGTATTGAACACATGAAGGAAGAGAGGTGCAAAAGGATTTTGGAAAGTCCTGACACCAGCTGAAATCTATCAGTGATTAGAAAGCAATCCTGCCACTTAGTGAAAAATAATAGCAGGTTCAACTGATGGCCTATAAAAAGGTGTCTAATTACCAAGGTGCCACACAAGAAACATCTCATGATGGGTAAAACTAGTGACCTGTCCCAAGACTTTCCCAACCTAATTGTTGCAAAACATACTGATGGCATTGGTTACAGAAGAATTTCAAAATTACTGAAGGTTCAAGTGAGCACTGTTGGGACCATAATCTGTAAGTGGAATGAACATCATTTCACCATAAACTGGCCACGCCCAGGTGCTCCCCTCAAGATTTCAGACAGAGGAGTAAAATGATTCATCAAAGGAGTTGTCTGAGAGCCAAGGACCATCTGTGGAGAGCTACAAAAAGACCTGAAGTCAACAGATACAATTTTTTCAAAGAAAACAATAAGTAATGCACTCAACCTCCATGGCCTGTATGCACGCTCACCACGCAAGACTCCGTTGCTGAACAAAAAGCATGTTCAAGCACGTTTAAGGTTTGATGAACAACATTTAGACAAGCCTGTGAAATACTGGGAGAATATAGTCTTGTCAGATGAGACAAAATTTTAATTTTTGGATGCCATAATACACACCATGTTTAGAGGCCAAAAAGCACTGCATATCACTCCAAAAACACCATACCAACAGTGAAGTTTGTAGGGAAGAACATCATGGTGTGCGGCTGTTTTTCAACATACGACGCTGGCTAACTTCATATACTTGAAGGAAGGATGAATGGAGAAATGTACTGGGACATTCTTGAAAAAAATCTGCTGCCATCTACCAGGATAATGAAGGTGAAATGAGGGTGGACATTTCAGCAAGACAATGATCCCAAACACACAGCCAAGAAAACTCTCAATTGGTTATAGAGAAAGAAAATAAAGCTGCTAGAATGACCCAGCCAATCACCTGACCTGAATCCAATAGAAAATGTGTGGAAGGAACTAAAGCTCAGAGTTCATAGAAGGAGCTCATGCATGTGACTAGTTTCTCCATACAGGAAGCATCTTGAAGCTAAGCATCACCAGCAAAGACTTTTGTAAGAAGTATTAATTAATTACATTTGAGTAAGCATATTCAATATGTTTTCCCTGTGTCATTTCTCATTATTACACATAACTTGATTTATGGACATCTATGGTTTGATTTATTTGCCTGTGTGGATTGGATGGGTTGCTACTGACATATGGTGAGAATTTCTTGTCACTAGCACCTTTAGAGATATATTTACTTAGAAAATTGGTGACTAGTGTTGAGCGATACCTTCCGATATCAGGCAATATCGTATCGGATTGGATCGGGCCGATACCCAAAAAGTATCGGATATCGCCAATTCCGATACCGGAAACCAATGCAAGTCAATGGGACACAAATATCGGAATGAAAATAAACCCTTTCTTTCCTTGTAGGTTAATTCTACATGAAGTAAAACAACTAAGAATAATGTAGAATGACATGAAAAGCCGGCAATTCATCAGCGGCATACACCGGTACCCGACAATTTACAACAGAAAGAATAGAGCTTCACACATAGATTAGATAGATAGAAACATGTCAGTCACATATATATGAAGTACAGTGACAGTGTTGCTTACTGTACTTGTCATTTAGTGTAAAGGATTTATTAAAAAAAATATTAGTGTTTTCGTGCACCGTCTCTTTAAAAAAGCCGGCCGGCAATTCAGCATCGGTACCCGACAATTTATAACAGACAGAATAGAGCTTCACACATAGATTAGATAGATAGAAACATGTCAGTCACATATATATGAAGTACAGTGACAGTGTTGCTTACTGTACTTGTCATTTAGTGTAAAGGATTTATTTAAAAAAATAATAGTGTTTTCATGCACCGTCTCTTTAAGAAAGCCGGCCGGCAATTCAGCATCTGTACCCGACAATTTAGAACAGAAAGAATAGAGAATCACACATAGATTAGATAGATAGAAACATGTCAGTCACATATATATGAAGTACAGTGACAGTGTTGATTACTGTACTTGTCATTTAGTGTTAAAATAAAGGATTTATTTAAAAAAAAATTGGCGTGGGGTTCCCCTTAATTTTAGGCTCTAGCGGAGGTTAAGCAGACAGCTGGGGCAAATGTTTGAAGCCTGGGAAGGGGGTAATACCCACGGAGCTTCCCAGGCTACTAATATCAGCCCCCAGCTGAATACATAGCCTTTACTAGCTATTAAAATGGGGGACCCCCCAAAAAAATAACGTGGGGTCCCCCCTAATTTAATAGCTAGCACAGGCTAGGCAGACAGCTGGGGGCTGATATTAATAGCCCAGGAAGGGTGCCATGAATATTGGCCCCCTCCCAGGCTAGAAACACCAGCCGTCAGCCGCCCCAGAAATGGCGCATCCATAGGATGCGCCAATTCTGGCACTTAGCCTCGCTCTTCCACGCTGCCCTGGTGTGGTGGCAGGGGGTAATAGGGTTGGGGTTGATGTCAGCTTATAATGCCAGCTGACATCAAGCCCAGGTTAGTAATGGAGAGGCGTCTATAAGACACCCCCATTACTAACCCCATAGTCAAAGTTAAAAGAAAACACAAACACCCAGAGTAAAGTCCTTTAATTGAAATAAAGACACAATTCTTTATTGTTCTAAATTAAACCATACTTACCATCACGCCCATTCCAGCTGAAGCCAACGATCTCCTGCAATAAAAGTAAAATAATAAACCAACCTCATCCTTACCTTTCGATGGTTCCCAGGACAGCTCCAGCTCTGCTACATCGAGATGACAGGCTGGACCGCAGCAGAAAGCTGCCATCCAGCCTGTCATCCCGCAGACACTGAGAAGCGCAGGCATGCTTGCGCTCCTCAGTGTCTCTCTGTGACGTCATCCAGATGAGCCGAGTTCATGTCCAATGAACTCAGCTCACCTCATGCACGTCACTGACAGCGTGGGAAAGTTCTCCTGCACTCAGCGCTTCAGCGTGAGAATTCTCCCACGCTGTCAGTGACATACATGAGGTGAGGTCATGTCCAATGAACTCAGCTCACCTCATGCACGTCACTGACAGTGTGGGAAAATTCTCACGCTGAAGTGCTGAGTGCAGGAGAATTTTCCCACGCTGTCAGTGACGTACATGAGGTGAGCTGAGTTCATTGGACATGACCTCGGCTCATCTGGATGCCGTCACAGCCAGACACTGAGGAGTGGAAGTATGCCTGCGCTTCTCAGTGTCTGCGGGATGACAGGATGGATGGCAGCGTTCTGCTGCGGTCCAGCCTGTCATCTCGATGTAGCAGAGCTGAAGCTGTCGTGGGAGCCATGGAAAGGTAAGGATGATGTTGCTTTATTATTTTACTTTTATTGCAGGAGATCGTTGGCTTCAGCTGGAATGGGCGTGACGGTAAGTATGGTTTAATTTAGAACAATAAAGAATTGTGTCTTTATTTCAATTAAAGGACTTTATTCTGGGTGTTGTGTTTTTTTAAATACTTTACTAGAAATTCATGGTGGTCATGTCTAATATTGGCGTGACCCCATGAATTTTGGGCTTAGGGCCAGCTGATAATGCCAAGCTGGCCTTAACCCCTTTATTACCCAGTGAGCCACCGCACCAGGGCCCTGGATGAGTTGGGTACAGCGCCAGAAGATGGCGCTTCAATGAACGCGCCATTTTCTGGGGCGGCTGCGGACTGCAATTTGCAGCGGGGGTGGCCCAGAAAGCTTGGGTCTCCCTGCGCTGCGGATTCCAGCCCCCAGCTGCCTAGTTGTACCTGGCTGGGCACAAAAATAGGGCGAAGCCCCACGCATTTTTTTTTTAAATTATTTCATGAAATTCATGGAATAATTAAGAAAAAAAGGGCTTCCCTATATTGTTGTGTCCGGCCAGGTACAAATAGGCAGCTGGTGGTTGGGGGCAGCCTGTTCCTGCCTGCTGTACCTGGCTGGACACAAATATAGGGCGAAGCCCCACGGATTTTATTTTAACACTAAATGACATTTGAGGAGTTAATAAAGATGCAGTCCCTAAATTATTATTTATTTTTTAATTAATTTTTCCCAAAACTTTTGACGTGGGCTTCGCCATATTTTTGTATGCCAGCCAGGTACAGCATCCAGCTTCTATGAACGCGCCATTTTCCGGGGTGGCTGTGGACTGCAATTTTCAGCGGGGGGGGGGCAGAAAGCTTGGGCCTCCCTGCGCTGCAGATTCCATCCCCCAGCTGCCTAGTTGTACCTGGCTGGACACAAAAATAGGGAGAAGCTTCACGTATTTTTTTTTTTTAATTATTTCATGAAATTCATGAAATAATTAAGAAAAAAAGGGCTTCCCTATATTGTTGTGTCCAACCAGGTACAAATAGGCAGCTGGTGGTTGGGGGCAGCCCGTTCCTGCCTGCTGTACCTGGCTGGACACAAATATAGTGCGAAGCCCCACGTCAATTTTTTTTAAATCATTTCAGGAAATTCATGAAATAATTAAAAAAAATTGATGTGGGGCTTCGCCCTATATTTGTGTCCAGTCAGGTACAGCAGGCAGGAACGGGCTGCCCCCAACCACCAGCTGCCTATTTGTACCTAGCCGGACACAACAATATAGGGAAGCCCTTTTTTTCTTAATTATTCCATGAATTTCATGAATTTAAAAAAAAAAAACGTGGAGCTTCGCCCTATTTTTGTGTCCAGCCAGGTACAACTAGGCAGCTGGGGGCTGGAATCTGCAGCGCAGGGAGACCCAAGCTTTCTGGGCCCCACCCGCTGCAAATTGCAGTCCGCAGCCGCCCCGGAAAATGGCGCGTTCATAGAAGCGCCATCTTCTGGCGCTGTACCCAACTCATCCAGGGCCCTGGTGCGGTGGCTCACTGGGTAATAAAGGGGTTTAGGCCAGCTTGGCATTATCAGCTGGCCCTAAGCCCGAAATTCATGGGGTCACGCCAATATTAGACATGACCACCATGAATTTCTAGTAAAGCATTTAAAAAAAACACAAACACCCAGAAAAAAGTCCTTTAATTGAAATAAACACACAATTCTTTATTGTTCTAAATTAAACCATACTTACCATCACGCCCATTCCAGCTGAAGCCAACGATCTCCTGCAATAAAAGAAAAATAATAAACCAACCTCATCCTTACCTTTCCATGGCTCCCACGACGGCTCCAGCTCTGCTACATCGAGATGACAGGCTGGACCGCAGCAGAACGCTGCCATCCAGCCTGTCATCCCGCAGACACTGAGAAGCGCAGGCATACTTCCACTCCTCAGTGTCTGGCTGTGACGGCATCCAGATGAGCCGACAATGAACTCGGCTCACCTCATGTACGTCACTGACAGCGTGGGAGAATTCTCCTGCACTCAGCGCTTCAGCGTGAGAATTTTCCCACGCTGTCAGTGACGTACATGAGGTGAGGTCATGTCCAATGAACTCGGCGCACCTCATGCACGTCACTGACAGCGTGGGAGAATTCTCACGCTGAAGCGCTGAGTGCAGGAGAATTTTCCCACGCTGTCAGTGACGTGCATGAGGTGAGCTGAGTTCATTGGACATGACCTCGGCTCATCTGGATGCCGTCACAGCGAGACACTGAGGAGCGCAAGCATGCCTGCGCTTCTCAGTGTCTGCGGGATGACAGGCTGGATGGCAGCGTTCTGCTGCGGTCCAGCCTGTCATCTCGATGTAGCAGAGCTGAAGCTGTCCTGGGAACCATGGAAAGGTAAGGATGAGGTTGCTTTATTATTTTACTTTTATTGCAGGAGATCGTTGGCTTCAGCTGGAATGGGCGTGACTGTAAGTATGGTTTAATTTAGAACAATAAAGAATTGTGTCTTTATTTCAATTAAAGGACTTTTTTCTTGGTGTTTGTGTTTTTTTTAAATACTTTACTAGAAATTCATGGCGGTCATGTCTAATATTGGCGTGACCCCATGAATTTCGGGCTTAGGGCCAGCTGATAATGCCAAGCTGGCCTTAACCCCTTTATTACCCAGTGAGCCACCGCACCAGGGCCCTGGATGAGTTGGGTACAGCGCCAGAAGATGGCGCTTCTATGAACGCGCCATTTTCCGGGGCGGCTGCGGACTGCAATTTGCAGCGGGTGGGGCCCAGAAAGCTTGGGTCTCCCTGCGCTGCAGATTCCAGCCCCCAGCTGCCTAGTTGTACCTGGCTGGACACAAAAGTAGGGCGAAGCGCCACACATTTTTTTTTTTAATTATTTCATGAAATTCATGGAATAATTAAGAAAAAAAGGGCTTCCCTATATTGTTGTGTCCGGCTAGGTACAAATAGGCAGCTGGTGGTTGGGGGCAGCCCGTTCCTGCCTGCTGTACCTGGCTGGACACAAATATAGTGCGAAGCCCCACGTCAATTTTTTTTTAATTATTTCATGAAATAATTTAAAAAAAAAGGGCTTCCCTATATTGTTGTGTCCGGCCAGGTACAAATAGGCAGCTGGTGGTTGGGGGCAGCCCGTTCCTGCCTGCTGTACCTGACTGGACACAAATATAGGGCGAAGCCCCACATAATTTTTTTTTAATTATTTAATGAATTTCCTGAAATAATTAAAAAAAAATTGACGTGGGGCTTCACACTATATTTGTGTCCAGCCAGGTACAGCAGGCAGGAACGGGCTGCCCCCAACCACCAGCTGCCTATTTGTACCTGGCCAGACACAACAATATAGGGAAGCCCTTTTTTTCTTAATTATTCCATGAATTTCATGAAATAATTAAAAAAAAAAAAACGTGAAGCTTCTCCCTATTTTTGTGTCCAGACAGGTACAACTAGGCAGCTGGGGGATGGAATCTGCAGCGCAGGGAGGCCCAAGCTTTCTGCCCCCCCCCCCCGCTGAAAATTGCAGTCCGCGGCCGCCCCGGAAAATGGCGCGTTCATAGAAGCTGGATGCTGTACCTGGCTGGCATACAAAAATATGGCGAAGCCCACGTCAAAAGTTTTGGGAAAAATTTATTAAAAAATAAATAATAATTTAGGGACTGCATCTTTATTAAGTCCTCAAATGTCATTTAGTGTTAAAATAAAGGATTTATCTAAAAAAAAAATGGCGTGGGATCCCCCATAATTTTAGTCTCTAGCGGAGGTTAAGCAGACGGCTGGGGCAGATGTTTGAAGCCTGGGAAGGGGGTAAAACCCACGGAGCTTCACAGGCTACTAATATCAGCCCCCAGCTGAATACCTAGCCTTTACTAGCTATTAAAATGGGGGACCCCCCCAAAAAAATGACGTGGGGTCCCCCCTATTTTAATAGCTAGCAAAGGCTAGGCAGACAGCTGGGGGCTGATATTAATAGCTCAGGAAGGGTGCCATGAATATTGGCCCCCTCCCAGGCTAGAAACACCAGCCGTCAGCCGCCCCAGAAATGGCGCATCCATAGGATGCGCCAATTCTGGCACTTAGCCTCGCTCTTCCACGCTGCCCTGGTGCGGTGGCAGGGGGTAATAGTGGTGGGGTTCATGTCAGCGCCAGCTGCCATGAAGCCCAGGTTAGTAATGATGGGTGTCTATAAGACACCCCCATTACTAACCTACAAAGTGTTAAAAAGAAAAAACACACTACACCCAGAAAAAAATAATTTATTTGAAATAAAACACCATTTTATTTAATTCTTAGTTTACTAAAAAAAAATAGTTACCTGTCCACATTCCTGCGCTGATCTCCCATGCACAGCTGTCACATCTGGAGATGGTGACAGCTGTGCATGGCTGCTGTAAGCTCACGCTGCCGGGAACACGTCCGCTCCGGGAGCCACTGACTGAGGTTACCGAAGTGCATTCAGGCAGCGCAGCTCCGGAGACCTCCTTTACGGCAGTGCTGTACCGTGGGAATTTCTCACGATACAGCAGTGCCGTAAAGCAGCTAACCGGAGCAGCGCTGCCTTAACTCTGGTGAACCCTTACGGCCCCGTCATTCTAGCGGCGGTAGCGGTTCAGAGCGGTCACATTCTATGTGGCTGCTCTGAACTGGAGATCTTCGTGGGACACTCGTGGACTACTACGGAGGGGTAAGGATAAGGTTGTGGTTTATTATTTCATATTTTATTACAGGAGATCGATGGCTTCGGGGAATTAGGTGTCTAGGTGAGTATAGGTGTAGTTTTTTATTTTTTACTTTATTTTAGGTGGCGATCGGCGGGGACAGGTAATGTATAAACTAATTTCTTTTAGGTAACCACTGGCCACCAATGACATGTATCTAACATTTATTGGGGACACAGTAGGGCAATTTATATAGCAGGATCAGGCTGATGGGAACTACTGCTCCCATCGAGCTGATCCTGCTGGCACGAGTGGACGGGGGACAGACATAGGCCGATGGGAGTAGTAGTGTCACATCGGCCTATGTCTGCCTGCACGCACAGACACCCCGCACACACACCCGCACACACACACACACCCCGCACACACACACACCCCGCACACACACACACCCCGCACACACACACACCCCGCACACACACACACCCCGCACACACACACCCCGCACACACTAATCATGACGGGTCTGGGAGGTGAGGCTGACCTGTGCGGCCGTGGGAAAGTTCATGTGAGTTCATGCAATGCAGTCAAGCATGAACTCACATGAACCCTCTGAGGGCACCGCGGCTACTTCAAATGAACAGCTGATCGGCATCACCTGATACCTCAGCTGTTCATTTGAAATAACCGGCGGGAAAGCGCAGCACAGAACGGGAAAGCCGGCGGTGAAGTCTTTTCACTGCCGGCTTCCCCGCCTGGGTCCTTCGCTCCTTGGTGCTGCGCTCCCCGCCCGGTCCTAATTTACGATTGGGATTGGAGGTGGCGAGGGGAGCGGAGGATCGGGGTGGGAGGCTGCGGGGAAGCAGTATGGGGCTGTGTGATTGTTTAAAAGCCGGCGGCTTTTTACCGCCCGCCGGCTTTTAAACAATCAGGAGAATTCTCCCACGCTGGGATGGCATTCTGATGACAGGCTGGATCTCAGCTGAGCGCTGCCACCCAGCTTGTCATACTTCACAGACACTGCAGAGCGCAGGCATTATGGGAACTTCCGATTCCGGTATACGATATTGCAAAAGTATCGGAATTAAGTATCGGAATTCCGATACAGTGAATATCGGCCGATACCCGATATTTCAGTATCGGAATGCTCAACACTATTGGTGACGTGTTCAATACTTATTTCACTGCTGTATACAGTGGATGTATGGTCCTGCTCCTCATTATTAGCACCCATGAAGTTTAAGTACATAATGTGGAATATCTCCTGAAAAAAATGAATCAAGTGAAACAGGTTTTTTCCATAGAGCACTCGTGTTAAATACAAAAGAGCAAATGATAAATTATAATTGAAAACAAAAAACAATGGAGGGAAAAATAGAAAAACCTAAAGCTTGCTGTGTCACTGGTACTGGCACCCTTTACATTAATTTAGTATGGAAAGACATTTTGACTCGCCTGTGGTAAATCATAAAAGAGATTCACCTGTGATTAATTGTCAGTGGCCATGTGACATGAATTAGCCAATGAATGATGAGTTCAGTGTTTTAAAAAGTCACATGGTAGGCCCTGTTCCTTTGTCACAATAGAAAATACAAATGAGCTGTCTGAGGACATCAGAATTGCTATAATTAGCAAACACAAACCTTCCAAAGGGTATAAGGCCATCTCCAAAGACCTTGGTATCCCAGTTTCAACAGTGCGCAATGTTATTAAGAAGTTTGCCAAGCATAGAACCATCAAGAACCTCCCTGGACGTGGGGGAAAGAGGAAAATTCACAAGAGATGTCTTTGAAGGTTGGTGTGAATGGTGGAAAAAACACCACGTGAAACATCCAAAGACCTGAAGGCCAACCTGGAACAGTCTGGGGTCATGGTTTCAACAAGTACCATACACCGCACACTAAACCAAGCAGAGCTTTATGGACGAAGGCCAAGGAAGAAACCATTGCTTAAGAAGAGAAATAAAAAGGAAAGACTGATCTTTGCCAAAGAGTAGCTTGACAAACCACAATACTTCTGGCAAAATGTTCTGTGGACAGATAAAACAAAAATAGAGCTTTTTGGCAATGCAAAGCAACAGTTTGTTTATAGACGGCGCAATGAAGCTTATAAGGAAAAGAACACCTTACCAACAATTAAGCATGGTGGAAGATCCATAATGCTGTGGGGTTGCTTTGCTGCATCTGGTACTGGAGGCCTTGACCGTATCACAGGAATCATGAAATCAGAGAATTATCAAGAGATTTTAGAGTGAAATGTCCTACCCAGTGTAAGAAAACTTGGTTTGTCTCAAAGATCAAATGACCCAAAGCACACATCCAAAAGTACACAGGTATTGTTGAAAAAGAAAAAATGGACTGTTTTAAAATGGCCAGCAATGAGTCCTGACCTCAATCCCATTGAAGTCTTTGGGGTGAGCTGAAATCTGCCATTGGGAAAAAGCACCCTGCAAATGACTCGCCCAGAGGGATATGGGGGACTCGGTACCCGGGCCTTTACCTTCTTGGGATTTCACGGCAGTCGGCTCCCGGGCCCATACTCTGGGGTCACTCTTTAAAAGGAGTTTGTTACTTGAAGGGGTGAATAACAGTTTTATCTCGTGACGCCACCTGTGGTTCCCGGTAATGGGTACCGGCGCTGCTGCAGACCTCTGGAGCAGGTGTTAGGGCAGCTTGGTTGGTGCGGCTCTCCACAGGCAGAGCACAGCTCCAGGGCAGTGTAAATGCAGATGGTGATGCTGGGCGTTGTAGTGCAGGAGGGATAACGTGGTGGAAATAACTGACAGAAGCAGTGGGGTGCTGTCATCCGAGTTCACTCACAGTTCTTTAGGTTCTTCAGGTGGCACTGTACAGGTGGCCGTCTCCCACGTTGCACTGCGTTTACCAGGCAGGGGTTCAGCACTCCCTCAGGTATTTCAGAAGCACTTAACGGGACCCTCTTTCTGTATGTTCCTTCCTTAGCCGACTTCCCGCGCTGGGTCTCTCCCTCCTGCCCTGCGCCTCACCACACAAAGCCCCGATCGGGTACCTTGAGATCCCTCTGGGAAACTTGATGTTTCCGGACCTGACTTGGTGCCCTTTTTGGCGGCTTAGGTGCGAAAGTGGCGACTGCAACCTGAAAGTGCAGAAGCCTCCGGTTTTCCAGCAAAGACTTGAAGTAACTCGACTAGTCCAGGGACCGCTGCCCTTCTTGCAGCCTGATCCCTCTGACACTTGGCAGATTCGGGCATACGGGTGCCGTCCTGCACTCACCGTACCCCCTGGGATCTCTTCTATTCCTGGAGCCTTCCTCCCTGACTCCCCTCTCCTCTTCTCTCTCACTGAATCCACCGACTGACCTCCTACTCTAAGATGGCTTCCCCTTTTATATATATTCTTTAAGTGCTCCCCTGTTCTGCGTCCTCCACCCACACCCACTACTGGTTCCCCCTCACTTTTGGTTCCCCCCACTCCAGCCAGGGACGGGACAGCAGAAGAAGTGCATAATGCCCTTCCAGCCGGCCTGGAGTAGTGTAGTGTTGAGTGCAGGTGTTGGGGTTCCGGGCAGCACTCCCTCCTTACCTGAGAGAAGGAGATGCCACACCTCTGGGTGAGGTGCAGTACCTCTGTGGTGACTGAACCCTCAGGGGCGCCACACAAATATTCAAGAGCTTGAACAAGCTGCAAAGGAAGAGTGGGAGAAAATTCCAGCTGAGAAGTGCAAGAAGCTTATAGACGGCTACAAGAAACGTTTGGAGGCTGTCAGCAATGCCAAAGGGTGTGTAGCCAAGTATTAATTAGCGGTGCCATTATTGCTGCACATGCTGTTTATTCTGTTTCTTCTTAGAAATTGCAACATGGAAGTTGAAAAACAATGTTTTATTGTTGTATTACTTTGGACCACTAATTAAAAAATCCTGAGGATATAACTTTGGTACATTTCTATTCATTTCTGAAGACATTGTGCCATCAATGAAAAAAATAAAGGGGTTCAAATAATCGTGAGCAGCACTGTAAAGTGAAGTGGGCAGATGCAAGGCAGGAGAAGGACCCTTGACACCAGGCCTACCAACCCCTCGGCTCCATAACAGCGGTGTGATATGCCAAAATTGACAGTATGCCACTGCTTTACAAGAGTGTGACTCTAAAGTACTAAAAGTTCCTAAAAAGTGAGGCTTTGGATACATTCTCAAGATGTCACTCTTGTGGTTGCACCCATTCCTTACATAAACATGGAGATCACTGCTATTAATGACCTCTTCATGCTCATCTCAATCATCCTGCTGTGGTTTCTACTTTATGGTTTATGTTTGCAGTTTCCCTATGCTTTACAGTGAAAACTTCCATCCTTGGAACTAAGGAACATCAGTCTAATTACATTTTTTTAGTAAATTGAGCTATCTATTTACTTCTGAGTAGCTGATGACTCACCCTAAATTAAATGCCTCTGGCTCATTGGCTTGTTAGCTGACCTACCAGCCAAGAAGTCATAAAAACACAAGCAAACTGGACGTGAAAAAACATGAATTACATAATAGTTTCAAAAGTCTCAAAGATTTCCTGTTAGTTCTCGTCCTTGAGGATAAACCACAAAGATGGGAGCTTTAAATTATGTGGCGAGGGCATATCAGAGCAAAAATATCATGTGACCTTGGTAGATAGATTTCAAAAGCATGTTATAACGCTGTCTATTTCATTCACTTAAACAACATTCCCACCTTAGGTCTAAATATTACCAGAAAACTTCTGGAGAAGTCTTCTTCTGCCATCTGACTTATCACTCTCTTTTCTTTACCCAAAGATGTGCTGAAGACATCGTTGGCTCGAAGATTTAAGGCTGTGTGCCCACGTAGCGTTTTTCAAGCGTTTATGCTGCGGAATTTCCGCAGCGGAAACGCTTGTAAAACGCTAGGTAATCCGCACCCCATGGTCCCCAAGGGGATTCCGCATGTTCTATGCACATGCTGCGGATTTTTCCGCAGCGTTTATGCTGCGTACAAAAATCCGCAGCATGTCATTTAATTTTGCGGAAGTGCAGCGGAACTCCCGCCATTGACTTGCATTGAGACGCACAGAAACCGCGACTGTACATTTTTACAAGCGGCTTCTATGCGTCTCTATGTGCGGATGATACCCAGTTCTGGAGGAGAGGAGACTCTCATCCAGACCTGGGTACCATTGTACCTGTAAAAAAAGAATAAAATAACAAATAAAGTTTATACTCACCTGTCCGGCGTCTTCTCTTTGAATGCCAGCAGCGCTGAAGGACCTTCGGTGACGTCACAGTCATGTGACCGCAGGCCCTTCACCGCTCTGTCTCGCGATATGCCGGCAGCCGGGAACCAGCCAGGAAGCAGCGCTGCAGCCACGCCGGGGCCTCGGGGGTGAGTATAGCTTTATTTGTTTTAATTTTTACGGTTCACACTGTATAAATCCATGCTGTTTGCATGGATTTATACAGTGTGACCTAGTTGTCAAACACTTTCCAAGTGATGCTATCGCCTGGAAAGTGCTTGTCAATCTGCATGCGGAAACGCATGTGAACCCGCATGTATTCTGCAGGAAAAACGCATGCACAATCTGCATGCGTTTTTTTCTGCCAGGGAGATGCAGAAATGCTGCAGAAATTTTCTGCTTCATTTCTGCATCGTGGGCACATAGCCTTAGGGGCTAGTTTTCTTGTCTGCCTTGTACCTGTTTTGAGAGTTGGTTTCTTTGGATGCAATTCCTTCTGTTTTGTATTTGTCTTTTGTGTCTATTTGATGTTTTTTTCTGTCTAAAACTTATTACTTGTTTGACTATCTTTGCTCAATGTTTCTAACTTTAAGTTTTGACACGTCCAACTACCGTATTTTTCGGACTATAAGACGCACTTTTTTCCTCCAAAATTTTGGAGGAAAGTGGTGGGTGCATCTTATAGTCCAAACCTTCTATTCTATACTGTCTTGTTGCTGTCGGTGGTGGGATTATGAGGGGGGCAGCAGCGGTGGAGGAGCGGGGTACAGTGTAGCTGCAGCGCGGCTCCTGCAGCGCTCGGCAGTCATTTGTGCCCGCTACTAAAGAGCATGAATATTCACCCCCTCTCCACACTCATGAGAGTGGAGAGGGGGTGAATATTCATGCTCTTTAATAGCTGGCACACGCGATCGCCCGACAGCAGGAGCCGCGCTGCGGCTCCAGTGTGCGCCCGCTATCCGGGAGCATGCAGTCACTGCTCCCAACGCACACAATCCCAGCGTGGGGAGCAGTGACTCTTCCAGCACAGCATCTCCCTGTGTGAGCGCGCATGGCAGTGACGTCATGCGCGGCTCACACGGAGATCTGTGCTGGCTGCAGAGGAGGACACAGCGCTGGAGGAGAGAAGAAGAAAGGTGAGTAGGAGCGTTTATTTTTTTGTGTAATGGAGATGGAGGTGCCAGGCATACCAGGATGTGGCGGTGCCAGGCATACCAGAATGTGGGGGTGCCAGGCATACCAGGATGTAGGGGTGCCAGGCATACCAGGATGTAGGGGTGCCAGGCATACCAGAATGTGAGGGTGTCAGGCATACCAGGATGTGGGGCTGCCAGGCATACCAGGATGTGGGGTTGCCAGGCATACCAGGATGTGGGGCTGCCAGGCATACCAGGATGTGGGGCTAACAGGCATACCAGGATGTGGGGCTGCCAGGCATACCAGGATGTGGGGGTGCCAGGCATACCAGGATGTGGGTCTGCCAGGCATACCAGGATGTGGGGCTGCCAGGCATACCAGGATGTGGGGGTGCCAGGCATACCAGGATGTGGGGCTGCCAGGCATACCAGGATGTGGGGGTGCCAGGCATACCAGGATGTGGGGGTGCCATGCATACCAAGATGAGAAGGTGCATGCATACCAGGATGAGGGCAGCTTGCATACCAGGATGCGGGTGGCCTTCCATAACAGGATAAGGGGTACCATGCATGCCAGGATGAGGGGTGCCATGCATATAAGGATGAGGGGTGCCAAGCATACCAGGATGAAGGGGGCCTTGCATACCAGGATGAGGGGTACCAAGCATACCAGGATGAGGGGTGCCATGCATACCAGAATGGGGGCTATTAGAACAAAATTAGGGGATATCATCCCTATAACAGTGTCAGCAGCAGACCCTCTCCCCCTTAACAGGGCATCATGACCACATTTTTTGCTTACCTTTTTATTTTCTCTATTTTCCTCCTCTAAAACCCAGGTGCGTCTTATAGTCCGAAAAATACGGTATGTTTACTCTACTTACCTGTATGGACCATTTCTGATTATGGCTAATGTGGGCCTATCCATTTTTCAAAACATTTTTCCAGCTTTGCTACTGTTTTGGTGCTATTAGTCAGAAGTAAACACCAGTTGATGAGTACTTCAAAGACCACGACCTGTGTACCCGACAAGAACCAGGTTGGACAGAGTTTAGTAATAGTGTTGAGCGAATTTGTTCGGCATTTCAAATTCTTGTTCGTGTTCGGGGTTCCGGCTTGTTCGCGCAAAAAAAATTGGCTCCGTCCATGAACATCCCTGATTTGCCACGCTGTTGACTCGCCCCCTGGGCCGTGGGGCACTCGGATCCGGGCAGTAGGGGAACGACGGGAGTAGTAGTGGCAACCCGGTTCCGTGGCCCAGGGTGGTCAGGCCAGTGGTAGTCCGTTATGCGCTGATGATTATGTCCGACTACGCCACCCGTGGATTGCGGTTATTAGGAACCGCCGCTGCATGCAGACCGCTGGGGCTGATGAGGTGTGCAGCTAGGGTAGTGTGACTCCCCACGGGAAGAGTGCGGCCCCAGGGCAGTATAATGGATGGTGGGAGTGATGGTGGTGAGAGTCCCAGTACCGGTAGTGCTGGAGGCGCGAAGGAGCACACAGACAACAGGTTGCAGTCCAGGGCCTTTACTAAAACAGGTAAACTGACCCATAAACAGTCCCGGCTAGGAGGGGACCTGGATGTCTGAGAGCTATGGGGAAATTGGCCCTGGTCAGGGTGAGGGTGTAGGCCTACCGTGCTTTCTGCGCTCCTTCTGGCTATCTCCGCCTTATAGGGTAACAGCCCACGTTTCCGAGCTTCCCGTGTACTCTCGCCTGTATGGCCTGCGACGTGGGTTCCTTTCTGCTCCCGGCCTGGTACGGCTTTGCTGGTCCCTTCTGTTGTGGCAGAGCCTCCAGGTTTCTTAGGCCAAGGAACATACAGTCCCCTGCAGACTGGTTATCTGCTGTGGGATGTGGAATCCTCCCAGCCTCAGACACCAAAGTCTGGTAAATTAAGTCCTTTATCTGCCAAGACAGGCTCACTTCGCCTCTTGTCTCTAGCTTGTGGCTTTCCTCCTGCCACACTTCCTCTTAGGTGCAATACAACTTTCTGTCCCTGCTCTGCTCCAGGACACGTCTCAGTGCTGAGACAGGTCATCCAGTTCTCCCTAACCCTGCCCCCAGCACCAGCTTTTATAGGGGCAGCCTGCTCCCCCTACTGGCCTGAGACAGGAGATACTGCATGCTAATGTTCCCCTGACTAGAGAACCTCCCTCTTGCTCTCAGACACAGCTTTATTACACTTGTGGCATCCAGGCCAGGGTGACACACTGTCACGCAGATGTTATCTGAAATGAAATGCCGAACAAATTCGCTCAACACTATTTAGTAAGTGTGGTAAGATTTATGGATAGCATGTTATAGGGTCAAGTCCAAGTGTAAATCCCAGGGTAAGTCAGAGAGAAGTAGTTACCAGGTAAGAAATCAGAAATATTCTGTATGGAGCATTATATGAGGGCCAGTATTCTGTAAGGAGCATTATATGGGGTCCATTATTCTGTATGGAGCAATATATGGGGCTCATTATTCTGTATAGAGCAATATATGGGGCCCATAATACTGTATGGAGGACTGTGTGGTGCCCATAATACTGTATGGAGGACTTAGTGGTGCCCATAATACTGTATGGAGGACTATACTGTCCGGTCTGCACTGTGCACTGCGAGGATTTGCCGGTTTCTGAGTTATTGTAGAATTTACAATAGATATCACTCATGTAATGTAAAGTAAATAAAATCTTTGGCATTGTACTATATATATATTTCTCTGCTGTATCTGTGCATCATGAATTGTGGCATGTGTTAAAGGGGCCCACTGAGACTCTTGCACCCGGGGCTCACGAAAACCTGCAGCCGGCCGTGCTGGTATTCAAGTACTGTCCTCTGCTGCTCAGAAACCCTTGCCAACATATGTAATGTTGAGTTCCAGTGTGTGGTCATGTCGCAAACCGGTCGGTGAGGTAGCACTTGCAAGCGCTGCTGCAGCACTGCCACATCGGCAGAAGCTGTAGGTGACTTTCGGAAATGGATGCACACGCAGCATACCTTCACAAGTAGCTCAGACTAATCTGGGTAGGTTTTCAGAAAGTGCTGAAACACTAAATTGAGCACGTGGACCAGGTATGGTACCTCTGCGAGCTTGCCAAGCTTCAGAGCCGCCACTAGGTTACAAGCCTGGTTGTAGGTTCCCTTCCAATTCTAAGATTCTATTATTCTAATTAAGGTAATTTGCAAAACTTCTTGATTTCTTTTGTTGTTTTGGATACATCAGGGTAATAAAAGGGTGGTTACAAAGGTGTGCATACTCCTTAATAAAGAACACTGGTTATTACTCATGTTATATCCTGCACAAGGGTAATCAAGGCTCCTCAGGAAATAACAGGTATGGGAATTGCCTACTAGACCTACCCTTTGCCAATAAATGTGAGTCAGCACTCCAACGCTCAAGCCGAATCATTGGGATTTCCCTTTAGGCTCCAGGCTTCCATGGCTACGCTACTGCTTTAGTAATATGGCTCGCAGCCTGAAATGAGGATTTACATTTTATAACATCACTAAGTGATTGACATTATTAAGTTGCAAGCAAAGAGCGTGCTGAGACTACAGACAGTGGTTGAAACCTGGTCACATTCCACGTAGGAACACCCTGACTACCCAGCCAGCCTGGAGGAACGATTTGGTCATAAAACCATATAATGATATTGTTATTACTTATGAATTGAGCGTGTTGTTACAGCGATTCCATCACTCCTGTTAATTGTGCTCAATGGGATCAGCGCTCTATTTGCTTAGTAAGTATAATCCACGGGACGGTGTAAACCGTATTGTATCTTTAATCTATACCTGACAGATTATCACTCTGCAACACGCGTTGAGTTGATCTGTGCAGACGGCCGCGCAATTCATGCAGTAACGACAGCCAGGTGTTAACATGTTGTCTCAAATTAACGTCTTATAAAAATGAAACAAAGATGAAGAATTTCACTCTTCTGTGCAATGGCTCCTTAAGTGATAGGAAAACTGTAGAGCATCGAGTTACAGAGCAAATCCGCCACTAAAGATTTTTGATGACAGCAGGGCATGCGAAAAATCACTTAAAAAGTAACCGTGGCGCACAACTTTCTCCATAGTATTCCCTTCCATTGTGCTTTTCCATAGTATATAAAGGCATAAGAATGAAAGACATAAAGCACTTCCAGGTAACAACTTCTCGAGATGGACATCCATTTCCACATATAATGCGAAAAAGCATGGCGCAAGCAAGGAACACAGTCAATTTGGTTGTAGAAGGATGAAATTCATTCCCTTTATTTTTTTTTATATAGCGCCATCATATTCCACAGCGCTGTACAGACATCATCATCACTGTCCCCATTGGGGCTCACAATCTAGATTCCCTATCAGTATGTCTTTGGAGTGTGGGAGGAAACCGGAGAACCTGGAGGAAACCCACGCAAACACGAGGAGAACATACAAACTCCTTGCAGATGTTGTCCTTGGTGGGACTTGAACCCAGAACCCCAGCGCTGCAAAGCAAAAGTGCTAACCACTGAGCCACCGTGCTGCCCTATATATAGTACAGTGCTAACCACTGATCCACTGTGCTGACCTATACTTAGTACAGTGCTAACCACTGAGCCACCGTTCTGACCTATACATAGTACAGTGCTAACCACTGAGCTACCGTGCTGACCTATACATAGTACAGTAATAACCATTGAGCCGCTGTGCTGCTCTATATATAGTACAGTGCTAACCATTGAGCCACCGTGCTGACCTATACATAGTACAGTGGTAACCACTGAGCCACCGTACTGCCATATATATAAATATATACAGAAGTGCTAACCACTGAGCCACCGTGCTGCCATATATATAGTAAACTGCTAACCACTGAGCCACCATGCTCTCATATACAGTACAGACCAAAAGTTTGGACACGCCTTCTCATTTAAAGATTTTTCTGTATTTTCATGACCATGAAAATTGTACATTCACACTGAAGGCATCAAAACTATGAATTAACACATGTGGAATTATATAGTTAACAAAAAAGTGTGAAACAGCTGAAAATATGCCTTATATTCTAGGTTCTTCAAAGTAGCCACCTTTTGCTTTGATGACTGCTTTGCACACTCTTGGCATTCTCTTGATGAGCTTCAAGAGGTAGTCACCGGAAATGGTTTTCACTTCACAGGTGTGCCCTGTCAGGTTTAATAAGTGGGATTTCTTGCCTTATAAATGGGGTTGGGACCATCAGTTGTGTTGTGCTGAAGTCTGGTGAATACTCAGCTGATAGTCCTACTGAATAGACTGTTAGCTGCTTTTTTCTTGCCATAATACAAATTCTAAGTAAAGAAAAAACGAGTGGCCATCATTACATTAACAAATGAAGGTCAGTCCGTGTGAAAAATTGGGAAAACTTTGAAAGTGTCCCCAAATGCAGTTGCAAAAACCATCAAGCGCTACAAAGAAACTGGCTCACATGAGGACCGCCCCAGGACAGGAAGACCAAGAGTCACCTCTGCTTCTGAGAATAAGTTTATCCGAGTCACAAGCCTCAGAAATCACAGGTTAACAGCAGCTCAGATTAGAGACCAGGTCAATGCCACACAGAGTTCTAGCAGCAGACACATCTCTTCAACAACTGTTAAGAGGAGACTTTGTGCAGCAGGCCTTCATGGTAAAATAGCTGCTAGGAAACCACTGCTAAGGACAGGAAACAAGCAGAAGAGACTTCTTTGGGCTAAAGAACACAAGGAATGGACATTAGACCAGTGGAAATCTGTGCTTTGGTCTGATGAGTCCAAATTTGAGATCTTTGGTTCCAACCACCGAGTCTTTGTGTGACGCAGAAAAGGTGAACGGATGGACTCTACATGCCTGGTTCCCACCGTGAAGCATGGAGGAGGAGGTGTGATGGTGTGGGGGTGCTTTGCTGGTGACACTGTTGGGGATTTATTCAAAATTGAAGGCATACTGGACCAGCATGGCTACCACAGCATCTTGCAGCGGCATGCTATTCCATCGGTTTGCGTTTAGTTGGACCAGCATTTATTTTTCAACAGGACAATGACCTCAAACACACCTCCAAGCTGTGTAAGGGCTATTTGACCAAGAAAGAGCGTGATGGGGTGCTACGCCAGATGACCTGGCCTCCACAGTCACCAGACCTGAACCCAATCGAGATGGTTTGAGGTGAGCTGGACCGCAGAGTGAAGGCAAAAGGGCCAACAAGTGCTAAGCATCTCTGGGAACTCCTTCAAGATTGTTGGAAGACCATTTCCAGTGACTACCTCTTGAAGCTCATCAAGAGAATGCCAAGAGTGTGCAAAGCTGTCATCAAAGCAAAAGGTGGCTACTTTGAAGAACCTAGAATATAAGACATATTTTCAGTTGTTTCACACTTTTTTGTTAAGTATATAATTCCACATGTGTTAATTCATAGTTTTGATGCCTTCAGTGTGAATGTACAATTTTTATAGTCATGAAAATACAGAAAAATCTTTAAATGAGAAGGTGTGTCCAAACTTTTGGTCTGTACTGTATATAGTACAGTGCTAATCACTGAGGCACGATGCTCTCATATATATAATACAGTGCTAATCACTGAGCCACCGTACTGCCCTTTATAACCATTTGGGGCGTAAAGGAGACCGGCCAATTCCCATAACATGTATTTATACGCCCCATGAAGTAACAATGTTACAGCATCTTTTTTTAATGAATTCTGCATTATTCGGTACCTCTTTTATTCTGCCTGGAAATGTATGATTAAATTGTCAACTAGATATAATTTTTCTCCTTGTCAAAAGGGCATAACTCTCGCACACAATCCAATCAGTGTTATCAGCATTATACATTTTGGGTTCATGTATAGTACATTATTATTTAATTAACTGGTGTAAATGCCGCTGTTCTCCTGAATCCGGCGATGTTTTTCTTTTGTTCCTGCGCCTCTCCGTTCCTGAGATATGGCCTTCTCTTACCTGTATAAAAATTTAGTCTTTTTTTCATCCGACTGGGTGTGGTCTTCCAGAAGACACTCAGAGAGAAGACTGGAGGATCACACCCACTTGGCTAAAAAGACTAGAATCACATACAGAGAAATGGTGACCATATCTCAGGAAGGGAGCAGAAACAAAAGAAAAAAAAAAGTCAAATTCAGGAGAACAACGGCATTTACACCAAATTAAATATTTAGGGGAAGTGACAAGTCATCTTTACACGTAAAAATATGCACCGACAGCCATTAGGGAATACCTGTGCCAGGTGTCATCTTGTCACTTTAGTAAAATTGCAACCCCCCCCAACTCACCGCCCCCACAAAATAAAAAGTTGTGTTGAGCCACTTAAAGAGTAAGGTTTAATTTTTGGTTCATAAATCAATAGTACATGTGAAAATAAGAAACTTTGTAATATATCGTATCAGTGAAATCTGCTTCTTTCTCCTCCTGGACTGATCATTCTCAAAATTCTCAATTCAAGGGGAAAATCTGGATTTTCCCATTGCTGAGATAAGAGATGGCAGTTGGTGCTCATAAGATTCTATGTAGATGAAGGTGGGGAGGAGAAAGAGGGAGGAGCTAGAACAATAGCTCCCCCCCTGTGGTCTACATAGAATCTTATTAGTAGCAACTGTCTTCTCTCTCAGTAATGGAAAAATCTGTCTTCACTGAAGACAGATTTTATTTCTTATTTGAGAATGAAAGATCAGGAGGAGAAAGAAGCGGATCTCTCTGATAGGATATATTACAATGTTTCTTATTTTCACGTGTACTATTGATTTATGAACTAAAAATTAAAACAACGGTTACTCTTTAAGGGTTTAGCTGGGAATTGGAGCCTTTCAGACTTCCTAGCGTTGGGTGTCCAATTTGTCTCCCGTAAAATATTAGGACCACGTTTGGGTTTCTTTCTCCTGGTATAAAATCTACTGATGAAAAAAATAGTCATTCTTTTTTTTTATGGTAGACAGATTACATAACTGATGCAAAAGTACTGATGTAAAAATGTTGGCCTGGGCGCCAAGCATCTTCTCAGTGGTAGATAAAGTCCACTATGCGCTGGCCTAAATTTGTCCTGGCTAATACCATCGGAATGTCCTGTGACGTGCTGTAATGGCATGTCATGGGGGTATAACTCACACTAGTAACCGCCTTAATTGTCTCAGCAAATTAAATCTAATTATACCACATTTCCTACAGCTCAGTATTATTTACTTGCGATATTATATATCATCCAATAAAAGAGCCCATCAACTAGAAGAGGAAACCAGAAGGCTAAATGTCTACAGGACAGTATTTTCTAATTTTATATTAATAATTTTTGAATATTTTTGATTGATTTATGACAAGTCCATCTGTTCTCCCTATTTGCATAATAAGAATGTGGCAAAAACATAGCATAGCCATATGCACCTGTACTGATCAAGGATGGATGTTGGTTGACATGGGCTCATGGGTTAACCCTCAAAGTCATCACATCGCCTTTCTTTTGGACATGGAGGGAAGTGGTGGAAAGGAGGTCATCACACAAGTGAAGACCACAGTTATCTTTTCTGTTGGTTGCTTGTGTCCGGACTTCACATCTAGATTGAAGAGCAGTTCAGCTGATATCCGGAATTTGCCTAATTTTCCAAGGTGCTGCAGCAAGTCCTACAAAAGAGCCTGACATTTTTTACATCTAATCCGAGTATCAAAAAGATTGGGTAGCTTGCACAAAAGTTTCCCAATGTTCTAGAAAACTTCAAATGCCCCATCTGTGTCTCTGTTGGTCTGCCCCCATAGACCTTTAACTGATAACGACTAAATTGGTTAGATGTAGAGAGCCACAATCGATTGTCTGTGGAATATAATGACATTAAAGGTGTTGTCCCACAATCACTTTTTTCCAAATGCCCAGAACAGTTACAACATCTCTAAAGAGGCATTCATCCCCCGAAGAACTTATCATTTGTCCTCCATGTGTTTCACCTCTACTTTTCCCCTGGTGCCATTGTCATCCAGGAACAGATCGTGAGGCTGAGTTAATGAGGTCAAGAGGCTGCCTCGACCTTCTGAGAAACTACGGTTCCCAGAAGTTCTTTGGGTCTCCTTAATCTCCTTTGCTTATACCTTGGGTGACAGTTGTACACTTTCTTGGATGTGTCCCGCATAACTAGTCTAGCTTCTGCAATAAGTACAGAAAAAACATGCATATGCCTCTCACGGCACAGAAAGAAGATTTCCACAATAGAAGAATAGTGGACATCTACCAAGTATGCAGGACCTGTAGAAAGGGAACTACACACATTTATTCAACAAGATATACACAAGCCTCTTGTGGCGCCCCTGCGGGTTCAGTCGCCACAGAGGTACTGCATCTCACCCAGAGGTGTGGTATCTCACTCTCAGGTAAGGATAGAGTGCTGCCCGGGACCCTAACACCTGCATCCAACACTACACTACTCCTGTTATGATCTGCAACAAGTACTAAGTAAAGATAGGGGAAAGCTGTTCCCACAGTAAGACTAAGCTGAATCCCTACGATGTAGCGGGCTGCCTGTTCCTTATGAACAGACCCGCCTTAGTCCTCGGCTAGTCTGAACGAAGACCTATAGAGTTAAGGAAGGGATCCCTAAAAGAACTAAGGACTGGGACAAAAATGGGACACCTCCTAAACAGAAGTTGTTGCAGAACACAAAAAGACAAACTGACAAAATGTACTAAAGGTCCCAGAGGACCAAGCGAACTTGACAAAGAAAGGCACCGAAGCACCTGGCTAGAGAAACAGTCAAACACTGAAGTCCAGCACAGCCACAAGGGCGAAGGTGGAATATAAAGGCAGATAGTCAAGTGACCGAAAAACACAAGATGGATAAAACAAACAGGAGGGTTCTAACAGTACCCCCTCTTTTATGAGGATCCTCCGGATCCTCCAGGCCCAGGCCTATCCGGAAACCTCCTGTGGAAAGCTTTAACAAGCCTAGGAGCAGAGACATCATCCGTCCTTACCCAGGAGTTGTCTTCGGGACCAAAACCCTTCCAGGAGACAAGATACTGTAATCTCCTTCTATGCCATCTAGAATTCAAGATACGAGAAATTTCATATTCGCCGTCTTCCACCACAGGAGGAACTGTGACAGTGGCGTCCTTATCTGATACATCAGCCTTTTTCAACAAGGAAACATGAAACACAGGATTAATCTACCAGGAAGTAGGAACATCCAACCTAACAGCAGACAGGTTAACAACCTGAAGCACTTTAAATGGACCCACAAACTTAGGACCCAGTTTTTTAGAGGGAATCCTCAACCGCAGGTTCTTCGAGTACAACCAAACCATGTCACCCACAGTAAACAAAACCTCTTTATATTTCCTGTCAAAATACTTCTTGGACTTTTTGTTAGCCTCTTGAAGGTTGCAACGTACATTAGTCCAAACTCTCTCCAAATCACCGGAAAAATTCTCCTCCTCCGTCACCGCCGACCCCAAATTGGAGAATGAACCAAACGACAGATGTCTTCCAGTACAACATAAAAAAGGAGAACACCCAGCAGAGGAGGATGTATGATTGTTAAGAACAAAATCTGCGAGAGGCAGAAACTCAGACCACACCTCTTGATTGGCCGCCACAAAACAACGCAAAAACTGTTTAACATCCTGGGTCTTTCTTTCAGTCTGTCCATTAGACTCAGGATGATACCAAGACGAAAATGACAAATGGACTCCCAACCTGTCACAAAAATCATGCCAAAAGCGAGCCACAAACTGAGGTCCTCTATCAGAAACAATATCCGTGGGAACGCCATGGAGCTTGACAATCTCCTTAACAAATGCCTTAGCGAGTGTCTTGGCGCAGGGCAACTTAATGAATGGAACCAAATGACACATCTTACTAAAACGGTCCACAACCACCCAGATGACAGTAAAACCCTCGGACACAGGAAGATCAGTAATAAAATCCATTGTGAGATGCGTCCAAGGTGCACTAGACTAAGTCTCTTAGTCTCCGAAATTCCTGGATGACCTGCCAACGGAGACTCATGACACTCCACAAACAAATCTCTCCTAAAGACTCCTAAAGACTCTAGGCACGAACAACCCCCGAAGGGGAGTGTTAGATGGAGCATCATCTTGAGCTTTCAGAATCCCATTCACCAAAACGAAGTCCAATGCCGCCACCACAACTCCTTTCTGTAAAATGCTCTCCTCCTCCTCGGCACCGACTGCAGGAGAGAAGCTGCGAGATAAAGCATCGGCTTTAACATTCTTAGTACCAGGGATATAGGTAACAGAAAAATGAAACCGAGAAAAAAAAAGTGCCCACCTAGCTTGACGGGCATTCAAGCGCTTGGCAGCATCCAGATAGATCAAATTCTTATGATCTGTGAAAACCTGAATAGGAAATCTAGCGCCTTCCAAAAAATGACGCCAATGTTCAAACGCAAGTTTAATAGCCAGCAACTCCCGATTTCCAACATCATAATTCAGTTCGGTTTCCGAATTTTTTTTCGAAAAGAAGGCACAAGGATGTACTCCACCCTGTTCTTCTGAGACAAAACTGCTCCGACCCCCACCGATGAAGCATCGACCTCGACCAAAAAAGGCTTGGTCTCATCAGGCTGCATAAGGATAGGGACAGAGCTGAACCTCTATTTGAGATACTCAAATGCTTCAATAGTCTCAGTAGTCCGCTGGACCGTTTTCGCACCTTTCCTGGTGAGATCGGTTAGAGGTTTAGCAATTACAGAAAAATTCTTAATGAATTTCCTGTAATAATTGGCAAAACCCAAAAATCTCTGTATAGATTTCAAACCAATAGGCCTAGGCCATTCCTGCACAGCCTGAACCTTCACAGGGTCCATCTCAAAGCCCTCGCTGGAGACAATGTAGCCCAAAAAACTAATTTTCTGCACAGCGAAATCACATTTCTCCAGCTTAGCAAAGAGTGAATTATCACTCAATAACTGCAAAACTTCACGTACACTCTGCCAATGGGACTCTAGATCTGGTGAATAAATCAAAATGTCATCCAAATACACAACCACATTCTTACCAATCAAAGGTCTCAGAATGTCATTAATAAGGTTCTGAAAAAATGCAGGTGCATTGGTAAGACCAAAAGGCATTACCAGATTCTCAAAATGACTTACCGGAGTGTTGAAGGCAGTTTTCTATTCATCACCCTCCTTCACTCGTAACAAATTGTATGCCCCCCGGAGATCAATTTTGGAGAACCACTTGGCTCCCACTAACTGGTTAAACAAGTCAGAAATTAATGGCAATGGGTAGGAATTGCGTACGGTAATCTTATTAATTTCACGAAAATCCAGACATGGACGTAAACCGCCGTCCTTTTTTTTAACAAAGAAGAATCCAACTGCCACAGGCGACTTAGAAGGTCTAATGTGACCAGCAACCAGGCTAGTCTGTATGTACTCCTCCAAGGCCTTTCTTTCAGGGATAGTCAGATTAAACAAGCGACTTTTGGGAAGAGTAGCACCCGGAACAAACTCAATGGCGCAATCATAATCCCTATGAGGAGGTAAAACTTGCGAATCCTACTCTGAAAAAACCCTCCAAAAATCTTGAATAGGTACAGGTAATTCCCCTTTTTCCACCGCCGCAATGCGACCATTACAACATTTATCATAACACTTCGGACTCCAAGACTTAATCACATTAGTAGACCAGTCCAATAAAGGATTGTGCAGTTTTAACCAAGGCAATCCTAGAACAACTGGAGAGGGCAAATTATCCAAAACAACCAAGTCCAAAATTTCTTGGTGAACTCCATTGATAGTGAGGGGAAATGCAGCAGTCTTGTGAGTAATACATTTCAAAGGAGTGTTATCAATTGCAACCACAGAAATAGGTGATGACAAAGGTTTGGATTTCAATTTAAGGTTTTCCAAAAACCCTTTATCAATCACATTAAGTGTTGAACCACAATCCACAAATACCTGAAATTCAATCAAATCTCCCTGCAGAGTAGTACTCCCAGAAAGAAATACTCCTGCAGAGCATAAACAAGCTATACGGGCGTAACTGACCTTTTTTTTTTTCTTTACTTAAACGATGCTCACAATACTTAATCAAATGGTCAGCTTTACCACAATAAAGACACAATCCCTCGGCGAACCTCCGGTCTCTTTCCTGAGAGTGGAGTGACATCCCCCCAACCTTCATCGGTCCCCAGATTTTCTGGGGTCTAGGAACTGACATTACAGGAGTCTTTACCTCATTGAGCCTGCACCTCAGTCTCCTGTATATACAAACAGCTAACTGCATGGCATCCTGCAGAGTCTCAGGTGCAGAGAATGCAATTAGCAAATCCTTAACCCTTTCACTCAGACCAGCAAGAAATAAACATCTCAGTGTAGGATCATTCCACTTAACTTCTGAGGCCCATCTCCTGAAGTGTGTGCAATAATTTTCAACATCATCAGACCCCTGATTCAAATGTTTAAGTTCTGATTCAGCAGATGAGATTCGATCAGGATCGTCATATAATAGCCCCATAGCAGAAAAAAAATCTTCAACAGACCTTAAACACGGATCATTAGGCTGGAGAGAAAAGGCCCACCCCTGTGGGTCATTGCGCAAAAGTGACATAATAAAACCAATGCGCTGTGATTCATTCCCAGAGGATCTTGGTCTCAAACGAAAATATAACAAACGAACATTTTTAAAGGAAAAAAAATCTTGCTCTTTACCATAAAAAAACATCAGGCAGTCCTACCGTGGGTTCAACAAAATGCGCTCCAGAACAGCTACTCACGTGTTGCTGAAGCTCGGCCACCTCCAGAGACAATCCCTGCAGGCATTGAGCCAAATCCTGGACGGAAACCATACTGATCCCCGAATTTCTTTCCTTTTAGTTTTTTTTTTGGGGGGCTGGACTTACTGTTATGATCTGCAACATATACTAAGGAAAGATAGGGGAAAGCAGTCCCTACAGTAAGACTAAGCTGAATCCCTACGATGTAGCGGGCTGCCTGTTCCTTGTGAACAGACCCGCCTTAGTCCTCGACTAGTCTGAACGAATGACCTATAGAATTAAGGGAGGGATCCCTAAAAGAACTATGGACTGGGACAAAAATGGGACACCTCCTAAACAGAAGTTGTTGCAGAACACAAAAAGACAAACTGACAAAAATGTACTAAAGGTCCCAGAGGACCAAGCGAACTTGACAGAGAAAGGCACCGAAGCAGCAGGCTAGAGAAACAGTCAACCACTGAAGTCCAGCACAGCCAGAAGGGGGGAGCTGGAATATAAAGGCAGATGGTCACGTGACCGCAAAACACAAGATAGAAAAAACAAACAGGAGGGTTCTAACAACTCCAGACCAGCAGGAGGGGCAAGATGCGTCGCTTTCCTGCTGAGCCCTGTCCCTGGCTGGAGTGGGGGGAACCAAAGTAGGGGGAACCATGTAGTGGGTGTGGGGGCGGAGGAAGAAGTAGAGGGGAGCACTTGTTAGGAATAGTAAATAGAGAGAAGCCATCTTTAAAGGACAGGTCAGTCAGTCAGTGGAGTCTGAGAGGAGAAGTAGAGGGAGCAGGAGCTCTGTAGGAGCTCTGATCAGGAGGAGGAGGGCCTAGCCAGAGAGGCCCAGGACAGACTGAGGAGGAGAGGAGCAGGAGGAAGGCTCCAGCAACGAAGAAGGGATCCCAGGGGTATGGGCAGTGCTGGAGACCACCCGTACGCCCAAATCTGCCAGGCGGTGGAGGAATCGAGCCGCAGAGGGGACCGGCCCCTAATCAGTGAGAATTACAAAGTTCAACTGGAAACTGGAGACTTCTGAATTTTCAGGGTGCAGTTGCTACATCCGCACTCAAGTCGCCAAAAAGGTAACCACATAGGATCCAGGGAACTCCAGGTTGCCCAGAAAGATCCGAGGATACCGGCTTGGGATGTTGTTTGGCGAGGCGCAGGGCAAGAAGGGTGAGGGCCAGCGCAGGAAGACGGCTGAGAAGGGCATATAGAACAGGGTCCTGTCAGGCACTCTTGAAACACCTGGGAGTTTGCTGAACCCCTGCCTGGTGAACGCAGCGCGACGTGGGAGGTCGTAATTCGGAAAGTGCAACCTGAGGAACTTAACAACTGTGAGTAAAGCCTGAGGACTGCCCCCCACTGTCTCTGTGAAATTATTGCTGCGCCATCGCCCCCTGCACTACACTGCACCACGAGTGCTACAACATCTACACTGCGCTGGAGCTAAGCTCTACCTGTGGAGAGCTAAACCAACTCTGCTGCATTAACAACAGCTCCAGAGGATCTGCTCCGCAGCGGCGGCTCCCTTTAGCCGCATACCACAGGTGGCGTCACGAACTATATATAAAAACTATAAATCCCCTGTAAATATCTCCTTTTATTGACCGCCCTGGGTCACGGACTGGGTCACCGCCACTGTGACATCTCCCCTAGCAACAACCGGCCCGGCACTGAGTACCCCACGGCCCAGGGGGCGCGCCACTCTCACATGGGAATATTGGCGGAATTTGGATATCTTGAGTCTCTTTTGAAAATTGATTGTATGGTGAGAATAACCCTTTAATGGTATGCTATGGTTCTCTCCAGTGATGAGGAATGTACAAGAAACCTGAGATACCCAAACTGAGATATTTACCTCAATATGCCCTACATCTGGTGGCATCTGGTTTGCAGCCAGCAAACAGGTCAGGACACGTATTTTGCACCCTCTAACTCGTGAGCCGTGAGTCCCCTCCATCAGTCCACTTTTTAATCACTTATTCTCCAATCACATGAATTGTATTTTGAGGAAAATACTGATTTAATCAGAGTATGAAATTTGACCCCATAATTTTTCTGTGCTTTTTGCTGAAATCAAACATTCAATGTTAAAAATGAAAAGTTCTCATTGACTTTTTATAACATTTTTTATGTAACAATTATATTACCCGCGTCCTATTCCTAGCACTGTCCATAACTCTACCCCTCACCCTAGCCTTATTTTTAGCCCTAAGCCTAATTCTAGCCCTAACATTAAGCCTAAACCTTGCCCTAACCCTACTTAGGATTAGAATAAGTGTAAAATCATTAAACAGTTAGGCTATGCTCACACATCATGGGGTTTTTTTGGCGTAAATTTTCTGCAGAAAAACTTGATTTTCAAGGGGATTTTGTTCAGGATTTTTCTTGCAGTTTTGGTGCTTTTTTGATGCATTTTTGGTGCGTTTATTCAGCGTTTTTTTCACTGTCCTTCTGTCTCTTTTTATGCATGTACATAAAGTTCTGTGAAAAAAAACCCATTCTATCTTTGCATCAAAAACGCTGAAAAAACAGTGATATAAATTTTGATGCGTTTTTGATGCGTTTTTTTCACCACCCATTACCTTCTATGGGTGAAAAAACGCTGAAAAAACACTGAAAGAAGTGACATGCTCTATTTTCCAAAAAACAATGCAAGACACAAAATCCTGAACAAAAAAAAAACATGATTTGTGAACAGAGAATTTTGGTTTCTCATAGACTTTGCTGGTATTGCATAAAAAACTGCATAAAAAAACACCGAAAAAAACATGATGTGTGACCATAGCCTTATTAGTAATGCAGCGCACATGATTCTATGCTGTGTTCATTTATTAGCCTTTGCTATCTCCGTCGCTGCTAATGTAGAGCATAGCAGACCATGACAAACCCATCTTAAAGGGTTTATCCAAGACTATTATTTTATTTACTATGGGCCTAAAACTGTCAGGGAAGTAATTTCTAACTACCTGCCTGTTCTACCCAGCGCCAACACAGAGCGGTCATTAACCAATCCTGCCGGCGATGTAGTTTCTCCACATCAACAGACCAGGTCTTCCTCTTCTGGGCTGCTGTGTGGATGTCATGCTGATTGACAGCTGGCTCCCCGCAGTTAGACAGCAGGGAGACAGTTGTCAATCAACATGACATCGGCAGTCACACCCCATCAACAGAGCTGAGTGGAAGAGAAGCCGCTGTTCTGTTGACGTGACGTCAACGGAAGCCGATGACCGCTCTGTGCCGATGGAGATCGGCGCCGGGCACAACAGGCAGGTAGGTAGCAACTTGCTGCTTGTTAGTACTTAAGCCCTTAGTAAAAAAAAAATATATATAGTCCCCCATAACCCCTTAAAGTGTTGTGCTCTGGATAGACAGTGCTAGGTGGGCAATCAATGCGCTGCTCATTAGAAGCGGCGTTTGCTAGCACCGCTCTTTGACAGTGAAGACGGTCAATATTTGTGCCTCAATAGAACTTTGACGCTTGGGGAAACTGCTCCTCTGGACCTATCATGTTATGCTACAGCCTGCAGTAATGCTAGTAAAGAACTTTAGATATCCAATGTGAGATATTTACTTAATAGTAGCCCACCCTATAGCCTTCTTAATAGTGGTCTATGGTCTTCAATAAGCCCTCAATGTTTCTCAATGTCAAGAACAATGCAAAGAACCTAAGATCCCCAAAATGAGATATCTACCTCAATATGCCCCATAGCCATATTAATGTTTTTACATGGTATTTTATTAAGCACTCAATGGTTCTCAATGTCAAAAATAGTACAAGGAACCTCTGATACCCAAAGTGAGATGTCTACCTACAGTGGGTACAGAAAGTATTCAGATCCCTTTAAATTTTTCACTCTTTGTTTCATTGCAGCCATTTGGTAAATTCTAAAAAGTTCATTTTTTTCTCATTAAAGTACACTCTGCACCCCATCTTGACTGAAAAAAAACAGAATGTTTTTGCTAATTTATTAAAAAAGAAAAACTAAAATATCATATGGTCATGAGTATTCAGACCATTTGCTCAGACACTCATACTTAAGTCACATGCTGTCCATTTCCTTGTGATCCTCCTTGAGATGGTTCTACTCCTTCATTGGAGTCCAGCTGTCTTTAATTAAACTGATAGAACTTGATTTGGAAAGGCACACACCTGTCTATATAAGACCTCACAGCTCACAGAGCATGTCAAACCAAATTAGAATCATGAGCTCAAAATGAACTGCCCAAGGATCTCAGAGACAGAATTGTGGCAAGGCACAGATCTGGCCAAGGTTACAAAAGAATTTCTGCATTACTCAAGGTTCCTAAGAGCTAAGTGGCCTCCATAATCCTTAAATGGAAGAAGTTTGGGACCACCAGAAGTCTTCCTAGACCTGGCGTCCAGCCAAACTGAGCAATCGTGGGAGAAGAGCATTGGTGAGAGAGGTAAAGAAGAACCCCAAGATCACTGTGGCTAAGCTCCAGAGATGCAGTAGGGAGATGGGAGAAAGTTCCACAAAGTCAACTATCACTGCAGCCCTCCACCATTCGGGCCTTTATGGCAGAGTGGCCCGACGGAAGTCTCCCCTCAGTGCAAGACATATGAAAGCCCACATAGAGTTTGCTCAAAAACACATGAAGGACTCCCAGACTATGAGAAATAAGATTCTCTGGTCTGATGAGACGAAGACAGAATTTTTTGGTGATAATTCTAAGCGGTGTGTGTGGAGAAAACCAGGCACTACTGATCATCTGCCCAATACAATCCCAACAGTGAAACATGGTGGTGGCAGCATCATGCTATGGGGGTGTTTTTCAGCTGCAGGGACAGGACGACTGGTTGCAATTGAAGGAAACATGAATGTGGCCAAGTACAGAGATATCCTGGATGAAAACCTCTTCCAGAGTGCTCTGGACCTCAGACTTGGCCGAAGGTTCATCTTCCAACAAGACAATGACCCTAAGCACACAGCTAAAATAATAGAGGAGTGGCTTCAGAACAACTCTGTGACCATTCTTGACCGGCCCAGCCAGAGCCCTGACCTAAACCCAATTGAGCACCTCTGGAGAGACCTGAAAATGGCTGTCCACCAACGTTCACCATCCAACCTGACGGAACTGGAGAGGATCTGCAAGGAAGAATGGCAGAGGATCCCCAAATCCAGGTGTGAAAAACTTGTTGCATCATTCCCAAGAAGACTCATGGCTGTACTAGCTCAAAGGGGTTGCTTCTAATCAATACTGAGCAAAGGGTCTGAATACTTATGACCATGTGATATTTCAGTTTTTCTTTTTAAATAAATTTGCAAAAATTTCTACATTTCTGGGGTTTTTCAGACAAGATGGGGTGCAGAGTGTACTTTAATGAGAAAAAAATGAACTTTTTAGAATTTACCAAATGGCTGCAATGAAACAAGGAGTGAAAAATGTAAAGGGGTCTGAATACTTTCTGTACTCACTATAAATACATCCTATAGCAGCTACAGTATGCTAGGAGTTGTAGCTCCAGAACAGCAGGAGAGCCACAGTTTGCAGACCATAAAGTTATGTTTTGTTCATAAAATGTAATTTCTACCTATTCATTTGCACTCTCTGAGACTAGGAGTTATTATATATAACACAAACTATTTACTCTTAATAATCGTAACCAGTTAGAGAACACGATGTCCACTTCAAAGATACTTTATGAGAAAGGTAAAAGAAAGAGACAAAGAATACGATTATGTACATTACTTACCATCACATCTAAGCAGGATTCCCTTTACATAACGTCCTTGTGTTTTTAGCAGGTACTAAGAAGAATCACCTCCACCACTTCCACCTTCTCAAAAACATAATGTGTGCTCCATGGGGCATTGAAACGGGAAGTTCCTACACAATGAAAGAAATACTACATGACGTGGTTATTTGTCCTTTAAGTTGTTGTTGCCTTACACCAACCCTTATCCTTCAAAGAAAGACACCAGACTGTCGTAAGCCTATGTCATTAACGCACGGCCATCCTGGTAGAGACAGGGGCTTGCAGGGATTACTGAGATCTGTGCACATTTCACCGTCTGTAATTTCGTCAGTCACCAGTGTAGTACAGGGTCCACTGCAAATATTGTTGACCTTCTACATTTCTGGTTGAGTGGGTTTGACTAGACTCAGGTACAAGCCTGTTTACTGAGAGTAGCAATTGATCTTGAAGTTATGTGGTCCCCTCGGGAATTCCATACTTTGCACCAGACCTCAGTGTACTATGCAGTACGTCCTACTTGGCGCATGCAAAGTTTAAGCCAATATTGACATTACAGGTTATGATAAATTTAAATGAGAAAAGCCCCGGGCAACATAGAACAGGTGACTTTTTTTTTAGTTTTTCCGCTAGCTTTTGTGTGTCTGTATGACACGGTGACGCAGTTGACTTTCATTCCTGATGGTCGGTGACCTGTAAGGTAAACATGTCTGTAGCGCTTCTTATCATACATATTTAAAATTCTGGAAAAAATGCAGGTAATCCATGTCAGACGTATTTGGTTGCGTTATTGTAAGCTGTGAGGTCACTGATGAAAATAGACTCGGAGTCTGTCTGATGTAGAAGAGTGCATAGCAAGATCATCTCTAGTAGGATTTCCCTAAAGGAACTCCTGAAATCCAGTATCTATCTGGGGAACTTTGAGCTCATCAAAGAACAAGTCCACCATTAATTGGTGTGCATAAGACGTATCATAGATACTGTGGGAACGGAAAGTATTCAGACCCCTTTAAACCCTTCGCAACCCTGGGATTTTCCGTTTTTGCATTTTAATTTTTTGCTCTCCTTGTTCCCAGAGCCATAGCGTTTTTATTTTTTGGTCAATATAGCCATGTGAGGGCTTATTTTTTGCGGGACGAGTTGTACTTTTGAACGACATTACTGGTTTTACCATATCGTGTACAGGAAAACGGGAAAAAAATTCCAAGTGCGGTGAAATTTCAAAAAAAGTGCAATACCACAGATGTTTTTTTTTATTTTTTTTTACCACGTTCACTGAATGCTAAAACTGCCATTCTTATTCTCCAGGTCATTACGAGTTTGTAGACACCAAAGATGTATAGGTTCTTTTTTATAGAAAAAAAATTCCAAAGTTTGCTAAAAAAAAAAAAAATGGCGCCATTTTCCAAAACCCGTAGCGTCTCCATTCTTTGGTTGGATCTGGGGCCAGGTGAGGGTTTATTCTTTGTGTGCCGAGCTGAAGTTTTTATAGATACCATTTTGGGGTAGATCCGAAGTTTTGATTGCCCGTTATTGCATTTTATTGCAATGTTGCGGCAACATTCTCTTCCAGAATGCTCTGGACCTCAGACTTGGCCGAAGGTTCATCTTCCAACAAGACAATGACCCTAAGCACACAGCTAAAATAACAAAGGAGTGGCTTCAGAACAACTCTGTAACCATTCTTGACGGCCCAGCCAGAGCCCTGGCCTAAACCCAATTGAGCATCTCTGGAGAGACCTGAAAATGGCTTTCCACCAACGTTCACCATCCAACCTGATGGAACTGGAGAGGATCTGCAAGGCAGAATGGCAGAGGATCCCCAAATCCAGGTGTGAAACACTTGTTGCATCATTCCCAAGAAGACTCATGACTGTACTAGCTCAAAAGGGTGCTTCTACTCAATACTGCGCAAAGGGTCTGAATACTTATGACCATGTGATATTTCAGTTTTTCTTTTTTAATAAATTTGCAAAAATTTCTACAATTCTGTTTTTTTTCAGTCAAGATGGGGTGCAGAGTGTACTTTAATGAGAAAAAAATTAACTTTTTAGAATTTACCAAATGGCTGCAATGAAACATTATGAAATATGTGGCCCATTATTATGTCAAAGCTTAGGCCTATCAGGGAATACTCTAATACTCTTATGGGTCGGTCCAACCCTAGGCAAGTTCTTGCTGCATTCTAATCCTGTTTTTTTTTTCATTTTCCCTGCTGCTTTCGAAATGAAGATATATGTATAGGTATTTGCATGTTATATTTGAAGATCTTCATGTGCCCTCCCAATGACAAAGGACCAATTATATTTGCAGTGGCAAGTAGAGATGGGCGAACCCCAGGATGTTTGGGTCTGGCAAGTTCGGTCGAACGCCGAACAGTTTATTAAAAGTTTGGGTTCGGGTACCAGAACAGTACATGAACCCGAACCCAGACCCCATTCACATGAATGGGGGGATTGAACATCCAGTGTTTGCCACTGCCTCTGATCAGCGGTAAGATCATTGCCACCCGTCAGAAAGTTGTGGTTCCTACGCTGTCAGATGACAGCGTGGGAATAGGGGGCCCAAACATAGGGTGTTTGCCACACTGTAATGTGCATGACAGCATGGCAAACACTGCCTCTGATTGGCGATAAGATTAATACCACCAGTCAGAGAGCGGTGATTCCCACGCTGTCAGATGACAGCATGAGCCCACAGCTGTGACCAGAGGAAAAAAGTTAACCTCCTGTCACAGTCTTCGGCAGATGGGACTACTACACCCATCAGCCTACATCTGCTGTCACTGTTATGGGTGTACTCATCGATGATGGGTGTACTCATATGCCGGAGCTGGCGCCTGAGCTATAAATAAATACATTTATTTGAAATAAAAGAAGCACACTTTTACTTTTTTATTTAAAAATAATAAACTCAGTTATACTCACCTAACACCCATTCCATTGAAGTCCTGGTCTCCTGTAAGAAAACAAAAATAAAAGACAACCATATCCCTCACCTGTCTGGCATTCTGTCCCAAACCATAATCCATGTCTGGGATAAATACAGTTAGGGCCATATATATTTGGACCTGGCATGTCACTCTAAGTCTCCTCCTACTGGCATGCCAGACCTGGCATGTCACTCTAAGTCTCCTCCTACTGGCATGCCAGACCTGGCATGTCACTCTAAGTCTCCTTATACTGGCATGCCAGACCTGGCATGTCACTCTAAGTCTCGGACTGGCATGCCAGACCTGGCATGTCACTCTAAGTCTCCTCATACTGGCATGCCAGACCTGGCATGTCACTCTAAGTCTCCTCCTACTGGCATGCCAGACCTGGCATGTCACTCTAAGTCTCCTCCCACTGGCATGCCAGACCGGGCATGTCACTCTAAGTCTCCTCACACTGGCATGAAAGACCTGGCATGTCACTCTAAGTCTCATACTGGCATGCCAGACCTGGCATGTCACTCTAAGTCTCCTCATACTGGCATGCCAGATCTGGCATGTCACTCTAAGTCTTCTCATACTGGCATGCCAGACCTGGCATACAACTCTAAGTCTCATCATACTGGCATGCCAGACCTGGCATGTCACTCTCCACAAGGAGAAACCTTAATCCTTAGATTGCTATGCATTGCTACTTTTTAGGCCTTTTTAGTTGCTGATTGGTTGCATTATGGAAAAGGCAGTGTTTGAATGATATTCACTGAGGTTGTAGTCTGGAGTTGTGATATTTGTAAGGCTGACGGAGCATGACAGGCTGCTAATCTATCACATATGTCATGAAAGCTGCTGTCGTCACAATTCCAACAGGACGGAGGTGGTGACTGTCAGCCGAGCCCTGCACAATATTTGTGGTTTCTAACATTGGGATACTGTGCTTGGTTGTCCTTATAGACAATGTGATGTATCATTTGGGCTTTAGGTGATGTTACTGGTCACTAATATGTATTATTATTATTATCATTATTATTATTACTTTATATATTTATTTCATAGCATAAAGAACTTAAAGGAATGCTTGCACTGATTAATATAAATAAAAAATAAAAAATGTATATAAAGAATTATACTTTTGCATACAGATTCATACAACTACATCTATGTACAAACATATACACTTGCATATATTTACATGCACCCACACCTACAGTTAGGTCCATATATATTTGGACAGAGACAACATTTTTCTAATTTTGGTTCTAGACATTACCACAATGAATTTTAAACAAAACAATTCAGATGCAGTTGAAGTTCAGACTTTCAGCTTTCATTTGAGGGTATCCACATTAAAATTGGATGAAGGGTTTAGGAGTTTCAGCTCCTTAACATGTGCCACCCTGTTTTTAAAGGGACCAAAAGTAATTAGACAGATTAAATAATTGTAAATAAAATGTTCATTTCTAGTACTTGGTTGAAAACCCTTTGTTGGCAATGACTGCCTGAAGTCTTGAACTCATGGACATCACCAGACGCTGTGTTTCCTCCTTTTTGATGCTCTGCCAGGCCTTCACTGCGGTGGTTTTCAGTTGCTGTTTGTTTGTGGGCCTTTCTGTCTGAAGTTTAGTCTTTAACAAGTGAAATGCATGCTCAATTGGGTTGAAATCAGGTGACTGACTTGGCCATTCAAGAATATTCCACTTCTTTGCTTTAATAAACTCCTGGGTTGCTTTGGCTTTATGTTTTAGGTCATTGTCCATCTGTAGTATGAAACGACGACCAATCAGTTTGGCTGCATTTGGCTGGATCTGAGCACACAGTATGGCTCTGAAGACATCAGAATTCATTCGGCTGCTTCTGTCCTGTGTCACATCATCCATAAACACTAGTGACCCAGTGCCACTGGCAGCCATGCATGCCCAAGTCATCACACTGCCTCCGCCGTGTTTTACAGATGATGTGGTATGCTTTGGATCATGAGCTGTACCACGCCTTTGCCATACTTTTCTCTTTCCATCATTCTGGTAGAGGTTGATCTTGGTTTCATCTGTCCAAAGAATGTTCTTCCAGAACTGTGCTGGATATTTTTAGATGTTTTTTAGCAAAGTCCAGTCTAGCCTTTTTATTCTTGATGCTTATGAGTGGCTTGCACCGTGCAGTGAACCCTTTGTTGTAAGGCAGCGCTACTTATTATCTTGGGGAATACTCGCTTTGCTGCGTCAATCAATGCACACCAGCAACTACTTTGCCGTTTTTCACAATCCACAGTTTATTACACGTCATAAACCGTATTTCCCATACAACATGTCCACGAGCCCAAGTGGCAGACCGGACAACTTGGCTTTAATTACAGCCTCCCGCAAGGTAATAAAACAATGTCCATGAAAATGTCCATAACATAAAGAGTATTACCTTTATCGGCTTTCAGCTGCTTTTAGTCCGCCACCACTGTGACTCTAAGGCTTGACCACACGTGGTCTCCAGCCCTCCACCCCTTAAGGCTTACTGGCGTATTTCACATACCCAGGCTTCACCCTCCAGGACGCTTGTGTGGCACTCCGAGGCTTACTGGCATCCCACACACACACACACAGGGATCCAGGCTTCACCTCCACCGGAGTCCACCAGGCCTCACCATGCCTCCCACGAGCGGTGTTCCCCCCATACACACAGGGAGCAGCCTCGTGTCTCTCACACGGTGCCCACACAGGAGCTCCCAACACACAGGAACTCCTACACACCGGAACACACCCACACAGGAACACACAGGGTTTTTATATCTTGCAGCACACATGCACACATCCACAGATAGAACCTTAACTGATGTCAGAGTCATGTGTCCACACCCTCTGGTGCATAAGGACCTGTGTGATGTCACAGTCATGTGACCCATCAATTAAAGGGGAAGGTACATGGTCATTCAAACACACTGAACCATTAAAGGGATGTCTGCTACATCACATATTCCCCCCTCTGTTCAAACTTGTGGGGTTGAACACATAATATATAAAACAGTCTATATCCCACAGTTCACACTGAGACCATGCACTTGACCCTTGCATTGTCCAGCCCCTGGAACATTAAACATTGACATTAGCCCACTCCTTAGGGATCTACCATCTGTCAATGTCATCGACTCCGTCAAGTCACATTTCCGGGTCGTAAACTTGTCAGACTTCCCTCGCTCCCAGCGGCTCCCCCGCTCCCAGCGGTCAGTCGAAACCCTACCAGGTCTCCCCCGCTCCCAGCGGTCAATACAACAGTGTGACTCCACATAGTTCTGTCCTCTATTGGGTCGATTGTATGGGCCACTCAACCCTGAGTCACTGGAGGTCTCACTACCTCCAAACCCACTCCCAGGACATCTTGAAAGGTCCCTAACCTCAGCTTCTCTGATACTTAGGGAGCCCTTTCTCTGTCTGGTCTCACACTTTCTAGACGGCTGCCATCTTCTGCTGCTCAGATGATGCCGTCTATTCACTCGCAGTCTAGCGAGATTCAGCTTTTCCACCTCTCGCAGGTAGGTCACTCGGTACCCCACCAGCATGCTCATATCTGCAAGACTTTCTTCCGTTCCTACAGCGTAGAACGACACCATGCCGTCTTCATCCGGCATCCAGTCCCGACGATCACGTGGACTGCTTACTTTTACCACACCAGACTTCTTCACCATCATCTGCATGGCTCGGCCATTTCTCCCAATGAGCTCTCTTACCAGAACACGAGGCACCCGGATGACCTCTTCCCGCAGACTGTGAGCCTTTCTCATCAGCTCCAGTTGTCTAGCGGCTTGCTCCGTCTTCAACCGGAGAAACCGCTTCGTGCAAATACATCGCCAATGTATGTCACTCAGGATCGCCACCCTCTTCACTGTGACTTCAGTCGTGGACAGGACCACCAGCTGTCTAGCCTCTGAGGTCAAGTACACCTTACAGGCTCCCACGGCCTTCTTAAACTCCTCATGCACGAACTCACGGGTGCATTCTTCCCTCAAGTCCTCGGGTACATCTACAAGGCACTTGTACCGAGACGTTTCGGTCTCACCAGTGGTTTCCAGACGATCAACCAGCTCAGGTTTCAGGGACAACTGACTGCCAGCTTCTTCACCCTGGATGCTTCCCCTGAGCTGACTCACAGCTACAACTTCACAACTTTTCGTCTTGACCATCTCCACTTCACCTTTATCTTCCGTTACCCTACTCTTAGCTCTCCTCAGGTCCACCTTCTCATGGTCTAAGGGAGTAAGTGCAACTTGTTTGCCTTTTCCCTTCTCCAAGGAGACCTCGTTCACCACGTGACACTTTGCTAGGCGACCTTTGAGCTCTAAAACTTCTCCTTCCAGCTCAGTTACTCGCCTCTCAGCAGTCCATCTCTGAAGCTCTTCCTGCTTCAACTGCTCTTCCAGCAGCAGAGCTCTCTCAGACCTCTCCGTCTCCAATGCGCCCACTCGGCTCTCAATAGCCAGTCTCTCACGCTTCTGTTGCGTCCACTGGGCTTGTAACAACTCCTTGAGCTGCTTGATCTCGGCTCCGACATCCACCGAATCCTCCGAGCCCACATCACTCGAGGAGGTATCTGCTTCATACCTCCCATCACCAGCGGTCAACTCCTGGCCCTGGTCTGTGGCTTTTCCGATGGACTCCTCCATCTTCTCTCACTCAGCTTCCATCTTGCTGACTGTTTCCTTAAGGTACGTCTCCGCCTTCTGGAGAGTATCACAGGACATCGGTAGCTCCTTCACTTGAGCTTCCAGATCTAGGGTCTTTCCCCGGAGATCATCATTCTCCTCACGGATATCTTGCAGAGTGGTCTCAACCACTTGGCGCTCTTGCTCTGCATCCGCCTTACCCTCCTCTAGTTTTTCTTTAACCTTGAGGAGGTCCTCATAATCTCTCCTAATCTGTTTCAGTTCCTCACTGAACCTTTCATGCCTCTTTTCTGCCTCATGGTCGTGAGCAGACACTTCAGCTTCTATTGCTTCCTTAAGGGCGGATAGCTCCTGGTCTCGCTGGTACAGAGAGTCCTCCAGACGCTCCTTCTCCTGCATTAGAGGCTTTACTTGGTCCTGGAACTGCTGCAGCTCCCTCATGAGTTCATCATACTCCTTTTTAGATTTACACAGCTCCTGGTTGAACTGTTCGCGCAGTCGTTCTAGTTCCTGATCACATCCAGAAACTCCATCCTGCCGCGTCTCCTTCTCAAGCTTCAACTGCAAAACCTCTTCCTTGATTTTGCGGTGATCCTCCTTAATTGCGTGGAACATCTCCTTCCACTGGACAACTTCCTCGTTGCTTTCCTTTAGACTTCGCTGTAAGTCCTTCACAACCTGGTATACCCTCTGCCGTTCAGACTCCAGGCTCCGCTGGTCTGAGGACACGTTCTCCAGGTCCGTCACCTCCTCTTCTGCCTCTGAAGGAGGATCCACCCTTGTAACAATGGCACACACCATTACATTTTCTTTATTTTCACTTTTAGTCAAGACTACAGGAGCAACCTTTTTGTGGCCCTTGCGCCGTGTACGCGAGGTTGACTTTCTCACCTCATCTATCCCCTCCTGACTGACCTCTCCTTCTACTTCCGTAGTGTCACCGTTAGCTACGGGGTCTGTGTCACTCCCCATGATGTTGTGGACTACCAAGTCACCTCCCACTTTGACTTCACCCCCTTCCACTGGAGCTACCCCGTTCTCAACGGTCAAATTGTCATTTCTAGGAGGTACCAACCCACCATCATCAACAATTTCCAGTTTTTTATGTAGCACCCTGAGGATTCGGCTGCTGCAGGGGTATTACACCTCAAGCCAGAGGTGTGATATTCCACTCCCGGGTAAGGATGGAGTGTGGAACTGAGCTCAGAAAGCTGCATGCACTACACACATCCCATTTCCGAGGAACAGACCAACGGTACTCCCACTTAGAAATGTGCAGGTACGACCGAGTCTGTTCCTGGCTGGAGTGGGAGGGGGGTGGTACATCCCAGTAGTGTAGGGGCAGATAGGGGGAGCAGCCTGGGTAAAGATAGGAGCTCATTGGGTGCTGGTCACCTGAGCTCACACATAGAGGGAGTATATAAGGTGGGAACCATCTTAGATCAGGGTCAGTCTGTCAGTCTTTTGTCAGAGCAGAGCAGAGGAAGAGAGCAGAAGAGCAGAGCAGCCCCAGAGCAGGAGTGAGAGAGGAGAAAGAAAGACCCAGAGGGGGAGAAAGAAGGAACTCTGAGAACCCAAACTAAATCAAAGGGTGAAGAGTTGGCAACAGGGTACCGGATCCCAGCTGGCAGAGGCTACAGCACACCTTAGCCAGAGACCGGAGGTCGTGGGCAGGATCTGCCACGATCACCCACTAAATCCACCCGGAAGGCATACCACGAATAGGGTCAGGAAAGCCAGAGAAGGTTTTGCCAACAAGAGGCCCGAGGGAGCCGGACATAGGTGGATCCCTGGTGGGGAAGGCCAGAGACGAGGACAGGTCAGAACGGGAGCTCAGAACCACGCTCCAGAACTACTTGGGGGTTGGCCGAGTCCAGGACCTGGTGGACGCAGCACGGCTCGGGTGGTCACTCAAGGCCGGAGTGACCGGAACATCTGCAGTAAGTAAAGAACCCTGAACTGCACAACCCGACTCTGTCTCTGATTACCATCATCCCTGCACTTCCACAACCACCATCCTCTGCACCTGACCCCCTGAGGCTATACCCCTCCCGTTGGGGGTTATACTACCTAAGCTGCACAAACACCATCAGTCTCAGTGGACCCTGCTGCAGCGGCGGCCGAAGTGACCGCAATTCAACGGGTGGCGTAGTCGACATAAAGAACATCCAGTAACATCATAGGACTGCCACACACTGAGCTTGACACCCTGGGCACGGACCGGGTCACAGCCACTCGGAGACTACAACCCCCATCTGATCCGGCTCCGGGTATTCCCCTAAAGAATATGGCCCAGGGGGCGCATCATTTACACTCCACACTCTTGTGAAAAACCGCCCCTTTTTAGACTCCGCCCCCTTTTTAACAACCACACCTGTAAGGGAATTTTTACAAAAAACATCAGCGACAGTCTTAGGACTCAGTTCACAAGACCTCTTACCACCTCCCCGGGCACTCTGGGACAACACGGGCGCCCCCGGAGAGTCCATAGAATGGTCCACTGCCGCCATTCTATACGGTGCCCACAGCTCCTGCGGTTCCCGCACCATGTCCAGTAACAGTTTCTCAAATACCTGTTCCGGTCCCAACCGGCCCTTCAAACGCTCAATAGCTCCAGACACCTCTGTTGCTTTGCTCACAGCCATCACGGTACACTGCTCACACTTGAACTTCACCGCTCTCCCCGAAAAAATTTTCGTGGCCCCGCCGAGCCACCGCAACACAGGACTTGAGTGCGATGTTAATCTTCGCAACCCCGCCGAGTTGAAGCAAGATGCTTTAACTTCGTGAGCCCCGCCGAGCCACAGCAAACCAGGTTTGAGTGCGACAACGACCTTCACAACCCCGCCGAGTTGTAGCCAGATGCTCCACCACACTCGTCGACCTGTACAGTTGCTCCCAGCAACCAGACTGCAATTGTCCCTAGCAACCAGACTGCAGAGTGCCCCTAGCATCCAGACTGCAGCTGCCCGCACTCTCAAACCACATGTAAGGCAGCGCTACTTATTATCCTGGGGGATACTTGCTTTGCTGCGTCAATCAATGCACACCAGCAACTACTTTGCCATTTTTCACAATCCACAGTTAGGACCTCAACTGATGTCAGAGTCATGTGTCCACACCCTCTGTTTGCATAAGGACCTGTGTGATGTCACGGTCATGTGACCCGTCAATTAAAGGGGAAGGTACATGGTCATTCAAACACACTGAACCATTAAAGGGATGTCTGCTACATCACACTGTATTTACTTTCATGCAGTCTTCTCTTTATGGTAGATTTGGATATTGATACGCCTACCTCCTGGAGAGTGTTGTTCACTTGGTTGGCTGTTGTGAAGGGGTTTCTCTTCACCATGGAGATTATTCTGCGATCATCCACCACTGTTGTCTTCCGTGGGCGCCCAGGTATTTTTGCATTGATGAGTTCACCAGTGCTTTCTTTCTTTCTCAGGATGTACCAAACTGTAGATTTTGCCACTCCTAATATTGTAGCAATTTCTCGGATGGGTTTTTTCTGTTTTTGCAGCTTAATGATGGCTTGTTTCACCTGCATGGAGAGCTCCTTTGACCGCATGTTTACTTCACACCAAAACCTTCCAAATGCAAGCACCACACCTCAAATCAACTCCAGGCCTTTTATCTGCTTAATTGAGAATGACATAACGAAGGGATTGCCCACACCTGTGCATGAAATAGCCTTGGAGTCAATTGTCCAATTACTTTTGATCCCTTTAAAAACAGGGTGGCACATGTTAAGAAGTTGAAACTCCTAAACCCTTCATCCAATTTTAATGTGAATACCCTCAAATGAAAGCTGAAAGTCTGAACTTCAACTGCATCTGAATTGTTTTGTTTAAAATTCATTGTGGTAATGTCTAGAACCAAAATTAGAAAAATGTTACCTCAGCACCTCTGGTATCTCCAGTATTAGATCAGATAGACAGGGTGGACAGCATTGTGAACAGCCTCTTCTTGCCTTAGCATCAGTGGTGTATCTAGTATTAGATCAGATAGACAGTGTGGACAGCAGTGTCAGCATCCTTTTCTTACCTTAGCACTCCTGGTATTTCCAGTATTTGATCAGATAGGGTAGATATCTGTGTGAGCAGCCTCTTCTTACCTCTGCACCCCTGGTATCTCCAGTATTAGATCAGATACACAGGGTGGACAGTAGTATTAGCAGCCTCTTCTTATATCAGTATCCTTGGTATCTCCAGCATTAGAGAAGATAGAAAAGGTGGACAGCAGTGTGAGTAGCCTATTCTTACCTCAACACCTCTGGTATTGCTTGTATTATATCATATAGACTAGTGGACAGCAGTGTAAGCAGTCTCTTCTTACCTCAGTACTCTTGGTATCTCTAGCAGTAGATCAGATAGACAGGGTGGACAGCAGTTTGAACAGCATCTTCTTACCTCAGCACTCCTGATAGCTCTAGCAATAGATCAGATAACATGGGTGAACAGCAGCGTGAGCAGTCTTTTCTTACTTCAGCACCCCTGGTATCTCTAGCAGTAGATCAGATAGACAGGGTGGACAGCAGAGTGAACAGCCTCTTCTTACCTCAGCACTACTAGTATTTCTAATATTAGGTCAGATAGACAGGGTGGGCAGCAGTGTGAACAGCATCTTCTCACCTCAGCATGCCTTAGGCTATGTGCCCACGATGCAGAAATGCTCCGGATATTTCCTGAGCGTTTCTGCATCTCCCTGGCAGAAAAAACGCATGCGGATTGTACATGTGGATTGTACATGTGTTTTTCCTGCCAGGGACATGCGGATGTGAAGCGTTCTTCACTTGCATTTCCGCATGCGGGTTGACAAGCGCTTTCCAAGCGATTTTTAGCATCACCTGGAAAGTGCTTGTCAACTTGGTCACACTATATAAATCCATGCAACCGGCATGGATTTATATAGTGTGACCGCAAAAGAATGGTTAAAAATAAAAAAATAAATCTATACTTACCTTCCGATGGCCCCCAGAGTCTTGCTTCGTTCCGTCCTGGCTTGCGGGCAGATCGCAGTACACTGCACTGAAGGACCTGCCGTTACATGACTATGACGTCAGCACAGGTCCTTCAGTCCACCGCGATCTGCCGGCATGGGAGGATGAGCGCAGCAGGGGCCGTCAGAAGGTAAGTATAATATTTATTTTTTATTTTATTCTTTTCTTTACAGGTTCTATGGTACCCAAGTCCGGAGGAGAGTCTCCTGTCCTCCACGCCCGGGTACCATCCGCACATTGAAACGCGTGGAATGCGCATCTACATATGCAGTGATGCGTAATCCATGTGTTCCAATGCAAGTCAATTTGTCTTTGTCCAAATATATATGGACCTAACTGTAGTTTTCAACCTGGATGGTGCCAAAATGAGTTAACATGAGAAAGTCCATGTTCAGGGTCCGTGCCCGTACACTAGGTGCTCGGTATGGACCCCGAAATTTACTGTTCAGATCCGCCTATCTCTAGTGGCAAGCTCTGCTTCTGTGACCTGAAGATAGCTTGACAATATATGAAGCATAGGCTGTCTCCAGGTCACAGCAGCCACTCATCATTGAGAATAACAGGTTGGACAGCAGTGTAAGCAGCCTCTTCTTATCTCAGCACCCATGGCATCTAAAGTATTAGATCAGATAGACAGGGTGGGCAGTAGTGTGAGCAACCTCTTCTTACCTCAGCATCGCTGGTGTTTTCAGTATTAGATTAGATAGACAGTGTGGACAGTAGTGTGAGCAGCCTCTTCTTACCTTAGCACTCCTGGTATTTCCAGTATTTGATCAGATAGGGTAGAAAGTTGTGAGAGCAGGCTCTTCTTACCTCAGCACCTCTGGTATCTCCAGTATTAGATCAGATAGACAGGGTGGACAGCATTGTGAACAGCCTCTTCTTGCCTTAGCATCAGTGGTGTATCTAGTATTAGATCAGATAGACAGTGTGGACAGCAGTGTCAGCATCCTTTTCTTACCTTAGCACTCCTGGTATTTCCAGTATTTGATCAGATAGGGTAGATATCTGTGTGAGCAGCCTCTTCTTACCTCTGCACCCCTGGTATCTCCAGTATTAGATCAGATACACAGGGTGGACAGTAGTATTAGCAGCCTCTTCTTATATCAGTATCCTTGGTATCTCCAGCATTAGAGAAGATAGAAAAGGTGGACAGCAGTGTGAGTAGCCTATTCTTACCTCAACACCTCTGGTATTGCTTGTATTATATCATATAGACTAGTGGACAGCAGTGTAAGCAGTCTCTTCTTACCTCAGTACTCTTGGTATCTCTAGCAGTAGATCAGATAGACAGGGTGGACAGCAGTTTGAACAGCATCTTCTTACCTCAGCACTCCTGATAGCTCTAGCAATAGATCAGATAACATGGGTGAACAGCAGCGTGAGCAGTCTTTTCTTACTTCAGCACCCCTGGTATCTCTAGCAGTAGATCAGATAGACAGGGTGGACAGCAGAGTGAACAGCCTCTTCTTACCTCAGCACTACTAGTATTTCTAATATTAGGTCAGATAGACAGGGTGGGCAGCAGTGTGAACAGCATCTTCTCACCTCAGCATGCCTTAGGCTATGTGCCCACGATGCAGAAATGCTCCGGATTTTTCCTGAGCGTTTCTGCATCTCCCTGGCAGAAAAAACGCATGCAGATTGTACATGTGGATTGTACATGTGTTTTTCCTGCCAGGGACATGCGGATGTGAAGCGTTCTTCACTTGCATTTCCGCATGCGGGTTGACAAGCGCTTTCCAAGCGATTTTTAGCATCACCTGGAAAGTGCTTGTCAACTTGGTCACACTATATAAATCCATGCAACCGGCATGGATTTATATAGTGTGACCGCAAAAGAATGGTTAAAAATAAAAAAATAAATCTATACTTACCTTCCGATGGCCCCCAGAGTCTTGCTTCGTTCCGTCCTGGCTTGCGGGCAGATCGCGGTACACTGCACTGAAGGACCTGCCGTTACATGACTATGACGTCAGCACAGGTCCTTCAGTCCACCGCGATCTGCCGGCATGGGAGGATGAGCGCAGCAGGGGCCGTCAGAAGGTAAGTATAATATTTATTTTTTATTTTATTCTTTTCTTTACAGGTTCTATGGTACCCAAGTCCGGAGGAGAGTCTCCTGTCCTCCACGCCCGGGTACCATCCGCACATTGAAACGCGTGGAATGCGCATCTACATATGCAGTGATGCGTAATCCATGTGTTCCAATGCAAGTTAATGGCGGCCAAAACGCAGCACTTCCGCAAAATAATTGGTAGTGCTGCGTTTTTTTCCGCAATGATAACCCGCAGCAGAAACTTCCGCAGCATGTGCATAGCACATGCGGATTATCATTGGGGAACATGGCAGGCCTTCTACCAAGCGTTTTTTAAGCGTCTCTGCAGCGTTTTTGCCGCTGCGGAACCGCTTAAAAAACGCATCGTGGGCACACAGCCTTAGAGTTAAGCAAAAAGATTTGGTAAACCCTGGTTTAGTGGTCAAATTGATACTCCTCCTACTTGCTGGCAAACCTGACGTCTCTTCTGATAGTAGGTCCATTGTGACGTAATGCATCCTGGATTCTGAAAATCTTTTTGCTCATCTCTAATAATTATCCTACCTATTACTATCATGATTATCATATGTTTCCAAAAAAATACATTTAGGTGAGCTACCCCTTAAAATACATTCACAAAAAAATGTATAACAGTAGCTTCACCCACTGAGTGTTGATACATTTATATCCCCTTCCATCTGACTAAGGGATGAGTCAGATTTTATAGATGTGCTGTGAAAACCAGCGAATTGTTCATGGATATTATAACATTTCATCAGGTGACTTCTTCAAAGTGAGCAGGTTAATTGTCGGTGGTTTCTTGTTATGACAGGCTTAGTATCGGAGGTGAACCTGGTAATTAAATGTAATTAAGCATTGCTAACATGCCTCCATAATACCTTAATAGAGTGAAAATGTGAACAGAATTAATTCCACGTGTTAACTAATGTAATTACTTCGGGAGTCTCCTTTTCACTTTAGTCTTTATGATGTACATCTTTAATGCAAAAGAAAGCACTGAGATCAAAAATCCCAATCAGTTACATTGCTTTGTCAAAGGAACGCAATTTATGGGTCGAACTACAAGCCCCAGCACGCACTGTCAGATGAAGAGTAGAAAAGCAGCGCTGCTTAGAGAGGTTGTCCGACCCCAAAATCCATTTTTTTTAGGTAATCTAAACATTTTGTTATTTTTGTTTATACATTTCTCTCTACTTGCTGAGTCCTAAAGGTGTGTAATATGCGCTCTGTTAGGATTTTGCTTTACTTGTTGATTCCAGCGGTCGTCATGTGATCGCTCACAAACGATTTTCGGACTTGTGGTCATGTGACGACTCCTGCTTCTCTCAATTGAAAATTAGAACAAAGAGAGAAGCAGGAGATGTCAGTGGTCACATGACCACAAGTCTGCAAATCGCACGTGAGCGATCACGTTACGACCGCTGGAATCAGCAAGTAGAGCGAAATCCTAACAGAGCGCATATTACACATCTTGAGGACTCAGTATGTCAGCGTCAACTTGCAGAAATACAAGTCGATGTGACCGTAAGTATGCAAATTTCAAACATGCCACCACGTGATCGCCTGTTTGCTCTGGGGAATCCTGACAGCTTGCACACTGCGCACTGTCACAATTCGGCAAATACTGTCACATAGAATGACTGCAGATTTTTGTATTTTTGTTTAGGATAAAATACATATATATAACATAATAATTCTTCCAAACAGTCTGAAGGGGCATCATCAGAGAAAATAACTTTGCAAGAAGCTCAAGGATTGGACTGCAGAGGACTGGGGGAAAGTTATTTTCTTGAGATTTGGTAAACCTCACATCACACTATGTACCCATTGCACGAAAAACAGAAGAGTAAAAAAAGCTAAGAAAAAGAGTAAAAAAACACAATACAAAGAATAAGAATAACACCTCTTTAAACAGAAGACAACATGTCGGCTATGCCAGGAATTCCTCTAAACTGATGATCTGCGGATCTTTTAAATATATATTCCTGAAAAGAAGACGTCAAATGAATAATTGTGTTATTTTATCGTGTGATGAACACAATTGCCGGCTCATACAGAATCCCTCATCATCTTCATGTGCTTTTATGGTCTATCTATGTAGAGCTGAATAGAAATCTGGAGAGATGTTTTAGTCGGGTTTGATGATGAGTTTTCACAAAAAAAAACCTATCTGAAAGCAAAATACACATTCTTGACATCATAGGGTTAATTGCTCAAACATAATGGTAACATGATTATAATTATTCCATTGTTATTGTTCAGCATTGATACATATGTTACTTACAATCAATGGAAGCACACAACTTTATAGCTATTGAGGGTGCAAAGGTAACAGACATACCCTCTCCCTGATGCCTGGTGGTGGTCCATAAGTCCCTCTCGTATGGCAGATGCAAGGTTTGCACTTGACATTAAGACCAGGGGCATAAAAATTATTTAAGGAGTTAACCCCTTAGGAATGGCCCCAATGTGCTTTATTATATATATAAAAAAGTGTTCTTATCTCCTAGAATGGCAACACTCCTCCAGTCTGGACACACTCTATGAGACCGGGAATTGTGAAGGCAGCAGCAGATCAGATATCAAGAAGTAGAGTAAAGGAGTGGTGCCTGTCCAGAAGGTAAGTAAATACAGTACAGACCAAAAGTTTGGACACACCTTCTCATTTAAAGATTTTTCTGTATTTTCATGACTATGAAAATTGTACATTCACACTGAAGGCATCAAAACTATCAATTAACACATGTGGAATTATATACTTAACAAAAAAGTGTGAAACAACTGAAAATATGTCTTATATTCTAGGTTCTTCAAAGTAGCCACCTTTTGCTTTGATGACTGCTTTGCACACTCTTGGCATTCTCTTGATGAGCTTCAAGAGGTAGTTACTGGAAATGGTCTTCCAACAATCTTGAAGGAGTTCCCAGAGATGCTTAGCACTTGTCGGCCCTTTTGGCTTCACTCTGCGGTCCAGCTCACCCCAAACCATCTCGATTGGGTTCAGGTATGGTGACTGTGGAGGCCAGGTCATCTGGTGTAGCACCCCATCACTCTCCTTCTTGGTCAAATAGCCCTTACACAGCCTCGAGGTGTGTTTGGGGTCATTGTCCTGTTGAAAAATAAATGATGGTCCAACTTAACGCAAACCGGATGGAATACCATGCCGCTGCAAGATGCTGTGGTAGCCATGCTGGTTCAGTATGCCTTCAATTTTGAATAAATCCCCAACAGTGTCACCAGCAAAGCACCCCCACACCATCACACCTCCTCCTCCATGCTTCACGGTGGGAACCAGGCATGTAGAGTCCATCCGTTCACCTTTTCTGCGTCACACAAAGACACGGTGGTTGGAACCAAAGATTTCAAATTTGGACTCATCAGACCAAAGCACAGATTTCCAATGGTCTAATATCCATTCCTTGTGTTCTTTAGCCCAAACAAGTCTCTTCTGCTTGTTGCCAGTCCTTAGCAGTGGTTTCCTAGCAGCTATTTTACCATGAAGGCCTGCTGCATAAAGTCTCCTCTTAACAGTTGTTGTAGAGATGTGTCTGCTGCTAGAACTTTGTGTGGCATTGACCTGGTCTCTAATCTGAGCTGCTGTTAACCTGCGATTTCTGAGGCTGGTGACTCGGATAAACTTATCCTCAGAAGCAGAGGTGACTCTTGGTCTTCCTTTCCTGGGGCGGTCCGCGTGTGAGCCAGTTTCTTTGTAGCGCTTGATGGTTTTTGCAACTGCACTTGAGGACACTTTCAAAGTTTTCCCAATTTTTCGCACTGACAGACCTTAATTTCTTAAAGTAATGATGGCCACTCGTTTTTCTTTACTTAGCTGCTTTATTCTTGCCATAATACAAATTCTAACAGTCTATTCAGTAGGACTATCAGCTGTGTATCCATCAGACTTCTGAACAACACAACTGATGGTCCCAACCCCATTTATAAGACAAGAAATCCCACTTATTAAACCTGACAGGGCACACCTGTGAAGTGAAAACCATTTCCGGTGACTACCTCTTGAAGCTCATCAAGAGAATGACGAGAGTGTGCAAAGCAGTCATCAAAGCAAAAGGTGGCTACTTTGAAGAACCTAGAATATAAGACATATTTTCAGTTGTTTTACACTTTTTTGTTAAGTATATAATTCCACATATGTTAATTCATAGTTTTGATGCCTTCAGTGTGAATGTACAATTTTCATAGTCATGAAAATACAGAAAAATCTTTAAAGGAGAAGGTGTGTCCAAACTTTTGGTCTGTACTGTATATATATTTTATATTATGCATCATGTTGGGTAATCAGAAGTGGTTGTCCAATAGTGAGCAAGACAATATATTAGAAACGATCTAATGTTTTGAAATTCGAATTCCCCAAGTGCGACCAATTTTTTAAATTCTATTCACATGATTAAAATTTGATTGATGTGAATCATAATACTGTAAATCCTCCAATTGCCCTGAAAAGACATGTGTAACACTCCCGGAACCATAGCCAACCTCTTTTAAGCTCCTTAAATAGAACCTGTCAGCAGGATTTAGCAATATAAAGTAAAGGTATGGCCAATATTGGCACTGTGATGTTGATTAAACTGATATTTTTGGTGAAGGAATCCGATATCTGGTTATTGTTTAATCAGCCTCTAAAGTTTTCTTCTAATGATGTCTTCTAATGATGGCAAGTCATCGAGGCCAGACTGGGGGTCTTCTTCTGCTCCTTCGCCCCATTGTCTGCCTCCTGTGTTTTTATTTACAGATTATTCAGTGACATGCCTCCTTTTTGAAATTCCTCTCTGCCGTCATCATTGAGGTGGGCGGCGCTTGCGCAGTATGATTCCACAGACGGTCTCCAGGTCTTCAATAAGATGGTGCCGATGGCCGCACATCCACAGATTGAGATCTCAGCTCAGTGGCTTCTTCATTAAAAAGAACTCTCAATATGCGCATGCGCGACTTCCAGAGCCATTTTATTGAAGACCATTTATGGAATCACACTGCGCATGTGCCACTCAACCCAATGAATTTCAAAAAGGAGGGAGTTCATTGAATAATCAGTGACCTATAAAAGAAACACAGGAGGCTGGCGGAGGAACAGAGGTGCAGAAGAAGACCCTTCTCCCAGTGCCGCCCCAATGCACAGAAGACGTCATTAAAAGCAAACTTTAGAGGCGGATTAAACAATAACCAGAGGTGGGATTCCTTCACCAAAGGTATCAGTTTAATCAGCATCACAGTGCCAGTATGGCTATGCCTTTACTTTATAGTGCTAAATCATGCTGACAAACCAAACATGGCCTTAGTAATGTCAAAGTGACCTCACCATGGAAACAGACAGTAACCCAATAGTAACCAGAAGCTCATTTGATAACACAGTGCACTGACAGACTTTTCTTGTTTTGAAAAACGTTCTGTCATTTGTGTAGAAAACTGACTCAATCTGATTGTGTCGCTGCCAGAGGTAACATTATTCTGCTGTGACTGAGATGAGCAATGTGCCATATATTTCATAATGCCCTCCACTTCCTCCTCAGTATTATACTTCCCAACGGCAAAGGAGGCCAATTGTGACTTTTGTTTGGTAGTACTACTGCGGGGAAAGCTAGTGCCAGTGGTGACAGGGCTTCTGCTTGCGGATCCCATATTCTTAGCCATAGTATGTTTGTATTTTTTTTTCTTTTACACTACCCCCTCTATTGCCGGTGTCACTTTTTCTTTTATCATACATTTTGTACAACACTTTAACATTTGACAATCTTTTCAACCTCAATTAGTCAACCCTTGTCAAAAAGGAAGCAATAAGAAGTGCTATGTCGGTAGGTACACATACAGAAAGCAAAATGTGGCAGCAAGCCATAGTATAGGTGTGGCGTGTTTGGTTGTCAAATTGGACTAGTAAAAGAGGAGTGCAAAAACTTATAAGTACAGTTGAATATCTACATTTTTTTTTCTGTTTTTAACAAAATTCAACCAACTTTCTAAAAGTGACATAATAAGAAATGCTAGGTAGGTTCACGTCCAAAAAGCCAGCATCTACAACAGGGCGCTGCATTGGTGTAGTGTGCATGGGTGTAACATTTGACTAGTAAAACAGATGTGCAAAAAAATTTTTGCGACATGCACACTTTGTGAGGTAAACAGTCTCAGTTAAATGCCTGGATTTTGAGGATTTTGTTTTGTATTTAAAAAAAATTATTCTCCCTTCAGAGAAAGGTTTGCTCAAGAAATGTAAAAATGCCCTGCAGTTGCTTGTGACAAGTAATCACACTATCTTTGACTGACATTGATTTCAGTTTGTTAGTCTGTAAAAAAATATTGTGCTGGCTTGCTGCTGTTTACTAGTGCATTAAGAATGAAAAAGGTGTGAAAATGTAATTGAAATGTAACAGGACAGATATCAGCTACACAATTTCACTGATCAATCACTTAGTCTGTTTCTTCTATAGGATTAGGCACCTTTCCTATCTCTCTCTTCCCCTATCAATTGAATCTCCCTATTATTTGTCAAATGCTTTATGGCTTTCTCTTCCTATCTCTATTGTTCAATAGTGATGTCTGATGTCCTCTCATTATCCTAAATCATCCAAAAATAGCTGCTGCTTCCCTGCATAGGCTTTTATACAGGCTTTGATAGTCCTTCCTAATTGGCTGTGATATACCATGTAATGTGATAGCTTCAAGGCATAATAAAGAAGTCCATGCAGTTGCGCCCGATGTCATGTAAGCCTTCTGTGGCTAATATAATCTTCTGAAATGTGTAAAAGGGCCAAGGACATTTTTTTGGATGATTCACTTCTGGCGACATATCTCCCAATCCTGGACCCCCACAGGTTACGCCCTTCACTAACTCCCCCTCCTATCGCTTCAAACCAAATACAAACTACCGCAATCTCTCCTACATTAAACCTATGCCCTTGACGCCCACCCCCTGCTCCCTCAATCTGGAGAACTCTGGAATGCCCGCTCTGTCTGCAATAAGCTACATGTTATTCACGACCTCTTTACCTATAGTAATCGCTCCTTTCTTGGCATCACCGAAACATGGCTGACACCCTCCGAAACTGCCTGCCCTGCTGTGCTGTGTTACGGTGGCTTGCACTTCACCCACACTCCTCACCCTGGTAACAGACATGGTGGAGGAGTGGGTCTTCTCCTTTCTACCAACTGCACCTTTAACCCTATTCCACCTCTACCTTCCCTCATCCTCCCTTCTTTTGAAGTCTACTCTGTCCGCATCTACTCCCCCTTCAACCTCCAAGTGGCTGTCATATACAGACCTTCAGGCCCGGTCACTCTCTTTATTGACCAATTTCCCACCTGGCTTCTTCACTTTCTCTCTGCTGATATTCCCACCATCATCATGGGTGATTTCAACATCAACATCCCCACTGACACACACCAGTCAGCAGCCTCCAAACTCCTGTTGCTCACTTCATCTTTTGGACTTACTCAGTGGTCCTCTTCAGCCACTCACACAGGCGGACATACACTGGACTTTATCTTCACCCGACTCTTCATCCAACCTCTCAATCTCCCCCCTCTCCCCATCTGACCACCATCTACTCACTCTCTTATCCCTGTCCTCCTCACCTGTCACCAATGTCCAACAACTAGCATGCCCACGCAGGCACCTTGCACATCTAGAAACCTACAGACTCTCTGATTCCATTCTACCACTGACATCCATATCTTCACTCCACGACACAGACAGCGCCACTGCTTTCTACAATACCACTCTCACATCAGCTATTGACTTGGTCGCCCCTCTGGTGCATGGCAGAATGCAACGAATCAATAGACAACCCTGGCACAATAACCTCACTAAAAAGCTTCAGCAAGCCTCCAGGGTTGCAGAACGGTGCTGGAAGAAAACACATTCGCAAGAGTCTTCACTGCATTTAAACGAGCAACACTCGCATTCAAATCAGCCCTCACCTCCGTTAAACAGGCCTACTTCACAACCCTCATAACTTCCTTATCCTAAAACCCCAAACAACTATTCAGTACTTTTAACTCCCTCCTCCGCCCTCCACTGCCCCCTCTGATCTCCCTCATCACTGCTGAGGACTTTGTCACACACTTCAAAAACAAGGGAAGCCTTCATTGTCCAACCAGCACAACCCCTTTGTTTTCCAGACCATTGCCCTTCCTCCATAATCTCCCTCTCCAACATCACTGAAGGAGAGCTTACTCGTCTCCTCTCCAAATCACACCTCTCCACTTTTGCACTCGACCCCATCCCATCCCACCTCCTCTCCAAGCTCACCCCCACACTCATCCCGTCTCTAACCCATCTCTTCAACCTATCACTAACTTCTGGTACCTTCCCTCTGCCTTCAAACATGCCACAATCATGCCCATCCTCAAAAAGCCATCCCTCGACCCGACCGCTTTGACCAGCTATCGCCCCATATTGCTGCTCCCATTCGCCTCCAAACTCCTTGAGCAACATGTTCACGCTGAACTTTCCTCTCACCTCTTATCTAACTCTCTCTTCGACAACCAATAATCTGGCTTCCGTCCCTACCATTCCACCGAAATTGCCATTACCAAAATTACTAATGACCTACTTACAGCCAAAGCTAACAGACAATTCTCCATACTCCTTCTTCTAGACCTGTCCTCTGCCTTCGACACAGTTGACCATGGCCTCCTACTACAGATTCTCTCTTCCTTTGGTGTGAAAGACCTTGCCCTATTCTGGATCTTCTCATACCTTACCAACCGCACATTTAGCGTCTCCAACTCCCACACTACCTCCTCATCCCGCCCTCTCTCTATTGGAGTCCCTCGAGGCTCCGTCCTAGAACCCCTACTCTTCTCCATCTATACCCTTGGCCTGGGACAGCTCATAAAGTACCATAGCTTCCAGTACCACCTGTACGCCGATGACACCCAGATTTATCTCTCTGGCCCAAACATCACCTCTCTGCTGTCCAGTATCCCAGCATGTCTATCAGCCGTATCCTCCTTCTTCTCCTCTCGCTTCCTCAAACTCAATGTGGACAAATCTGAACTCATTATCTTTCCTCCATCTCGCGTATCTTCCCCATCTGATCTATCTATCACAATAAATGACATTACTCTTTCCCCTGTACCAGAAATCCACTGCATCAGCGTAACCCTCGACTCTGCTCTGTCCTTCAAACCACACATCCAAGCGCTCACCACCTCCTGTTGCCTCCAGCTCAAAAATATTTCCAGAATCTGTCCTTTCCTCAACCTTCAATCTACTAAACTGCTTTTGCATGCCCTCATCATCTCTCGCCTCGGCTACTGCTGCATCCTCCTCTGTGGCCTACCTGCTAACACTCTTGCACATCTCCAGTCTGTCCTTAACTGGAGATGTGCAAGAACCATGAAGAACCATGAAGAAATACAGCAAAATAAGACTTTGCCAGCAATGAATAACCTTGTAAGCCCTCAGAATCCTCCTGGATGGAGAAAGAAGAATGTTGTGAAGAAAAAACGGAGAGTGGTGGTCATGGGGGATTCCCTGTTAAGAGGAACAGAGGCCGCTATCTGCAGACCAGACATAACCTCAAGAGAAATGTGCTGTCTTCCAGGAGCAAAAATTAAAGATGTGTCTGACAGGATATCAAGACTCTTCAGACCTACAGATCACTACCCATTCCTGCTAATACATGTGGGGACAAATGACACCGCAAGAAAGGACCTGGAAACCATCTGCAGTGACTTTGAAGACTTAGGCAAGAAAGTGAAAGAATTGGGAGCGCAGGTGGTCTTCTCATCCATCCTCCCAGTGGATGGCCATGGAACAATGAGGTGGAATAAGATTCTACAGGTGAACAACTGGCTACGTCGATGGTGCCGTCAACAAGGATTTGGATTTCTGGATCACGGAATGAATTACCTATACGATGGACTACTTGCTAGAGATGGGATGCACCTTACGAAGACTGGAAAACATGTATTTGGAAGTCGCCTTGCTACACTCATCAGAAGAGCTTTAAACTAGAACAATGTGGGAAGGGAAGCAAAAGGCCAGAAAAAGCCATACAGCTGACAAATACTATTGAGATCTCTGTTACTGGAAGTGGAAAAGAAGAACAAAGACAAAACAATTTAAATAATAAAAATATGGGAGGAAGAGAAACCAATCACAAACTAAAATGTTTTTATACAAATGCACAAAGCATGGGCAACAAACAAGGAGAATTGGAACTACTAATGCAGGAAAAGGAATATGATGTCATTGGAATCACTGAAACTTGGTGGGACGATACACATGATTGGAATAAAAGGCTAAAAGGATACAACTTATTTGCAAGAAACAGACTTGATAAACGAGGAGGAGGTGTTGCATTGTATGTTAGAAAAGCGTATATCTGCACAGAGATTGAAGCTTCAGAGACTGGGAGTTCTGTGGAAACTGTTTGGGTAAGAACACAAGGAGAGAACAACGGAAAGGACACCATTGTAGGCATTTACTACAGGCCACCTGGGCAAGCTGAAGATATGGATGAACTCTTTATGTATCAAATGACCAAGTTCTCCAAAAAATATGACGTAGTGGTCATGGGAGATTTCAACTATCCAGACATTTGTTGGGAATCTTTCTCAAGTAAAACTAACAGGTCAAGCAAATTCTTATCCTCTCTTGCTGACAACTTTATCTTCCAAAAGGTAGGGGAGAAAACAAGGGGATCTGCTACTTTGGATCTAATCCTTATAAACAGGGAGGAAATGGTTGAGGAGGTAAAGGTGGCTGGGACCCTAGGAGGCAGCGATCATGCTATTATAGAATTTTGGATAACTAGAGGAGGAAGACATGTGAAGACTCAAACTTCAAGGTTAGATTTTAGAAAGGCAGATTTTAAGAGACTCAGAAAGAGAATAGGAGGGATCCAATGGCTGGATGTCCTTAAGGACAAAAATGTCCAGGAAGGATGGGAAATTTTTAAAAATGAGATTCTCAAAGCACAATCGTTAACAATCCCGAAAAGTAGGAAGAATGGGAAGCATTTAAGGAAACCAGGATGGATGAACACAGAACTTAAACACATGCTAAAAAGAAAGAAAGAAATGTTTATTAAATGGAAAGAGGGAGGCATATCTAAAGAAGATTAAAATGCAGTCTGCAGATCCTGTAGGGCACGTATCAGGTTAGCTAAAGCTGACAATGAATTAAGGCTTGCAAGAGATGTCAAAAGCAATAAAAAAGGATTTTGGGGGTATGTCAGAAGTAAAAGAAAAGTCAAAGATGCTATAGGATTTTTACAGGATGAAAATGGAGAAATGGTAAGAGAGGATGTTGAGAAGGCCGAACTTTTTAATTCCTATTTTGCATCTGTTTTCTCTCAGAAAGAAAATGTAACATCAACTGATCTTCACTGTCCTTTTAAAGGAATAGAGGAATCCAAGTTATCTGTAAACAGAAAGATTGTGAGGGAATATTTAGCTAACATAAATGAGTTCAAGTCTCCAGGTCCAGATGAATTACACCCCAGAGTACTGAAGGAGATCGTAGAAGAAATTTTAGAACCACTCTCCATAATCTTTGAAAATTCTTGGAGAACAGGAGAAGTCCCAGAAGACTGGAGAAGAGCAAATGTTGTTCCTATCTTCAAAAAGGGGAAGAAGGTGGACCCAGGGAACTATAGGCCGGTGAGTCTGACTTCTATACCAGGAAAGATCTTTGAACAAATTATTAAACAACATGTATGTAAGTACATGGATAAGAATGAAATGATTAACCAGAGTCAGCATGGGTTTGTAACTAACAAGTCATGTCAGACTAACTTAATTTCCTTCTATGACAGAATCACTGACTGGGTGGATCAGGGAAATGCTGTAGATATAGTATATCTTGACTTCAGCAAAGCATTTGACAAAGTATCTCACACCATCCTTATTGAAAAAATGACCAAGTATGCAATGGACCAGGCAACTGTTAGGTGGATTCATAACTGGCTTAGTGATCGGACTCAAAGGGTGGTTGTAAATGGCTTCACATCCAGCTGGATGAATGTCTCAAGTGGGGTACCACAGGGCTCCGTCCTGGGACCTGTATTGTTCAACATCTTTATCAATGATTTAGATGAAGGAATTGAGGGTAAACTGATTAAATTTGCTGATGACACAAAGCTAGGAGGGATAGCTAATACTAGAGAAGAGAGAGAGAGGATTCAAAAAGACCTAAATAAACTGGAGCAGTGGGCAGCAACCAACAGAATGGTTTTTAACAGGGAAAAATGCAAAGTACTAGATCTGGGCAATAAAAATGAAAAAAACATATACAGAATGGGAGGAATAGAGCTAAGCAACAGTACATGTGAAAAAGACTTAGGTATACTAATAGATCATAGACTGAACATGAGTCAATAGTGTGATGCAGCAGCAAAAAAGGCAAATACAATTCTGGGATGTATTAACAGAAGCATACAGTCTAGATCACGTGAAGTCATTATCGGTCTTTACTCCTCTTTGGTCAGACCTCATCTGGAATACTGTGTACAGTTTTGGGCACCACATTTTAAAAAAGACATAGACAAACTGGAGCAAGTTCAGAGAAGAGCGACCAGAATGGTGACTGGTCTGCAAACCATGTCCTATGAGGAACGGTTGCAGGATTTGGGAATGTTTAGCTTGCAAAAAAGAAGACTGAGAGGAGACTTAATAGCTGTCTACAAATATGTCAAGGGCTGTCACATTGTAGAAGGATCATCTTTATTCTCATTTGTACAAGGAAAGACTAGAAGCAATGGGATGAAACTAAATGGGAGGAGACACAGATTAGATATTAGAAAAAACTTTTTGACAGTTAGGGTGATTAATGAGTGGAACAGGCTGCCACGAGAGGTGGTGAGTTCCCCTTCAATGGACGTCTTCAAACAGAGGCTGGACAGACATCTGTCTGAGATGATCTAGTGAATCCTGCTTTGAGCAGGGGGTTGGACCAGATGACCCAGGAGGTCCCTTCCAACTCTACCATTCTATGATTCTATGATTTTAACTCTGCCGCCCGACTAGTTCATCTCTCTCCTCACTACTCCTCTGCTACCCCACTCTGCAAATCTCTTCACTGGCCCCCAATTGCCCAGCGTATCCAGTACAAACTATTAATACTGACCTACAAAGCCATCCATAACCTTTCTCCTCCGTACATCTCTGAACTAATCTCCCGATATATTCCCTTACATACTCTCTGGTCCTCCCAAGACCACCTCCTCTCCTCCACACTTATTCGTTCCTCACCCAATCGCCTCCAAGACTTCTTCCGAATATCCCCCATCCTCTGGAATTCTGTGCCTCAACACGTCCAATGATCCGCCACATTCGGATCCTTCAGATGGAACCTGAAAACCCACCTCTTCAAGAAAGCTTACAACCTGCAATGACCACGCTGCCTCCTCAACACCACTGGAGCTGCTGCCTTACCAACACCAGACCTGTGCCTTACCACAACCAGATCTCTGAAATCCCCCAACCCACTGTCTCCTTCCCCATCATCCTGTAGAATGTAAGCCCGCAAGGGCAGGGTCCTCTTCTCATCTTCTTACTGTACTAGTCTATCATTGTTTATTTGTTACTGTAAGTGATATCTGTATTTTGTATGTAACCCCTTCTCATGTACAGCACCATGGAATCAAAATCCTAATAATAATAATTCAACATGAATTCAAATTTTTATTCCATCAGTACACTCATTTCTGGTAAGAACATTTTTATTTATTTTTTAAATCAGTATCATAAAAATAGTACAGACAAAAGTATAAACTTTGTTATATATCTTATTACAGAAAAATGTCACTTTACCCACTTATCAGTCACATTTTGTCTCCTGCACTGATCATTTACTCTCAACTGCTCAAATCTGTCTACAGATCTGTCTTCAGTGAAAGATCAAATTATACCTTCTGCCTATAGATATATATAGAGGAATGGGGGGGAGCGGCAGGGCACACACTTAGAAACTTCTGACGTTTCTAGTAACTAGAGTCCATAGCGGGGAAACCTGTTAAAAAAATGCAAGACATGAGTCACTCAGTATAATGGACAGAAATGGTGTAAAACAAACGTGACAGCTTATTTTGAAAAGTCTGAAAGTGCTCATTAAAGCTGTCATGTCATTGTTATGGGAGTTAAAAAAGAGGGAAAAGACCCTTCTGTAAAATATATTTTTCGTGATGGGTAATAAAGACTGGAAAGGGACAGTCATTCCCAAGAACCATCATTTTTTGTTACTTTATGGGTACATTGAAATTGCTGATGGTCATCAATGTTTGATCACAGATGTCTGACCTCTGTCAATCGGCACCGTGAAGGGCTCTCTGCACATCCCTTCATTGTCCACAGTAACCGTTCCTGGTACTGCAGCATATTTTATTTATTTGACCGACAATTTCACTTAAAAATGTATCAAAGAAGTAAAAATGAAAAAAAAATGTGCCAAAAACAGGCACAAACCAAATCACGCTGAATTTATCTTTTTTTTTTTGCATATGCCACCATTCTTGGCTCTGTCACACAAAAAAACACTATTAATAATTGACCCCCATTGTCCTAGCAGCAGCGTTCAAAGCTTCTTTGTCCACCTCCAGTAAAGGCAGGAAACAAGAGGCATTGCTACAATGTGCAAAAGTTATAAACCTCCAGGGTAAAACGTACGGCGTAAATGGACAGCTCAGGATGCACTTAGCTGCCCCATCCCAGCAGTAAAGGAGATTACTGTATCCATATATTGGCAGTTACACTTTAGTAGACCACAAGGGTCTAAGTAAAATGAGAGGTAATTGAGGATTGAGCAGAGGGAAAGATTATCTAAAGCTGAAAGGGATCTTCAGAGAAGATTAAAGTGAGTGCGAGATCTCAGAGGAAGCGACACTTGTGATTTAAGACAGAAAACAAGAGTTCCAGCAGTATTTCCTGGCAGCGCTCACCGGCATCCTGTTAAAAACTTTCTAAGCAATGAAATAAGTTTGTCATTTTTTACTAAAGACTCGGTGACCGCTATATTAAACAGAGAAATGAAATAAACACGAAACTTGTCGCTGCCGATTCCTGTTATCCCTGAGATGCCAAGAAAGAAGTAGAAGCAAAATTCAAAGACACAGATGAGCAGAAAGGCCAACTATTACAGAACAAACAGGCAACCACTGCACCATAAATGGCTAGTGGTGTCTGTGCTGTCAGTCCATGCAAAAAGAGAAATATATAAAATATTATATTGCATGTATTATAAAATGTGTTACATATACAGTATATATCTATAATATAGATATATACACACATAAATATACAAAACATTCTATATACATTATATAATCACACCTAGACCCTGTTGCTGGACGGGGGATATTGGCCCCCTCCAGTCACAGGGTGTAGGTGTGACTGTTACCGCTGTAATTCCTCCAGCTATGCCAATGTTGTCTCATTATAATGTACAAGGTTAAAGAGGACCTACCACCAGGTCAAATGTGTCTTGTTTTATTCCCACTGCTCCCCTGAGCATTCTACTTTTTTTATTTTTTTAAATCTGCTATAGGGCTCCAGAAATATAGGCCTTTTTTACTTAGTGTCATTTTTTTATTGTCTTTACAAGGGGTCGTGGCTCACAGGGTAAGAATGCAGAGGAACCTAAAGACACGCCCCCGAGGATCCATCAAGCCACGCCCCTTTTTTTAAAAAAAAACCCGCACTAAATAAAAAAAAATGCATATCTCTGGAACCGTGTGGTGGATTTTGAAAAAGAAAAAAGGGGAATACTCAGGGGAACAGTAGAAGTAAAAAAAAAAACAATAACTGGACAAATTTAACCTGGTCACAGGTTTTCCTTAATGGGGTTGTCTATTGCTTATAACCATTACCTAATGGGCACGTGGTGGTGAAAAGGTAAAAAAATATATATATATATACTTACATACCGGCTAGTACCAGTATTAGTGACAGAACGGAGGAGTAGCACTAGTCCAGTAGGTAAGTGTACTTTCTTTTTAAACTTTTTTAGTTTTCCACCAACCCATTAAGCAATTGTTATAAAGTAAAGGGACAACCCCTTGAGCATTATTAATATCTAGCAACAATCATGAAATATTAACCTCTTCCTGCCCACGCCATGTAAGTTAATCTTCTGATGGCATGGTTCTTGCGCCAGATGTTTATTAATGTGCTGGTTTTAATGGCACTATGAGCGGAATATGAAAGCATAGTTTCTGCATTCAGACGTTTGGTAGGGAGCCCCCTGACACCACTTATTACATCAACGGTATTCTCTGTTTCGAGGGAGCTTGGAGACGTGTTTATTATAGAACTCTGTAGGCTGTTAATATTAGATCGCTGTTATCAGTGATCTATATATGGGGACAGCGAAAACGCATTGAAAATGTGCTAAAATATAAACTACATAATAAATACATGAATGTAGTATGTAATAAAATATGAAAAAAGCAATTTAATAAATTCTTCCTCCCAACAAAATATTGCATAAAACTCTAATGCAGCACGGACCAGTGGTGCCGGAACAGCAGCAAGACAATCTAGTTGGTAAAATGGTAGTAAATGTAGCAGAGCGGTAACAACAGCAACTGGAGTAGCTGAAGGGTGTCACAGCAATGCAGCAGAGCTGACTCAGCATTTAGGAACCGAGCTAAGTTTGCAACAGACACTCAATACAGCAGAACTGCAAAGTGATGTAGCAGAAAGGTGCAGCAGAACTTGATGTAGCAATGCTAGAACTAAGATGACCGGAACAGAGTTGAATTTGCAGTGGTGGTGCAGTGTGCGACAAATACCTATATACTCAGGCGGTGTCATGCCGTGGCACAGGAGAAGAGACAAGTCCAGCTGGTTACACACAGTGCTGGAACCGGGACAGGTGAGTAACAAGTGACATCAAACATTTTCCAGTGCTCATTTATTTGACATTATTATGCACAGGAGTATTTTGAGGACTCTATTTCTTCAAATGTTTCCACTGTAATCTATGAAGAGCCAATGGAGGAAATGAAAGGGGTCGGCCGGGTCATCAATGTCTGATCGGTGGAGGTGCGATACTCGGCATCCTCGTCGATCAGCTGCTCCCAGGGTCGGCGGCGGCCAGAACTGCTCAGTCGCAGAGCACAGCTCAATTGCATCAACAGAATATTTGTCGCGACCAGGTACTGCACATCCGCCACCTATTCAAATCAATATGGGGTGGAAGTGCAATACCCATCCGTGTCCACTATTCCATCGACAGAGCTGTGCAGCTCCGCAACTGAGCAGTTCTGGCCGCCAATGCCACCAGGATCAGCCGGGTGTCACACCCCCATCGATCAGACATTGATGACCTAATGATAGACCATTAATGTTAAAGTCAAGGACAACCCCTTTAAGGAAGCCCTATCTCCAAAAAGTGTCATAGTTGTGTGTTTCCGGCATGCTCGGCAGCTTCCACAGCCTCCTATAGAAACATATGACGTCAGTCATATTTCGAAGAATATTTTTTTGGGGTGAGGATTATATTTTGTTAAATAAAAAAGAGGCACTTTTTTAGTAACAGGTTTCCATTAAAGATCCCGAGATCTAATGCAAAATTTAAAATAAAGCCCCATACGTGGCACTAACAATGCCGGTCATCTTCTGAGCAGAGGGACTTTTGAGACCTCGGAAGCACCAGGACTTGGCTACAGCTGCTACTTCTTCACCCCCTACAGCTCGGAGATATATTCCTGGGGGACATCTACTTCATGTCTGGATTTGCATCAGGTTGCAATGATATCGTTCACCTAGACTTTTCGAGGCAACATCCTGGACATTATGACAAGCTCACAGCTCTAAAAATACTTCCCAGCTGAGCCATAAACACTTTCATGACACACTTAGCCATAATATTACACCCAGACCACATCTGAAAATCTAATGATAGTGTTGCGTTTCTTCATTCTTTCATTGAACTCTGCAGAGTTTGTCATTTATTCTAGACGTGTAGATTCTGCTGATCTCAGGCAAATCACAGAGTTTTCAGCCAACAGCTTGGCTGCGGAGTAGAAAATCTGTCCCTGCTTGTCTATGAAGCAGAGTGAGAACAGGGCTCTGGGGATTCAGTAATAACTCTGGAGAACGGTAAATCCCCGGGTCCCATTTCTGACACTGAATCCTGGAATCCGGCCATAAACTACAGTAATATAAATACTGATCTATCAAATAAAACAGCGGACACAAGATACGCCGTCTCGATGTAGGAAATAAAGTCAAGAGTCATTGTCATGAGTGGTGAGATACGTCCCTACAGCCTGTGCCAATGTCTGTTCCATACATTATGTGCCCTATCAGTGGCACAGGATGAAGCTTATGGGCCCCAAATAAAGATCTCCAACAGGGCTCCAAACTATCGTATAGTATTGGTCATCTCATATGGGCTGAAGAGACCTATTAGGACCCTAGGCTCCAGGGCCTGGGTGCAACTGCAAAACCAGCACCCACCATAAATACACTCCTGTGCCCTAATAGAAAACTGATGAACATCACCCACATTGTGACTCATCGATGGTACTTGAAGTGCTGCTTACTGTTGATCGAGTAGGTTTCATTAACCCTTTCGGCGAGCACGCTCGGGTGCTCGCCGAGTATTTTGGCGTGCTCGGCATTTCTTTTACTGTCGCCGCGGTTGCAAGTGTCACGGCTGTTAGACAGCTTTGACACATGCAGGGATTGCCTGTTCGACAGTCAATCTCTGCATGTGTCACAGCTGTCTCACAGTCATGACACTTGTAGCCGCGGCGACAGTAAAAGATATGCCGAGCACGCCAAAATACTCGGCGAGCACCTGAGCGTGATCGCCGAAAGGGTTAATGAAACTTACTCGCTAAACACTAATGCTGCGTCTAGTCACCACAGTTGACTATTTTTGCAGTATCATAAAAAAATGTGAACCTGATTGACCCTATTATATGCCAATGGGATCCATCAGGATTCATTAGGATCTTCAGAAAAGATTCCTCAAAACTGTCACGGACGAGTCAAAGGGATACCCTGGAAGAATACATTGATGATCTATCCTTTCAATGTTTTTAGGTAGAGGTCACAATTTCTGAGTGATCAGAAGAATGAAGGGGTCGCTAGAGTTCAGTTTAATGGGATTGAGCTGTAGAACCAGACACAGATCAAGGAATGGATGCAATGCAGGGTCTAGAAAAACAATAAGGGGCTGGAAAGTGTCACAGACCATTTATCCTACTGCTGTATAGTAGGGGTCCTAAAGATCAGCCCCAAACCAAAGATTGATAGGTTATTCTAAAGCCCCCTATATTCCTTATGTGGCTGTTGACTGAACCGTCATTCGACCGGCAGCTATCTAGGCCACCTATCCCATACATCGGAGCGCTCTCTCTGCAGACCACTCCTATGTTCTGTATGAAAGGGCCAGACTTCTCTGGTGGTGGCTTATCTCCAGGGAGCGGAAAAAAATCGGAAGTCTGAAATTGGACATGTCGGATCTTTATCTTCCCCAACATTATCTATCGAAGGCCCTATACATATTAGACTGTTGACCAAATCGATGATATTGGTGGGCTTGGTGGAGGTTAGTCTAATGTATTTGGGGGGGGGGGTAGCTTAAAAATAGGCTATGCTTGAAATCAGCTTTATTATAATAAGCAATTATGCATGGATATTGACAGCTGTTTTCCAGGGGAGTGGAGCCCAACGCGAACACCTGAATGTCCGGGCAATATTCCGAAAAGCATTATTAGTATTTCTGCCTGCAGTCACTTGGGGTTCAGGAGTTAGCTAGATACAATTTATACATTGGGACCAATAACAAAACAGTATGCAGGAACAGGCTCGGACTGGCCCACTGGAGGACAGGAAAATTCTCCGGTAGGCCGCCCCTGTGAAGGAGTTATAATGAGTAGTGCTATTACACTTGATTCACAATTTGCAAAAAAAGTTATCATCTAATCATTTGACTCGCCCCCTGGTCCGTGGGGCACTCGGATCCGGGCAGTAGGGGAATGATGGGAGTAGTAGTGGCAACCCGGTTCCGTGGCTCAGGGTGGTCAGGCCAGTGGTAGTCCGTTATGCGCTGATGATTATGTCAGACTACGCCACCCGTGGATTGCGGTCATTAGGAACCGCCGCTGCATGCAGACCGCTGGGGCTGATGAGGTATGCAGCTAGGGTAGTGTGACTCCCCACGGGAAGAGTGCGGCCCCAGGGCAGTATAATGGATGGTGGGAGTGATGGTAGTGAGAGTCCCAGTGCTGATAGTGCTGGAGGAGCAAAGGAGCACACAGACAACAGGTTGCAGTCCAGGGTCTTTACTAGAACAGGTAAATTGACCCACAAACAGTCCCAGCTAGGAGGGGACCTGGATGTCTGAGAGCAACGGGGAAATTGGCCCTGGTCAGGGTGAGGGTGTAGGCCTACCGTGCTTTCTGCGCTCCTTCTGGCTATCTCCTCGTTATAGGGTAACAGCCCACGTTTCCGAGCTTTCCGTGTATTCTCGCCTGTATGGCCTGCGACGTGGGTTCCTTTCTGCTCCCAGCCTTGTACGGCTTTACTGGTCCCTTCGGTTGTGGCCGTGCCTCCAGGCTTCTTAGGCCAAGGAATATACAGTCCCTTGCGGACTGGTTATCTGCTGGAGGATGTAGAATCCTCCCAGCCTCAGACACCAAAGTCTGGTAAAGTAAGTCTTTTATCTGCCAAGACAGGCTCACTTCGCCTCTTGTCTCTGGCTTGTGGCTCTCCTCCTGCCACACTTCCTCTTAGGTGCAACACAACTGTCTGTCCCTGCTCTGCTCTGGGACAAGTCTCAGTCCTGAGACAGGTCTTCAAGTTCTCCCTAACCCTGCCCCCAGCACCAGCTTTTATAGGGGCAGCCAGCTCCCCCTACTGGCCTGAGACAGGAGGCATTGCATGCTAATGTTCCCCTGACTAGAGAACTTCCCCTTGCTCTCAGACACAGCTTTAATTACATTTTGTGGCATCCAGGCCAGGGTGACACACATTCATTAAACAAGCTAGCCAAGCTAATATTACATGGAAGTAAAAGTAAATTTGTGTACTAGGGTCAGGTTATTTTTGCATGTAGCTGAACAGTGGGCCCCAAGAATCAATGTTCCTGGTGGGCCTTTGCCAACCCAGTCCGACACTGTGCAGGAAGCTCCTCAGCGCTCCCTAATGGTGGCTGCATGCTGTCATAATATGGTTGTACATCTATACAGGGGATTCCGACTTTAAGAAATTAAGCTTCACCCCAATAAAGTTATATAGCATTAAGAAATGATTAATCTGAATCATGTATGGTCGGTTTATTATATAGTTAATTATCTAGAAAACGCAACACGAGAAAAGTCGTAAAAATTGGAGGTCGTCCAAGACGGATGTCTGTGGCCGTGTTTGTCTGTTCATACAACTTGTACATACAACTTACTTTGGACCTTGAAGCTGACAGTGGGAATTAGTATTTAGCTACTTTTTTGCTTCACCAATTTGTCTGGTAAGAGCCACAAGAGAAAGCTGACATGTCCCTTTAAAGGGGCGGTGGGCGAAGGCATTTACTGTTTATTTAAATTACACTCGACCTTAAGAAAATGTTTATGGTTCGGTAGGAAGCAGGAACCACAGTTTAAACTCCTGCCACAGCTCTCTCCTAAATATTAGACCTCGGTTTAGAAAAAATACCGTTCCGAAACACACGATGAAAGAACACACGCAGGTACTGACTCAGATATTTCTATGGGGGCCAAAAATAGCAAAGTCAATAATGAGTTTACCATCATTATCATTATCGAAAAATTATTTTAAGGAAAGGGTCTACAGAGTAGAATTAATAGGTCTAGCCCCACATTTAGTCATATTTTTAGTTGTATGTTAATATAGAATTTCAGGACTTGCCAAGGTCAAACCTCCATGGCTCAAATCCAACCTACCTAGAGACATAAAATGCTGAGACAGGCTCTCATGTTCTGCTTTCTATTGTGGTGTCCATGATCTGCCTTTTTATAACTATATTCATTAGTATATGGGTATGTGTCCTCTGCAGTCCATCGAAGAGCATAGTCTGTCCCTACTGAAGGGGACTCTGTTGGCCCAGATGGTCTAGGCACCCGAATCTTGCACCCTCCCAAGGAAGCAGCTCAGGATGTAGCTCGATTCCCGAGTTTATTGACTACACAGTGAACTTTGGTTGCCAGATGGCACCGTATCATTGTGTTATCTGGGCACTATATGGTGCACCACAAAAAGGGGTCAATAGAACCAATAGGGCACCAATAGGGGGTCAATAAAAGCCAACAGGGCACCAATAGAGGGTCAATAGAAGTCAACAGGTCACCAGTCAACCTGAGGTCCCCCTCTAGTTAAAGATAGTATGATTGAAAAAAGTTTAACCAGGGGAGGAGATGTAAATGAAAAGGAAGAGAGTAGGGGGTAAGTCATTGAATTTAGTTTGCCCTATTGACTCTGGGAAAGGTAAAAAAAAACACTCACCCTAAAGTATGAGCCAATCCACAGTCTGTAGATTGGCCCTTACCTTAGGGTTATTTTTTTCACCTTTCCCATAATGAATAGGAGCAAATTATATATGATAAAATAAATCCTCAAACCTTATAGACCAGTAGGGGACTTGGTGACCAAAATATACATCCTCGCAAAGGTGAGATGTTTGACTGTGGTTATAAGTTACATTCGGAAAGAAAGCACAAACTTCTGTTTTTTTCCCCCTATTTCTAGCCCTTTCCTAAATGATATCAGATCCTGGAATTGTTGAGTTAAATCATAGATGCCATGGCCATGCTGTTCGGTATGTTGTAACATAGTGTGGGTGCTGGTTCTTTAAGCACCTGGGCACCTTGAGTGAATTGACTCACAGCCACCCTGGAAGGTACAATGGGCCAGGTCGCCCACATGATCCATATGTTCTATCACTTTTTAGGCGATGCATGTAAATATATTTGATGGGGGCTTTGTTCAGGCACAGCAAGGATTCTGGAAAACAGTACCCTATATTGTGCTCACAGTCAAAGAGCCGTCTTTTTTGCCCCACACAGTAATAATGCCAATCATTGCACGCCTTAATATTGTTCCCTTTGTGCCCACTGGACTGAAAAAATGCCCCCTAGAAAATAATAATGCCCTGTGTGTGCCCTGGAAATAAACATTTCCCCAAACCATGCTGCACTCACATTCCCTAGGTCCTCCGCAAGTCTCCGCTGCTGCTCCCAGTGTCTCACATTGGCTGCGGAGCTGATGTCATGTTGCCAGCACGCCAGCCAATCAGTGAGCTCAGTGGTTCACGCCTTGGCGTTCCATCTACATTGGAATAAACTAACCAGAGCTGCGGAGCTGACTTATTGGCTGTCATGCGGTCAAGGTGACGTCATCACCACAGCCAATGCCACACAGGAGCAGCGGTGGAGACTCGCCGGTGTACCCGGGGAAGGCGAGTTCAGTGTGGTTTGTTTTTCCAAAACAAAATGCAGCAAGGGATGAGTTATATTTGAAATGAAACAACTCCTTTAAGTACCCCTTTAAAAAACGTATAATGCCCCTTAACAAGTAACACTGTCACGAGTGCACACTTAACAAATAATAATGCTACCTAACAAATATTAAAGGGTTTGTCCTGTGAAAACAAGTTGTCACTTATCATTTATCACCAATCTGAAGAATTGGGAACTTTTATCCTCGTTCGAATGGAGCAGTAGTGCACATGCTCGACCTGCAGTTCATTCATTCCCTATAGAGCTGCCACGAGCTAAGCTCAGGTACTGGTAGCCCCACATAGAATGAATGGAGTGGCTATCGGTCATTCAATGTATTTCTTCATTTTGTAAAGGGGATAAAAATTCCTTTTCGGGAATAAGAGTTTCCCAATCTGTTGATCAATGCAAGCTGTAGTTGTGGGACACCCACCACCGATCAGCAAGTTATCACCTATCTTTAGGATCCTTATGATAGGTGATAACTTGTTTTAATTGGAAAACCCCTTTATTGTTTATTGATCTATGAGTGTCCCTTTAAATGGAGTATTCTCTAGTAGTCTCTTGAGCAGCTCAGAGATATACAATCTCCTTATAGTCTCCTTACTTCCTGATTTCTGGCAGGGCGGGCTCTCCTCCTTGAGTGACAGTTCTGGTGAGCAGCAGAGCTGTAGTATTAGTAGAACAATAAAGCTCAGCACAAGTTCTGCTGTAATACATTCAGCTATCAGTGATTTGTTCTGGAGTCTACATTGTTATCACTGTATTTACATTTAGAGATAACAGGGAATTTTAACAAGCACACAGCTCCGGACAGTGAGAGCCATGATTAAGAGACTTTCTCTGGGAGAAGCTGATGCTGCGGCTGATGATTTTGCAAGATTTATAACAGCAGCTTCTTAGGAGCTGGGAAAGAGGAGGAGTGAAGTGAGCAGCTAACTGTTGTATTGAAATCAATCGGCTGAAGAGAGGTGGCTGGTAGATTAAGAGATTACCCCTCTCCTGAAATGTAACTGTGGCACCCCAGGAGTCCGGTTGCCACATTGGCATTGCCTCCCTCACAGGGGGTGATGCCATGCCTAGAAGCAAGGAGGGCTCCCCTTATCAGATAACACCAGCATCCAACACTTTCCTGGCTCCAGACCAGAAGGGGGAGCTCTCCCCCTTGAAATTAGAACCTGGAGGCGGGGTTAGAAAAGTCAGTTGAAGGGAGTTGGAGACAGGAGAGCGACGAGGAAGAGCCTGGGGAAGGGAGCTGTGATGAAGCTCGCCCCAGAGGAAAAAGCAAAGAATCAGACACTGGAGTCCGTGGTTGTGCGGACACTGAAGGCCCGGCAGCTAAATCCGGAGGGCAGGAGACTGCAGGTCTCCTGGCCCCACCAGATGACCGGCGGCTCAGCAGCATCCTAGGTCCCAGCGCCGCCACAAAGGAGTGACCCCTGAAGAAGGCTCGAGCTTCCTGCCATACGGGTAAGGAATAGACGTTTTGCTCAGGAACCAGGGCCGGAGCATAGCTTTAAGCAGCAGGGCCAAAGAGGATAGCGCAGAGGGAAGGCCTACAAATCCACCTGGCGAGGTGGATCCCCAAACTGCTTCTAGGCCACCAGGATCTCCACCACCAGCTAGTAACAGTGCCCCGGTCTGCTCTGACAAACCACAAGTAAAGGTACAGGAAACCGCCATTAATTTGTTGACTGGTTATTATCTGCGCCCTCAGCCCTGCACTACACCGCACCAAAAATATCTACCTCCACAATTCATCATGTACTGCCCTGGAGCTTAACCCTGCCTGTGGAGAGCTGAACCAACTCTGCTGCGTCACCATCAGCTCCAGTAGATCTGCACCGCGGCGGCGGCCCCATATAGCCACATACCATGGGTGGCGTCATGAATATATTCCCCAAAATTGACTTTCCCTTTTTTTTACTTGACCGCCCGGGGCCACGGATCGGGTCACTGCTACCGTGACCACCCCGAAAAGGACTGGCCCGGCTACCTAGTACCCCACGGCCCCAGGGGGCATGTCATAACGGGGTCTAAGCAGGCACTAGTGTAAAAAAGCTGTACACAATGTAAGATAAAAGCAGGATAATGATAGCAGATAAAAAAAGCAAGTCAATTGTAAACTTGCTTATTTTCATGCTGTGTAATTAAACCAATTCTATGCAGTTATTGCCCAAGCGAAAGTGAAGCAATGCAGTAAAGCCACTGGACGCGGATGTCCGGTGCATGACTTCACTTCTTGCATACAGCAACTTTCAATACAGAGAGTGGTATGGCCATGCTTATTGTTCCCTCCTTTACTGTAGGTTTTAACTGTATTAACGCCATGCTGCATGCTAATATCGATTAAACATGGCAGGCACACAGAATGCCCAGAGGGATTCATATGAGGACAGGGGTCACATCCCCCCTGCTCCTCTAGCTTAGTATGCTACTGGTCCTTCCTTTATATTTCCTACTGGTTTATCTTTTTAATCCAATAACAAAAAAAACTATACGAAAAACTTCTAAAAAAAATGTGTATGAAATCAGTGATACATAAATATTACAATGACTTGTGTGAAGAGACTCTGCTACATCTGTGCATATATCCGTACGTCAGCTCTCTGCAATGTATATCACTCCCTGAAATGTTAGCGTCCACTTGGGAATAAAAATGATATAAACTGACCTTATAAACAGAGGATTTTTCCTTTTAATGAGAAGGTGTCACCTCTAACTATATAGGCAGGAGAAGTGCTGTACACACTCGGCTTCCCTGGCAGGGAATTTAATAGGATGAGTATAATTTTAATAGCTTTGGCAAAGTGACTGTATTCCGGCATGACAAATAAACTTAATAGACTAAATTGCATACCTGGAAGTTCGACAAGTTTAGTAGAATTTAAGGACACAGAAAACACAGGAATTCACGAACATGTTATAAATGACAGAACGTAGCAACACGGAGCACATTCATATATACAATGCATAAATACATTGAGTTTCACATTCCTGTAAAAATTGTCAAATGATAACATTACAAGCCCGAGCGGAGATTATTCTCAATGGTTATTAGCACTTTTTTCTTAACATTTGTATATTATTGCAGCATCACTTTTATTACATACTTAAAGGAACACTCCAGGCAAAAGAGGACACGAGAGGGGGGCGAGCATGCATAGTGTAGCGTCGGCGTCCCTGCCTCCTGCTAGGCAGGGACGCTGTTCCCCTCACCTCTCTGCTCCGTGCCCGGCGGCTTCCTCCCGCTCTGCTTGCAGCGCCCGCTCTCCCCCGGTCACTGTGCTTAGGGCGCGCGCGCGCGCTCCCCCTCTCTTAAAGGGGCCGCGCGCGTCGCCCTAAGGAGTCCCCGGCAAATGGCTGGAGGATCCCTCCATATATAAGGCACCTCCTCCAAAATGGAGGTGCCCGAGCAATGTTGTTGCACTGTTCACTACTCTGCTTCAGCCCTCAGGTCCTGTTTCCAGTTACCTGCCAGTTACCTGCCAGTTTCCTGCCAGTTTCCTGCCAGTTTGCTGTCTGATTCCTGCCTGTTATCCGCTTACCCGTTTGCTAGCCTGAGGTCCGACGGTCTGCCTTCCGACTCCTGTCAGTCTGTCTATGGACCAGCTTGCCCGCTCACCTGGGAGCGCTCATCTGCTACCTGCCTGTTAGCCTACCTGGAGGCTCCGCCGTCACGTGCTGTGACCACCTGCCAGCCCAGAGACTCTTGCCCGCTCACCTGGGAGCGCTCATCTGCTACCTGCCTGTTAGCCTACCTAGAGGCTCCGCCGTCACGTGCTGTGACCACCTGCCAGTCCAGAGACTCTTGCCCGCTCACCTGGGAGCGCTCATCTGCTACCTGCCTGTTAGCCTACCTGGAGGCTCCGCCGTCACGTGCCGTGACCACCTGTCAGTCCAGAGACTCTTGCCCGCTCACCTGGGAGCGCTCATCTGCTACCTGCCTGTTAGCCTACCTGGAGGCTCCGCCGTCACATGCTGTGACCACCTGCTTATCCAGAGACTCTCGCCTGCTCACCTGGAGCACTCATCTACCATCTGCCTGCTAGCCTACCTGGAGGCTCAGCCGTCACAGGTCGTACCTGCCCGTTTACCCAGAGACTGTCCCGGTCACTTGCTGTGACCTCCTGCCCGTTTACCCAGAGACTGTCCCGGTCACTTGCTGTGACCTCCTGCCCGTTTACCCAGAGACTGTCCCGGTCACTTGCCATGACCTCCTGCCCGTTTACCCAGAGACTGTCCCGGTCACCTGCTGTGACTGCCTGCCTGTCTTCCCTGGTCGCCACCTGCTTCCTTACAAGGACCGCCCCCTTGTATAAGTTGCTCAGAGGTTCCGCCTCCCAGACCCGTTACAGTTTGCTCGGGCCATGGAACCCGGTGGCACCCAAGCTCCCTCGCTCTCGGACCTTTGTCATGAACTGTCCCGACAGAGGTCCCAACAGGAGTCCATCCTGGGTCACCTGCGGAATGTCAATACTCGCCTGGACACTTTGACTGCCCCACCAGCAACCACCGCTAGTGTCATGACTCGCAGCCCAGCTGCTCCGCTGCCCACCAATACCATAGTATCCTGCTCTGGAATCCGGCTTTCTGCACCTCCTCGCTTCGGAGGCGACTCCGCTCAAGCTCGGGGCTTCATTAACCAGTGCACCCTGCACTTTGAACACCAGTCCCACCAGTTTAATTCCGACCGGGCCAAAGTAGCCTTCATCATGTCCCATCTCATGGGAGAGGCACTGGCTTGGCTAAATCCTCTATGGGAGAGAGGAGACCCTCTGGTGTCCGACCTGCCAGCCTTTCTCACGGCTTTCCGGAAGGTCTTCGACGAACCCGGACGGAAGACCTCATCCGCCTCATCTCTGCTACGCCTCCGTCAAGGGAGTCTCACCGTGGGCCAATATGCCATACGGTTCCGTACCCTTGCTTCGGAGCTGGCCTGGGATAAAGACGCCCTGGTGTCCGTCTTCTGGGAGGGTCTGTCCGGCCGTATTAAAGATGAACTCGCCGGTCGGGACATTCCTACCACTCTCGACGACTTGATTACACTTGCCACCCGGATTGACATCCGGTTCCAGGAGCGCGCTAGGGAGGTCACCCGTGAGAGGAGGATTCCACGTCTAGTCCCTACCTTCCAGAGACCCGTCACTCCCTCTGTTACTCCCCAGGCACACTCACCTGAGCCTATGCAGGTCGACCAGACCAAGATGGTCAAGACCCGTCAAGACTTACGTCGTGCCGAGGGGAGCTGTTTCTACTGTGGCAGTAAGGAGCACCGGATCCGTTCCTGCCCTGAGAGGTCGGGAAACGCCTGTGTCTAGGATCGCTCAGAGAGGTCGCCCTAGACAAAAGTAAACCCTCTCCATCCCTGATGCTGTCTGTTTCTATCTTCTGCGGAGAGAACCGCTATTTTGAACTGGCTCAACTTGACTCTGGAGCTGCTGGAAATCTCATCTCTCAATCCCTGGTAGAAAAATACCACATTCCCACCAAACCTCTGGCCGTACCTTTATCTGTCGCCGCCGTGGATGGGGGCCTCTTACCACATCCCATCCAACTCATCACCGAATCTCTGACTCTACAGGTGGGAATGCTGCATTCTGAGAGCATCTCCTTTCATGTTCTGCCTGGACTCTCTCACGCACTATTGCTTGGCCTGCCTTGGCTCCAGAAACATGCACCCGTGCTTGACTGGCAGACCGGAGAGGTCCTTCGCTGGGGACAGGACTGCCATAAGATTTGTCTAGTTCCCGTTCGTCCTGCCCGTCCTTCTCCTACCCCAGCCAATCTGCCCGGTCTTCCGGTTCCCTATTGGTCTTATGCGGATGTCTTCAATAAAAAAGAGGCAGAGACTTTACCTCCTCATAGACCATACGACTGCCCAATCGACCTGATGCCCGGCTCTACTCCTCCCCGTGGGCGAATCTACCCTTTGTCCACTGCTGAAACCCGGTCCATGTCTGAATATATTGAGGAGAACCTGGCCCGGGGATTTATCCGGAAATCTACCTCCCCGGCGGGAGCAGGCTTCTTCTTTGTCAAAAAGAAGGACGGCTCACTCCGTCCATGTATAGACTATAGAGGCCTAAACCAGATTACTGTGAAGAATAAATCCCCCCTTCCGCTTATTCCTGAATTATTTGACCGTCTGAGGGGGGCTAGAATCTTCACCAAACTGGATCTCCGTGGGGCGTATAACCTGGTCCGTATCCGTCAGGGGGATGAGTGGAAGACGGCATTCAATACCCGGGACGGCCACTATGAGTACCTTGTGATGCCCTTCGGTCTCTGTAACACTCCTGCCGTCTTTCAAGAGTTGGTCAATGACATCTTCCGTGATCTTCTCTACTCCTGCGTGGTGGTGTACCTGGAAGATATCTTGGTCTTCTCTCCGGATCTTCCTACTCACCGGAGGGACGTTCGTCAGGTCCTGCTCAGGCTCAGGCAGAACCACCTCTACGCTAAATATGAGAAGTGCATCTTTGAGCACACCTCTCTTCCATTTCTGTGCTACATAATCTCTCAGACAGGTCTACAAATGGATCCTGAGAAACTGTCTGCCATCCAGAAGTGGCCCCGACCAAAGGGGTTGAAGGCTATTCAGCGGTTCCTGGGCTTCGCCAACTATTACCGCCTGTTCATACCGCACTTCTCTTCCCGGACCGCCCCTATCTCTGCTCTCACCCGTAAAGGTACGAACCCCAGAGAATGGCCGCCCGAAGCAGAGGAGGCATTTCTTTCCTTAAAACAGGCCTTCCTCTCCGCCTCGGTGCTGCATCGTCCGGACGGCAACAAACAATTCTTCCTAGAAGTTGACGCCTCCTCCTCCGGAGCTGGGGCGGTACTTACCCAAAAATCTTCTTCCGGAAGAAAGGTAACCTGCGGCTTTTTCTCCAAACTTTTCTCCTCTTCTGAGCGCAATTATTCTATAGGAGACCGAGAATTGTTGGCCATTAAGATGGCACTGGAGGAGTGGCGTTACCTGCTCGAGGGGGCTCTCCACCCGGTAATAATTTACACTGATCACAAGAACTTGGCATATCTCCAGAGCGCCCAGAGACTTAACCCGCGCCAAGCCCGGTGGTCTTTGTTTTTTGCCCGCTTTGATTTCATTCTTCATTTTCGTCCGGCTGACAAAAAGATCAAAGCTGACGCCCTGTCCCAATCCTTTCTGGTGTCTGATCTTGAGGAGGAGCCTAAACACATCATCGATCCCGCCAGAGTAATGCAGGTAGCCCCCGTGGGCCTAAATCGTCTCCCTCCCGGTAAGACGTTCGTAACAGAGTCCGATCGGGAGAAGATTCTACACTGGGGTCACTCGTCTAAGCTAGCTGGGCATGCCGGTCAGAAAAAGACCCTCCAGCTTATTACCCGGCACTACTGGTGGCCTACCCTGCACAAGGATGTAATTGACTTTGTTTCTGCCTGTGTGTCCTGCGCCCGCAACAAAGTTCCGAGACACCTGCCTGCCGGCCGCCTTCTTCCTCTGCCTGTGCCTGCTGCCCCGTGGCAACATATAGCTATGGACTTCATAACAGATCTCCCTGTCTCTGCCGGTTGTACGGTCATTTGGGTGGTCGCTGACCGCTTTTCCAAAATGGCTCATTTTATTCCCCTGCCAGGCCTCCCGTCTGCTCCCGAGCTAGCTAAAGACTTTATCCGCCACATCTTCCGTCTCCATGGTCTGCCTCTCCACATCGTGTCGGATCGTGGGGTTCAGTTCACCTCACGCTTCTGGAGAGCCACATGTAAACTGCTCGACGTCACCTTGGACTTCTCCTCCGCTTACCACCCACAGTCCAATGGTCAAGTGGAGCGGATCAATCAGAATTTGACCAGTTACCTCCGGCACTTCGTTAATGCCCACCATTCAGACTGGGTGGATCTCCTACCATGGGCCGAGTTCTCTTACAACAATCACGAGAGCGAATCTTCTTCTAAATCCCCGTTTTTTGTAGTCTTCGGTCAGCATCCTCGGATCCCTTTTCCTGTCTCCACCTCTGTGGACAACCCGGCCGCGGAATCTCTCGTTAGCAAATTTTCCTCCATTTGGGAGAGTACCCGTTCCGCACTCCTTCAGTCGTCCGAGCGGATGAAGAGACACGCCGACAAAAAACGCCTGGATTCCCCACAATTTCGTCCCGGAGATAAAGTCTGGCTCTCATCCAAATATGTCCGGCTCAAGATTCCTTCCTATAAGTTAGGGCCTCGGTTCATCGGCCCACTGGAGGTTATCAAACAGATCAACCCGGTGGCCTATAAATTGAAACTCCTGGCCAACTTACGGATCCCTAACTCCTTCCATGTATCTCTTCTCAAACCCGTGGTACTTAACTCCTTTTCCAAGTCTACAGGTACGCCTCCTGCTCCGGTTTCTGCTGAAGACGAGTTTGAGGTAGAGAACATTCTGGCCACCAAAAGGGTAAGAGGAAAGACCTTTTTTCTAGTGGATTGGAAGGGGTTTGGTCCTGAGGAGAGAACATGGGAGCCCCGGGAGAACATCCATGCCCCTCTCATCCTTGCTAAATTTCTGTCTGGCCTAAAAAAGGGGGGGCCTAAAGGGGGGGGTACTGTAGCGTCGGCGTCCCTGCCTCCTGCTAGGCAGGGACGCTGTTCCCCTCACCTCTCTGCTCCGTGCCCGGCGGCTTCCTCCCGCTCTGCTTGCAGCGCCCGCTCTCCCCCGGTCACTGTGCTTAGGGCGCGCGCGCGCTACCCCTCTCTTAGAGGGGCCGCACGCGTCGCCCTAAGGAGTCCCCGGCCAATGGCCGGAGGATCCCTCCATATATAAGGCACCTCCTCCAAAATGGAGGTGCCCGAGCAATGTTGTTGCACTGTTCACTACTCTGCTTCAGCCCTCAGGTCCTGTTTCCAGTTACCTGCCAGTTACCTGCCAGTTACCGGCCAGTTTCCTGCCAGTTTGCTGTCTGATTCCTGCCTGTTATCCGCTTACCCGTTTGCTAGCCTGAGGTCCGACGGTCTGCCTTCCGACTCCTGTCAGTCTGTCTATGGACCAGCTTGCCCGCTCACCTGGGAGCGCTCATCTGCTACCTGCCTGTTAGCCTACCTGGAGGCTCCGCCGTCACGTGCTGTGACCACCTGCCAGCCCAGAGACTCTTGCCCGCTCACCTGGGAGCGCTCATCTGCTACCTGCCTGTTAGCCTACCTGGAGGCTCCGCCGTCACGTGCCGTGACCACCTGCCAGTCCAGAGACTCTTGCCCGCTCACCTGGGAGCGCTCATCTGCTACCTGCCTGTTAGCCTACCTGGAGGCTCCGCCGTCACATGCTGTGACCACCTGCTTATCCAGAGACTCTCGCCTGCTCACCTGGGAGCTCTCATCTGCCATCTGCCTGCTAGCCTACCTGGAGGCTCAGCCGTCACAGGTCGTACCTGCCCGTTTACCCAGAGACTGTCCCGGTCACTTGCTGTGACCTCCTGCCCGTTTACCCAGAGACTGTCCCGGTCACTTGCCGTGACCTCCTGCCCGTTTACCCAGAGACTGTCCCGGTCACCTGCTGTGACTGCCTGCCTGTCTTCCCTGGTCGCCACCCGCTTCCTTACAAGGACCGCCCCCTTGTATAAGTTGCTCAGAGGTTCCGCCTCCCAGACCCGTTACACATAGTCTCTTTTGGGTTCTTTAGAACCTCTCCCCCTCATACTCTGCACTTGGTATAAAACCCACCCGCATCTTCATTATTTCCCAAAAAAATTCAGATTCTGGCTAAACTGAAATATTTGGGATTCGATTTGCACAAATTTTCATACTGGGATAACCAAAGCCTCATTAGGAGGATTGAGGAGTTACAGTGGAGGCGACGTAAGGAGTCAGGTGAGGAGCTAAAACAGGTGAGTATCATGTGTTTTTTTAAACCATTTTTTCCCCTCCTTTAATTATGCTCTGGGGTCAGGAAGGACCTGAGAACATAATAAATGTATTTTCATGTGCATCAGGGCACTCTCTATCAAGTCCGATATTGACTCAGACCGAATTAAATCTTACCGAAACGAATTTGGTAAATTCGCCCATTTCTACATCTAATACTAAGTCTTTTAAAGCCAAACACATTCGCCATCACAAAATCTGATGAGAAGAGATTTTCATAGTCTCACGCTCTTACAGTAAAGATTCCTTACTTTCTAGATGTACTAGTTTTCCTCTGGTTATAGTTGCAGTCCTGGGTACAAAAAGAATACTAATACCAAATAATTGAAACAGGTTTCCTAGGATCAGGCAATATTTGCCCAAAAGGAGGAATGGACTAAAATAGTAAAAGACCAAGTACCCACCTGTTTTATGTCCTTGCAGTTGCAGTGTTGCTGCCAATCTAGTCTTAGTTTTGCACCACTCTCTGTTTCTTAAAGCAAACCTGTCACCAGGTTTGACCGATATGGGTCTATACATTATCTACACAGTCTTCTGACAAGGGCAGAGCAAAGTACTGCAGTGTGCAGGCGCCAGGAAAGGTTAAAGTACTGCAGTGTGCAGGCGCCGGGAAAGGTCAAAGTACTGCAGTGTGCAGGCGCGGGGAGAGGTCAAAGTACTGCAGTGCGCAGGCACCGGGAAAGGTCAAAGTACTGCAGTGCGCAGGCGCCGGGAAAGGTCAAACAGCCACGGCGCCTGCGCACTACAGTACTTTAGAAATGCCCTTGTCAAGGCAGAGAAATACGTCTGTGCAGAAGCGCTATGGCGGGGAACACTATGTGTACGACGTTATTCACATGAAGCAAGAAGGAGATCGGCATTAATAGAAGAAGGGAGGCACCGGAGCAGGACAAGCGACACCCATCAGACCGGACCGCCCACCAGGTGAGTATAACTGTAGCTCTTTTCTTGTCTTTCAGGCCAGATCGGGGGCATATATACAGCATTATAGAATACTGTATATGAGGGCTGAAAGGTGGTGGCCGTATCTCATATCAGTCAAACCTGGTGACAGGTTCCCTTTAAATGTAATTTTCTGATGTGAAGCTGTTCACAGTGAGTCTCTCTGCTGCGATCTCCAACTTTTACTTCTAATCTGCAAGGGAAATTAGCAGAATGTGTTCAATTTTTCTGCTGCGCCACCCCAGGGGAAACTAAGAATTACACGATCGATACCCACTGATATTACGGCTTCCCGACATCTGCCATAGCTTTCCAGCATTGAAGCCAGACAAATGGTCTTTGGCCTCCTTGACACGTCCGTGTTTCCAGGATGTGTGGTATCTGTTTTTTTTTACGGATACCACGTGTACCCATGATAACCTGTGGTGATCTTCACATGTCCGTGTTTTTACACAGACCGTGTGTCCATGCAAAACACATGGAGAAATGTCTGGTTTTTTTTCGTCAGTCCGGATGACAAGAGCCAATGCAAGTCTATGGATTCATGAAAAACACGTACAGCACATGGATGTGACGCGCCCCCTGGGCCATGTTCAAGAGACACCCGGAGCCGGATCTGGATAGGGGTAGTAGTCCGTGTGGCGGTGACCCGGTCCGTGCCCAGGGTGGTCAAACTAAGTGTGTGGCAGTCTTTGTAGATGTTGTTTGAGTGCCGACTACGCCACCCGTTGATTGCGGCTAGGAGGCCGCCGCTGCAGAGCAGACCGCTGAGGCCGGTGGTAGGTTTGTGCAGCAAGGATGGTATAACCCCCAACGGGAGGGGTATGGCCTCAGGGCAGCAGATGTGGAAGTTGGTGGTAGTGATGGTGCAGCAAGGAAGCTCAGAGACAGGTGATGCAGTTTCAGGGTTTTTACTCACAGGTGTTGCTCCGGTCACTCCGGCCTTGAGTGACCACCCGAGCCGTGCTGCGTCCACCAGGTGTGGGACTCGGCCAACTCCCAGGCAATCCAGAGCGTGGTCCTGAGCTCCCTTCTCTCTCTCTCTCTGCTGGCCGTTCCCACCAGGGATCCACCTTTGTCCGGCTCCCTCGGGCCTCTTGGTGGTAAAACCTTCTCTGGCTTTCCTGACCATATTCGTGGTGTGCCTTCCTGGTGGATGTGGTGAGGGTCGTGGCAAAACTTAACCACGACCTCCGGTTCCTGGCTAAGGATCATTAGCCTCTGCCAGTTAGGGTTCCGGTACCCGTTTCTGCCAACCCTTCACCCTTCTGGTTTACTTCTGGGATCTTAGGGTTCCCTCTTGTCTTGTGTCTCTGGGCCTTTCTTCCTCCTTCTCTCCACTACAGGCCTGGCCCTGGAGCTGGGCCCAGCCGGAGCCACAGCTCCCTGTCAGCCCTCCTGGCTGAGCTCCTCTGCTCTGCTCCTCCTCAGTCTGACTGACCCTGTCCTAAGATGGTGCCCACCATATATACTCCCTCTATGTGTGAGCCCAGGTGACTAGCACCCAATGGGCTCCTACCTCTATGCCCAGAGTCCCTCCCCTATCTGCCCCTACACTACTGGGATGTTCCCCCCCCCCTCCCACTCCAGCCAGGGACAGACGCTGTCGTACCTGCACATCTAACTGGTGGGAGTACCGTAGTTCTGTCCCCCGGAAATGGGATGAGTGTAGTGCATGCAGCTGTCTGAGCTCAGTCCCACACTCCATCCTTACCCGGGAGTGGAATACCACACCTCTGGAGTGAGGTGCAATACCCCTGTAGCAGCCGAGTCCTCAGGGTGCTACATTCCCCCCTGGTAAATCACAGCACGTCCTCGGGCTGTAAAAGAATAAAAACATACCAAAACATACAAACTTTTTAAAACATACACTAACATATAAAACATTATAAACACATATAATATGACAGGTAACTTCTCATATATTATTTTAGCAATATAACTTTTGATATAAAACTTTTCATATAAAATGTTCTTAAGCTTCTGGCCACTGTGCAAATTGTGACCAGGTAAAGGGCCACAGTCACTAGAAGAAAACAGCAGTTTTCCTATAAAACCGGTAGGGGGCGCCTTGGGAAGCGCAACTATGTACAGGTTATGGCCGCTCTCAGTCCTCGGCCAGGTAGAGGGAAAGAACGACCGCTCTCAGTCCTCGGTCAGTGGGGATAAGGGATGGCTGCTCACAGTCCTCAGCCTGTGGGGAAAAAGGGATGGCTGCTCACAGTCCTCAGCCTGTGGGGAAAAGGGGCACACAGGTAACAGTTCACACTAGTCCCAACGGGGACCACACTTCACTTAGCAGCAATTCACATAACAGTTCTTGTAACAGTTCTCATACCCCGACGGGTAACTTTATACAGTTCTCTTTACCGTTCAGTGGTAACGATGCCCTCCTGCTCCTTCCTGAAGGTAATTTTCAGACCCGTCCGGGTCCTCTTGATCTCCCTCGTACCGCAGCTCTTCTTCCGTCAATCGGTGCACATGAAGGGCGTATGCTCCTTTGGCACACTGATGCCGGGTGAAGGTGACCTCGTCACCCAGGTAAAGGTCACGACCACGGTGTCCCTCCGGCAGATGAGACTCGACATCCCTGCGGGTGACAAAGACGTCGCCGGGGGTTCTGTGATCCCTGATAAAGCCCCAACCGTGCTCCAGTTGGAACTTGATTACAGTCCCGGTGGCGCGGGGACCGTGGGCTGCACGGGGGTTTCGCCGGGTCCGGCTTTTCTGCTCCGCACTTTGGACCTGCAGCCGCTCCTCGCGGATCCGCCTCTCTCGCCGTTCCCTCTGAAAGACCTCCAGCTGCTGACGGCAGCACTCCGCACGCTGGGCTGCGGCCGCCCGGGTCTCTTGGGTGAACCCCATGAGGTTTTCGCCGGTGGGGTCCCATTCGAACTGCGCCTCCTCCAACGGGAGTGGGGTTATCTTGGCGGGCGCCGGAGCCGGGATCAGGGGCTCACATAGGGGTCTTTCCTTCCGGAGTCGGAGATTGAGGTACTCCGGTGGCCACTCAAAGGGCTGCCCATCCGGGCAAGTATGTTGCGTGAACAGGTCTTCACCCAAGGGTAGCACAGTGGAGGTTGAGGGCGCGGTGGTGGTAGCGGCGCCCGGATGCACCAGGCCTTGCGACCAGGCCGGTGGCACCCTAAAGGTGAAGGGCACTGTGGAGACGGCGGCGCCCGGGGGTACTCGGCCTTGCGACCAGGCCGGTGGCGTTTCCTGCTTGGCCGCGCTCAGGGTCAAGGCGTGTGACGTCACAGGGGGCGTGGCCGCGGCTCCTGCCGCTTGAGGCCTAGTTTGGAGCGGTGGCGGTGTAGCAACAGGAACGATCAGTGGGACTTCGGGCTCTGCGACGGGGAGCTGGGGCAGGCTTACGGCTTCTGGGCTCGGGGTGATGACGTCCCCTTTACCTGCTTCCATCTCTTCAGCTCCTTCCACGGCGTCGTCTCCGGCCTTCGTCCCTCCTGCACCATCCTCAGAGGCAGGCGTGCTCCTCGTTGTGGGTGGCGTCCTATGCTGGCGGGTTCCAGCCTGCAGGGCCATTTCTCTGCTCCACTCGGCCAGTACTTCTTGCTGCACTCGGGCCATCTTCCGAGCCAAGCCCTCCAGCGCGGTCTGTGCATGCTCCCGATCTTTGGGGAGCTGTGCCAGGATCTCCACCAGGCCTTCTGGGGTGGCGGCCTGCAGCAGGCTCCTGACCATCGGGTCGGTGCTGCCTGACTCTCCCTCCATCTCCGGGTGCGTTCTCTCCAGACTCCTCCAGGCTGCACCCATCCTCTCTCTTTTGTTCTTGATCCGCCCATACTGAGGGCGGTCCTGGGGCAACTTGGTGATTGTCAGTTCCAGGGGCAGCCCTCTCACGCTGATGGACATTTCTACCATTGCAGTCTCTGCTGGTGGGGGCGGTTTCCGCTTTTGGCGCCATTCCTGGACCTGGCCCACGATGGGAGGTGGCCTCTTGCCACCCTCTGGCACGCCCATAATGGCGTCCGCTCTGCCAGGGCGGGAAATCGTCTCAGATGGCGGGAATTGTCTCTTTATGGCGGGAAACTCCGTGGATGGCGGGAAAAGGCTGCAGATGGCGGGCAAACGACGGGAAACGACCCGAGATGGCGTCCGATGGCGGGGACCCTCCGGAATTGGCGGGAGACTCCTTTTTACGGTAAATGTGAACTTTTCTTCAGGCACGCAGTACCCGGTGGTTGCGGGCACGTAATCCTGCCGACTACGCCAAAGTTGACGCGCCCCCTGGGCCATGTTCAAGAGACACCCGGAGCCGGATCTGGATAGGGGTAGTAGTCCGTGTGGCGGTGACCCTGTCCGTGCCCAGGGTGGTCAAACTAAGTGTGTGGCAGTCTTTGTAGATGTTGTTTGAGTGCCGACTACGCCACCCGTTGATTGCGGCTAGGAGGCCGCCGCTGCAGAGCAGACCGCTGAGGCCGGTGGTAGGTTTGTGCAGCAAGGATGGTATAACCCCCAACGGGAGGGGTATGGCCTCAGGGCAGCAGATGTGGAAGTTGGTGGTAGTGATGGTGCAGCAAGGAAGCTCAGAGACAGGTGATGCAGTTTCAGGGTTTTTACTCACAGGTGTTGCTCCGGTCACTCCGGCCTTGAGTGACCACCCGAGCCATGCTGCGTCCACCAGGTGTGGGACTCGGCCAACTCCCAGGCAATCCAGAGCGTGGTCCTGAGCTCCCTTCTCTCTCTCTCTCTGCTGGCCGTTCCCACCAGGGATCCACCTTTGTCCGGCTCCCTCGGGCCTCTTGGTGGTAAAACCTTCTCTGGCTTTCCTGACCCTATTCGTGGTGTGCCTTCCTGGTGGATGTGGTGAGGGTCGTGGCAAAACTTAACCACGACCTCCGGTTCCTGGCTAAGGATCATTAGCCTCTGCCAGTTAGGGTTCCGGTACCCGTTTCTGCCAACCCTTCACCCTTCTGGTTTACTTCTGGGATCTTAGGGTTCCCTCTTGTCTTGTGTCTCTGGGCCTTTCTTCCTCCTTCTCTCCACTACAGGCCTGGCCCTGGAGCTGGGCCCAGCCGGAGCCACAGCTCCCTGTCAGCCCTCCTGGCTGAGCTCCTCTGCTCTGCTCCTCCTCAGTCTGACTGACCCTGTCCTAAGATGGTGCCCACCATATATACTCCCTCTATGTGTGAGCCCAGGTGACTAGCACCCAATGGGCTCCTACCTCTATGCCCAGAGTCCCTCCCCTATCTGCCCCTACACTACTGGGATGTTCCTCCCCCCCTCCCACTCCAGCCAGGGACAGACGCTGTCGTACCTGCACATCTAACTGGTGGGAGTACCGTAGTTCTGTCCCCCGGAAATGGGATGAGTGTAGTGCATGCAGCTGTCTGAGCTCAGTCCCACACTCCATCCTTACCCGGGAGTGGAATACCACACCTCTGGAGTGAGGTGCAATACCCCTGTAGCAGCCGAGTCCTCAGGGTGCTACAGATGCCATCCATGTGCCATCCGTGTGTTGTCCGTGTGCCGTTCGAGTTTAGCATTGCAAATTGTAGGAGAAGCTTTGTAATTCATTTCTTTCTTAATCCATATCGGAAAAACACTGATGACACTGATGGTAAAAAACGGACACACGGATGACTCACTGACGAAAAACACTGATGGCACCGGTACTGGTATGTCATGTAAATGTGTGAAAAGTGAAAAAAAAATAATACAATGGTAAAAAAAAACACAAAAGATTATTTCGCCTATTAAATTTTTTTTTTAGAGGTCTAAAAGTAAATAATTGCCATTAGCGTGTCTGCAATAATACAAACTATAAAATGATCATTTTATTTATCCAGCATGGTGAAAGTCATAAAAACCAACTAAATAACAATGCCACCGTTGCTTCATTTTTTTCATCCCACCTCTCAAAAAAAAAAATTCAAAAAAAACAAAATAAGGCTATGTGCAGACTAAGTTTATTTCAAAATGTTAAAATTGATGAATTTTCGAGTGGAAACTGCTTCAAGAAAAGCTCCTTTATTGGGGGTGTTTTTGGAGAAGTTTTTCTTTTCCTGAAGCATTTCCTGAATCAGTTCTGGGGTGCAACATGATATTTTTAATCCAACGGTGAAGCCACGAGACTTTACTGTCATAAAGCTGTTTCAGAAAAAAGTCAATGTCTTTTTTCTTAAAGCGGCTCTGCCGGTGGTTTAGAGGTCATTTCATGGCGGTGCCGGCATCTTTTTCCTTCCAAACAAAGCCGTCCAAAGAATAAACATATTACTTATATTAACTTTTTACTTTTTTTTCAGGGTTTCCGAACCCTGAGAAGTGACATAAGTCGAAACATGTGCACAGCAATGTCACTTTTTGTGACAGTTTCGCTGCGCTTTTTCAGGTGGATTCGAGGTGGTATCCACCTGAAAAAGACATTTTGTGCACAAAGCATTAAGGTGTTATGAAGAGTTTTGGAAACGTTTTCATGCAGCCTTTTGATTAAACAGTGCGTAGTTTGGAGTGGATTCCATCAGGAGATACTTCAAAGTAGTGACATCAGCTTTAATTTTTTCCAACAATAGTTTTTCAAAATCGGAAATGGAAAAAAAAAGCTCTATGTATGAACAGACAAGAGGATTAATATTAAACTCTATGGGAAGAATCTTTCAAACAACTTTTCAGGTGATTTTGTGTGGCGTCTTGTGGAACCGATCCGCCCAAAAAACTCTATCTAGCCAAAAAATAAATCAAAAAGTCATATATACCCCAAAATGCTACCAATGAAAATACCAACTCATTCCGCAAACAGCAAACTCTTCACAGCTCAACGGGAAAATCAAAAAAATGATATCTCAGAATTTGAGGAAACAAAACTAAATATCTTTTATGCTGTAAATCTATTTTTTTCTGTACCCGTCCAAAAAAACTAATAAAGATTTTTCAGTATACATACCCCAACATGGTGCCCTGAAAAACATCCTGTCCCAGGATAAAAACCATGTGCCTACATCAAGAGAAAAATAAAATAAAGCTATGGCTCTCAGAAAGGTTTTGTGAACGTTGTTGACTAATGATGTGGAATTACAACGGTAAATCTTGTCATATTGGATGGGACTCTACAGACCTTCAGGTTCCTATCCTATAATGACCATATTGGGTGCTGTAAGATATGATCTTCTGGAGGAAACCTGTTTTGTGGAGCTGTAAATCATCTGTCGTAACAAAATTTACTAAATCATTACGAGGAACATTTCCAATAAAACTGAAGATTCACAATAACTTGTAGGTAAAATAAACTGTCGGAAACCCAACGTATGGACGTCCAATCTAAGTGTTGGAGAGCTTCAGGTCTTAGCTTTGGATAATGAAGGTTCTTAAATGAAGCCTCCATAACACGTGGAACTACTGTAATAAAAGTACTTGTCACCCTATTCAGAATCCCAGGAAAGGTCACCGATTTAGCTGACTCCTGAAAGAGTAGACAAATCTCCCGGATCCCACCGAATCATACAGAAAACAGTTCTACCGTATGGTTTCTTCCATGAATGGAATGAGATGATAGTTGCTGCTCATAAAATTTTATGAAGAAGGGAGGGAAGAGGAGAAACAGACATTATACTGCAGGTTCCATGGAATATTACGACCCACAACTGTCATCTCCTATCTCAACAATGGAAAAATCTATATTCAGAAAAGACAGATTTTCCCATTACTGAAATAGGAGATGGCAGACAGTGCTTAAAAGATTTTATGGAGGAGCTAAAGGTAGACACAAACATTCTGCTGCAAGTTCTCCTAAAACCACAGCTACAGTTCTCCATTGAACTTTATGAGCGCCAACTGTCATCTCCTATCTCAGTAATGGGAAAATTTGTATTTACGGGAGACACATTTTACCTATGAATTGAGTATTTTGAGAATGAATGATCAATCCAGGAAGAGTAAGAAGCAGATTTCTCTGATAGGATGTGTTACAAAGTTTCTTATTCTTACATGTACTATTGATTTATGAAAACAAATAAAACAATGGCTACCCTTCAAGCATCGGTTTTAGAGGGTGTGTCTGGTTTAGAAACCTCATTCTGAAAAGTCCTATAAAAAGTTTGATTTCTGAGTGGTTCCCTATTCAGGACACTTATATATTAGCTAGAGTGGACAATAACTAGAAAAAGTACCTTTTCTGTGCCCATGTTTGACACACAGCTCATTTGTGGCACCCCAGGGGTCTGGTTTCCACAGTAACAGCAATGTTATGTCTGAGAGCAGGTGGGAGGTCTCTTGGTCAGGAATCCTATGCATGCCACACCTCCTGCCCAGTCCTGGGAGGGGAAGAACTTCCCCTATATAAACCTGGGGCTGAGGCAGGGTTAGGAAGTTCAGAGGGAGAGTTCAGCCAGGAGGGCTGACAGGGAGCTGTGGCTCCGGCTGGGCCCAGCTCCTGGGCCATGCCAGAAGTAGAGACAGAGAAGAGAAGCAGCTATGGGAAGAAGCAACAGGAGCTCTGTGGGAGCAGTGTTACAAGGAGTCAGGGGCTGGCAGCTGCAGAGCTCGCCCTGACTGAGAAGATTTCTTACCGGACCCGGAGTCCGAGGCTGTGGGGACTAACTCCTACCCAGCAGCAGAATCCGTCAGGCAGGGGATTTCAGGTCCTCTGGCCAAGAAACCCGAAGGCACGGTCACACGCATGGGACCAGCACCGCCGTCGTGGAGCGGAAGCTACTAGAAGGCCCCGAGTCACCGGCCATACGGGTGAGCACCACACGGTACACTCAGGGACGTGGGCTACTTTTACCCGCCTCTAGCAAGGTAGCCAGAAGAGTACAGTTAGCTGGGAAGGCCTACAACTCCACCTGGCCAGGGGAGATCCCATCTGCTCAAGGACTGACCAGGCCCCGATCGCTAGCAAGTACTCCGGGAGGGTCTATCTTTGTCACCAGTAAAGACCCTGAACTACACGCATCGTCTCTGAGTGGTTCCTGCTACCCCCATCATCCACGTCGGCTGCCCTGAGGCCATACCCCTCCCGTTGGGGGTTATACCATCCCCGCTGCACCATCTTTCCACCGGCCTCAGCGGTCTGCCCTGCAGCGGCAGCTCCAAAGCTGCATTCAACGGGTGGCGTAGTCATCCAACATCTACTGCTAGTAGACTCGCCACTTAGTTTGACTCCCTGGGCACGGACCGGGTCACCGCCACGAGACTACTACCCCCATCTGATCCGGCTCCGGGTAAGCCCCCGTGCACGCGATGCCGCACGACACAGACCCAGGGGTGCGTCAACTTTTGGCGTAGTCGGCAGGATTTCGTGCCCGCAACCACCGGGTACTGCGTGCCTGAAAAAGACTGTTCAAACTTACCAGTGGTGAAGATTCCCGCCATTCGTGAAGATTCCCGCCATCCGGCGCCATCTTTTGCCTCCTTCCCGCCATCGGTGGAGTTTTCCCGCCATCCGGCGCCATCTTCTGCCTTCTTCCCGCCATCCGTGGAGTTTTCCCGCCGTTGGACGCCATCTTGAAGACGCCGCGCGGGAAGAAGAGGGGCGTGGACTCCGAAGGCGCGCGAGAACTGAAGCCCCGCCTCACGTCCGGACGTTGCGTAAGGTCCTGGAAGGAGCCCAGCAGACGCCGACGTCACAGGAGCGCGACGGAAGGTCCTCAACCCTGACGATCCACTGCGGAGCCGCGGCCTACGGAAGAGGATCATCGCAAGGTAGGCCACAGTCCACTAGGGGGGAGGAAGATGTCGGATACGGAGGAGAGCTTCACTGCCTCAACCCCCGCCAGCGCCAGCGCTGCTGCAGTCATGCCTTTTACCATGCCCTATATCCCGGGAGCAGCCTGGCTACCCCAATACTCAGGGGAGTCACATACCCTGAATGACTTTAGTGAAAAGCTGGATAGCCTCTTCCAGGTGTACCCCCTCATAGAAGAGCAAAAAGTGAGCATCCTGGTGGCCCAATTAACCGGGGCAGCCCAAAGGGAGGTAAAGTCCTGGCCACCTGGGAGGAGGACTGTCGCAGAGATACTAACCCAGCTAACCGAGGAGGAGCTGCAGTACTACCAATACGAGGAAAGCCAAGAGGACCCGGACGGGTCTGAGGACTACCCTCAGGAGGGAGCACAAAGAGGACATAGCTACTGAAGGGAAGTAGCGTGAATAAAGAGCTGTAAATAGTTACCCGTAAGGGTACAAGGACTGCTGCTAATTAAAATATGGTCCCCGTTGGGATTAGTGAATTGTTCCCCATGTGCCCCTATCTTAAACCAGGCTGAGGACTGTGAGCAGCCATTCCTTATCCCCACTGGCCGAGGTCTGAGAGCGGCCATATCCTGTAAATAATTATGTGTTTCTAGTAATTTATGGGAGTCTTTGGTGGATTTACCGGAAATCCTTTGTACATGGTTGGAGCGTAACCCAGGAATGGACTAAAGACTGTTAAGGACTCGGGGCAGGACAGACCCCTACCTGGTTACCTCTCCCTGTTTTGGTGAAATGGACACCTTGCTTTTCTTCAAAACTGCACCCGGTTGCGGACACGCCGTAACCATCTTTATGTGTTTTTCTTATTGTATTATTATTGTTTATACCTTGTTATGTTTTTCTAAAAATATGTTTAGTCCCGGAGTACTAAATTTCACTAGGGGGGAATGTGGCACCCCAGGGGTCTGGTTTCCACAGTAACAGCAATGTTATGTCTGAGAGCAGGTGGGAGGTCTCTTGGTCAGGAATCCTATGCATGCCACACCTCCTGCCCAGTCCTGGGAGGGGAAGAACTTCCCCTATATAAACCTGGGGCTGAGGCAGGGTTAGGAAGTTCAGAGGGAGAGTTCAGCCAGGAGGGCTGACAGGGAGCTGTGGCTCCGGCTGGGCCCAGCTCCTGGGCCATGCCAGAAGTAGAGACAGAGAAGAGAAGCAGCTATGGGAAGAAACAACAGGAGCTCTGTGGGAGCAGTGTTACAAGGAGTCAGGGGCTGGCAGCTGCAGAGCTCGCCCTGACTGAGAAGATTTCTTACCGGACCCGGAGTCCGAGGCTGTGGGGACTAACTCCTACCCAGCAGCAGAATCCGTCAGGCAGGGGATTTCAGGTCCTCTGGCCAAGAAACCCGAAGGCACGGTCACACGCATGGGACCAGCACCGCCGTCGTGGAGCGGAAGCTACTAGAAGGCCCCGAGTCACCGGCCATACGGGTGAGCACCACACGGTACACTCAGGGACGTGGGCTACTTTTACCCGCCTCTAGCAAGGTAGCCAGAAGAGTACAGTTAGCTGGGAAGGCCTACAACTCCGCCTGGCCAGGGGAGATCCCATCTGCTCAAGGACTGACCAGGCCCCGATCGCTAGCAAGTACTCCGGGAGGGTCTATCTTTGTCACCAGTAAAGACCCTGAACTACACGCATCGTCTCTGAGTGGTTCCTGCTACCCCCATCATCCACGTCGGCTGCCCTGAGGCCATACCCCTCCCGTTGGGGGTTATACCATCCCCGCTGCACCATCCTTCCACCGGCCTCAGCGGTCTGCCCTGCAGCGGCAGCTCCAAAGCTGCATTCAATGGGTGGCGTAGTCATCCAACATCTACTGCTAGTAGACTCGCCACTTAGTTTGACTCCCTGGGCACGGACCGGGTCACCGCCACGAGACTACTACCCCCATCTGATCCGGCTCCGGGTAAGCCCCCGTGCACGCGATGCCGCACGACACAGACCCAGGGGTGCGTCACATTCATTTCCATAGGCACTGCTTTTAGGGTACGTGCGCACGTTTAGTAATTGCAGCAGATTTTCTGGGGGGGGGGATTTTGGCAGGAAAAATGCTGCATTTTGCTTACGTTTTTGATATATTTTTACTTGCACTTTTTTTCCCCCATTCATTTAAATGGGTGAAAAATGCTGCAAAAATACTGACATGATGCAGCTTCAAATCTGCAAGGAAATAATAAACAGCAAGTTTTGTAAAATGCTGCATCTGTTTCCATGGCAAAAATGCCGCAACAAAATACAACATGTGAACAAGCCCTTATATAGTTTTTCTTGTAGTGGCCCTGAAGAGGAATTGAACATTTGTTACCAAGTTCTTGCATAGATTACATCTGATCGCTGCAGGACCAAGTAGCAGCAAACCCTTCTAACAAAAACAGGTTTGCACGATGTGGTCAACCACTTTGAGCCATGCCCCTCATTATATTTGCTGACTCTCCACCTTACTTTCATGCAGGCTATGTATATTTTACTGTGACATTCCAAAAAAAGAGAAAAATTCCAAATCACATTCTCGACATGCCTTGTCAAGACGAGGAGCATTGTTGAGGTTACTGTCACTCTTAATTATTTTCAGGTAGAGCAATCACTCCAGATAATTGCCTAATTGTGCAATATGTTTTCACTCTTGTTTCACTGCAAATTAGTTGCAGGGCATATCAATGTGCAATTTATCATCTAAATAACCAGCACTCATCACACTCCAAGTGAGTTGCTTTAAATATATTGTTATCTTTGTTGTGTAAATGAGTGACAGCCCGGGCAGTGGAGTGTATATATTATGTAGCTATCATTACAAGATTGCATGATGTTTTCCAAGTCAAGTCTTATACTTTACCTAAAGGGCAAAAAAACATTCAAAAATGAAGTTGCTGTTTCCAACTTTTGGTTCCGCACCAAGTCCTACAATACAGCAAACACAAGCTCCTTATGGGCTGTTATTGGACTTTTTTAAAATAGGAGACCCATATCCTTACTTCTGATGAACACAACCCCAGGCCACAAGTGCAAAAGCACAGAAATGTTAGAACACAGAGTGAACAGTCCTGACATTTGAGGCTCATATGGAACTTATATTCTTGGGATAGGAAAGGGATGAGCAAGTTCCAGATTGTTTTTCCCAACATCAGGTTGGCATTAGTGATGCGCAAATGTGTTATCCGAGCACACTTGGGTGCTGAGTGTCTTCGGCGTGCTCGAAAACTATGTTCGAGTCGCATCGGCTGCATGTCTCTCGACTGTTACACAGCTGCAACACATGCAGGGATTTCCTAACAAACAGGCAATCCCTGCACGTTCGCGCATCACTAGTGGACACTTTTTATTTTCGGTATATATCCACAAGGGGCAATGAGAAGATATACAAGGTCCACTTGTTAAAGGGGTTGTCCACAACTTCCTGATCTAAATGTTCGGCCCCGATAATATAAAAAAGCCTATACTCACCTCCCATGCCGGCGCCGTTCCAGCGGTGTCGGCACTCGCGGTCCTGGGGCTCTCGTGCAGTTGCCGTGATATGTGAGCCAGGTGCCAGATCAGCACTGACATCACTGTCCGCGCCTTCTATCGAATTGAAAATGGAGAGGAAGTCCGGGCTGCAGCTGATCTCTGACTTCCTCTTCATGTTCAATTTGTCCAAAGGCGGAGACAGTGACCCCAGCGCTGATTGGTTGCAGGGCTCAAGTGTCACAAGAACCACACGACAACCCCAGGACCGCGAGTGAAGACACCTCTGGAACACAGCACCATCACGGGAGGTGAGTAAAAGCTTTTTCATTTTATCGGGGTCAAACATGGGGTATGAGAAGGAGTTGTCCAAGTAATGGATAGCTTCTTTAAGGCTCACTAGGTGAGGTGGATCTCCTAAGCCTTAGGTCCGGATGGGCACATGGACCCCGAGTGTCGATTTAGTAATCAGGAAGGCACGTGAGCAGCAAGGACTGTAAAGTCTCACCTGGAATCTCAGGATCAGCAGGACAGATGAAGTGGAATCAAGCAGTGATGAAAGCATGCACAAACAGCACAGATGGTGGAGAACACCTAACATAGGACTAGGAGTCTTAATCCCAAGACACAGGTGTGTGTCAATGGGCCTTAAATAGGTCTAGTGAGATGATGTCATTGATCCACACCGAGAATCTTACAAAACCCAACGTGGAGCACAGCAGAGGGCAGCAGACCCAGGGGAAGGAAGGGGAGATGGGAAAACCGGTGTGTAAGACCACTATTCCAAATCAAATTTTCCAAAGAGTACTAACCTAAAAGGTTACATTGAACCTATCTTCTCTGACACAGGTCCTCATCCTCATGACCCAGCGGGTGGTAACACCAAGAGGATACATTTAAATTTTGATCTATGTATACCTATTGTAGTCTAGTTTTAGGGAGTGGCTAACCAACAGACTTTACCAGAATAAGTTACAGAGATGTTATCTCGCCATCTGTGACAAAGTATTAAAAAGGTAGAAAAAAAAGTGCTGAATATTTTATCTTTTGACTTTGGATTTATTGGTATTTTAGCTTGTGATTGCAGCATTTTTTCTTACAGCCTGTCTTAGAGCACATTCAGATGTCCGAGCACGAACTGCCAAAGCACGGACTGGCCATGGCTCTCCCGACCCGAGCGTGATAGCTTCACATATTTCTATGAGACCCACAGCCAGTCCGTGCATTATGGTCTGATCTCAAATCGATTTGCAGAGACATCTGAATGAACCCAAACTCTGATCTCACTACTGAAGGCTAAAGTGGTTCTCTACCTGCAACGCCCAAGTCCCATCCATTGTTTTCAAATAAGGAACGCATAGGTTCCACCAGGCAGATGCAGTATATCTAGGGAAGTCTGTGAATGATGCCTTAAAGAGGTTCTCCCATTTTGACAACCCTTTTTAATTTCCGAACAGGTTTGTCTTGAATGTATAGCCCCTTCTTTGATGGACTCCACATAACCATGAATTGCTTGATAGCCAGTGGCTTCAGGAGCTGAAGTGGCTTTTAAAGGAGGACTTTTTCCAGATGCGACCCATTTTAACCTTTCCACCATTGCTCTATAGATCACCATAGAATATTATTGACCTATTTTTTTTGTTCCAGTTTTCGATTTCTGTTTGTTGGAGGCATCAAAACTCTGATATCTAAGTGGACAACATAAAAATGTTTATCCCTTTACTATCTGCTGAGACCAGAGACATTCCCTGCCTCATATCTCAAAGATGTCACCATAATGTTCCTATCACAAATTTATTTTCCAACTTTTTGCATGCCCCCTTCATAATCGAAGACATGGCTTGTGACTTGTAGATGTATTCCTTCAGGTGAGGCTTGCGCTGGCATGACCGGCAGCTGTAGAGGCTCTGTCATCCTGGAACCTGTTGTAACGATGTTAACTTTTGCAGGAAATAAACCACTTATATCAATTAACACATGCCTGCGGTGCTGGAAACCGTTCCAAATTTTATATAGACTCTGCGCTACTCTGTAAATCTGCTTGTGTATATATGTATGTATATAATTGCTATAGGTTTCACTTATGTTACAGGTACACTGCCAGAATTTAGCATTTAGTTGCTTTGAGCAGTATTACATACACAAATATGGGCTAGATTGTTTCTATAAAAATGTAATAACCAATATGTTTGACATATTTTTATTTTTCCATTGGATAGTGTGACGCAGTGATGGGTATGGTGCTGGATGGGAGATATATTCCTTCCAGCAAGGGACTTTCGCACTGATAAACAGCAGGGATCGAGGTCAAGACCAGGCCCTACTCTCTCACGATGAGGCAGGTGAGAGGTTTTCTGGAGTTAGTTGGGTATTACAGGAGATTTATTCCCAATTTTGCCACACTGTCATCTCCATTGACGAACTGCTTGAAAGGGAGGAAGTCCGTAATGGTCCGCTGGGATGCTCGGACCAAGGAGGCTTTCATGACATTGGAAATGGTTTTGTGTGGGATAACTTTCCTGATCACGTCCGATTTCAAAAGAAAGTTTACAGTACAGACAGATGCCTCAGACGTAGGTCTAGGTCCCAGGAAAGGAATGGGGAAGAGCACCCCGTGGGTTACCTGAGCCGAAAGCCACCCCAGCAGAAACCAGGTACAGTATAGTGGAGAGGTAGTGCCTCGCAATTAAGTGGACACTCGAGTCTCTCCGCTATTATTCGCTGGGAGGACAATCCGCCTGGTCACCGATCATTCCTCTCTTAGTTGGATGAGTCAAGTCAAGGAGGGGAATGTTCGGGTTACCTGGTGGTTCCTGTCCCTAAAAAATTTCAAGTTTACAGTGGAATACAGGTGCCCTATGCAGAGTCCAGTGTATGGCGTTTGTCAACTACTTCCGTGTTGAACAATGGGGGAGGTATGTGATGGAGTGAGGGGTATGGTGCTGGATGGGAGATATATTCCTTCCAGCCAGCAAGTGCCTTTCGCACTGGTAAACAGCAGGGAAGAAGGTCAAGACCTGGCCTGGACCTTCTCTGCTATTCCGGGTTTTGGGGGCTTGCACAGCATAAATAGACAGCCAGAACTCCTTAGTGTGTGTTGGTGGGTGGGAAAGAGATGAGGGAGGTTTTGTGGCAACATCAGACCTGAACGGGCTGGCACGTCCGGGCCCTAACCTATGTTGCGGAAACAAGCTGGACTTTTGCTTTGTCTGATGTATGACTGTGTTTTTTTCTGCTGCCAGTGTGACTAAAACATCGAGCTTGAACTGAAAACTTGCGTGTGCATCTTTACTGCATCCCTGCCATTGCCTACCGGAGCGAATCCCCACAATAGATACAAAATCATTGCTTTCACTCTAGAGTTTAGCCTTTTTTCCTGCCTTGTTTAGTCTTTAACAACAACTTGGAGACAAGTCCTCTCTTTAGGTCTGAATGAAGTCTTCTTCCACTTTTAACTAATGGTTTACCCAACTCTTCCTCATCTAACGTCTTTAATAATCTCCTACTTGAACAGTAAATTCTCCTGAAATTCGTTAATGGAATTTAGATCAAGGCCAAACATTTGATTTCTCCTGCCAATTTTGGATGCTTTTTGGAGTATATTATACTACTGGAGGATCCATGTGTTGAGGTCTTTCTGATACTACATCTGTGCTTCATTCCAAAATGTCTCCATAATCTTCTGTTATCATCATGAGCACATAGAATTAAGATCAGTGGTTTTTAACCTGGAGCTCCCCAACTGTTTCAAAACTGCAACTCACGTCATGGAGCTCATTTCTATTCCGACTTTCATCTATCTCAAGATTTTCCTTAGTTCTTTCTTCACCATCTGAATGATCTTTCCCATCACTCTTCTTGCAGCAATGTCTAGGAATGTTGGTTGTAGTTTCATGAGCTTTGTCTTAATAATATGGCTTTTTCCCAAAGTTCCTTGGTCTCAAGGTGGAGGTAGAGTTGGACAGTCCCTTCAGATTACTAGAGAATTATCTGTAGGTCCAGGTTGTGGCTCAATAATGGGACCCAACGATGCAACAGGAGACAAACTAATTTAAAGCTCATTTGGACCCTTTCATATGATTTTAGAGTAATTCTTATGGGTTCATTTGTAGACAACTTATCAGAATAACTTAACGAGATGATCTGTGTGTGCAATGAGAGCAGCATAATATAATGTGAGTATGCTCCTCTTCTGGATAGATTTATGATAGGTCCTCAGAATTGTTTTCGCTGGTGAGCTAAAGATACGCATCTATAGGGATCTGTATTCAATTCTGAAGATATTCCCTCATCCCCAGTATGATTTGATATGTTATATGCTTACTTTACACACCAGTCACTTTAGTCACACACATTCCAGAGATAAGCACCATACACCATGAGAAAGTTTTAGACAGAGGAGAACATATGCTGCAAACTTTCAAAAATAGAAGCGTTAATAGTTTACTTTTGGCAGTTAACAAAATTCAAAGTCAATGAACAAAAAGAAATCTAAATTGAATCAATTTTTTGATGTAACCACTCTTTGCCTTCAAAACACCATTAATTCTTCTCAGTACTTGGCACTTGCACGCAGTTTTTGATGAAACTCTACAGGGAGGTTGCTCCAAACATCTTGGAGAACTAACCACAGATCTTCTCTGGATGTCGCCGGTGCAAATCCTTCTGTCTCTTCATGTAATTCTAGACAGACTCCATGATGTTGAGATCAGCATTCTGTGGGGGCTATATTATCATTTCCGTGACTCCTTGTTCTTCTTTACTCTGAAACTAGTTCTTAATGACATTGGCTGGATGTTTGGGGTTGTTGTCCTGGTGCAGAATAAATTTGCAGCCAATTAGAAACCTCTCTGATGATATTGTGGAGCAACGAGAATCTGACATCGGCCAAGAATGGGACAACATTTCTTGCCCAAAACTCCAACAACTGGTCTCACTTCCCAGACTGTTTTAAAAGGAAGAATGGATGCTACACAATGGCCCTGTCCCAACTTTTTTTTAGATGTTTTGCTGCCACCAATTTCTAAATGAGTTAATTTTTTCAAATGAAATGGAAAAATGTCCAACGTTCAACTTCTGATCTGCGTCCAATGTTCTACTGTAAATAAAATATGGCTGTAAGACAATTCCAAATCATTGCATTCTTGTTTTCTTTACATTTTACACAGCGGCCCAACTTTTTTGGAATTGGGTCTATATATATATACACTGCTTAAAAAATAAAGGGAACACTCAAATAACACATCCTAGATCTGAATGAATAAAATATTCTCATTGAATACTTTGTTCTGTACAAAGTTGAATGTGCTGACAACAAAATCACACAAAAATCATCAATGGAAATCAAACTTATTAACCAATGGAGGCCTGGATTTGGAGTCACCCCCAAAATTCAAGTGGAAAAACACACTACAGGCTGATCCAACTTTGATGTAATGTCCTTAAAACAAGTCAAAATGAGGCTCAGTATTGTGTGTGGCCTCCACGTGCCTGTATGCCCTCCCTACAATGCCTAGGCATGCTCCTGATGAGGTTGCGGATGGTCTCCTGTGGGATCTCCTCCCAGACCTGGAGTAAAGCATCCGCCAACTCCTGGACAGTCTGTGGTGCAACGTGACGTTGGTGGATGGAGCGAGACATGATGTCCTAGATGTGCTCAATCGGATTCAGGTCTGGGGAACGGGCGGGTCAGTCCATAGCTTCAATGCCTTCATCTTGCAGGAACTGCTGACACACTCCAGCCACATGAGGTCTGGCATTGTCCTGCATTAGGAGGAACTCAGGGCCAACCGCCTCCAAGGAGTCTCCAGACTCTGTCACGTCTGTCACATGTGCTCAGTGTGAACCTGCTTTCATCTGTGAAGAGCACAGGGCGCCAGTGGCGACTTTGCCAATCCTGGTGTCCTGTGGCAAATGCCAAGCGTCCTGCATGGTGTTGGGCTGTGAGCACAACCCCCATCTGTGGACGTCGGGCCCTCATACCACCCTCATGGAGTCGGTTTCTAACCGCTTGTGCAGACACATGCACATTTGTGGCCTGCTGGAGGTCATTTTGCAGGGCTCTGGTAGTGCTCCTCCTCTTCCTCCTTGCACAGAGGAGGAGGTAACAGTCCTGCTGCTGGGTTGTTGCCCTCCTATGGCTCCCTCCACATCTCCTGGTATCCGCTCCATGCTCTGGACACTGTGCTGACAGACAGCTACCCTTCTTGCTACAGCTCTCATTGATGTGCCATCCTGGATGAACTGCACTACCTGAGCAACTTCTGTGGGTTGTACTGTAGACACCGCCTCATGCTACTGTACCTCTAGGGGTGAGAGCAATGGCAAAATGAAAAAGTGATCAAAACAACAGCTAAAAAGAATGAGAACAGAGAAATGGTCTGTGGTCACCACCTGCAGAACCACTCCTTTATAGGGGGTATCTTGCTAATTGCCTATCATTTCTACCAGTTGTCTGTTCCATTTGCACAACAGCAGGAGAAATTGATTCACAATCAGTGTTGCTTCATAATCGGACAAGTAGATTTCACAGAAGTGTTATTGACTTACAGAGTTACATTGTGTTGTTTAAGTGTTCCCTTTATTTTTTTGAGCAGTGTATATTGCAAGGCGGCGTTGTTCACACCGTGCAGTAAGTGAGGCAGTGACCCAAGCAAGTCCAATATAAACAGCTTTTATTTCAGCAACTCACGGGTTAACAGAAAGTCCTCCGGTTCGCAGTCGGGTTAACAGAAAGTCTATACACAATGGTTGCCGAGGGCAATGGCCGTGCCGGCCGCTCAGAGCCTGACAGGTGCAGAGCCTTCCCAGGCGTGGGTTCAGCCACCCTCAGTACTGCTGAGGTTTCCTGCTGTGCTCCTAGCAGGTTCCAACACAGAAAACAACACTAATCCTTAGTGCAGGGTTTTTAAAGGACTTGTGGCAAGAGCCACTGGAAAACCCAGGTTGGAGGGAGGAGGCCGCCCCACTGCCTCCTGTGACCTCCTCCAAGAAATGAAGGCCCTGCCGGGTTTTACTAATCTGCCTTAGCCAGATAGCCTGACCAGGTGAATGCTCACCTTCATTCCTGCATTGCAGCCTGTAACATACCTGGCGGCGTCCTTGCATGGTGGTCCATCTCCCACTGTGCAAGAGCGCGCACTTGATCTCCTGTCCAGAATGTCTCTCTGGCTTCCCTCCATGCTGTCTGTTTGTGTCTGTTTCTGCTGCTTAAGGGCGGCGCCCGATCACTTCCTGCTTTTTGTACCTGCTGTGGGTCACACCCCTTGTGCGTCCTCAGCCTATTGCTGTCTGTCACTTGGTATATAGCTCAGCAGCTCCCTTCTATCCCTGCCTGAGCATAGTGTTTCCTTCAGTGTGTGCTTGCACTCTGAAGGTGCCAGGTCCCGTTCTTTGTTTCCTTGTCTGCCTTTCCTGGAGGCTGTATTTCCAGGCCTGTCTGAACTGAGTCCTGTATGTCTTCTGCTTTGCGGTATCAGCTCCCGTGTCTGAACTGAGTCCTTTCTGTGTTCTCTTGTCTGTCCTGTCTGAACACGCTCCTAGCCTGTTCCTCCTGCCTTCTAGGGGCCGATTACCTAGACCCGTTCCTGTATCTTGTCTGACCTGTCTGAACACGCTCCTAGCCTATTCCTCTCGCCTTCTAGTGGCCGATTTCCTAGACCCGCTCCTGTGTCTGGTCTGTCCTGTCTGAACACGCTCCTTGCCTGTTCGCTCCGCCTTCTAGTGGCCGATTTCCTAGACCCGCTCCTGTGTCTGGTCTGTCCTGTCTGAACACGCTCCTTGCCTGTTCGTTCCGTCTCTCTGGGGGCCGTATTCCCAGACCCGCTCCTGTATCCCTCTGCAGTGTCGGTCTCCTCCGTACACTCAGTTCCAGTCTGAACTCTCTCCTGTCCTTTACCTGTTTTGCCTCTATGTCCGTTCCCTTCCTTTTTCTGCAGAGTCTGAACTCGTACCTAACTCCTGCTTGTTGTCTCTGCAAGTACTGTGTGAGTATCTGGCTCTGTCTTTCCCTTCCTGTCTGTTCCGTGTGAACAGAGCCCTGTCCTCCCTGCTCAGCCTTGTCTGCACTCTAGCTGTGCTTGCCTGTAACCCTCTGCCTGTATTGTTCCTGAGTCCCGGTGTGTACTGGGTCCTATCCCGCCTGTGTTCCTACCTGCTAGTGCCTCCCTGTTTGCACTCTAGCTGTGCTTGCCTTTACCCCCCTGCCTGCATACCCGCCTGCCTGCATACCAGTCGTGCCTGCCTATACCCTCCAGTCTGTGTGCCAGCCTACCAGCCTGTTCCTGTATTCCCCTGTGTGGGTCAACAGCCGTGTCCGGGGTCTGTCCTGGAGTAGCACCTGGTCCCTCTGCTCGGTTCCTCCTTGGTGCACTGGCGTCGTATGCCGTCGTGCGACCCTGGTCGGATCGGGTGAATACTTAGTCACGCCCCTCCAGGCATTCACTCTCCGGCACGGTCCAGTGGAATCACTACCAATCACACGCACACGCCGCTTAGCCCGGGCGTGTGCATAACAGCATGCTCAGGCCATGGTTCCCGTTGAGCCCCACGGCCTTCGCTCTTTGAGAAGTTTTTCCAGCGAATACATGCATTAAAATAAAATAAATAAATTTTTTTCCCCCTTTAGCTGAGTTCCAGGCGAATTACGCACCCGTCCAGATGGATCTATCAGCCCTCGTTCCTGCGGATCCGCCACGTTACTATGGGGATCCAAGACAGTGTCGTGCATTTGTGGAGCAATGCATGCTACACTTTAAGGCCTACCCTCTCTATTTTCCTTCCGATTGGGCTAAAGTGGCCTTTATGATTGACTACCTAGCGGGTGATGCCTTGAAATGGGTCACCCCCCTATGGGAAGCATGGGATCCTGTCATCCTTGACCTGCAGGCCTTCCTGGTGGCCTTTCGTATGGTCTTCGAGGACCCTAACTCTGAAGCCCCTGCTGAAGCTTCACTTCCCAATATCCCGGAGCAGCCCCGACGGGTAATGTGTGTGGGTAGCGCAATAGTCCTCCAGCCCAATGAGACTACTGCCCACCCAGAATCCTCACAGGGTGACTACGCTTTCCGGAATACTTCTCTCAACCTCAAGAGGCAGTCCAGACGTGCTAGACTTAGAGGCAAGCCGTCACGCCAGGGTCTGTCCTCCCTGAGACCTCCTGACCCCAACCTTGAAGTCCCTACTGAAGCTTCATCTCCCTGTATCCCGGAGAAACCCCAATGGGTAATGTGCGTGGGTAGTGCACCAGTTCTCCTGGCCGAAGAGACTTCTGCCCATCCAGACTCCACACAGGAGAACTTCCTGCACCCGGCATCAGATGCTTCTTTCTCTTTAACCGGTGTGCATGTCCAAGGATGCTCCAAAGCTGTGGTTACCTCAGAGTCTGTGCACCTCTACTACCTGGCGGAGGATCCCCTGTTGCCTCCTGAACCCTCCGGGATACCACTCGATGACAAATGGAGAGAGACTTCTCTACACCCGGTACTCAATACTTTGTCCGCTTCGTCCTGTGAGCCTGACAATGGGTACCCCAAAGTGGTAGTTACCTCCGAGTCTCTACACCCCTCCGACCAGGCGGAGGATCTCCAGTTGTCTCCTGAACCCTTCGGGGTGCTACCTGGTAGCGAAAGGACAGAGACTCTCCTATACTCTGTACCTGATACCTCGCTCGCTTCGTCCAGTGAGTCCAACTTAGTGTACTCCGAAGCAGAGGTTACTCCTGAGTCTCTACACCCCTCCGACCAGGCGGAGGACCTCCAGTTGTGTTCAGAATCCTTCGGGGTGCCACCTGGTGGTGAATGGACAGAGACTTTCCTATATCCTGGATCTGATACCTCGCTTGCTTCGTCCAGTGAGTCCGACCTAGTGTACTCTGAAGCAGAGGTTACCCGTGAGTCTCTACACCCCTCTGACCAGGCGGAGGACCGCCAGCTGTCTCCAGAACCCTTCGGGGTGCCACCTGGTGGTGAATGGACAGAGATTTTCCTATACTCGGTACCCGATACCTCGCCTGCTTCCTCCAGTGAGTCCGACCTAGTGTACTCTGAAGCAGAGGTTACCCGTGAGTCTCTACACCCCTCTGACCAGGCGGAGGTCCGCCAGCTGTCTCCAGAACCCTTCGGGGTGCCACCTGGTGGTGAATGGACAGAGACTTTCCTATACTCGGTACCCGATACCTCGCCTGCTTCCTCCAGTGAGTCCGACCTAGTGTACTCTGAAGCAGTTGTTTTCTCTGAGCCTCTGCACTCTTCTGACCCGGCGGAGGACCTCCAGTTGTTTCCTGAATCCTCCGGGATACCACCAGATAACAAAGAGACAGTGACTTTTCCTCATTATGTACCTGATAACCCGTCTATTTCTTCCTGTGAGCTTGACAAGATGTACCTCGAAGCAGAGATTACCCTTAAGTCTCTGTCCCCCTCCAACCCAGTGAACGACTGGTCCTCGAATTCCCTGCGGAAGATTCTGGCAGGCCTGAAGAAGAGGGGGCGTAAGGGGGGAGGTACTGTAACATACCTGGCGGCGTCCTTGCATGGTGGTCCATCTCCCACTGTGCAAGAGCGCGCACTTGATCTCCTGTCCAGAATGTCTCTCTGGCTTCCCTCCATGCTGTCTGTTTGTGTCTGTTTCTGCTGCTTAAGGGCGGCGCCCGATCACTTCCTGCTTTTTGTACCTGCTGTGGGTCACACCCCTTGTGCGTCCTCAGCCTATTGCTGTCTGTCACTTGGTATATAGCTCAGCAGCTCCCTTCTATCCCTGCCTGAGCATAGTGTTTCCTTCAGTGTGTGCTTGCACTCTGAAGGTGCCAGGTCCCGTTCTTTGTTTCCTTGTCTGCCTTTCCTGGAGGCTGTATTTCCAGGCCTGTCTGAACTGAGTCCTGTATGTCTTCTGCTTTGCGGTATCAGCTCCCGTGTCTGAACTGAGTCCTTTCTGTGTTCTCTTGTCTGTCCTGTCTGAACACGCTCCTAGCCTGTTCCTCCTGCCTTCTAGGGGCCGATTACCTAGACCCGTTCCTGTATCTTGTCTGACCTGTCTGAACACGCTCCTAGCCTGTTCCTCTCGCCTTCTAGTGGCCGATTTCCTAGACCCGTTCCTGTGTCTGGTCTGTCCTGTCTGAACACGCTCCTTGCCTGTTCGCTCCGCCTTCTAGTGGCCGATTTCCTAGACCCGCTCCTGTGTCTGGTCTGTCCTGTCTGAACACGCTCCTTGCCTGTTCGTTCCGTCTCTCTGGGGGCCGTATTCCCAGACCCGCTCCTGTATCCCTCTGCAGTGTCGGTCTCCTCCGTACACTCAGTTCCAGTCTGAACTCTCTCCTGTCCTTTACCTGTTTTGCCTCTATGTCCGTTCCCTTCCTTTTTCTGCAGAGTCTGAACTCGTACCTAACTCCTGCTTGTTGTCTCTGCAAGTACTGTGTGAGTATCTGGCTCTGTCTTTCCCTTCCTGTCTGTTCCGTGTGAACAGAGCCCTGTCCTCCCTGCTCAGCCTTGTCTGCACTCTAGCTGTGCTTGCCTGTAACCCTCTGCCTGTATTGTTCCTGAGTCCCGGTGTGTACTGGGTCCTATCCCGCCTGTGTTCCTACCTGCTAGTGCCTCCCTGTTTGCACTCTAGCTGTGCTTGCCTTTACCCCCCTGCCTGCATACCCGCCTGCCTGCATACCAGTCGTGCCTGCCTATACCCTCCAGTCTGTGTGCCAGCCTACCAGCCTGTTCCTGTATTCCCCTGTGTGGGTCAACAGCCGTGTCCGGGGTCTGTCCTGGAGTAGCACCTGGTCCCTCTGCTCGGTTCCTCCTTGGTGCACTGGCGTCGTATGCCGTCGTGCGACCCTGGTCGGATCGGGTGAATACTTAGTCACGCCCCTCCAGGCATTCACTCTCCGGCACGGTCCAGTGGAATCACTACCAATCACACGCACACGCCGCTTAGCCCGGGCGTGTGCATAACACAGCCGCAGCTGTGTCTGTGACTGCAATACACTCCAATGGATTTAATAGGTCTCTGTACACATTCTGGGGGAGATATAACGTCCCTCGTATACGATCCCGGTCACTGCCTCACTATATATATATATATATATATATATATGTGACACCCCAGGGGTCTGGTTGCCACAGTGATAGAGATATTACGTCTGAGAGCAGGTGGGGGGTCTCTTGGTCAGGAATCCTATGCATGCCACACCTCCTGCCCAGTCCTGGGAGGGGAAGAACTTCCCCTATATAAACCTGGGGCTGAGGCAGGGTTAGGGAGTTCAGAGGGAGAGTTCAGCCAGGAGGGCTGACAGGGAGCTGTGGCTCCGGCTGGGCCCAGCTCCTGGGCCATGCCAGAAGTAGAGACAGAGAAGAGAAGCAACTATGGGAAGAAACAACAGGAGCTCTGTGGGAGCAGTGTTACAAGGAGTCAGGGGCTGGCAGCTGCAGAGCTCGCCCTGACTGAGAAGATTTCTTACCGGACCCGGAGTCCGAGGCTGTGGGGACTAACTCCTACCCAGCAGCAGAATCCGTCAGGCAGGGGATTTCAGGTCCTCTGGCCAAGAAACCCGAAGGCACTGTCACACGCATGGGACCAGCACCGCCGTCGTGGAGCGGAAGCTACTAGAAGGCCCCGAGTCACCGGCCATACGGGTGAGCACCACACGGTACACTCAGGGACGTGGGCTACTTATACCCGCCTCTAGCAAGGTAGCCAGAAGAGTACAGTCAGTTTGGGAGGCCTACAACTCCGCCTGGCCAGGGGAGATCCCATCTGCTCAAGGACTGACCAGGCCCCGATCGCTAGCCAGTACTCCGGGAGGGTCTATCTTTATCACCAGTAAAGACCCTGAATTACACCGCATCGTCTCTGAGTGATTCCTGCTACCCCCATCATCCACTTCGGCTGCCCTGAGGCCATACCCCTCCCGTTGGGGGTTATACCATCCCCGCTGCACCATCCTTCCACCGGCCTCAGCGGTCTGCCCTGCAGCGGCAGCTCCAAAGCTGCATTCAACGGGTGGCGTAGTCATCCAACATCTACTGCTAATAGACTCGCCACTTAGTTTGACTCTCTGGGCACGGACCGGGTCACCGCCACGAGACTACTACCCCTATCTGATCCGGCTCCGGGTAAGCCCCCGTGCACGCGATGCCGCACGACACAGAAGGCCCAGGGGCGCATCATATATATTATATATATATATATATATATATATATATATATATATACTGCTCAAAAAAATAAAGGGAACACTCAAATAACACATCCTAGATCTGAATGAATGATATATTCTCATTGAATACTTTGTTCTTTACAAAGTTGAATGTGCTAACAACAAAATCACACAAAAATCATCAATGGAAATCAAACTTATTAACCAATGGAGGCCTGGATTTGGAGTCACCCCCAAAATTAAAGTGGAAAACACACTACAGGCTGATCCAACTTTGATGTAATGTCCTTGTGACTTGTTTTAATGAGGCTCAGTATTGTGTGTGGCCTCCACGTGCCTGTATGACCTCCCTACAATGCCTGGGCATGCTCCTGATGAGGTTGCGGATGGTCTCCTGTGGGATCTCCTTCCAGACCTGGACTAAAGCATCCGCCAACTCCTGGACAGTCTGTGGTGCAATGTGACGTTGGTGGATGGAGCGAGACATGATGTCCCAGATGTGCTCAATTGGATTCAGGTCTGGGGAAAGGGAGGGCCAGTCCATAGCTTCAATACCTTCATCTTGCAGGAACTGCTGACACACTCCAGCCACATGAGGTCTGGCATTGTCCTGCATTAGGAGGAACCCAGGGCCAACCGCACCTGCATATGGTCTCACAAGGGGTCTGAGGATCTCATCTCGGTACCTAATGGCAGTCAGGCTACCTCTGGCAAGCACATGGAGGGCTGTGCGGCCCTCCAAAGAAATGCCACCCCACACCATTACTGACCCACTGCCAAACCGGTCATGCTGAAGGATGTTGCAGGCAGCAGATCGCTATCCATGGCATCTCCAGACTCTGTCACGTCTGTCACATGTGCTCAGTGTGAACCTGCTTTCATCTGTGAAGAGCACAGGGCGCCAGTGGCGACTTTGCTAATCCTGGTGTTCTGTGGCAAATGCCAAGCGTCCTGCACGGTGTTGGGCTGTGAGCACAACCCCCATCTGTGGACGTCGGGCGCTCATACCACCCTCATGGAGTCGGTTTCTAACCGTTTGTGCAGACACATGCACATTTGTGGCCTGCTGGAGGTCATTTTGCAGGGCTCTGGCAGTGCTTCTCCTGTTCCTCCTTGAACAAAGGCAGAGGTAGCGGTCCTGCTGCTGGATTGTTGCCCTCCTACGGCCCCCTCCACGTCTCCTGGTGTACTGGCCTGTCTCCTGGTAGCGCCTCCAGCCCCTGGACACTACTCTGACAGACACAGCAAACATTCTTGCCACAGCTCGCATTGATGTGCCATCTTGGAGGAGATCCCACAGGAGACCATCCGCAACCTCATCAGGAGCATGCCTAGGTGTTGTAGGGAGGTCATACAGGCACGTGGAGGCCACACACAATACTGAGCCTCATTTTGACTTGTTTTAAGGACATTACATCAAAGTTGGATCAGCCTGTAGTGTGTTTTTCCACTTTAATTTTGGGGGTGACTCCAAATCCAGGTTCTCCATTGGTTAATAAATTTGATTTCCATTGATGATTTTTGTGTGATTTTGTTGTCAGCACATTCAACTTTGTACAGAACAAAGTATTCCATGAGAATATTTAATTCATTTAGATCTAGGATGTGTTATTTGAGTGTTCCCTTTATTTTTTTGAGCAATGTATATGACGCGCCCCCTGGGCCGTGGGAGTACTCGGCAGCCGGGCCTCTGCGTATGCCGGTGGGGGATATCACGGTGGCTGGCCCGGTCCGTGACCCAGCGCGGTCAGTAAAAAGGGGAATTTATAGGGGATTTGGAAAGTTCGTGATGCCACCTGTGGAATGCGGCAAAAGGGGTGCCGCCACTGCGGAGCAGTCCTCTGGAGCGGGTGTTACGGCAGCAGGGATGGTGTGGCTCTCCACAGGTAGAGCTAGCTCCAGGGCAGCGTGGGGTGTAATGGACGATGCTGGGGAGAGACGGCAGGATGGTCCCGGAGGAAAGGCGGACACTCACATGGGGGTAAGCTTCAGTACTTTTACTGGTGATGGTGCAGGCACGGTCCAGGGTACTCTGGGTGAAGGGTGCACTTTTGGACTCTCCCCAGTGAGCGGGTATAGGGCCTCCTGATCGGTGGCTTTTCTCGCTAAGCTTCTGGCCTGCCTGGAACTAGGCCTAGCTTGGTTACTGTCTCTCTCTCCCTTGCACCTGCTGACTTGGTGGTAGGGCCTTCTCTTTGGAGATCACTCTCCCTGGACACTGGGGCCTCCGTGACTCCTAGCCCTGGTACTGTAGTCAGCGTTTGGCAAACCTGGGACCTGTAGTTCTCCAGGGGTTCCGGTAGTCCCTACTGGGTGTAAAGAGTCCCTGTAGGCGCGGACGCGGTGTCCGGTATATATCTCGGGGTGAGCCTGGTATGCTCCTCTGCCCCCCTTGTTACTTCTTCCTTCTCTTCTCGCCTTCGGCCACACTTAAGGCCCTCACTAGACTTAACCTCGTGCTGTAGGCTTTGGCTCGCCTCTTCACTGCTCTCTGAGCATCAGCATGCTCTCAGCTCACTCTGAGCTCTGTTCCTCTCTGAACACTAAACTGAAACTAACTGAGCTGCCTGGCTCCACCCTCCCTATATATATCCCTAACGGGCTCCCTCTGCTGGTCTGAGGTGGTAGGGTGGAGGTGTGTGAATGTGTGAGGGCCTCTTGTGGAGAAGTCCATCCACGCACCCTTCTGGGTTCTGTGGCACCAGTGCGTAGCAGGGCGCCACATTCCCCCCTAGTAAAACTCAGTACTCCTGGATTGAAGCATTTTTCTCAAAACAGGTTAAACAATAACATCTTTTCTTCCCTTTATGGGAGGCACTTTGCTTGAACGTTACAGGTAACAACAATAACAAGTATAATAATTATAATAACATTAAAGTTACAGCAAGTCCCATAACCTGGTGTCCATTTCACCGATGAAGGAACATGAGGGACCCACCTGAAAACCCTCAACCTAGGCCCTGGGCGTGGCTACAGGGCATAGGTGATCCAGGTGCTGGACCACGTCTTCTGCCACGCCAAATGGGTTTTTGTTCCGTGGTCACTTAAGGGGCACTCCAGGGAGTGCAACTATGTACATGAACAGTTTTTGGGCTGCTCACAGTCCTCAGCCACCGAGTCCTTTATATATACCCTTACGGGTTGCTAAATAAACACATATATTTCAGTTTATGCAATAAACATTATGCAATACCCTACTGGGTAACTATTTATACTGCAGGTATTTTTTTTTTAACTTACTCGTTATACCTGACAGGGGTCTGGCCTTTCGTGCTACTCGATGACCTACGCAGTACAGGGATGCATGTAGTGTGGATGCTTGCGCTATTTTCCGCTCTATGTGTTGGTGGACTGCAAGACTGCCTTAACCTCTCTACGGGATTGGCAAGTACACTGGTTACTGGGCCTACTGGCTCTGCTTCTACCGGTGATCCTTCTTCCGGGGATTCTTCATGAGCAGGCTCTTCCGGGGCACTTTCAGGTCTTACTTGCAGTGGAGAGTCTTCTGGCTGTTGGTAGAACTGTAGCACAGGTATTATTACCGCTCCATCCAGTTGAGACCAATCTACCGGGAAATCTCCTAAGTCAGTATGGAGTACTTCTTTAGGCTCCTCCGGTACGGTGAGAGGCACTTCCTCCTGGGGCTTAAGCGGACTTGGGCACAACTTCAGATGGTCTCTTGATACCGTTGCAGTTGTTCTTCCTCCGCCTTTGCTAATTAGACAGGTTTTCCTATTATCAAATCTGGAATTCAACACAGTGTAAGGTTCTCTTTCCCACTGGTCGTCAAGTTTATGGCTTCTTCTCTTTCATTTCAGCACAACTTCTCCAGGTGTCAAGGGTTCGGCTGGTGCACTCTTGTTGTACTGTGCTTCCTGCTTATCTCTCACCCTACTTAGACTGTCTTCGACACAGGCCTGTACTTTCTTGTACTGCTCCTGTCGAGTCGTATCCCAGTCTTCAGTGGACATATCTGCTTCTGGCTCTACCACTCCAAGCTCCAGGTCCATGGGCAACTTTCCGGGTCTTGCTCTCATGAGGTACTCTGGAGTACAATTGGTGGAACTCACAGGTATGTGATTGTACAGATCTACCAGGTCAGGTAGTTTGTCTGGCCACTGGTTTCTTCCTTCTAGAGGTAAGGTCTTCAACAGGTCGATGACTATGTTATTCATCTTTTCACATAACCCATTGGTTTGGGGGTGGTACCTTGTAGTCCGGATCTTCTTACACCCGTACAGATGGCAAAACTCCTTGAACAGCTCGGCTTCAAAGGCAGGGTCTTGATCCGTCAGCACCTCTTCCGGGTATCCATGGGGCCTGCAGAAGTACGCTTGAAACGTCTTTGCTACAGTTTCTGCCATCAGATCCTTGACGGGGGCTACCACCAGGAACCGGGAGTAGTGATCCACCATGGTCAGGGCATACAAGTAGCCTGACCTGCTGGGTGACAGCTTGATGTGATCCAGAGCGACGATCTCCAGGGGCTGGGTTGTCTTGATGGACTGCAGGGGTGCCTTCTGGATGCTGTAGTCTTTTCTTCTGAGGCTACAGGGTCCACAATCCCGGCACCACCTCTCTATGGAACTCCGCATTCCAACACAATAAAACCGATTCTTCAGGAGGGTTTCCAGCTTCTTCCAGCCAAAGTGCCCTGCTTGATCATGGTAGGCCTCCAACACCATCTGGATGTCTGTCCTTGGCACTACGATCTGCCATACCATCTCATGGGTCTTAGGGTTGACATACCTTCCGCACAGCTTCTCTCTATAGATGAACAGCCGGCTTCTCTCATTCCATAGTTGCTTGGCTTGGGGAGGAGCGTCCTTCTCAAGGGAGGAACCTTCCTGGGTTATCAGTTCTTTGATACGGCTGATAACTGGGTCGCTGTCCTGGGTCTCCTTCCAACTGTGATGAGGTAAAGGGTTTAGCGTCTTACCACGATACCTCCGGGAGGTGCGCTGCTCGTGGACCATCCCATTTCTGTGGAAGGCAGGTAGCTCAATCTCCTCCAGGTCATTCACTTCTTCTTCAGTAGCCGACTGGTGCGGCATTCTGGATAGGGCATCGACGTTGGCGTTCTAGTGGCCTGCCCAGTACTTGATGGTGAACTGATAGTTTGACAGCCGGGCCATCCAACGCTGTTCAATGGCTCCCAACTTGGCTGTCTCTAGATGTGTCAAGGGGTTGTTGTCAGTGTAAGCCGTGAACTTACTGGAGGCCAAGTAGTGCTTGAATCGTTCAGTGATGGCCCAGACCAAGGCCAGGAACTCCAACTTGAAGGAGTTATAGTTTTCCGGATTCCTCTCGGTCGGACGAAGCTTCCTGCTAGCATAGGCAATCACCTTCTCCTTGCCATTCTGCTTCTGACTCAACACAGCTCCTAGTCCCTCATTGCTGGCATCAGTGTACAGCAGGAAAGGTTGGCTGTAGTCAGGGTAGGCCAGGATTTCTTTGCCAGTCAGGATCTCTTTCATCACTGCAAAGGACTCAGCCTGCTCTTTACCCCACTGGAAGGGGGGGGGGTTGCCTCTGTTGGACTGTCCTACCAGGAGATCTTGCAAAGGCTCTGCCTTCTTGGTGTAGTCCTTTACAAATCTCGGGTAATACCCGACCAGTCCCAAGAACTGACGTACCTCCTTGAGATCCTTCGGTTTCTTCCATTTCTGGATGGCAGTGACCTTCTCCGGGTCTGGTGCTACTCCTTCTGGATTAACGATGTGCCACAGGTACTGAACCTTCTGTTTGAGCAGGTGGCACTTGGAAGGCTTCAACTTCATCCCATACCGGGACAACGACTCAAATACCTCCGCTAGGTGCTTCAAATGGTCCTCATACGTCTTGGAGTACACTATCACGTCATCCAGGTATAGCAGCACGGTCTCGAAGTTACGGTGTCCCAAACAGCACTCTATCAATCTCTGGAACGTTCCAGGGGCGTTGCAGAGTCCGAACGGCATACTGTTGAACTCGCAGAGTCCCATCGGGGTAGTGAAGGCCGTCTTCTCCCAGTCCTCCTCAGCAACTGCTACTTGCCAGTACCCACTAGTGAGGTCAAGGGTAGAGAAGTAATTTGCGACTTTAGTGCAGCCAGGGATTCCTCGATACGGGGCAAAGGGTATGCATCTTTATGTGTTATGCGATTAATCTGTCTGTAATCTACACACTTCCTCATGCTTCCATCCTTTTTCCTGACCAGGACCAGGGGAGCTGCCCAGGTGCTACAGCTATCTCTTATTACCCCTGCCTTCCTCATGTTATGCAGCATTTCCTTCGCTTTCTGGTAGTGTGCTAGTGGTATGGGCCTGTAACGTTCTTTGATGGGTGGATGGTCACCTGTGGGTATATGGTGTTGTACCCCTTTAATCCTCCCGAAATCAAGTGGGTGTTTGCTGAATACCTGTTCGTATTCCTGAACCACCCTGTATACACCTTGTTTCTGATGGACAGGAGTGGCGTCAGTCCCAACATAAAGCTGTTGGCAAACCTGGGACCTGTAGTTCTCCAGGGGTTTCGGTAGTCCCTACTGGGTGTAAAGAGTCCCTGTAGGCGCGGACCCGGTGTCCGGTATATATCTCGGGGTGAGCCTGGTATGCTCCTCTGCCCCCCTTGCTACTTCTTCCTTCTCCTCTCACCTTCGGCCACACTTAAGGCCCTCACTAGACTTAACCTCGTGCTGTAGGCCTTGGCTCGCCTAAGTACCGCAGCCAGTGTGCTGCCTCTTCGCTGCTCTCTGAGCATCAGCACGCTCTCAGCTCACTCTGAGCTCTGTTCCTCTCTGAACACTAAACTGAAACTAACTGAGCTGCCTGGCTCCACCCTCTCTATATATATCCCTAACGGGCTCCCTCTGCTGGTCTGAGGTGGTAGGGTGGAGGTGTGTGAGTGTGTGAGGGCCTCTTGTGGAGAAGTCCATCCATGCACCCTTCTGGGTTCTGTGGCACCAGTGCGTAGCAGGGCGCCACATATATATATATATATATATATACACACGTGGTCAAAATTGTTGGTACCCCTCGTTTAATGAAAGAAAAACCCACAATGATCACAGAAATAACTCGAATCTGACAAAAGTAATAACAAATTAAAAATCTATGAAAATGATCAAATGAAAATCAGACATTGATTTTCAACCCTGCTTCCACAGAATTTTTTAAAAAAAGTGAAACTCATGAAATAGGCCTGGACAGAAATGATGGTACCCCTGAAAATAATGTGACAAAAGGGACATGTTAAATCAAGTTGTGTCCACTAATTAGCATCACAGGTGTCTACAATCTTGTAGTCAGTCAGTGGGCCTGTATATAGGGCTACAGATACTCACTGTGCTGTTTGGTGACATGGTGTGTACCACACTCAACATGGACCAGAGGAAGCAAAGGAAAGAGTTGTCTCAGGAGATTAGAAAGAAAATTATAGACAAGCATGGTAAAAGTAAAGGTTATAAGACTATCTCCAAGCAGCTTGATGTTCCTGTGATACAGTTGCACATATTATTCAGAAATTCAAGATCCATTGGACTGTAGCCAACCTCCCTGGACGTGGCCGCAGGAGGAAAATTTATGACAAATCAAAGAGACGGATGATACGAATGGTAACAAAAGAGCCCAGGATAACTTCTAAAGAGATTAAAGGTGAACTTCAAGCTCAAGGAACATCAGTGTCAGATCGCACCATCCGTCGTTGTTTGATCCAAAGTGGACTTCATGGGAGACGACCAAGGAGAACACCATTGTTGAAAAAAAATCATAAAAAAGCCAGACTGGAATTTGCCAAACTACATGTTGACAAGCCACAAAGCTTCTGGGAGAATGTCCCATGGACAGATGAGACAAGAATGGAAGTTTTTGGCAAGGCACATCAGCTCTATGTTCACAGACGGAAAAATGAAGCATATCAAAAAAAGAACACTGTCCCTACTGTGAAACATGGAGGAGGCTCTGTTATGTTCTGGGGCTGCTTTGCTGCATCTGGCACAGGGTGTCTTGAATCTGTGCAGGGTACAATGAAATCTCAAGACTATCAAGGGATTCTAGAGAGAAATGTGCTGCCCAGTGTCAGAAAGCTTCTTCTCAGTCGCAGATCATGGGTCTTGCAACAGGATAATGACCCAAAACACACAGCTAAAAACACCCAAGAGTGGCTAAGACGAAAACATTGGACTATTCTGAAGTGGCCTTCTATGAGCCCTGACCTAAATCCTATTGAGCATCTTTGGAAAGAGCTGAAACATGCCATCTGGAAAAGGCAACCTTCAAACACGAGACAACTGGAGCAGTTTGCCCATGAGGATTTGGCCAAAATACCTATCGAGAGGTGCAGAAGTCTTATTGACAGTTACAGGAATCGTTTGATTGCAGTGATAGCCTCAAAAGGTTGTTCAACAAAATATTAAGTTAAGGGTACCATCAATTCTGTCCAGGCCTATTTCATGAGTTTAATTTTCTTTTTAATTCTGTGGAAGCAGGGTTGAAAATCAATGTTTGACTTTCATTTCTTCATTTTCGTAGATTTTTAATTTGTTTTACTTTTGTCAGATTCAAGTTATTTCTGTGACCATGGTGAGTTTTTCTTTCATTAAACGAGGGGTACCAATAATTTTGACCATGTGTATATATATATATATATATATATATATATATATATATATATGTTCTTTCAGTTGGTAGGAATGTCTTGCAGTGAAAATACTTCTATGGGGTTTTCCAGCATCAATCTGAAAGGTGAAACAAGATATAACATGATAAAAAATACCAGTGAAAGTGTTTTACACAGCAGACACCTGGGCTGGGATCTTCTAAACTGGTGCTTTAAAATGAGTGTTATTCCAACACAATGTTATGGAATATAAGATTTTAGGCTCATTGACTTTACAGAGAGCCTATTTTGTTAGCATTTTTTAGCACTGTATGTTGGCATTATTTGGGAAATGAAGGACAGTGTTTTTTGGGGTGCTGCATAGTATTTTAGTTTTGTATCGCCATGTTTTAGTGTACTACAAACGAGTACCATTCACATAACTCATAATGGTCATCCATCCTGTAATCCAGCATGGTAAAAAAAATAGTCTCATCCTAAATTATTTGGAAAATAGACTGAAAGATTGCCACTAGTTTATATGGCACTGGAAGTTATAAGTCTTCAGACATCAATTTTTAGAATCTAAAACCTACTTTTCCTAGTCCTGGGGTCTGCACTGTTAAGACGCATACACATTAGATAGTAGTCGGCTGGACTCATGGCGGGATTGGCTGACTATCTAATGTATAAGGTGGCCTCCAAACTCTCCCGAAAGATGATCTTGGGAAAGAAAATGATCCATCCATTAGACCTTTAATTTCTGATACTTTGGATCATGCGGAGTTAGGCCACTGCTAGAGGAGTCTGAGCCAAGAGTCCTATGTACGTAGGATCGGGAGTGGTGGGCGTCGGGAGGGAATCATTCTAGTAATTGAAAACTCGAAGGATAGTGGTTTGAGATGTTTATATTCTAATAATCTATCACCAATATATGTGAAATTCGCCATAGAGATCTACTTGGTGTCATAAAAATCGACTATATCTGTTTTGATATTGTCCCAAAAAATTAAAAACAAGCAAAGCTCCATATTATATCTTCCAGCAGTCACGATCCCATAGATTAGTATCCAGGGAGAGCATCAAGAGGTTCTGCTTGATTAACAAAAAGTATATCATTTCTTCCATAAATTGTGTCACTATAGACCAAGGGTGGGCAATTAACTTTCCCGAGGAGTCACATGAGAGCCTGTGAATGTTGTGCAGGGCTGAACCAATAGGCTGAAAATAATTCTGCTTAATATTAACGCATTAGCGATCTTGCGATTTTACATTTTTTCATTTTGATTTTTTGTTCCTCTTCTTCCCAGAGCCATAACTTTTTATTTTTGCGTAAATAAGGCCGTGTGGGGCTTGTTTTTTACAGGACGAGTTGTACTTTTGAACTACACCATTGATTTTAAAATATAATGTACTGGAAAGTGGGAAAAAAATTCCAAGTGAGGTGAAATTGCAAAAAAAAGTGCACTTCCACAATTGTTTTTTTGAGTTTTATATTTAACATGCTCACTAAATGCTAAAACTGACCTGCCATTATGATTCTCCAGGTCATTATGAGTTCGCAGATACCAAACATGTATAGGTTCTTTTTTATTTGGGTTGAAAAAAAAATCCAAAGTATGTAAGAAAAAAATGGCACCATTTTCCAAGACCCGTAGCATCTTCATTTTTCGGGATCTGGGGTTGGATGTGGATTTATTTTTTTGCGCTCTGAGTTGACATTTTTATTGATACCATTTTGGGGTAGATACGATGCTTGCCTGTTATTGCATTTTATTAAAAGCGTAATTCTGGTGTTTTGATTTTTTTTCTCATTATGCCGTTTACCGATTGGATTTATATTTTGATAGATCGGGTGATTCTAAAAGCAAAGATACCAAATGTGTGTATTTTTTTTATTTTATTTAATTGTTTTATTTTGAATGGGGTAAAAGGGGGTGACTTGAATTTTAATATTTTTTAAAACTTTTATTTTTACTTTTTACTGGCTTCAATAGTCTCAACAGTCTTCAATAGTTGAAGCTGCGATCTTCCGATCACTTGTGCTACACATAGCAGGTCTTCAGCCCTGCTATGTGTAGCAGAAATCATCATCTCCTATGAACGCCAGCTGGGTCTTCATTGATCTACAATGACAGGCACGGGGGTCTTCTGTCATGACAACCCATCGGCTCCCTGCGATTATGTGATGCCGATGGGCGTGTCTTGTGACGCGCTTCCGCTGGGTGCGAGTTAAATGCTGCTGCCAGAGATTGACTGCGGCATTTAACATGTTAACAGCCATGAGTGGATCGCGATTCCACCTGTGGCTGTTAGAAGCACTTGACAGCTGATCAGATCAGCTGTCACGTGCCGGGAAAGTTGCGGGCTCAGCGCTGAACCCCGCATCAAACAGGGGGAGGTGACCTATGATGATCCTATACGTCATATGTCGTGAAGGGGTTAATATTAACATAATATAAATGTTATTGCTTAATACTGAACATGATTAAATATGGTGACTAGCTGCAAATGCTAATCTAATTCATATCAATTGCAGCTAATGAAAATAATATCATTTACTGATTTTTATAAAGTTTAGAAATCAAACTCCTTTTATTTATCATTTGTACCATGATCAACAGTTCCCCCCCACGCAGGATGATGTCCCCAGAGCACTTCGCACAGTATTATGTCCCCACAACCCCCACACAGTATGATGTCACCACAGCCCTCCACACATTGTGATGTCCCCACAGTCCCCCACCCCCACATAGTGTGATGCCCTCACAGCCCCCCACACAGTATGATGGTCTCACCGTTCCCACACAGTTTGATGTCCATGCAGCCCCATATACACAGGATGATGTCCCCACAGCCCCCACGCACAGTATGATGTCCCAACAGCACCCCTCAGTTTGATGTCTCCACAGCATCCCCACACACTATGATAGTCCAACAGCTCCCCACACAGTATGATATCCTCATAGCCCCCCACACACTATGATGACTTAATACCTCACCACACAGTATGATGTCCCCATAGCCCCCCAACACAATATGATGTCCACACAGTCCCCCAAACACTAAAATGTCCCACACAGCGTCATGTCCCTACAGTCCATCAAACAGTATAATGTCCCCACAGCCCCTTAAGACAGTATCATTTTCCCACATCCCCCCAAACTGTATTATCCCCCACAGCACCCTAAACAGTAGGACCACACCCACTCCATATGTGGCACCCTAGGGGTCTGGTTTCCACAGTAACAGCAATGTTATGTCTAAGAGCAGGTGGGAGGTCTCTTGGTCAGGAATCCTATGCATGCCACACCTCCTGCCCAGTCCTGGGAGGGGAAGGACTTCCCCTATATAAACCTAGGGCTGAGGCAGGGTTAGTGAGTAGAGAAGAAGTAGAGACAGAGAAGAGAAGCAGATATAGGAAAAGAACATCAGGAGCTCTGTGGGAGCAGTGCTATAAGGAGTCAGGGGCTGACAGCTGCAGAGCTCGCCCTGACTGAGAAGCTATCACCGGACCCGGAGTCCGAGGCTGTGGGGACTAATCTTTACCCAGCAGCAGAAACCGCCCGGCAGGGGATTTCAGGTCCTCTGGCCAAGGAACCCGAAGGCACGGTCACACGCGTGGGACCAGCACCGCCGTCGTGGAGCGGACGCCACTAGAAGGCCCCGAGTCACCGGCCATACGGGTGAGCACCACACGGTACACTCAGGGACGTGGGCTACTTATACTCGCCTCTAGCAAAGTAGCCAGAAGAGTACAGTCAGTTTGGGAGGCCTACAACTCCGCCTGGCCAGGGGAGATCCCATCTGCTCAAGGACTGACCAGGCCCCGATCGCTAGCCAGTACTCCGGGAGGGTCTATCTTTATCACCAGTAAAGACCCTGAATTACACCGCATCGTCTCTGAGTGATTCCTGCTACCCCATCATCCACGTCGGCTGCCCTGAGGCCATACCCCTCCCGTTGGGGGTGATACTATCACGCTGCACAATCCTACCACCGGCCTCAGCGGTCTGCCCTGCAGCGGCAGCTCCTTCGCTGCATTCAACGGGTGGCGTAGTCGTCCAACATCTACCGCTAATACAGCGCCACTTAGTCTGACTCCCTGGGCACGGACCGGGTTACCGCCACGAGACTACAACCCTCAACAGATCCGGCTCCGGGTAAGCTCCCGCGTGCGCAACGCTGCGCGACACAGGCCCAGGGGTGCGTCAACTTTTGGCATAGTCGGCAGGATCTCGTGCCCGCAACCACCGGGTACTGCGTGCCTGAAAAAGACTGTTCAAACTTACCAGTGGTGAAGATTCCCGCCATCCGGCGCCATCTTCTGTCTTCTTCCCGCCATCCGCGAAGTTTTCCCGCCATCCGGCGCCATCTTCTGCCTTCTTCCCGCCATCCGTGGAGTTTTCCCGCCGTTGGACGCCATCTTGAAGACGCCGCGCGGGAAGAAGAGGGGCGTGGACTCCGAAAGCGCGCGAGAACTGAAGCCCCGCCTCACGTCCAGACGTTGCGTAAGGTCCTGGAAGGAGCCCAGCAGACGCCGACGTCACAGGAGCGCGACGGAAGGTCCTCAACCCTGACGATCCACTGCGGAGCCGCGGCCTACGGAAGAGGATCATCGCAAGGTAGGCCACGGTCCACTAGGGGGGAGAAGGATGTCGGATACGGAGGAGAGCTTCACCGCTTCAACCCCCGCCAGCGCCACCGCTGTTGCGGTCATGCCTTTCACCATGCCCTATATCCCGGGGGCAGCCTGGCTACCCCAGTACTCAGGGGAGTCACATACCCTGCATGACTTTAGAGAAAAGCTGGATAGCCTCTTCCAGGTGTATCCCCTCACAGAGGAGCAAAAAGTGAGCATCCTGGTGGCCCAATTAACCGGGGCAGCCCAAAGGGAGGTAAAGTCCTGGCCACCTGGGAGGAGGACTGTCGCAGAGATACTAACCCGGCTGAGGGACACCTTTGATACCCGCACCTCAGCCGAGATCAAGCTTAGATTCTACGGGTGCAAACAGCGGGCACATGAGAGTATAAGGGACTATGCCCTGAACCTACAAGAGGCCCTGAGAGCCATTAAGCAGACCGACCCTGACGGCGTGGGAGACGAGGACAGGCTGTTGACTGAACAATTTATAGAGGGTTTATATTGCAATGCCCACCGAACCCAGTTGCGGGCAATGGCCTTACAGGACCCTCATCTGGGATTTGCACAGTTCAAGGACAGAGCCATCCGGGTGCTCCGAGAACCGGCACCAGGTGGCGTTGTGACCCACAGACGCCCCACTACCACTTACCACCAGGAGGCGGCACCCTTGTCGGCAGGGCCTGTGGGAGCTGATGCGCAGGCTTTGAACAATGACCCGGCTCCAGACCTGCACCATCAGGTCCAAGAGCTAGCTAAAAGCGTTGTCGCGCTAACTCGAACTGTGCAGTCTTTACAGGTTTCCACTCCAGGGAAGATCCAGCTGGCATCCGGACCGGAGGACATCCCGTGGCGTCGACCAACGAGGACCCCACCGGCCAGAGGAAGACCCAGCGACCGATATAACGAGGACGGACAACCCATCTGCCGCCGCTGCAATCAACCCGGACATATGGCAAGGTACTGTCCTTTAAACTGGCACAACCTGGGGTAGAGGGCCAAACCCCAGGAAAAAGATCATCAGGCCCATCGAACTGGCGCGACAAATATGTGGGAGGACGTCCAGTCTTGCCCGTGGTACTGGATGGCATCCCCATGAGTGCCCTACTGGACACCGGGTCACAGGTTACCACTATCCCGTACGTGCTCTTCAAGCAGTACTGGAATGACTCGGATATCACCCGCTACCCTGACGACGACTTGAGTATCATCGCCAGCAATGGTCAGCCCGTGCCACAGATTGGATTTAAAGAGGTGACCATTAAAATCGGTAGAGTCGAACTGGCAGCACAGGGACTGATCATTGTAGACACTGACAAACACGAGAGTCACCCAAAGATAACTCTAGGAACTAATGTAATTGAAAATTGTCTTGCAGAGGTGATTTTCCTTTTACAACAGGTTGCCAAGAACGCCAGCTCCGGCCAGCAGCGAGTGCTCCAGAAAGAGATCCGGGCACTGATGCGACGGCAACAGATAGAACTCTCCGGTGGTGAGATTGGTAGCGTAAGAATGTGTGACCCTTTCCCTATTGCCATGCCCCCAAAAAGTGAAATGATGATTTGGTGCCGGGCAGCTATTGGTCTGAGAGGTAGAGATTACCAGGCAATGGTAGAACCAGCTTACTCAGACAGTAGACCCACCATTTTGACAGCACGGGGGGTGGTCAATGTACGCCATGGGAGGGTGCCCGTTCGCATAATAAATATCGGGAAGAGGGAAGTGTACCTGCCCCGGTATGCCACGCTAGCCAAATTGTATACCATCAATCAAAATTCCATACAGTCCGTAGAACCCTTGCCTCCATCTTCCCCGGAGGAAGGTAACGGCTCTAAGGAAACAATGGAGGACTGGTGTCAGCAACTACATTTGGGTACTGACTCCACTCCCTCACACCAGAAACAGGGAGTCTATCGGGTGGTTCAAGAGTACGAGAGAGTGTTTAGTAAACACCCGTTAGACTTCGGGCGAGTCAAGGGGGTAGAACACCACATCCCCACGGGAGACCATCTTCCTATAAAAGAGAGGTATCGACTCGTACCCCCTGCACACTACCAACACGCCAAGGGGATGCTTAGGGACATGAAGGAGGCTGGGGTGATCAGGGATAGCTGTAGCCCCTGGGCAGCTCCACTAGTCTTAGTCAAAAAGAAAGACAACACCATGAGGATGTGTGTAGATTACCGGAAAATTAACCGTATCACACACAAGGATGCGTACCCCTTACCAAGGATAGAGGAGTCTTTGGCTGCTTTAAGATCTGCTAACTTCTTCTCTACCTTGGATCTCACTAGCGGGTACTGGCAGGTTCCTGTAGCAGAGGCGGACCGGGAGAAGACCGCATTCACCACCCCGATGGGACTTAGCGAGTTTACCTGTATGCCGTTCGGACTCTGCAACGCACCGGGAACCTTCCAACGATTAATGGAGTGCTGTCTGGGCCACAGAAACTTCGAGACGGTCCTGTTGTACCTGGACGATGTCATCGTATATTCCAAGACTTATGAGGACCACCTGAAACACCTGGCGGAAGTGTTCGAAGCTCTGGCAAGCTACGGCTTAAAGGTAAAACCCTCCAAGTGTCACCTCTTGAAACCAAAGGTGCAGTACCTGGGACACGTGGTGAGCGCTGACGGAGTGGCTCCCGACCCTGATAAGATCACCGCAATTAAGGAATGGCCAAGTCCCTCCAGTGTAAAGGAAGTGCGGCAGTTCCTCGGGTTGGTAGGCTATTACCGCAGATTCATCCCCGGTTTCACCAAAAAGGCAGCTCCTATGCAGGACCTCCTGATAGGCCAGTCCCGGAAGGCCAAGAAACAGAAGCCGCCCTTCAAATGGGAGAAGTTAGAAGAAGAGTCCTTCCGCCAGCTGAAGATGGCCCTCACGGGGGATGAAATCCTGGCGTACCCTGATTACAGCCAGCCCTTTATCCTCTACACCGACGCAAGTAACATCGGGCTAGGAGCCGTACTGTCCCAGATCCAGCAGGGGAAAGAACGAGTAATCGCTTACGCTAGCCGAAAACTGCGATCCACCGAAAGAAACCCTGAGAATTACAGCTCATTTAAGCTAGAGTTCCTGGCAGTGGTGTGGGCAGTCACCGAACGCTTTAAGCACTACCTCGCTTCTTCCCGGTTCACCGTGTACCCGGATAACAACCCGTTGACACACCTGGACACGGCAAGACTCGGTGCCCTAGAGCAGAGATGGATGGCCCGTCTGTCCAACTACGAGTTCACAATCAAATACCGGGCAGGACGCTCCAATACCAACGCGGACGCCCTGTCCAGGATGCCAAACCTACCGGACGTAGGAGAAGATCCAGAGGGACTGGAAGAAGTCGAACTCCCCGCGTTCCACCGTCATGGGACTATCCAGTATTCCCATCGGGTAAGGAGTAAGCAAGCCGCTACGTTTAACCCCTTGCCTCACTACAACTGGGAGGAAACGCAAGACAGTGACCCTGCCATCTGGCTGGTGAAGGAGATGCTGACTCGGCCAGAGGCTCGCCTTGACCCAGACGCTCCGGAGGAAGCCAAGCAACTGTGGGCTGAGAAGAGTCGACTGTTCCTTTACAAGGGGAAGTTGTGCCGCAGAATGGTTAACTCCCGGACGCATGAACTAATCTGGCAAGTAGTGGTGCCACGGAGAGACGCAGCCATGGTGATGGAAGCATACCACGACGGGGCTGGACACTTCGGATGGAAGAAGCTGGAGTTCCTGCTGCGTGGGCGGTTCCACTGGGTAGGCATGAGGGGAACCATCGAGAGGTGGTGCAGAGACTGTGGCCCGTGCAACCTAAGAAGGAAGGACCGTGCCAGCCAGAAGACTCCCCTGCAGTCCATCGTCACCCGGCAGCCGTTGGAACTGGTAGCCTTGGATCATGTAAAACTGACCCCAAGCAGAAGTGGCTACGTCTACGCGTTAACCATTGTGGATCATTACTCCCGGTTCTTGGTTGTCGTCCCCGTTAAGGACTTAACGGCTCAAACAGCAGCTAGAGCCTTCCAGCAGCACTTCTGCCGCCCACACGGGTACCCGGACCAAGTGCTGACGGACCAGGGACCTGCCTTTGAAGCGGAGGTCTTCCAGGAATTCTGCAATCTGTATGGCTGCCGGAAGATAAGGACGACACCCTATCATCCGCAAACTAATGGACTTTGTGAGAAAATGAACCAGGTGGTAATGGATCTCCTGAAAACGTTGCCCCTGGAAGAACGCAGTCTGTGGCCTTAGAAGCTGCCCGATCTGGTGGACCTATACAACCACATCCCGGTAGGTTCCACCAACTGTACCCCGGCTTACCTAATGAGGGCGAGACCTGGTAAGTTACCTGTTGACCTGGAAATGGGAGTCCTGACACCCGAGGACACTTCACCAGAGGCAGACTGGGACACAGAGAGGCAGCAGCAGTACCGGAAAGTACAGGAGAGCGTGGAGCGAAGTCTCTGTCAGGCAAGGGAAAGACAAGGGAAAACTTACAACCAGTATGCTCCCGCTGTTCCCCTGGTACCCGGAGAGCAGGTCTTGAAGAGGAAAAGACGGCTCCACAAGTTGGACGACCAGTGGGAGAAGGACCCGTACACCGTACTGCCCTCAAGGCACGAGAACCCGAAAGTCTGTACCATCAGTAAAGACGGAGGGGAGACCATAGCCATTGTATCCCAGGATCACCTGAAGAAGTGTCCTGAACAGCTACGGAACCCTGAAGAGGAACAAGAAGACCATCGACCCGTAGAGGAAAGGGAAGATATGGTTAGTACTGTGCTCGGAGACTTCCCTCGGTCCTGGACTCAAGTCAATGGTGCAGTTGTGGTACCCGTCTTCACGTTCCTCCAACCAGCATCCCAAGTGCCTACGGAGCAACAGGTAGAGCTGGAAGAGCAGCCGGTCCAGGAGGCAGAAGACTCCACACAAGCAGAACAGGAGGATCAACCCTCTGCTTATAGTGAGCCTGCCGTACCCCTAGTGAGTCAAAGAGCCGGTAGACAGCTGCCCAGTTTACCCTTGACAGCTCCTACACCCTGTAGTTCAGGGCTAGACAGTCAGCTCCGTAGGTCCACTAGGGCCACTAGAGGCCAGTTACCCGCACGTTGGAGGATTTGAAGTGTATAAACTGTTTTATTTGTGGTTACCTGTTTTTCTTGTTGCTTGTGTATAATTATGTGTTTCTAGTTATTTATAGAAGTCCTTGGTGGATTTACCGGGAATCCTTGTACATGGTTGGAGCGTAACCTAGGAATGGACTAAAGACTGTTAAGGACTCGGGGCAGGACAGACCCCTACCTGGTTACGTCTCCCTGTTTTGGTGAAATGGACACCTTGCTTTTCTTCAAAAACTGCACCCGGTTGCGGACACGCCGTGACCATCTTTATATGTTTTTCTTATTGTACTATTATTGTTTATACCTTGTTATGTTTAAAAATATGTTTAGTCCCAGAGTACTAAATTTCACTAGGGGGGAATGTGGCACCCCAGGGGTCTGGTTTCCACAGTAACAGCAATGTTATGTCTGAGAGCAGGTGGGAGGTCTCTTGGTCAGGAATCCTATGCATGCCACACCTCCTGCCCAGTCCTGGGAGGGGAAGGACTTCCCCTATATAAACCTAGGGCTGAGGCAGGGTTAGTGAGTAGAGAAGAAGTAGAGACAGAGAAGAGAAGCAGATATAGGAAAAGAACATCAGGAGCTCTGTGGGAGCAGTGCTATAAGGAGTCAGGGGCTGACAGCTGCAGAGCTCGCCCTGACTGAGAAGCTATCACCGGACCCGGAGTCCGAGGCTGTGGGGACTAATCTTTACCCAGCAGCAGAAACCGCCCGGCAGGGGATTTCAGGTCCTCTGGCCAAGGAACCCGAAGGCACGGTCACACGCGTGGGACCTACCACCGGCCTCAGCGGTCTGCCCTGCAGCGGCAGCTCCTTCGCTGCATTCAACGGGTGGCGTAGTCGTCCAACATCTACCGCTAATACAGCGCCACTTAGTCTGACTCCCTGGGCACGGACCGGGTCACCGCCACGAGACTACAACCCTCAACAGATCCGGCTCTGGGTAAGCTCCCGCGTGCGCAACGCTGCGCGACACAGGCCCAGGGGTGCGTCACATACACAGTATGACGGCTAACACATAGTATGATGCCCCCACATACTCCCCCATAAATGAATAACAATAAAAAAAATGTATCCCAGTTCCAGGAGGGGGGCTGATTACTTCAGAGGGTTATGTTATAATCTACAGGGAATGACAACTGCATTAGGGTATGAGATTGGGATCAGGGGCAGATTCAAATTGTACCATCTTTCCTCAATATAATTAGTAATCAGGTGGAAATTGCTTTCTTATTATTAACAGCTGCATGGTTCCGCAGAAACTGTGCAGCCATTAACTCATAGACCTGTCTAAAATTTGGTTGCCAGCTCCTGTTGGCGCCTCTTCTGGTAACTAGACCTCATGCGACGTTTTCACGTGTGTTACTCCATGACGTCAGAACATTGCGTGAGGCCTGGTCAGCACTGCAGGTGCAGGTAGACCAAAGAGGAGAAGACCAGAGCTAGATGGAGGGAGCAAAGGACCGGGTGGTGTGTTGCAATGCTGGGACAGGTGAGTATAATGTTTGTCTTTTAACTGATTTTTAAAAAAAGTCAAATGAATTGAATTGCAAAAAAAAAAAATAGGATTCTGGTAAATCTGAATTTTTTTTGTGTAATTCCTAGCAAATTTGTTTTTTTTTAATCGATTTGCTACCCATGACTCTCCTAAAGTCGTCAAAAGCAAATGTGTTGCCTAACTGATTCGCCCAATATATCCTGACAAACAGTGATTTGCGATGCAATTTGTGAACTATAGATCATATAAGGTGGAACAGTTGATAATAATAATTTTATTTCTATAGCGCCAAGATAATAAAGACATTACAGAATAACACATAAATCAGATACCAGGAGGAGAGAGAGCCCTGCTCGCAAGCTACAATCTATGAGGAAATAGGGGAGACACGAAAGGTGGATGGTAACAATTGCTTGTGTTGTACGGTCCAACCATCAATGTAATAAAAAGGGCGTTCCAATAACGCTGTATGAACCGGTCGCCAGCTAATATGTACAGTATTAAATGCATGGAGGGTGGGTAAACGGTTGATAGAAGATTCGGAGAAAAATGTTGAAAGGGCAAAATGGAAATAGTTAGATAAGTGAGGTGAGGCGATAGGCCTGTCTAAAGAAATGCGTTCTAGGGCTTAAAGCGAATCTGTCACCAGGTGTGACCAATATGAGATAAGACCACCACCTTTCAGGCCTCATATACAGCATTCTATAATGCTGTCTATCTGTCCCCAACCCAACCTGTAAGAAAAGAAAAAGAGCGTTTATTACACTTACCTGGGGGCGTTCCTGGCGCCTGAGCACTGCAGTACTTTGCTCTGCCCTGTACGCATGCGCAGGAGCGCAATTCCGGGGACCCTTGTGGATGACTTAGGACAGGTCATCCATACGAAGCAAGAAGGAGGACGGCATCGCAAGAAGAAGGGAGGCACCGGACCAAGACAAGCGACGGGCCTCACATCGGACAGCCCCCCCCCCCCCAAGGTGAGTATAATAAAAGCTTTTTTCTTGTCTTGCAGGTCAGGTTGGGGGCAGATATATAGCATTATAGACTGCTGTATATCAAGCCTGCAAGTTGGTGGGCTTATCTGATATCGGTCAAGCCTGGTGACAGGTTCGCTTTAAAACTGTTGAGTATTGAGAAGTGGCCTGGGTAGTGCTTTCCAGAGAAGTGGTGCAGCTCGCGAGAAACCTCGGAGATGGGAACGGGAGGTTCAGATTATTGAGGATGTTAGTCTTAGGTCATTAGGGCGCAGGTAGGGTGGTAGACTGCGACCATTGAAGAGATGTAGGATGGTGCAGAACTGTGGAGAGCTTTATGGGTGAGAGAGATAAAATTGATAAATACTAATATCACCAGAGTGCAAAAAATCTGGCACTAGCTGTAGCTTCCAAAAATTATAGTATAGAGACATATTTGCCTTCATGTTTGGAAAAGAGGCAGTTATTTTTATTATATTAAAATATTATTTATTATTACAATATTTTATATTATTATTTATTATTACAATATTTAATAATATTATTATTTATTATTACAATATTTAATATTATTATTAATATTATTATCAGTGGCTATAAATAGTGAGCAGTGATTTGTGCCTCATCATCTGGCTGCAGCTCCTGCGCCTCCAGTGCGCACCAGCCTGGAAGCGTCTGATCCAGCAGCGCACAGACCATCCTCCTCCTCCTCTCCTGCAGGCTGTCAGTGCAATGAATGAACCCAGCCTGTACAACAAGCTGAACATATCGTCCCATGTCACTCCCCAAGGAGGGTCTGAGCCTTGTAACCCCGCCTGGGTATCACCAGCCGGGACCTGCCCATTTCTCCTCCTCTCCTAGTTGCTCCATCCCGGGACTCCTGCAGCTGAGCTGACAGTCTGCGCCTGACCAAGGCAGAAGGCACTGCTACAGGAGTGTGCCATGCTGTGCTCAGTGCTGTAACAGCCGGCTGCTGTCACCATCTAGAGGTCACTGTGCTGATGCCACCTGCAGTGCCCTCCTAAGGAAGGATCACTCACTCATACCAGGACCACCATACCCAGCTGTCTGCCAGCTTCACCCATCTGGACATTAGAGCTGGCACATAACTTTCCCCTGTCCTGATCTGCTCCTGGATACATTCATTACCAAAGAGGAGACAGTGAAGGAAGTAGGCTGGGTCACTCCAGATCTTCTTGGATATTGAGCTTTGCCCACTGAGGACCTACAACAACCTGCTTTATATTTTATATTTCTACACATTTATATTGGGAACCACCTCAGCTCCTCAGGATGACCCCTGAATACTTCTTGAGGTCCTTGTTGATGATGATTTTAGCAGTTTTTTCTGCAAATGCTAGCAACTGGCTGTAAGTGATGTATTATATATTCTTCTCTTCCTTTAAGATGTTATCTATCATAAGACAACTGTATGGAGTATATAAGGTGCCACAATAGAGGTACAGGTAGCAACCTCTCACCTGCTGAGCCTATCCTCAGAGGAGATTGGGTACTATAGGTCCTGATCATTTACTAGCATGTATCACTCACTTCTGCAGAATAACTTGGCTGAAGAACTTGCAATCGAGTCACACTTTGCAGATCAATGATCAGATATAATTGGCAGCTTTGGATACAGTAGGAATAATTGAGTGGTAGAACATTACTGCACAACTGTCTTGATAGCAGAGCTTGCAATCAACCCTGCTTTGGGTTCAGAAATAATGCAATTTTTAATACATACTCAGCTGTAACCAATTTGGAGTAGAACTTGCTGAGCTGAAGAGCTAGCAATCTACTTAGAGTTCTACAACTGACATCTTTGCTATGCAATTTATTATTTTCATAGCAGCAAAGTAAATAATATCCTGATCCCTGACTATTTCTGCAGATCTTCCAGAGGAGCAGAGCTAGCAATCTGTTCATTTTGATAAAATAAATAATAAATGTAATTGGGTCGCATCAAATCAGCATGTGTGGCACATCCTAGGCTGCAGAGCTAGCAATCAAATTATTTCTTATTATGGCAATTGCATCTCAAGGTTAGAGGTTTCTGCAGATCTTCCTAGCCTGAAGAACATTCATTTAATTCGGAAATGGATACATAGTCTTGAAACAGGCATATGTTTAGTTTGTATCCATTTTACGCATTAGACTGAAGAGCTCGCAATCTCTCATGTGCAGATATCTTACTAATGCATTGTGGATGGCTTTAATGAGCTCTTAGTCAATGAGATATAAAGTAGCAGCCTGGCCTGTTTTGCACGATGTATGGCAGTAGCCTGGTCCTTGCTGGTGGCATTGCTGCCTGCTGCTTCTGCTGGCATTCTTTTAGTTGCAGGGTGCTGGTAACCTCTATTAGGTTGTCCTGAAAGTGGATCCAATGAGGATAGTTCCCCATATCCTAATTTCTTATACATATTAGATTGAGATTGCACTGAGGTTTCTTCACCCCTCTGTCCTTACACCCAGCACTACAACAGGTGCTTTATCAGAAGTGCTCAGCAGGTCCATACTAATATCATCCTACAAGGATCTCGGTGTCAAAAAGGACAATTCCTATTTTCACATAATATAAGCACTGATTGGGAAAGGATAGATACAATTGATTCTGCATAAATTTCCAATATTATTGCAGATTTCTTCCAAGTGCAATAATAAGCAACTAGTAAGTGTAGAAAGTTAATGGAGTTTGGAGAATTAGCAATGGAAAAGTGAACATATAAATGAGTTTGTGCAAATAGCAATAGGCAATAGCAGATTAGATGATAGATAGATAGATAATAGATAGATAATAGATAGAGAGATAGATAATAAATATATAGATAGATAGATTAATAGATAAATAGATAGATAATAGATAGAGAGATAGTGAGATAGATAATAGATGGATGGAGAGATAGATTAATAGATGGATAGATAATAGAATAGATAAGTTATAAGATAGATAGATAAATATGAGATAGATAATAAATAGATGAATAGATAGATAATAGAATAGATAGATAAGTTATAAGATATATAGATAGATGGATAGATAGATAGATAGATAGTAGAGGTAATATGGATTTGTCATTAGATGTAACAGCTCTGAGTTGGTCACATATACAGTAGCATAGCTAAGTTTGCCACTGGCACCACTCCTGGTCATCCTGGTTTTGCTTAGGACTGCAGGTTATCCTAATTATGCATTATGAAACCATAAGTCTGTGCGTTACTGTATTAATCTATTAAGTCTTTTGGTTGTGTTTATAGACTTTTCGGCAAGGATTCTATAGGGAGGATAATATAATTCATGTTAATTGTGGACATCAACTACTTTATTAAATAGGGAAATCTGCATCTGAATCCACATTGAAATCAGCAGAGGATTCCCATTATGTAAAATGTCTCATGGGGTGGATTTCTAGCAAAAATTGCAGTGAAAATCACTTCTTTACATGTAAATGGGGTTGTTTCTGCAGCACCTGGATGGATTTTATTTGCAAATCTTAGATGAATGGGACAATCACAGATATTTTTTGCAACACCCCCCCCCCCTCCACCTCCAATCTCATAGTGACAAGGGTTCATTTAGGAAGTAGAGATATGTGGTGCTTATTGGCATTGGTGCACATGGGGCTAAGATAATAGAACTTGCAATAAAATTAGTCTGCAGAGTAAAGAAGTGAAAGGGGTTTCCAGTAGATGTTTGTATATTAAAAATGTGACCTTGGGAATATTAAAACTAAACAGAACACATACTGAGCCATTCAGTAGTGCTGTAAATTGATGGGGTATGATGTGAGTATGTTATTATTATTATTTCTTTTTTTGGGGGGGGGGCACTTTTTTAATATAAAAAAGTTTTGTACAACTTCTTTGATTGATTTCCTTAACTTTTAAGCACCAGTATTAATGATCAGTTCTACAAGATGAGAACTGTTACAAACAGGGGGAGCTGAGATCACTCTGGTTACATCTGAGCTTTCAAGGGTTAGACTTTAATGTTTCCCAATGAGTGACAAATGACAATTTCAGCTCTGCTACATCTTTACAAAGCATAGACATATACAAAGACTTTTTGCATAGTCACTTTTGCATACTTCTACACAAGTTCTGTAAGTTTTCTTGGTGCTGTTTCAGGACATTCCTCCATAGTAGTTGCTGGAGCTGCTCCTTGGTTTTACTCTTGCAAACTGGATTTGTAACTCCATTCAGGTCTTTTTTTTTTGCAAAGTAAATGCCCAGTAATGACTGAGAGACACATTATCAGGTTAATCCAGATGGGAAAAAGTGAAATCTCTGGTTATTAAGTTGAGTATGAAGAGTGACATGGAAGTAGCTGCTGTCATCATAGATGAGGGAAACAGTGCAGGATCATTGTATGCAATAATTCAGCACTAAATTGTTGTTTGTGGCTCAAGGTAAAGGCTTCCAAATGATCTGGAGGTAAAGTAAATGACCCCTAGTGGTAACAATGGGGAGATGTCCACTATCCATTTATTTTTTTTTTTCTACAGATAAAGCATTAAAATGCCTTTTTTATCTAGCAATATAGCATATTAGTGAGAATCATGAGTTCTAGAATAACTTGTCAGTTAAACGCTTGCAAGGCATGCTTGGATTTTTACTTTCACCCAAGGTGATCTTCCTATGGGCGATTTAGAAACTTTTATTTATGTGAGATGACAATAAAGATCCCTATAGAAATTGTGCGTGAAATGTGCAAATCTGCTGCCATAGATGTAACATAATACAAAAGATATGGGAGACATTTTCTGCAGGGCTTGTTGTGTAGGTCACTTGTCTATCCTCAGGGAGCTTTGCTCAATTGCAAGTGAAGTCTGTCTGTTGTGTATTGCTGATAAAGTAATCTGATCCGAAATATACATTTCATGGAGCTAAACTTGAGATTCACCCATAATACTGGGTCACCGAAAATATTCTTGCTCCAATCTACATTTAGAATTGTTTAGAGCCTGTGGTGACCTCTGAGGTTAGCATGGATATTTTATTAAAATAAAAAAGGGTGACATAAAAATAATTCATTTTTTTTTTTTTCTAGAATAGATTTTATATATTATATATACATTATATAATTTTATTTTTAGATTATTTTTTTTTTTCAAAAATATATTCCTTCCCACTTATTTATACATTTGCATTTCTATATACCAAAAAGATTGCAAAAAATAGTACAAAACCTATATGACAACCACCTATTCAACTAGGTATCTCTTAACCTCCAGAAGGAGAAATATTAAAGGACAAAACATTTAATTACATTTTTATCTTATTTTTGCTTTGTGTGTTTTTTTTTATATACATTTTGTATTTTACATTTAATTTTATTTATATACCTTTTTCTTTAATGTTACACCCTTATATTTATAAATATATATACAAATAAATAAATATATATATATTATATACATATTATTTATATATATACATACAAATAAATATATATATAAATATATATAATATGCATGTCATTTCGGTATATATATATACAAATAAATATATATATAAATATATATAATATACATGTTATTTCTATATATATATACAAATAAATATATATATATTTTTCAAATATACATATTATATATATATACACATATATAATATATATGCATGTAAATATATGTGTATATATATATATATATATATATATATATATATATATATATATATTATAGCTTAACTTTAAGGCTATGTTCCCACAATGAGCTTTTGGTGAGTTTTTTACGCTACATATTTTTTAAAAAAATGCAAGTAACCTATTTTGCTTAATGGGTGCCGAAATGGTGCAGAAAATCTGCAACATCAAAAACTCTCCAAAAGCTCAACGTGGGAACGTAGCCTAAGGCAGTTCAGCATGTAAAAAATAAAAAATAAATAAAAAATCACTAAAATTATTAATTACTTACATCCAGTTATTCTCGCAGTTTGACCTCATTACTAATCTAGAGGTGGTCCTATAAATAATCAAGTCGCTTGCAAATCACCTTTAATTAGTGTTTCTTGGATGAAAGTTTACTCTGCATTGTTCAGTTTAGCAAGAGGTTACTTTTTATTGCAGATAAAAAAAAAAAGTTCTGGACGTCAAATTGTGGTGTCAGCTAAACAGATACTTATTAAATCCCAGTGAAAATGTTGAAAATCTCCATTATTATAAACAGCGTGATTGCAGTAATATCAATGAAGCAAATCGCCTCGGATTAACGCTGCCAAAACTGCCAGTGATTTTCATGTTAGAAGAAAGGTCAATGCTCAGCTGTATATTTTCTGGGCAAAAATAATATATACAGCAAAAAGGCATAGGATAAGATAACTGGGGCCCATGACTTATTGGATAAAAAATAGTTTATGTAGAGCGGCAGGAATTATTTAGAATATATATATTTTTTTTTTAAAGAATATATAATAATAAACTAGAATATATTGTGGCTTATTTTATCCACTATAAATATATTTTCATTTCAATTGTTTAATTTAAAATATAAAAAAAAAACATAAACAGTTGTGCAATTTTACAATTGTAGACATATGTTTAAATGTAATAATTATTTTAGCTAATTGCCACATTAATGTATGTTTTTTATTAGCTTCTTAGAAAATGATATCTTGCAGCTCATTTATGTTATTGGATGTTGTTATACTGTTGAATATAGCAAATTATTGCATAACTTGTCAATTTGGGGTTTTATCATTTCTTAGTTCTAGATATTTTTTTAGTACATTGTTATTAGTATAATTTTTTGAGATGTGTTAACATTTTATCAAGTTGAAGAAACTTGACTTTTGTATATATATATATATATATATATATATATATATATATCATTTTTTTTTTTTTACATATATATATTTATTTATTTTTTTATTTTATTGATTTTTATTCTTTTGGAAATTAGAAATAATGAACTGTCCAAAAAGTTTCAGAAAACTCCCAAAACTTCAGTTAATCTTCATACATGTTGTATGAGATCCCCTGTGAACTTCTGTGATATATTAGGCATCATGTGAATTAAAGATTTTCCTCATATCCAAAAAATCAATTCACGTTTTTTTTTAGAAAACCCCAATCACTTGCATTTACTATATCCAAATCCAAATGTGCATCAATTTAACGTATGAACCCCACTGGAGCATTTCTTAGAAATTTGGGTGGTTTCAGACTTTTGACTCGACGGGGCCCTCTAGCTCCTGCCTCTATGGTATGTGCACCCTTGAGCAAAATTTTTAAGCCTGTGCGAAGTACTTTACATTATTATCCCTGATTATTCAGTCTATTTGGAAGAAGTGTGGTTAAATAATATAAAAAACAAATCATTCAGCAATGTCTTTTTTACTATATATTGAATATGCAGATTATCTCTTCAGAGAGGAAGAGGACTTGGCTTTTAAGTCTCTTCATACTGGCATGCCAGACCTGGCATGTCACTCTAAGTCTCCTCATACTGGCATGCCAGATCTGGCATGTCACTCTAAGTCTTCTCATACTGGCATGCCAGACCTGGCATGTCACTCTAAGTCTCCTCATACTGGCATGCCAGACCTGGCATGTCACTCTAAGACTCCTCCTACTGGCATGCCAGACTTGGCATGTCACTCTAAGTCTACTCATACTGGCATGCCAGACCTAGCATGTCACTCTAACTCTCTGCATACTGGCATGCCAGACCTGGTATGTCACTCTAAGTCTCCTCATACTGGCATGCCAGACCTGGCATGTCACTCTAAGTCTTCTCATACTGGCATGCCAGACCTGGCATGCCACTCTCCGCAAGGAGAAACCTTAATCCTTAGATTACTATACCTTGCTACTATTTAGGTCTTTTTAGTTGCTGATTGGTTGCATTATGGAAAAGGCAGTGTTTGAATGATATTCATTGAGGTTGTAGTCTGGAGTTGTGATATTTGTAAGGCTGACGGAGCATGACAGGCTGCTAATCTATCACATATGTCATGAAAGCTGCTGTCGTCACAATTCCAACAGGACGGAGGTGGTGACTGTCAGCCGAGCCCTGCACAATATTTGTGGTTTCTAACTTTGGGATACTGTGCTTGGTTGTCCTTGCCCCATCTGGAGGTAGCATTATAGACAATGTGATGTATCATTTGGGCTTTAGGTGATGTTATTGGTCACTAATATGTATTATTATTATTATCGTTATTATTATTACTTTATATATTTACAGTACAGACCAAAAGTTTGGACACACCTCATTTAAAGATTTTTCTGTATTTTCATGACTATGAAAATTGTACATTCACACTGAAGGCATCAAAACTATGAATTAACACATGTGGAATTATATACTTAACAAAAAAGTGTGAAACAACTGAAAATATGTCTTATATTCTAGGTTCTTCAAAGTAGCCACCTTTTGCTTTGATGACTGCTTTGCACACTCTTGGCATTCTCTTGATGAGCTTCAAGAGGTAGTCACCGGAAATGGTCTTCCAACAATCTTGAAGGAGTTCTCAGAGATGCTTAGCACTTGTTGGCCCTTTTGCCTTCACTCTGCGGTCCAGCTGAGGCTGAGACCCTGATTCCAGCGATGTGTCACTTACTGGGCTGCTGACTGTAGTTTAGATAGAATCTCTGTTTCCTCTGCTGTAGATGTAGCAGTAGTCAGAATTCTGAGCTGTGTATAACCCCACCCACAACACTTATTGGCTTCTTGTGTACACTGTGCATAAGCTGAAAGCTGCCAATCAGTGGTGGGGCGGAGTCACACAGATTAGCTGGACTAGCTTGCATGTGACACCTATTCCTGCAGTGATAATCTCCTGGTGATAAAACACTGATTGTATTTAAACTACAACACACAGCCTAGTAAGTGACACATCCCTGGAATCAGGATGTATATTATGCTGCTCTCAGCTTAAATGAAAAAAAACTGCTGACAAAGCCCCTTTAACAACTTTTCCCCACACATTTACATACATATATACATACATGCAAACATAGGTACATGCCTGCAAACATATACTTATATACATGCACATGTACAGTGTGAATAGATTTCACACAAATTCACATACATACTATAAGCAGTCAGTAGGGATGACAGCCAGCCCCTACAATGAAGGGGGTCTCTAGGGAGCCAGATAGTGACATCCCCATGGCTCTCCCTATACGTCCCTTTGTAAAAGACCTATAGGCAAACGTATGGGGATTTTTAAATGAACTTAAATAAACTTTAACTTAAACATTTGTAATAAAATTAAATAAAGAATCCTAGATAATGCTGAATTATTTCATTTCATAGACCTCTCCACTGTCAGGACTTACAGTAGCCACCATGTATGTGAGCAATATAACCGCCATAACTTGCATGATATATGATGCACAATGCAAATAGACAGCTCCAATTAGCATTCACCAGGGATAGGAAAAATCCAGTTTTTGCTTGCAGACTTGCAATTTTTTTAACAAACCCATAGACTTACACTGCTGATTCTGATACGACCCTTGGATCAAAATCGGACAGGTTTCTGCAGACTACTCGGTCCATGAAAAATCACAGACGTGAATGGCCCCATAGACTATCACGAGTACAAGTGTTATCCGTGAAAACCATGGATAGGACTCGTACCTGAGAAACGGACGTCTGAATGGGGTCTAAGCTAGGTGTCACACAGGACAATAATGTAGAGTTCTTAAAGGGTATTCCATTCTCATAAAGTGGTGGAATATTACTGTTACTATATATGCTATCTATTTTTTGATTAATGTGACCCAGCGTCTGAGACCCCACTAATAGAACAAAAGAGCTGCAACCCCTTCAAAGTCTATCCCTACACAGTGCAGCTCCCATCCCCTCGCTGTGCAGGGTAACTACAGCTCAGCACCATAAGAGTAGATGGGCAGGGGCGTTAATACAAAAGGTGCTGGGGTTGCAACCGCACCCGGGGTCTGGAGCCTAGGGGGTCCAAAAAGTCCCTTTGGACTATATAAAAAGACCAATACTATTAAATACTTGCAGTAATTGGGGGCCACGTTGGAGCTTTCACATTAGGGCTCATTAGCTTCAAGTTACACCACTGTAGATGGGGTTGACTGCAGTTCCATGCACAACAAATGGATGGGAACTCCGCTCTGCAGGGAAAGACTGAATAGGACAGGTGTACTAAACCAACCCTGCAGCTCTCAAAATAATTGGGACCCCTATCGGTCATAAAGTGATGGCATAACCTAGCAATATACCCTTACTTTCCTAGATGAGAACACCCCTTTAATGGTATCACTATTAGGGATGAGCGGACCTGTGGAAGTTCGGGTTCTGGTACCCAACCCAATCTTTATTCCAAAGTTCGGTTCGGGTACCAAAACTGTACCCGAACTTGAACCAGAACTCGTACCCCATTGAAAACAATGGGGACCTGGACTTTTGAGTCGGAAAATTCATTCTCTCTCTCCCCAGAACTCCGAATATTGCAACAGTCATCCGAGGAACGTCCGTGTCCGGTGTTTAGCACCATACAGTAACTGTCCGGTACAAACGCCAAACTTTTAGGTTTGAGTTCGCTCATCTCTAATCGCTATCATAGCATAATATATGCAACAAGTAAAGACTACACCATATTTTACCACGAAATGACAAACACTGACACCTATGCAAAACAGAAATGGCATGTTCAAGCAACATTACAAATATAATTTGTCGGGGTTTCCTGAAGTCTCTGCTTGCTAACAGTGAATATAAACATTTTTTACATGTAGAAAAACTTGGCACACATAGGCCATGATTCATCAAAGAGTTTTCACCAGTTGTGCAAAAATATTGTGACTTTTGTCGCTTTTACACCAGTTTCTGCCACGAAATCCAAAATCAGCGTGTCGTCACAAATTGTCATGAATTAACAGGGGATGACTGGAGTAAGATTTGTGGCGATGCACATGGAGGCGCACACCACTAGTCAGATGCACTTGATTCATTAAGAGGTGAGTGTCTGTTAATGAATCAGGAACATCTTTTATAAATCCCATCCACTTGGCTAGAACTGTGTTCACACATTGCTTTTTTGCTGCGTTTTTTTCTGCAGGCAAAATCTGCTTTCTTGGCAGTGAAGAAGCTGCTTAAAAAAAAGCTGCGTTTTTCATGCAGATACAGTTTAGTGCCTGTTGTTCCTGAGTTTTCTGTACCAAAAACGCAGCAAAACCTGATACCTGCATTTTTGCTGCTTTTTTGCACTTACTCATTGCTTTCTATGGGTGAAAAAATGCTGCAAAAACTCTGAAAGAAGGGACATGCTGCAGTTTTCAAAAACGCAGCAGTTTTACAATTCACTCAGGAAAAAAAACAATGTGTGTGCATGAGATTTCTGAAATCTCATATCCTTTGCTGTTACTGTAAAACGCAGCTTTTAATTTGCATTAAAAAATGCAGCAAAAATGCAACACGTGAACATCTCCTAAGACGTTGCGTTTTTGATGCAGCCAAAATACGCAGCATCAAAAACTCATCATGGGCACATAGCCATAAAGTCCTCAACTGTGCAAAAAAAATCACAATAACTGCAACAAATACTCAAGTGGAGGAAATTTGTTTAAAAAAAATTGCGACTTTTTAAACTGCCGCAAATGATGAATTGGGCGAAAAACATTTTGAATTGGTTAACCTTGCCAACATTGATGCTCAAAAAATAAACGTAGCAAAGAGCTTAAAAAAGGAACTAAACAGGTAATAAATTAGGCTGGAAAAAACAGCAAAAAAAAATCACTCAAGAAAAAAAGCAGCAAATTCAATGAGGAATCATGCGCTATGTATAACTTTTTATTATATAGATCTGAGTGCGCATTTATTGTCCTGATTCAGGTTGATGTGTCTGTTTTTTTTTAATTAGAACTCAGAATGTAAGTGAACCCCAATCGTCACCATCTGCAGGGTGCCTTGCACCAATGACAGCATATCCCTTCCGCACGTGTGTACGTTCCAGTTATCTCCCACTGTGTATATATAGCACTTTACTCTCTATATCCATGAGAATTTGGAGCTTTTTATAGCACATCATGTCCTGCATGGCTTCAGTCAGTAAGAAGGTAAGGGCTCGCCCTTGTTTGCATTCATCAGGCCTCTTGTGCATATTTAAAGTCCCACTTCTGCAGATTATTGCTTTTATTAACACCATTGCAACGTGGGACCTGATCTGTACGTTACAATGTGCGGCCTGTCTGCTCGTTTATGGTGCATTTGACTATAATAATCACTTAACCTTCACTCTTGTGGTTAATATGTCAGCTGCAGAGCAAGCACATAGCTGGGGGTACTGTAACATTTATATATAAACCATTGTGGTTTACAGCGCTGTTGTATTACGTTAGAGCCTGGAGTAAATATCAGCAGCAGATGTCAGATTTATGGTCAGCTAAGCTTAATTGACTCTGTGTAATGAGAATACTACACACTGGGGGCCTCGGGACTAAAAACTGGTCAAGACTTCTTTATACAAACCAATTGCAGAGCAGCTGTTATATTTCTTCTTTGGATCGGGTAGTTAAAAAAAGATATCCGATTGGTTGGAATATACGATACTGTGCCAGACATAATACTAAATAGTAATGTCAGCGACACTGCATTCAGAAATGGCAGCTACATAATCATAGATGTCAATTTGGGAAAGCCCTTCATCAGGATGTCCTTCATCAGGTTTACCTGGATCCTAGCAAAAATGGCATAGGCAAAAAAAAGTTGCAAAAAAAATAATAGAAGTGTTAATAGTTTATTTTTATCAATTAACAAAATGCAAAGTAAATCTAAATCACATCAATATTTGGTGACCGCACTTTGCGTTCAAAGCGGCATCAATTCTTTTAGGTATACTTGCACAAAGTCAGGGATTTTGAAGAATTAGGGTTTGGAACATGAGTAACCAATTATACAAGACAGCTGATAATGATCATTTTCATATGTAGGTTGAAACACAGTGATTTCCAGAAACAGAAACAGCTGTGTTGGAGTCTTATACTGGGTGAGGAACAGTCAAACTTTGCTACAAAAGTGAGGTTGTTGAAGACAGTTTCAAGTCACAGGTCAAATACCATGGCTGTCTCAGCACAGCAGCAGGACACAAAGCAGTTATACTGCATCAGTAAGGTTTCTCCCAAGCAAAGATTTCAAAGCATACTGGGGTCTCAAGATTGGCTGTTAAAGATCTTTTGAAGAAACTCCAAGAAATGGGCAATGTTGAGGACCGTAGATGCAGTGGTTGGTTAAGGAAACTTAGTGCAGCAGTTGAAAGACACATCATGATTACTCCCTTGCGAAATTGAAAGATGTCCAGCAGTGCCATCAGCTCAGAACTGGAGACAACCAGGTGGACCCAGCTACATCCATCTACTGTTTGGAGAAGTCTGGTCAAAAGTGGCCTTCTTGAAAAAAATTATAGTCTATAACCATACCTTCCACATGTAAGCAAGGCCAAACAAGTGACTCAACTGTGCACAAAAACATAGGAAATGGGGGTGTAGAAAAAGGGCAGCAGGTGCTCTGGACTGATGAGTCAAAATGTGAAATATTTGACTGTAACAGAAGCAAGTTTGTTCTCTGAAGGGCTCGAGAGCGGTACAATAATGAGGGTCTGCAGGAAGAGTGAAGCACAATGGAGGGTCCTTGCAAGTTTGGGGCTGTATTTCAGTATTGGAGTTGGGAATTTGGTCAGAATTAATAGTGTCCGCAATACTGAGCAATATAGGCAGATACTTATCTATAATGCAGTAACATCAGGGAGGCGTCTGATTGGCTCCAAATGTATTCTGCAGCCGGACAACGACCGCAAAAATAAAGCCAATGTCATTAAGAACTATCTTTAGCATAAGGAAGAACAAGGAGGCCGGGAATTGATTATGTGATCACAAGATCATCCAGTCTTTCTGGAATTCCATGAATAATCAGAAGGATGTGAGCCTCATCCACAGAAGATCTGGGGTTAGTTCTCCAAAATGTTTGGAACAACCTCCCTGTTGAGACCCTTTAAAAACTGTGTGCGAGTGACAAGTGTACCTTGTAGAACTGATATATTCATAGGGTGGTCACACTATTGATTTGATTTTGTTCATTCACTTTGCATTTCGTTAATTGATAAACTATTAAAATTTCTATTTTTTTAAAAGCATTTTTACTTTGCAGCATTTTTTCCACACCTGCGTAGAACTTTTGTACCGTACGGTGTATGTGCTCCTTTACCAGACCCCCTAAATATATTTAGGTCTTCTATATTAACCCCTTAGCGCCCTTTTTCCTCCCCTTCGTTCCTAACTTCCTTATTTTTCTGTCTCCTACTACCCTGCATCTGCAGCTCTTCTTTTTATTGGCCGGCCTGGTGTGATGCCACATGTGCATCACCCCGGAACGAAAGTGTGGCACCATAGGAAAAGCCGCAGATGCCAGGAGGTAGGAGGCAGCTCTCAGGGCTCCGGTCCATCAGCCACAGATCACTGACGTGGCCGGTAAACCCGGTCCTATGTCTCTATTCGCCTGTGTACTCTCTTTAAAACCTATAGTATGTATTTATCACCTACATCACTGAAAGAAGCTGGGCCTCATTTATAAAAACTATGTTGCCCATAGCAACCAATTGGAACTCGGCTTTCATCTTTCCTGATCAGTTTAAAAATTAAAAGCTGCGCTGTGATTGGTTGCTAGGGGCAACAAAGACTGTTTTGCTTCCCAGACAGTTTTCATGATTCTCCCCTTGTGTTCCAGTCTTCCCAGTATAATAATAGGATAATGTAGCATTGTACAATGGAGTATAAGTAGCGAGCGCCTGTCACCGCTGCTCCACTCTCACTTCTTACATTGTGTATGTTATGACATTATTATCCAGGTCTCCTTTAATCTGTACAAGTGCAGATTATCCGGCGCTGTCCGTCTCTCATACTTTCCATACGTCACTACATGTTACAACCTGTGCACTAAATATCTGGGAATGGTGACTTCATATTAATGGATCTGTGTGAGGTCAATAGAATTGCACTAATATAAAAAGACAACTGCCTAAATAACAATTCCTCAGTGTCCCGTTATTATTGGCGGTGGCGGTGCCTGTTGCGCGGGGACTGTAGCTTGCAGGGTGTATGCACATCAGCAATTTACTACAGTCTGTCGTCTGAATGTATATTTTCGGCTGCTCTATTTTCGGATTTGTCCTACTATGAATGGGAGCCATTCCATAAATAACATTATATTAGGCAATCGCTACTGCACAGATTGCTCCAGACATACAGGTGCTTCTGACAAAATTAGAATATCATCCAAAAAATAATTTATTTCAGTTCTTCAATACAAAAAGTGAAACTCATATATTATATAGAGTCATTACAAACAGAGGGATCTATTTCACGTGTTTATTTCTGTTAATGTTGATGATTATGGCTTACAGCCAATGAAAACACAAAAGTCATTATCTCAGTAAATTAGAATACTTTATAACAACAGCTTGAAAAATGATTTTAAAATCCGAAATGTTGGCCTACTGAAATGTATGTTCAGTAAATGCCCTCAATACTTGGTCGGGGCTCCTTTTGCATCAATTACTGCATCAATGCGGCAATGTGGCATGGAGGCGATCAGCCTGTATCATTGCTGAGGTGTTATGGAAGCCCAGGTTGCTTTGATAGCAGCCTTCAGCTCGTCTGCATTGTTGGGTCTGGTGCCTCATCTTCCTCTTGACAATACCCTATAGATTCTCTATGGGGTTAAGGTCAGGCGAGTTTGCTGGCCAATCAAGCACAGTGATACTGTTGTGTGTAAACCAGGTATTGGTACTTTTGGCAGCGTGGACAGGTGCCAAGTCCTGCTGGAGAATGACATTTCCATCTCCAAAAATCTTGTCGGCAGAGGGAAGCATGAAGTGCTCTAAAATCTCCTGGTAGACGGCTGCGCTGACTTTGGTCTTGATAAAACACAGTGGACCTACACCAGCAGATGACATGGCTCCCCAAACCATCACTGATTGTGGAAACTTCACACTAGACCTCCAGCAGCTTGGATTGTGGCCTCTCCACTCTTCCTCCAGACTTTGGGACCTTGATTTTCAAATGAAATGCAAAATTTACTTTCATCTGAAAACAACACCTTGGGGTCCAGGTATTTTTCTCCTTGGCCCAGGTAAGACGCTTCTGGCGTTGTCTACTGGTCATGAGTGGCTTGACACAAGGAATGCGACACTTGTAGCCCATGTCCTGGATACGTCTGTGTGTGGTGGCTCTTGAAGCAATGACTCCAGCAGCAGTCCACTCCTTGTGAATCTCCCCCAAATTTTTGAATAGCCTTTTCTTAACAATCCTTTCAAGGCTGCAGTTATCCCGGTTGCTTGTTCATCTTTTCCTACCACACTTTTTCCTTCCACTCAACTTTCCACAGCACTCTGTAAACAGCCAGCTTCTTTAGCAATGACATTTTGTGGCTTACTCTCCTTGTGGAGAGTGTCAATGACTGCCTTGTGGACATCTGTCAAGTCAGCAGTCTTCCCCATGGTTGTGGAGCCTACTGAAACAGACTAAGGGACCTTTTTAAATGCGTAGGAAGCCTTTGCAGGTGTTTTTTGTTAATTATTCTAATTTACTGAGATAATGTTTTCATTGACTGTAAGCCATAATCATCAACATTAACAGAAATAAACACTTGAAATAGATCACTCTGTTTGTAATGACTATATATAATATAATATAATGAGTTTCAATTTTTGTATTGAAGAACTGAAATAAATAAAAGTTTTGATGATATTCTAATTTAGTGAGAAACACCACTATATGCTCTAGTTCCAAGCCCCCTCATAGTGCATAATGGGGCAGATAGGGCAGCACGGTGGCTCAGTGGTTAGCACTGTACTATGCATAGGGCAGCACGGTGGCTCTGTGGTCAGCACTATAATATGTATAGGGCAGCACAGTGGCTAAGTGGATAGCACTGTACTATATATAGGGCAGACAGTGGCTCAGTGGTTAGCACTGTACTATATATAGGGCACACGGTGGCTCAGAGGTCAGTACTGTGCTACGTATAGAGCAGCATGGTGGCTAAGTGGTTAGCACTGTACTATATATAGGGCAGAGGGTGGCACAGTGGTTAGCACTGTTGCTCTGCAGTGTTCGGGTTCTGGGTTCAAATCCCACCAAGGATATCTGCAAGGAGTTTGTATGTTCTCCCTGTGTTTGTGTGGGTTCCCTCCCAAAGACAAACTGATAGGGAATCTAGATTGTGTGCCCCAATGGGGACAGTGCCAATAATGTCTGTAAAGGGCTGTAGAATTAATGGCGCTATGTAAGTGAGTAAAATAAATAAATGAGTCAATATTCACTCAGGGGACAGGTTGGTTCTAATTAATAAGTTATAATAAAGGAGACATCTGTGAATTAAAGCGCCACTCCACTCCAGAGGGTTTTTTTTTTCAGCACTGGAGTGGCGCTTTAGATGTAAGTCCCCTGCCCTCGGTCATACATTCACCTTCTGGCGTCTTTCCCGTTTTTCAGCACCGCTCTGATCCTGTGGCGCCATCTTGTGAGTGCAGCTTCTGACTGCCCGGAAGTCAGAAGTTACATCACAAGTTCTCAATGCAAATCTATTAGAGCCAGAATGAGGTTCTCATGGACTTGTATTGAAAAGTGACCTCTGCGCCGCTCCATGACACACTGGAGCAGCCGGCAGGTCACTTTTCACCGGAGACTGACGGGAGCAGGAGCGGCACTAGAAAACAATGAAGGCAGTGGCAGGTGAGTTTGAGACAAGGGTTAGGGGACTTATATTTAAAGCACCATTCCAACAGTGTAATAGAAAATTCTGGAGTGGTGCTTTAAACATTTCTGAAATTAAAATAATAATAAAAAAGACAATTTACCTCTTTGTCTCCCGCCTCCGCTCATGGCTGGTCCTCGTTATTCCGGGGCATAGTCTATGAATTAGGACTTGTTCACACTACCGTATTTTCGATCCAAGTGATGTCCATTTTTTTCGCCAGTATTATTCAATGGGACAGTGTAGATGAGCGATTTTTTTCACTGACCGGGTCCAATCTTTGCTATGTATAATTTGTAGGGACCCTGAGAGCCATTGTATCCATGTCGTGGGATTTCTAATGCAAATGTTTTGGGACTAAATTTTTAAAGGAGTTCTTTAAAAGTAGAAAAACAGTAACAATGCCATACTTGTGTGCAGTTTGTATTTGGTGCTGTTGAAGATCCCCATTCACTTAGATCAAGCAGAGCTGCAATACCAGACCTAGTCCAAGGTCTTGGGTGGTGCTGTTTTGGGATTAAACAAGCTATGTTTATCTAATCCTGTACAAACCCTTTATGGTTTCACTGCTTTGGGAAGTTAATGACTTGAGACCAGACCTAATATAAAGTACATTTGGGCCCAAGAGCGAATGTCACAGTGGGCCCCAGTGCACCTCACCTATGGGCTTGACAACCAAATAGCATTTGTACCCAGGTCAGAATGTCCCCCTAAGGGCTTGGGCACACAACAGTATTTTTGGCCCGAGTGCTGTCAGTGAAAAAAAACAGACAACACTGGGACAGTGCACATGACCGATTTTTTTCAATGTCCAAAAAAAAACACAAATAAAAAAATGTCAGCATTAATTAGTTTCTTCCATGAATCAGATGAGACCATTTCAGATCTATAGGTGCGCAAAAAAATCGGATGCCGTACGGAGCCACAGTATAGCGTCCGATTTTTACTGATACATTGCAATCCTGGAACATAGGAAACTGTAAATGGTCCTGTAAATGATTAATAGCTGCTGCTGTAAAATACAGATTGCACACGGATGACAAGTGAGAAAAAAATTGTCCCATTTTTTTTAGATGAAATTTTTTTTATACGTTTGTGTGAACCTACCTATAGTGTACTAATATTTTTGGATTAATGAAGTTGGACTTAGGACTTGGTACCTATGTCTTCAGCCCTGTGTCTTCAGACCAACAGATCTTCAGACCCTATAGACTTAAAGAGATTGTCCACTACTTTTACATTGATGGCCTATCCTTAGGATAGGTCATCAATGTCTGAATTGCCGGGGTCCGACACGCGGCACCCCAGCGGATCAGCTGTTATTGGTGTCGGTCGGTCAGAAGTACTCACCGAGATGCTCCATCTACTTGTGGTGGCTACGGCAGGGTACTGCACATCCACCTTCTATTGATTGATCAGCCCCTGATGAAGGTACCCACCGAAACGCGCGTCGGGGTGAGCGCCACACTTTCTTCACGCGCTCTTGTACATAGTTGCTGCGCCTCTTTAAATAATGAAGTGCTGCAACCCCTTAATGTTCTAATCATCCCAAACGTCAGACCTGCACAAATTAGACATTATTTTCAAATCCTTTGGATAAGCCATCATTGGTAAAGTCTCGATGCAACCACTTTTAAGAAAACGTGTCATTTGCATAAATATGTATTATTTTTACCTGGTTCTCCTTAATCCAACATTGTTTATTTTTTCTTTCTGCTCCTCTCCATTCCAGAGATATGGCCAACTTTTCCCGGTATATGAATCTAGTCTTTTCAGCCAAACAGGTGTGGTCCTGAAGAAAACATCCATAGAGAACATTTGAGGACCACACCCACTTGGCAAAAAAGATTCAATTTCTATACAGGAAAAAGGAAGCCATATCTCAGGTATGGAGAGGCGCAGGAACAAAAGAAAAACAGTGCCGGATTCAGGAGAACAGCGGCATTTACACCAGGTATAAAACAAAATATCCATGTTTATGGCAAGTGACAGGTGTCCTTTAAGAACCATAATGTATCAGAGAGGCTCTACCTCTGACGTTTTACATGGCAGCATGTATCTGTAAATGGAGCGTGACGAGGAGCAGCGTCCTGTGCACGGAGGTATTTGGAAGAAATGTGTTTGCTTTATTGCATCAACTGTTAGCACACATGTCATTTCCACTAATGTGAGGATTGTGATCATACACAAAAGCAGCATTGTTATGTAGGACTGATGAAAGACGGCAGCCCAGAGAGGTCGGTATGGTATTTTATCATATTTTAGAACAATAAAGTATTCCTTTCCTGAAAAGATCTCTAGGCCCACGTAGAAGAGTTCATAGACTTGTGAGATGACGATTCTTTATGGATACAGCTGTGTCGGACCTTGTGCTATGATGACTGGGAGTTCTTTTATAAATGGTTGACTTCTTCAATCAGTAAATATGGATCATTGCCAACGACAAATGGATCGAGTCTGATGTTTCCTCTCCAAAATCTTCTTAAAGTGATGACGAAAAGCAATTCCAGTTATGGGTGGCATTAAGTAACCCATTTCTCTTGCTCCTGACGAGCATACTGACGGATTGATATGTGATGCTTGCATTCTGCCTTTGTGACTTTTGCACTTTGTGTCATGCCCAGGTCTGAAACGGAAAATGATTCGATTTGGGCGTCATTATTATTTTTCACTTTAGACCAAGTTAATTCATTATGGGTATGTTGTTTAAATACATTAACATAATTTTCCTTTAACTACCTCCCTTTCTACCTTCTTACCCAGAACTGGACATGAGGCTAAAAATGACTGCTTCCTACAAGCACCAGTTATTAATTTTTTACCTGGTTCTTAGAGGACCACTTGGCATTGAGTTAAAACCTTGTCCCAAGATCTTTAGCTTTTCTGACTGCTTCCTACTAGCACCAGTTATTCATTTTTACCTGGTTCTTGGAGGACAACTTGGCATTGAGTTAATTCCTTGTCCCAAGATCTTTAGCTTTTCTGACTGCTTCCTACAAGCACCAGTTATTATTTTTTTTACCTGGTTCTTGGAGGAGCACTTGGCATTGAGTTAATTCCTTGTCCCAATATCTTTAGCTTTTCTATTGTGTTCCACTGTCAGTTTTGGGGGAAGAGCAGGTGGCCATGTAAAATAGAAGGGAGACACATATTTTGGCCACTAGAGTTAAACACACAGAAAGATGGGGAAGTTAGTGGAGCAGAGGAGCCTATTCTGATATTGCTAAGGACAGGAGCATTACTGCAGGTAGGGCAGCTGGCGCCAATTGCAGGGGTAATAATAATATTTTAATATTAATAAAGAAGCCTACTGTCTTGACTTCAGATTCAGTTTACATGGTGCACTTGTATTGTCAATGGAAGGCAGGTCATTACTTGGATCACTCAACTCCAAATCTGGAAATACTTTGCACTGGAGTGGCACAAAAATCAGTTTTTGCCTAGGATGAAGCAACCTACAGACGTTTCCTTTGTCTTTCAACACCATATTTAATGAGACTAGAGAAAACTCTACCTCAGGAACAGCGCCACTCCTCTCCATTGGCTGTGCATGGTATTGCAGCATTTGTACCAGACACAGCCTGTGAACAGGAGAGCTGCTTTTCCTCTCAAATAAATTGCTAATCTCATAGAAGCACAAGTGTTCAGATAATGGAGACAGAAATATCTGTTTAGGGCTTTATCTTTGTATCTACGGTTGGATTTACTATCACTCAAGTTCTCAGCTATAAAATGTTGAGCAGCTCTGCTTCAGACTAATGGAAGCCAATGCATGATTGATAGCAGCGTGTCTATGTTTCCCCAGTGTCTCCATTTCCTTATTGCTGGAAAAGTGATCTCTCCGTGTTATCATGCTAAGCATTTGTAAAATTATTTGGCACCGCTCAGGTTGCAGAGGAACGCCAGGACATATCCAGCCTCTCACTGACAGTTCTTCAGCTTCAGATTTCTGCAGGGGGGAAATCGACAAGTTTACTCCAGTGAGTGTCTGCTGCTTTCTGCTGCCTGGGATCAGCCATTACTTTATATTCATGGGCAATAAATTAAAGAATTTTATACATTTATAAAAGTGAAGCTTACCTACTAATATACATGCACCTAGTTCTTCACTATTGTTTTTAATCTCTGCTTGCTGTGATTTAATTTGAAACCTTCTCTATAGCTAGAGTCAGTTGGCGTAGTATTGGTTGCCAGTGCGCCCTGGGGCAAAGCAAGTATTGCTCCCCCTAGCTATTAATAAGGGTTATTTCAACCCGAAACGCGTCAGCTTATGGATGCTAATCTTTTTCTAACTTTTAGTGTCTCTTTATCATGTTTTTATCATTCACAGTAAAAGTTATATTTTAATTTTTCTTTTCCTGGTGGTGGAGTTTTGTGCTAATGGACCTCTTTATCCATTTTGACCTGAAAGCCAGTCCGGTGTGTTTTCCATGCTCCCTGCACCACACCCTGACCAAAGGGTTTTTCATGCCAGAATTCCTATGAATCTCCTTTTATCTATGTAATTGTAGGGTGAGCTAAATATATTTCTACTGCTCCCCCAAACACTGTAATAATGACTCTTGAGTACGGCTGAGTGGATCTGTGGAAGTTCAGGTTCTGCTACCTGACCCGAACTTTAGTCCAAAGTTCGGTTTGGGTGCCAGAATTGTACCCGAGCCTGAACAAGAACCTGAACCCCATTGAAAACAATGGAGGCCCGAACTTTGGATCTGGAAAAAATCTCTCTCTCTCTCGTCTTCGGATTCCCCAGGAACGCCGAACATTAAAAAGGACTTCCGGGAGAAGTCCATGTAAGGAGATTAGCACCGGACACTAAATGTCTGGTACAAACCCCAAACTTTTAGCTCATCTCTACTCTTGAGTGCCCCCTTAAAACAAACAATGACCCCTAAATGTCACATTTTTAAAATATTGTTACTCCCCCTTAGTGCCCCTTTAAAAAGTAATATTGCCCCCTCCAAATGTAGTAATGCTACCTTTGTCTCACCTACCACAATAAAATAATGCGGCCAGGCTCTCTTCTCCCCTTCGCCCAGAGCGGGCCGGCACATGTGGTGAGGTCATTACGCCACCTGCATCGAGACCTTGACATCTTGTAGCTCTACAACAGTCTGATGCTTACAGGACGGAGTAGTGGGGCAGGGGGCCTATGATTTCCTCCTGTACCACAAGATCCAATTGCATTCGCATTTTTGCGCTGATAATGGTTAAAATGGTGCTGACTCAGAGATCCAGGGAACCTGGCCAGAAGTGTGGGACATGTGTACTTGACTGGATCTTCAGTGCCAGCTACACCACCTCTACTTTCTTTTTTTTTTTACATTTTGTGCCCATCCTATGCTGCGCCACTAGATATAGCTGAGGATTTATTACAGTGCAGCTATTCTAATAAAATTGTCTCTGAGCTAAACTCAATAGCAGGACAAATGTCTTCCTTTCTGTGTTGATTTGCACCAATGTTTCAGTGGATAGAGTGCAAATTGTCTCTTCAGAGAGGAAGTGGATAGAGTGTAGCAGACCCTCAGCTATGATAGTGCTACAATTGTAGAAAAAGACAAGGACCACACAAATTTTTTTTTTTACAGTGAACTATCCAAACAGTATGTCATAACTTTGGTTATGGGACCTGCATTGATCCCTACAACGGGGTTCTAAAACGCTGCATTGGAACGAAGCTTTGGTCATGCATGCACCACTGCTCCATTTATTCTCCCTGGTACTCTTTGACACCGCAGGCTAATTTTTAAAAATATGGCATATGAAAGATGCAAATTTTTGCACCCCCGCTTCACGTTTGCTAGTCCCATCAGGACTTGCATCCGAACCATCTCCCGCAAAATGGGATTTGGACGTATGCACTGACGGGGCCATAGACTATAATGGTGCCAGAAGAGCAAACGTGCGCTTGGTCATGCATCATTTTTCGGTGTATACACCTACTACAGGCCGACACCCAGATGCAGTCTGCTACGTCTGGGTGTCCATCTCCAGTAGGCGTACATGCAGGAAAATGATGCACGATAGAGCGTACGTTCAATCTGCCGGAACGGTTATAGTCTATGGCCCTGTCGGCACATACGTGCAAATCCTATTTTGTGGGGGAGTCTGGACGCAAGCCCTGATTTGACCAGCAAACGTGAAGACACCCTCAGTCATGTCAACATTTTACGTCTTTTATCTTTTGTGTTTTTATGCCAGTTTTGCCACTTTTCTATAAAGTGTGCAGGATTTAGCGGAAGAAGCGTTGCCACTTGAGGTCTGATATATTGACGCCAGAAAGTACAGTAAGTTATTGCAGAAATTTACTAGATTTGTGAATCTGGTGCATGGCAGCTCCAATGCACCAATGCATCTCCTATTAAATGTGGACTTCTTACTCCAAGACTGACCAAAGAAAAAGGAAAGACTGGCAAAGGAAACAACAGTCTTGATCAGTTGACCCATAAAGGGTTTTACTTTTCTTTTGGCCCATTGAGTCGACGTGGAAGGTGAGCTTTTATAGTCTGTGCACATGGCGCTGTACTGTGTGTTGGACTGACCTCTTTTGCTGTGGTTTTCTGCCTAGAAGGAGATGTGGGGCAGACCCAAGGTCGCTTAGTTTAGAGGGTGCTCCCTCCGCAGGTGCTAAGTTGCAGCAGTCTTCATGCACTACTTTACCCAATATAGTAGTAATTCACTTAAAGGGATTGTTCAGGACAATTTTATTTTTTTATTTTGGGCCTAAGAACTATCAAGCAGGTAGCTGCTAACTACTTGACTGTTCTACTCAGCACATATCTCTGTCAGCACGAAGCAGTCGCAGATCACTCCTGTCGGCTACTCTGGGGTTTCCGGTGGGGCTTCTGCTCTGCTCTGTAGATGGGGTGTGACTGCCTATGCAATGCTGATTGACAGGCAGATCCCCGCTGCCTAACTGCAAAAAGCTGGGTGTTAATAAGCAAAATATTGGTAGTCACGCCCCGTCGAAAAAGTAGCCCGGAAGAGGAAGAGCTGCTCTGTTGATGTGAAGTTCCCAAGAAAAAAAACGGTCGAATAGTGTACGAACTTCCAAATCGATATAATACTCAAAAATAACAATGGAAGCATATGCGACCTCACATAAGTATAATAAATCTTTATTGACAAAATAGTTATTCATAAAATCATTAAAAAAATTATCAAGGAAAAGTGAGAAAAATTGCCACACCACTCCAGAGAGCATAGAAAATAAATATAACAGTCCAATGAAATATACTGTCTACAGAATGGCACATATATGGGATAAAGCCCTTTAGTGGATATAAAGTGTCAAGTGCAAAGTAAACATATACAATACAATCTTAGTAAAGTTTAGAGCGCCAATTCCAAAAAGATCACATGTAGAATCATATAGAAACTGTTAGAGCAACGGTCCAATAGGATGGGAAGGCATTGGAACTGCATATATTAATCATGATGAAAATAAATCAGTAGGTAAAAACCTTTTATATGAATAAAAATGCAGAATTTAAATATACAGTCCAAATGGCAAACAAATCCACCAGTAGTGGTTGCCACAGGAAATAAATAATAATCAGTGATAAGAGACGCCCATGATTATCAACAGGATCATATAATTGGTAATAAATACACTAAATACCCAGTAAATAAAAATGTAATGCAAGAATAATAGTTCAATGCTGGTAAATACAACCTGGTACTGGTGAGGGGAGGTTACCCCAACGCGCGTTCCGTGTTTGCTTCTAGCTTCTTCTACTACCAGGTTGTGTTTACGAGCATTAAACTATTATTCAATATAAAAAATAGAAGTCCGCACCTTGTGTTTTCTACAATTGTTAACTGAGAATTATTACGTCTGTTTAAATGTTTAGTTTCTAAATGTGAACAATAACATTTCCTTTCAGTGATATTCGCTTTTGTAAATATTGTGTATTCACAGTTTATCTAGGGCAGATTGACACCACTTTTCAAACATTATTTCAGGAAAAGTAATAGCTATAACTGAGCACCAAATTAGATCATTGCTTTAGTCTGAGCTACACAGACACTCTGGTCACACAACAGCAATTGTCAGATAAGTCGCGCAACCAAAAACATTTCTGTGATTTGTTGTCAACTTGCTTTTGGGTCACTATTTTACAGCTGTAAAAAAATCACCAAATCGCAAACAAAGTTGCGTGAAAGTTATAAGTTGCACATGATTAACAAAAAACTTTATGAAAGTAAAATCATGAGCAACTTCTGATTCGCGCCCTGAAATTCAGAATGGTTGGATTTTTCTGTGATGGGTGTGTTAAGTTATTGGTAGGTTTTGGATCAGAACGTGACCTTATTGGCAATCATTAGATGAGATGTGGCAGTGATATCATGATTTACATGGCCCCCATAAATATTAACCCCTTCATTACCTTGGTTTTTCCTTTTTTGCGTTTTCGTTTTTTTGCTCCCCCTTCTTACCAGAGCCATAACTTTTTTTATTTTTCGGTCAATATGGCCATGTGAGGGCTTGTTTTTTTGCGGGACAAGTTGTACTTTTGAACGACACCATTGATTTTACCATATTGTGTAGTGGAAAATGGGAAAAAAAATTCAAAGTGCGGTGAAATTTCAAAAAAAAAGTGCAATTCCACAATTGTTTTTTGTTTTTTTACCATGTTCAGTAAATGCTAATACTAACCTGCCATTATGATCCTCCAGGTCATTACAAGTTTGTAGATATCAAACATGTATAGGTTCTTTTTTGTCTAAGTGGTGAAAAAAAAATCCAAAGTTTGCAAAACAAAAGTCTCGATTTTCCGAGACCTGAAGCGTCTCCATTTTTTGGGATCTGGAGCCAGGTGAGGGCTTACTTTTTGCACGCCGAGCTGACGTTTTTATTGATACCATTTTGGGGTAGATACGATCTTTTGATTGTCTATTATTGCATTTTATTGCAATGTTGCAGCGACCAAAAAAATGTAATTCTGGAGTTTTGATTTTTTTTTCTCATTACGTCGTTTACCGATCGGATTAATTTGTTTTATACATTGATAGATCGGGCGATTCCACCCACGGTTGTTAGGGGCAAATGGCAGCTGATCAGATCAACTGTCATGTCCCTGGAAAGATGCGGGGTCATCGCCGGAGCCCGCTCCAAAGAGGGACATGCGACCTTGGACGTACTCATATGTCCAAGGTCGTTAAGGGGTTAAAATAAATTTGGCTGAACCCACCAATATTAACAGGTTGACATGCTGTACATCCTACGGATAGGTCATCAGTATGATAGTCTCAGATGAGCCATCTAACATTTCACCCTCACGTCAGTGTCTCTGTCGGGCATTATGTCTGAAGCCTTGGAAAACAGGGTTTAGCTATATGCACTTACAGGGCCATTGACTGTAATGATGCAGACGGAGTCAGCGTGTGATCTGTCGGACGTCATTTCGGTCGTATCCACCTATTTGAGGTGGGCTCATAGACGCAATCGACCATGTTTTGGAAAGATGAGGGTTTGCAAAAGATTAGGAAAACATGGCTGCTTTCTTCAAGAAACAGCGCCACGCCTGCTAGTGGGTTGTGTCTGGTATTGCAGCTCATCTCCTTTAAAGTAACAAGGTTGAGCTGCAATATCACTAAAACTATCTGTGTGCGGTGCTGTTCCTATAAGAAAGCAACCGTGCTTTTCTAATCCTGTACAATCCTATTAATATATGAAGAATACTTTAAGGGCATGTGCACACAATGGTCTTAAGATGAAGGTGGACCCACCAAAGTTTTCCTAAGCCGCTTCAGAAAAAAAAGCGGTTGTTTTCTTGAAGCTGCTTCACTGGCAGCTTTGCCTTTGTTCTTGCAGCGGTTTCGCCGCCGGCGTCTTTTTTCGATGGTTTATAATGACCATGTGGCTTCTTTTAACATGCTACTTCTTTTATCCGCCTCACGGTTTCTGAACCCAGAAGCAGTTAAAAAAAGTAACAAAAAAACTGAACATGTCCTTTTACATTTCTTTGCATTATGTTCAGTTTTTGCGGCGCTTTGTCAGGAGGAATTTACCTGAAGAAGACGTTGCGCGCTTAGCATTAGTAGGTTTTCTTTAAAGGTACAGTATATGAATTTGGCAGGTGTTTATACTACTCAATCACTAATATGCTGATTACTGACCCCCTGCATTTGGGCTGAATTTAGTAACTGGTAACTTTATCAATAATCTTGTTTTAGCTGGCAGAGAATTTCCTGAGCCATCGCTGTTGGGTCTTGGAGAAGGTAACTTGATCAATAATATGAAGTGGTTGGAGTATCCGTATTAGGGTTTCTCCAGCAGATGGTAAACCCATTCCCTGGTGTCAGTGGCAGGAAACAGGTTGAGCCAAAGTGTTAGAGCAAGGGAATCTCAAAGATATACACAAGATAAATAAGAATTTTGGATCACCTCGGAAAGGAAGTTTCAAATATTTGAGACCTGTAAATCTTTGGGAGGGCAGGACCGAAATATGGAGCTGATATGGAGGGTCTGTAATAAGCACGGTGCTGTAGGCCTCCCGGAGGTTGGTCTGTAAGGCTGGGGAAGGAATTTCAGCAGCTTAACACATAATTTATAGCTCAGCCGTTTCCAGCAAGAAAAATGAATTATGAATCTGTATAGAATCCTACGTTGACACGGTGGGCAGGAAAGCTCCAGGCAATCCTCGTATTATGATCCCAGGGCGGTGAAATAGCAGTGAGACATTGCAGAATTGCCTGTAGGGTCTACCTGCTTATTAATCTGACACTAGGTCATATTTCATGTATTGCAGAGAGCAAAAAACACATGCATAATGGGGGTGAAATAGCTGTCGGCTGAACGTTCATTCGACCGACAGCTATCTCTCCTGACTGCACCATATAGATGAGCGCATTACTCGGCTGCTCGTTCGTGTATTTTCCACATTGAGAGAGGAGAAATCCGCTGCCAGACTCCTCCAGTACTGCCTTATCTCCTCTGAAAAGAAAAGGATCAGCCATTGAAATTTCTACTGCCTGATCTGTGGGGTTCCCATAGACCTTGGATGGTCAACTGGTCCTGTCGAAATCACCGGGTTTATCTAATGTGCATGGAGGTCTTTACTCAAATAGAGGTCCTGGTGTTTAAGAACCAAAGACCCCCTCGGCCACATAGCAAAAGACCAGTATCTGTAGTAATTTTTCTATGCAGCATGACACAGTCTTCATACGTTCTTGGGACAACTTCCCACCAAGTTGTCAACGTATCCACAAGTTAAATGTTTCCAAGGCACCGGAATAGTTGTTTTGTTTCTTTTTTACCAAAAGTGCCATATTGTAACTTTTAAACAAACTAAGGGCCTTTCTCAAGCTAATTACAGAGTGACAATGACATAAACATACAGCCAAGAGACCAGTGTTAGAAATGGTGCATTGTAGGTAAAGTGTTATGTAATTTGCATTAGGGTCCTAGAGCCTGTACTGAGCTACACATTTTCTTGCTGGTCTCAGCATTCATATCTATTTCCTAATTCTTCCTCAAAAGGGAATTTCTAAATGTATGGTAATGCTTGTAGCCCAAGACAATTGGCCAATAGTCCAGAAGTTCATGACCTGAAGTTGTAAACCAGCTACAAGTCCCCTCTGGGAAAGTCCTACTAAAGAATCCCTACTTTAAAAATCACTCTTGAGTCTCTGGTGCTGCCTCTCCTCTGTTAACTTGGCCTCTTTTAATCATCTGCAGTGGTCACATATTGTTGACAGCGCTGCAACCAATCACTGAGCTTAGTGGCTTGTGATGTCTACATTGGCTGAGACACACAGTACCTCTTTAATACCTAAAGTATAGATTTTAGAAAGTTTTCTTTGAAAGTACAGTATATGAATTTTGCAAGTTTTTTTTATAAGTCTTTGATTGACTGCAGCGCTATCAAGGCATCATCCTTACTACAAACCAAATCGGGGTAGTAGTTCGGAGGCAGCAGTGGACTCAAAGAGGATAACCAAAGCTCAGTTTGTTATTTTGCACATCACCAAACCCGTGGACTAAAAAAAAAGATGAAAGGGGACGACCCCCTAATATTATGGTTCTACGACACATGGGTCCATCATTACCTATTTGAAGAGCCAACACCAAGGCTTATTCATGTTGTGTCTTGTAACTAGGTGATATTTCGGTAGTTTCTTGACAACTCATTCAAGAAGGCAAATAAGGTGGACTATCTAGAGAAGATTATTGTCTCCTGGACAGGATGTACAATAGCGTTGTGTTCGTGTGATGGGTAGGGATCTTTTAGAGAGCTTTGGTTCTCTCCAGCCGCCATTCACAACTTGGTTTTCTGTTCTTCTGTTAATTTATTCAAGATATTATTTCACAAAGTCGCAGTAGACGAAGCGTCACGTTCCCATGATATTTAAAAACTGTCAACTAAGTTGTAAGAAATACCATTATCGCGAACAACATCAATATCGAATGACAAAGATACTTAGAACAACAATAACATCAAGAAATGTTATTATTGATAACAACAATATCAAACGATAAGAATATCACAAGACAACAATATCCCTACGTAGATTCCTGGGGCATGGTCAGTAAAGAAAGCACATCAACAAGTGTGTATAAAAAGAAAAGATTTTATATTCCGAATCAAACGAGAAGTATAAAATTGATTAAAAAAATCACGAAATAATCACCAACAACAAAATTATTATGATAATACAGAAAAAATACCTACATTTCTTAAGCTTACGGTCATTCCCATTATGTCATAATTACCAGGAAGAAACCCTTCACCTAGTGCATCCTGATTATGCCACCTTGGTGTGGCCCTCATCTCCTTGGTATGGCCTATTTTTCCTCAGAGACCCATCCATGGATGACAACCTTCCTTTAGTCTCTCAATTTCCTCTATTCCCCCCGCATGTCACACTTGGGTCCTTTATACCCCATTTTGGGAATTCAGCTGTACATCTCCCCACTTACCTTTTGAACAAAGAACTTTTGATCTTCCTGTTCTTTCCCTACAATATTCTTACAAAGGATCACTCACTGTATTTAAGTGACATAGAGACATGTTGGCCAGGTGATATCACCCATTAATGGTGGTAATACAATGGTGGTATTCTTGTGCTCAAGATACTGTAAACAATGACATGAGCATCCTGATTACCACGTCTTAAGACCCTTTTAGAAATTAATCAAAGGCCTAACTTTTAGCTACCTTATATCTGCATATCTTACAAAGTGACCTTGATTTGAGAGAGTAATGCAAAACCCCAATGTCATATACCATTCATCTTTTTCTCTTGGGTTGTTGTGTAGACTTTTAAGTGGGTAGATAGACTGAAATTGGTATAAACTATGGATGGTGTCCAATCTCCCAAACTCTCAAGCAAGTGTGTGTTATCTCTGCTTGTAGAAATACTCAGTAATAGTAATAGTGCTGCTGTTCCTGGCGGTGGCATGACATTCCGAGTGGATGGCCCTGATGGAATATTGATGAGTTGTAGCCAAAGCAGCCACTGATTGGCTGCAGTCTCCATGTTACACAGCCAGCCACTTCGCCTTTGGGAAAAGCGGCGTCAACTTTGCTGGAGGCGTCGCTGCAGGAGGTGAGTCGCCACTGTTTTTATTTTAATTTGGGTATTGAGTTGATTAAACTTGCATTGCCAGTAGTGGACAACCCCTTTAAAAACAATTAAAGCCCTACATACTACAGTGTGATCATTCCCATTGGTTTCAGACTTCAGTAGAGTACTGGACATCCCCCTCATGGAAGTCAAATGAGCTGGTATCGACCAACTAGCAAACCACCGTAAGGGATAACAAACCAACGTATAGGTATAACGAAGCCAGCACAGACTAAAAAAATGTGTCTAAAAGCATGGGCTCCTACCCAAAGTCTGAGAAATAATAATATACTGTAGTACAGGTGGAGGAATTTTGGTCAGATAATCCAGCATCAAGGGCATGTACAATTTTAAGTTGCCAAGGCAGATGAGACTGCACTTTATAAAGAAAGAGTACACCCAATAAAGAGGACAGATGGGAGATCCTCGTGGCAGAATGGCCCCACACGTATCAGCAGAAGCTCAATATTCAGAAATAGGCTATATTTTTCCATAATATCCTCAAAGTACACATAAAACACACAAAAAGCCTCCTATTCCAAGTTGCTTCAGTACTTTAAGAAGCCATCATCTAGTACTGCTCATGTGGTCTTTCTATGACTTGTTTCTTTTCCACTTGGCCTATATTACCATAAGGCTATGTGCACGCTAAGTCTTTTGGCTTAGTTTTTGTAGTGGAAAACTGAGCAGAAACTCCAAGTTTTTGAGGGGTTTTGAGTCTTTCAGGAGGATTTGGAGAGTTTCAGTTCCATTTCTACTTAGAGGGTATGTTTTTACATGGAGTTTTTGGAGTAGATACTTAGAGGAAACTCTTCTAATCCTTATTGGAAATGCAAAACCCAAAAACTTGGGGGTTCTGCTCAGTTTCTTCTAAAAAAAAAGACTAACCTGTTTCTGCTCAAAAACTTCTAATCCTCCTCGGAAATGCAAAACTTTTCAAAAACTTGGGGGTTCTGCTCAGTTTGTTCTAAAAATAATTCAGCAAAAAAGACTAAGCTGTTCCTGCTCAGAAAACTCAATGTGCACATACCCTAAAGGCTGGAATACACCTTAAACTACACTGGGATGGGATTTCACGACAGGTGGTCTTTCAACATGGACTATCTAAAATATGTTCTGAGTATATATTCAACTATACTTTAGGGGGCATAACCCAGAGTGTCTTGAACTCGTTGCATCTTTGGACAAGGGAGGTGAAGGACACATGGGACATGGACTTTACTACTCTGGGTTCTTTGGGCTCAAGACTACTCTACCAATGGCCTTTGCGTAGTTGCCAAAATCGCCCAAATGCATGAACTGTTTTCCTCTACAAATGAGCAACAGGTCTGAAATCACAATTCTGATCGTTTGGTTTGTAATAGATGTGTGAGAGTGATTAGAAAACAGCAGAAGCTGAGAGAGGACGGTATGGCAGCTGGGAGTTGGCACTCACAAGTATTTTCTGCTTATTTTGGCTGGCTCTGAAGACCTCTGGCTTTTCCAAGTACTACTTGGATACAGCAGTAATCAGGATTTCTGACAAGATAGATTCCCAGTTAGGAATGCACATCCCTATAGTATCAGCGAGATAGAGCAGAAAGTTGCAGACTTGTGAGAATGAAGGCGATCACTGTCCAAACTTCCTGCAAGATATGTCAGTAAGAAGACGATTGATCACCGAGCGGGAGACAGATGGGTCTTCAGGCGGCCAAGATTACATTTACAAGATGAGGAAGTTTTTCCTTGTCCGGCCCGATAGAACATTTGGATTGCAAGCTCTACAGGCAAAGTGCCTGCAGCTTCTCACGGCCAGTAAGGTGCTGCACAAATATGTTTGCTTTTTCTTTATTCTTTTCTCGCACATTATCCGCACTCCCTAAATGGAACAAGCAAATAGTTTTAAAAAGGCCGAATGTGCAGATGTAAATAACTTACTCATGTGTTGCCAAAAATGTTCTGCAGATCTACTACAAGAAAGAGAACACGCTGAAACGGTCTGTCATCGCGGCCCCATCGAATATGGCTGCGAGCACACGTGTCCTGAAAAGTGCCATTGGGGATTGAATACTGGGACTTAAAAGGATGTCAAGGATGCCTCTCATAGACTAGTAGCTGGTATTGCAGCTCAGGTCTATTCAACTTGGAGAGCTGCAATACCAGACACAACCAATGGACAAGAGTGGCGCTGTATTAAAGAAAAAAAAAGGCACTTTTCTACTAGAAATCCCAATCTTTTTAATTCAGGTATTTCCAGAGTAGCTATGTTAGGGGCTTCACACTTCATAAGACCTTTCGATCTAAAAGGATGCTTTCACATTGTGTTTTCTCACACATTGATTGCAGTAATGAGCAAGCATGCTCATTACTCGAGATTTACGAGCATGCTCAAGTGTTTTCCGAGTATCTTCAGCGTGCTCGGGTGTTATGTTTTAGTCACCCCATGCACATGATTTGCGACTGCTTGACAGCTTTAATACATGTGAGGAATGCCTATTTCTTAGGCATTCCTCACATGTATTAAAGCTGTCAAACAGTTGCAAATCATGAGCACGGAATGACTAAAACATAACACCCGAGCACACTGAAGATACTCGGCGAGCACCCGAGCATGCTCGCCGAAAGGGTTAACAGAACATACTCGCTCATCACTAAATGTTTGGCCTCATCGGGGCTTACATCCAGATCCCCCCGCAATATGGGATTCGGGCGTATGTGACGATGGGGCCATATACTGTAATGGTGCTGGCAGAGTGAACGTGCGCTCTGATGTGCTTCATTTTCGGGACTGTACGCCTACTGGAGGCTAACACTCAGACATGGTAAACTGCATCTGGGTGTCCATCTCCAGTAGGCATACACTCCCGCCTTTTCACTCTGTCGGCACCATTATAGTCTATGACCCTGTCGGTACATACTCCCAAATCCCGTTTTGCTGGGGGTCTGGATGTATGCCCCGACGAGACAAGCAAACATGTGACAAAACACAATGTGAAAGCATCCTAATATTTAAAAATGTTGTCTCAAGTAATAAATTTATGGCATATCCCAAGTATGTGCCATAAATGTCTAATACAGTTATATGAAAAAGTTTGGGCACCCCTATTAATCATAAGCTTAATGTTTTATAAAAATTGGTGTTTTTGCAACAGCTATTTCAGTTTGATATATGTATTAACTGTTGGACGCAGTAATGTTTCTGCCTTGAAATGAGGTTTATTGTACTAACAGAAAATGTGCAATCTGCATTCAAACAAAATTTGACAGGTGCATAAGTATGGGCACCCTTATCATTTTCTTGTTTTAAATACTCCTACCTACTTTTTACTGACTTACTAAAGCACTTTTTTTGGTTTTGTAACCTCATTGAGCTTTGAACTTCATAGCAGCCAGATGTATGCAATCATGAGAAAAGCTACTTAAAGTGGCCACTTGCAAGTTGTTCTCCTGTTTGAATCTCGTCTGAAGAGTGGCATTGTTCAGGGGAAGGATACAAAAAGATTTAACCTGTCAGTTTCCACTGTGAGGAACATAGTAAGGAAATGGAAGAACACAGGGACAGTTCTTGTTAAGGCCAGAAGTGGCAGGCCAAGATAAACATCAGAAAGGCAGAGAAGAAGAATGGTGAGATCAGTGAAGGACAATTCTCAGACCACCTCCAGAGAGCTGCAGCATCAACTTGCTGCAGATGGTGTCACTGTGCATCGGTCAACTATACAACGCACTTTGCACAAGGAGAAGCTGTATGGGAGAGTGATGCAAAAGAAGCTGTTTCTGCAAGCACGCCACAAACAGAGTCGGCTGAGGTATGCAAAAGCACATTTGGAGAAGCCAATTTCTTTTTGGAAGAAGGTCCTGTGGACTGATGAAACCAAGATTGAGTTGTTTGGTCATACAAAAAGGTATTATGCATGGCGGCAAAAAACCACAGCATTCCAAGAAAAACACTTGCTACCCACAGTAAAATTTGGTGGAGGTTCCATCATGCTTTGGGGCTGTGTGGCCAGTGCCGACACCGTGAATCTTGTTAAAGTTGAGGGACGCATAGATTCCACTCAGTATCAGCAGATTCTTGACAATAATGTTTAAGAATCAGTGATAAAGTTGAAGTTACGCAGGGGATAGATCTTTCAGCAAGACAATGATCCAAAACACCGCTCCAAATCTACTCAGGCATTCATGCAGAGGAACAATTACAATGTTCTGGAATGGCCATCCCAGTCCCCAGACCTGAATATCATTGAACATCTGTGGGATCATTTGAAGAGGGCTGTCCATGCTCGGCGACCATCAAACTTAACTGAACTGGAATTGTTTTGTAAAGAGGAATGGTCAAAAATACCTTCACCCAGGATCCAAGAAATCATTAAAAGCTACAGAAAGCAACAAGAGGCTGTTATTTTTGCAAAAGGAGGATCTACTAAATATTAATGTCACTTTTCTGGTGAGGTGCCCATACTTATGCACCTGTCAAATTTTGTTTGAATGCAGATTGCACATTTTCTGTTAGTACAATAAACCTCATTTCAAGGCAGAAACATTACTGTGCCCAACAGTTATTACATATATCAAACTGAAATAGCTGTTGCAAAAATACCAATTTTTATAAAACATTAAGCTTAAGATTAATAGGGGTGCCCAAACTTTTTCATATAACTGTATATTAAGAATAGGGGTTCCTTGATCCCCATTTAATCTGGTTTCCAAAAGAGGTGACACAAGAGGTGACTGTGCATGCGCGACTCTTTCTATTCCCTGATATAGGAGTTCTGAATACAGCTGAGCGGAATACAAATTCGGGACTTCCATAGTAGAGAATGGAGAGAGCCACCTCTCCTGTCACTACAGTCATAAACCAGTTGGAATGAGGGATAGGTGGATCTCCAGATTGGGGCATGTCCCATAGGTAGGATGTCCATCAATTAGACATTTATGCTATATCCCATGGATATGCCATAAATGCCCGTCATTGGACAACCCCATTATTATTTCCTTTGTTGGCACTGCAGGAAAATGGGACACTTGCTGCCAGATTACAGCTGATCATTGGGAATATCAGTAGGAAGAGAAGCGGCAATCAGTTTATAATCAGTAAATGTTTACCAATTGGCAGTCGTTAGTGCAGCCGGTCAGTCTGTGTAAACTGACCCAGACACAGGTTGACATTGCCAATGAGGTGGAGGTGTATGCCTTACTATTGATGGTCATCCCTTCCTGGATTTGAAGGAACTGACCACGTGGTACATATACCCTTGTGAGGCAATGTTCTTGGCAAGTCCAACTCTGACCATAGGAGAGCAATGGCAAGTCAGAATGCATTTTTAAAACTTTCCTTAATATGTTCCTGCCAAACACTGGATAGCGAAATGGGATATCCATAAAGGACAAAATGGCATTTTGTGATAATATTTTTTTTGCATTTCTATTCTATAGGGTAAGTCCAACGGTCACTACTTTATTTTTCAAGTTTCCAGGTCTTACAACCTTCAAAAAAACTGTCCACACCAGATGACTTTTCTAAGCTTTAGACGTAACGTTCTTCTAAGTTCCACTTTCTACACGTTGCTCTACAAGAATTAAGTTGTCTTCCTCTGTATATCCTACAGGTATCTTGCAAAACTGTCCTCGGTAGGCAGTATTTCAGAGGAGGAAACTTGTGAGAAGCTCAAGGGATTAATTCAACGCCAGGTGCAAATGTGCAAGAGAAATCTGGAAGTCATGGACTCCGTGAGGCGAGGGGCTCAGCTGGCAATTGAAGAATGCCAGTATCAGTTCAGGAATCGACGCTGGAACTGCTCAACACTCGACACATTGCCTGTTTTTGGAAAAGTGGTGACACAGGGTAAGAAACGTAGATTTCGAAGTCATGTAAGCCTTATAGTGCTGTTTACATTCTTAGTAGAGCTCACGTAAAGTCATTCTCCACTTAAAGGGGTTGATGACTTTTAAAGAACATTACTTAGTAGTCATTAGCCAACCTTAAAAATTCCCTCCGATAAATTCAGAAACATCACTCAGGCAGTGGATTACATTGCTGAAGGACACAGTCCATGAAGAGATTTTTACTAAAGAGGCCTGGATCGCTTGTAGTAATGTCCAGGAAGGAGCAAAAACCTGTTTGCTACCGTTAGGGGGGGCCATCAATGCTCTGTGCCATGTGGGTGTAAATGAGAGAATGCCATCACAATGTTGAGAAATAATTTTGGTATATGTCTGATGCAGGACACAAGTGTAACGTGAACATGTTTCATGTGATATAGCGTTGACGTGTTCCTGCAATTGCAGTATTAAGTGCACATGCTGCACCTACAGGTCTGTACAATAGGACTCCATAGAAGGTTACATTGTGACAAAGGACTTCATCTTGGTGCCACATCAATTTGGCTTTATCAACAGGTCTTTTTTCACATTTAAAGGGAACCTGTCAACAGAAAAAAATGCTATTAACCTGCAGATATGAGGTTAATCTGCAGGGTAATAGCGTTACTAACCACCGGCGCCCGCACTTAGCCGAACACTGTGGGGAAAAAATGAACTGTTAGTTTTTCACTCACTGCTTGCTAGAAGAAGCTTGAGAAACCTCCGTCTTTTTTTTGCATATGAGAAAAATGGATGTCGCACTGGCAGAGACAGACAGAAAAGGGTCCCTTTGCAAGAATAGTTCATGGGCCCTTTAAAGTCCTATTGTTCTGTCTATGGAAGAGAATATGGGCCCCCTTATTTCTTGGGCTGCACAGGTTGCTCCAATGATATGTCTGCCCCATGGATGGTAAAAATGAACACATATACAAAAACCTGATGATAACGAGATTCAGCACACTAATGAAAAACAGTCTGTTTTTGCATTAGAGAAAAAAAATTGATGTGTGAATTTAACCTAAAGGATGTACAGTATAAACCCACCGTTCAACAAAATATGGAATCAGGGGGGATTTTTAGTGGCGGTTACACCCCTTCGGTCTATTTAAATAGGGCATACTTGCTCTAATTGAAAACTTCTAGCTGGTGACATATACCTTACTAATTGCAGAGGGTTTGCAGTTGCCCACATGGTGGAGTGCACCTCTACTTGTTTTCTTTTACGTAATACAATCAGGAGGCTAATAATGGTATTAAATGCTAAAATAGAAATGAAAAGAAAAATAAACATAAGCCCGGTCTCAGCACAACATGCACTTTCATATAAGCAGTGTGTTGACATGTGTGTCCCTTTAAACTTGGCAATATTCCCGGCATTCCAAACATAAAAGCTACTGCAGTAGAACGGATGGTGAGGACAGGGAATAGGCGCAGTACAAAACACAGCTGGCTGTACTATATGAAGTTTACAGTTGCAATTAAAATGATTCAACCCTCATTGCAAATTCGATTTATTAGCAAAATTCACAAACTTTCTGCTGTTTTCAATAATCCAATGAAACAAGAACAGCTTAAAAAGCTCAACACAATGAATATAACAAGTGATTTCTCCAAATTCATCACAATAAGCCTCTCTTACTCACTACAGCAGTCTTTCATGACAAGCGTCTTCTTTACTACTTAGTAGAGTCCCTCTGGCTGTTATGACCTGCTACGAACATGATGCATAGCCAGATACCGGCTAATGGCAGCCTTAAGAATCTTAGCCAATTTCTCATGGGCAATGGTCTCTAGGTCACTAATATTCTTGGATTTGCGTGCTGCAACCAACTTTTTCAAATTCCACCAAAGATTTTCTATGGGGTTCATATCAGGAGACTGTGACATTCTCTTCAGAATCTTCCAGGACTTCTTCTGAAACTAAGCCTGTGAGGAAAGCTTTGGATCATTATTCTGTTGGAAGGTCCAATGACTGCAAGGCTTGAGCTTCCTCACACCACTCATGACGTTTCCTGCTAGGATTTTCTTGTACTTGATTAAATCCATCTTGTCCTCCACACACTGCAGGTTTTCAGTGCCAGATGAAGGAAAGCAATCACAGAGCATCACTGCACCACCAACATGCTTCACTGTAGGCATCTTTGAGCCACCACCATGCTTCACTGTAAGCCTCACCGAGCTACCGCAATGCTTCACTATAGGCATCATTGAGCTCCCTCCATGCAACACTGTAGACATTAGCAAGCCACCGTCATGCGTCACTGTAGGCATCACCAAGCCCTCATCATGCGTCACTATAGGCATCACCAACACCCCTGGCCATGCATCACTGTTGGCAATAGCAAGCCACTGCCATGTAAAAGCTGTAAGCATCACCAAGCCCTCACCATGCTTCAATGTAGGCAGATTATTCTTTTCATATGCTTTATTCTTCCTCCTCAAGACATACCGCTGATCCACAAACCAAAAAAGTTCCAGTTTTGTTTCATCCCTCCATAGAACAGAATCCCAATTTTAGTGGCTTATTTATTTATCTACATATATGGCTTCTAGTCTTTGGAGTTCAGGCAAAAAGACATTGTGTTTAGTAGGCACCTTTCTGTGTAAACTGAAGCTTCAGCGTCTGCTGCCACCACATCTTGCAGTAGGTCTTGTGTAGTCACTCGAGTGTTGTTGACCACCTGCTCTTCAGGAATCTGATGGCAGTCGATGACAGCTTCCTTTTTCTGCCACATCCAGGTAGTGCAGCCAGTGTAGCTACACTGAAAACTCTTCTTCCAGCAGTATCTCTAGGAACATTCAATGCCTTTGTATCTTTTTCTATCCTTTTCCATGTTTGAGCAAAGTCATTATCTCTTCTCTAAAGTTTTTGGAGCACTGTCTTGATTTTGCCATATTTCTAACAAGCAATCGGTAAACAACCCCCCAGCCAGTCCAGGTATTGGATGTGTTTTATCTCAAACACATGTGATGTGCCTAATAAAGCTCTTATATCATGTACTTGATACAAATATTTGCTCTTATAATGGAATGGAATCTATTCAGTGGGTGAATAATTCTAAGAGTGCAGTAGTCAGAAAAAGTGGCATTTTGTGCTGAATTTGGAGAAACCACTTGTTATGTTAGTTGTGTTGAGCAATTTAAATTGTTCTCATTTGATTGTTTCATTGCAAAGTTGTAAACTTTGCTTATAAACAATATTCAATGGGGGTTTAATAATTCTGATTGCATCTGAATACACACATATATATATATATATATATATATATATACAGTTGTGCTCAAAAGTTTACATACCCCGACAGAATTTTTCTTGGCCTAGTTTCAGAGAATATGATTGATAACAAAAAACTTTTTCTCCACTCATGGTTATTGGTTGGGTGAAGCCATTTTTTGTCAAACTACTGTGTTTTCTCTTTTTAAATCTTAATGACGACCAAAAACATCCAAATGACCCTGATCAAAAGTTCACATACCCCAGTTCTTAATACCGTGTATTGCCCCCTCTAACATCAATGACAGTTTGAAGTCTTTTGTGGTAGTTGTGGATGAGGTTCTTTATTTTCTCAGATGGTAAAGCTGCCCATTCTTCTTGGCAAAAAGCCTCCAGTTCCTGTAAATTCCTGGGCTGTCTAGCATGAACTGCGCGCTTGAGATCTCCCCAGAGTGGCTCAATGATATTGAGGTCAGGAGACTGAGATGGCCACTCCAGAACCTTCACTTTGTTTTGCTGTAGCCAATGACAGGTTGACTTGGCCTTGTGTTTTGGATCATTGTCATGTTGGAACGTCCAAGTACGTCCCATGTGCAGCTTCCGGGCTGATGAGTTCAAATTTGCCTCCAGTATTTGCTGATAACGTGCTGCATTCATCTTTCCTTCAACTTTTACCAAGTTTCCTGGGCCTTTGTAGTTCACACATCCCCCAAAACATCAGCGATCCACCTCCGTGCTTTACTGTAGGAATGGTGTTCCTTTCATCATTGGCCTTGTTGACCTCTCTCCAACTGTAACGTCTATGGTTGTGGTCAAAAAGTTCAATTTTGGTCTCATCCCTCCAAATTATCTTCTTCCAGAAGTTTTGAGGCTTGTCTCTGTGCTGTTTGACATATTGTAGGTGAGAAACTTTGTGGCATTTGTGCAGTAACGGCTTTCTTCTGGCGACTCGACCATGCAGCCCATTTTTCTAAAAGTGCATTCTTATTGTGCATCTTGAAACAGCCACACTGCTAGTTTTCAGAGAGTCCTGAATTTCAACTGATGTTATTTGTGGGTTTTTCTTTGCATCCCAAACTATTTTCCTAGAAGTTGTGGCCGAAATCTTTGTTGGTCTACCTGAGGCTGTGTGCCCACGATGCGTTTTTTAAGTGTTTCCGCAGCGGCAAAAACGCTGCAGAAACGCTTAAAAATTGCATGGTAGAAGGCCTGCCATGTTCCCCAATGATAATGCGCATGTGCTGTGCACATGCTGCGGAAGTTTCTGCTGCGGGTTATCATTGCGGAAAAAAATGCAGCACTACCAATTATTTTGCGGAAGCGCTGCGTTTTCGCCGCCATTGACTTGCATTGGAATGCATGGAATCCGCATCACTGGATCTGTACATGCGGATTCCACACGTTTCAATGTGCGGATGGTACCCGGGTCTGGAGGAGAGGAGACTCTCCTCCGGACCCGGGTACCATAGAACCTGTGAAAAAAAGAATAAAATAAAAAATAAATATGATACTTAACTTCTAATGGCCGCCGGTCTCCTTGTCTTCGCTTGCCGGCAGATTGCGGTGGACTGAAGGACCTGCGCTGACGTCATAGTCATGTGACGGCAGGTCCTTCAGTGTACCGCGATCTGCCGGCAGCCAGGACGGAGCGAAGAAAGACTCCGGGGCCATCGGAAGGTAAGTATAGATTTATTTTTTTATTTTTTACCATTCTTTCAGTCACACTATATAAATCCATGCCGTTTGCATGGATTTATATAGTGTGACCAAGTTCACAAGCACTTTCCAAGTGATGCTAAAATCGCTTGGAAAGCGCTTGTCAACCCGCATGCGGAAATGCATGTGAAGAACGCTTCACATCCGCTTGTCCCTGGCAGGAAAAACGCATGTACAATCCGCATGTACAATCCGCATGTACAATCCGCATGTACAATCCACATGTACAATCCGCATGTACAATCCGCATGTACAATCCGCATGTACAATCCGCATGTACAATCCACATGTACAATCCACATGTACAATCCGCATGTACAATCCGCATGTACAATCCGCATGCTTTTTTTCTGCCAGGGTAGATGCAGAAACGCTCAGGAAAAAATCCGGAGCATTTCTGCATCGTGGGCACATAGCCTAACAGTGGTTTAGTTTTTACAGAGCCCCTGATTTTCCATTGTTAATCACAGTTTGAACGCTGCTGACTGGCATTATCAATTCCTTGGATATCTTTTTGTATCACTTTCCTGTGTTATACAGTTCAACTACCTTTTCCCATAGATCCGTTGCTTTCCCCATGACTCGCAATCCAGAAATGTCAGTGGCTGGATGAAAGATGAGACAGTGTGTCTGGATCCCAGAAACTCACTCAACTTTCATGTACACACACTGATTACAAGCAAACAGCTCACAGGTGAAGATGTTACCTTTAGTAGCCATTCAAACCCATTTGTGTCAAATTCTGTGCATGTTATCAGGCCACAATCACCAGGGTATGTGAACTTTTGATCATTTGGATGTTTTTGGTTGCCTTTAAGATTTAAAAAGAGAAAACACAGTAGTTTGACAATAAATGGCTTCACCCAACCAATAACCATGAGTGGAGAAAAAGTTTTTTGTTATCATGCATATTCCCTGAAACAAGGCCAAGAAAGCAAAAATTTTGCCAGGGTATGTAAACTTTTGAGCACAACTGCATATTATATAATACTTCCCATTACCTATAAACAGCAGAGTGTTACATTGCACTGGTTCACACCAGGTCTGTAGATTTGCCCTTAATACAAGTGCACTCTTTACTTTGTTAATGGAACCTTGAGAGTTCATCGCCAAAAGGTACGATTCCAGATTATCATTCTGTACCATGATCGGTCTGAGATTCCTTGGACTTCACAAAGAGCAGGTCCACATATCATTGCAAGGCAATCTTATTTGCTATCATTGTACACTCAGAAGATCTAATAATTTATTTGTCAATAATCTCAGAAGAAACAGAGCATAGTGACAAGTGACTGGCTCTGTCAGCTCAAAATGGGGTTGTCTTGTGCTGGATCTTCGAGGCTCATTATTGTATCAGAGCCTGTGCCCAATGTCGTGTACTCACTTACTGACCAGTCTGACCATGCCTGGGTAACAATAGGAATAACTATTGATTTTTCCCAGACACCGAAATTAATAAATAACAGGACAGATAAAAAAAAAACACCTCTAGCGCTTGTATTAATGAGAACCTGTTAATTCCAAAAATAAATATATTTTTTTACTTTATGTAAACGCCGCTGTTCTCCTGAATCCGGTGATGTTTTTCTTTTGTTCCTGCTCCTCTCCGTTCCTGAGATATGGCCCTGTCTTCCCTGAATATAAATCTAGTCTTTTTTTTGCCAAATGGGTGTGAGCCTCAAGAAGGCAGCCAAAGACAGGATTTGAAGACCACGCCCACTTGGCTAAAAAATATTAGATTTATATACGGGGAAAAGAGGGCCATATCTCTGGAACGGAGAGGCGCAGGAACAAAAGAAAAACATCGTCGGATTCAGGAGAACAGCGGCATTTACATCAAGTAAGGAAAATACATATTTGTGGAAGTGATAGGTTCTTATTAATAAGAGCGCTAGATATTTTTTTTAATCGGCCTAGCTTGTTATTAATTTCGGTGTCTGGGAAAGATCAAGAGACGAGCAGGAACAAAAGAATAACAATGCCGGATTACGAAAAACAACCAAATTCATACCATTCTTTGATTGTAGGTTGGTATTTTCTATCATGTCTTTTCCGGTGAGAAAATTTTTGAAGTGTAAATTTTTTTTTTTATGTTAACATAATAACTGTATATGTTATACATGGAAACACTTAGATGAAAGAGAAGTTATCTATTTTTATAAATCTGGGATTATTTGTCAGTTTTCTCCTTGAAGTACACTTGTTTATAATGAAACCTAATCCTCACATCATTATTCTATAACTGTGATGCACAACATATGGGGAAAGGCCCTGAGAATGGCCCTACGTTCTCTTTTCTACAAACCTAACCATTGAGAACAAGTGCATATAATCAAGCAGACATCTCCATAGACAAACATTGGCAGCAGCTTGATTTCTGCTCTGGAGCTCATTGACATTAAATGCGGCACTGTTACTGGATGCCACGTTTGCCATTAACCAGTTTGTGAAATTTTTTTATCTTTTAGGTCTTCTACAGTCTGCTCACATTGTGAAGTAGAAGCATCTAGTAGTGTAACAGCCTAGCTAGATAGTGAGGCAAACTCAGCGAGGATTCCTAGTGCTATAACATATCATTTTAAAACCCAATTTTTGTACTGATTTTTTTTTTTTACAAAAATGAAAGTTCAGTCTCTATAACAAAGCACCAAATCCCTGCATAGAGTTATAAAAATAATATCCTTCATCCACCAGTAGAGGGAGCATACTTAATGCAGTTTTATTATTGGGTTTAATATATATATGTATACAGTTATCTCCTTAGCTCCCTCTAGTGGTGGATGCATGCAGCCAGAATTATATATATTATTTAGCGCTATGGCTACACAATTCTATAAAGAATATATAAAAAAATGAAATTACCGTAGAATGATCAACCTAAAATTAACATGGTGCTTCTTTTGCACTGATTGATTTCCTTTCCTAATTCTATTTTTAAAATTTTTAAAGGGAACCTGTCAGTCCATTCTTGCTGCCCAAACCCCGGACAGCATGAATCACAGTCCGGCTGCACCATAGCTGGGTATGGATTTCCCTTAAAGGGTTTGTTTGGTCCAAAGCGATAAGTTTGCAGTCACTCTGTGTGACTGCAGACTTATGATTCCTTCCAGTCCACACACTGTGCGCTGCAGGGATTCGCTGGTTTCTGAGCCAGGACCGGAGGGTATGTATGTGTTATACACACTCCCGGCCAGTGGGCAAGGCTTCACTTCATACAATTGTATAGAGCGAGGCCTCAGGTTGGCCACGCCCACTGGATGGCCACATCACTAGACGGGGTGCGGCCTTGCTCAATACAAGTGTATGGAGCAAGGCTACACCTACTGGTCAGAAGTATGTATAACTCCTACATACCCTCCGGTCCCTGCTCAGAAACCGGTGAATCCCCGCAGTGTGTGCGCTGGGAGGATTCATAAGTCTACATTCACACAGCTTAGACAAATCTTTAAACTATGTTGTCTCTGAGACGCCGGAGCATTTCAGAGAAAAACATACCTGGCTGCTAGAGTTAGGCGGAACAATTCGCGGGACTGGTCAGCAGTTGCTGGATGGAAGACTCACAGATCTATTACCTTCCAAAATTCCCGGCATGATTTTTCATTATCGGGACTTTATGGCACAAATGACAGCTAATCAACAGCCACACCAGGGATCCCATAAGGCAACAGATTTGTGAGCCTTACATCCAGGATCCAGAGACTACTGACCAGGCCGATGGGCCGGAGTCCTGTGAATCCATCTGCCCAACTCTAGCATCCAGGTTCGAAGAGTTCCCATTCATGGGTCACCGGGCATTGATCTGGCTGATGGACAGGAGTCCTATGAATCATTCTCTCCAACTCTACTTAATGGTGCAGCCAGGCTCTGATTGGTGCTGCCCGTGGTTTGAGCAGCATGAATCGACTGAATCGACCCTTTTCTCAGTGTTGTTGGTGACTTCATATGCTACATCCTACCAAAAGCCCACAAAAATCTTGCCCGCCCGGAACGTAGGGAATGGGTGTGCTGCGAAGTCACACAACTGTCCGACTTACTAAGTACAGTTAACCAAACGGAAAACAAAACATCCAGAAATTCTCTTTCCGTCATAAGTGATGCTTTCCTCCACTGAGATACAATTATCATCCCACTCCGATTTAAATGCTCTCAAAGGAACCACATATTGATTTTAATGTCTTACAGCTGAACTAGCAAAACGTTCAGCTCCACATAAATACATTCAGTAAGTCTGAACATAACAGCGTCCCTACTTCCATGATCCAAGGGGCAGATTTTCTCAAACTATCGTAAAATTAAACTTAAGGCCACGATTTATCATTAGCGTTTTATAAAGTCACTTTTTTTGTCTTGTCTTTACATTTTTGCGGGTGTTTATTGCACCGAATTCATTAAAGTGAAGCAAATCTTTGATGAATTTGGAGTAAATGAAAAAATATATATTTTGCTTTATTCGTGTTTTTTGGGGGTAAAACGTTGGACGACTTTTTCAATAAACTTTAAAATGTTGCATGTAAGACTTAAACATTTAGATACATTTTGTGTAGAACAATAGTGTTAAAAAATTTCCCTACATTTCAAAAAGTCTCAAACTATGATTTAGCCGAAAATAGTTGGGTAATGAAAACCACTGCCACAAAAAAAAAAGTGGCAAGGGCTGGAAAAAACTAACATACAAATAGCTCACAGTCACCCATAATAAATTATATATAAAAACATGTAAAACCTAAACTTGTGCAAAAAGAATCATGAAGCCAAAGATCAATGTTTAGTGCAGTGGCTCATGCTGGATGTTAAAATATTGCCTAACCTCACTTTACACAACCTCCTGTCTTACTTAAAGGGGTTGTCCAGGCTTGGGGTACAAGTTTGCTGTCACTCTGTGTGACTGCAGACTTGTGAATCCTCACACTGTGCATTATGCACACTGTTAGGATTGTCCGATTTGCATGCATGTGGTCACACGTCGACTAGTCGTGCGTGGCCTCCCTCTATACAAGTAAATTGAGCGAGGTTGGAAATGTCTAGTTGGAATGTGGCTGGAAGTATGCAAATTGTGAACTTGCAGTCACATGACCACTCGCTCCATGTGCCAGCACCAGAGAATCCTGACAGCGTGCACTCTGCACACTGTGAGGTTTCACAATTATATAAACTTGAGCCCCAAGCCTGGACAACCTCTCTAAGACCAATTTCTTCTTGCATTAAATTTTTGGCAGAATTTGACACATCTTAAACCATGCCCTTTCTCTGCCAAGCCATGCCCCTTGCAGGGTGAACCTAAAGAAGTATCTAAAACAGTCAAAGAATGTGGTGCATGGTATGTGGACAATAACTATGGCTTAATTTAAGCCAGAATTCTAGTGCATTTTCAGCTGAGCTCTAAAAGAATTACGGAGGGAATTTATTAAAGGGAATCTGTGACCAGGTTTTGCTATGTAATCTGACAGCAGCATGATGTAGGGGCAGAGACCTTGATTCCAGCGATGTGTCACTTATTGGGCTGTTTTGGTATTTCAATAAAATCTGTGTTTTATCAGCAGGAGATTATCACTACAGGACTAGCTGCCTCCTACCTCCTAGTTCTGCCATGCCTCCACCATTGATTAGCATCTTTCTGTTAAAATACAATGTATATAGAAAGCTGCAGTCTTGTGGGCGGGGTTATATGGGGCTCAGCATTCTGAGCTCTGCTAAATCTGCAGCAGAGAAAACTGTGATTCTATCACAACTGCTGCACCCAGTAAACTAAGTGACACATCGCCGGAATCAGGGTCTTTGCCCCTACATCATGCTGCTCTCAAATCACATAGCAAAAATCTTCTGACAGATTCCCTTTAAGGTTGGCTTTAGAGGGAATAATAAATCCCCCCCTAAGGCCACGTTCACACGTTCAGTATTTGGTCAGTATTTTACATCAGAAAATACAGAAGTGGTGATGTGTTTCTATTATACTTTTCCTCTGATTGTTCCACTCCTGGTTTTGGCTTACAAATACTGATGTGAAATACTGACCAAATACTGAACGTGTGAACGTGGCCTAAGACTCCAGCTCTGAATGGCACCAAGCTGCAGTAACAGGCACCGCCACAACTGTATGTGTGGCGCTATGCTCGGTAAACACTGAAGCAAGTGTTGTGGCCCCTAATGTGGCACATGAACGGGTGCCAGAAGTAGGATCCCCAGCAATCAGCTATCCTAAGAAAAGGCCATTAATAGTACAGTCGTTGAAACCCCTTAAGGGTCAATCTTCATCTCCAAATATGTCCTTTTTCCCCACTCCCAAACATTTGTATCTCGTTATAGAAACATATGCGCTGTTATGAATATTAGAAAAATTTCTGACCGCTGTTTCTGTAACAAATGGGATTTTAAGTAAAGAATCTTTTTCCAATTTATCAAACACATCCTTACATTCTGAGAAAGAAAATGGGCGCCAGACTCAATAAGGAAAGGTAAAAATGTCAGCTATTTACAAGTTAGAAGTGTATTGGCCAAGGGTCAATAATGTAAATATTCAAGGTTTTTTAGCGATACGCGGACCCCAGAGAATCCAGGCAGAATACCAATAGTTTTTTTTCTTCTTCTCATCCACATTGAAATGATCAAGTGTTTTATTTTCAGACACGCAAAAGCTGGTTTGTGTTACACAACTGATAGTTAAAACGTTATATCCTGATCATCATCATCACTGTGAATATAAGGTAGTGGATACAGTCCTCCCTACAAATCAGGATAACACCTATTGCAGGTTCTTCAGTCTGCCATGTTGTAACTAGTCCAACTAGCGGATTTTGCATTTAGAACTGTAGGAAAGTTGTGTGACGATATTTGGCTTTTATGGCAAGTCCTGGTTTGCTGCAATGTTATCAGTATTATTAAAATGTCTCAGTCCTGGTTTAGTTCACATATAAAACTAGTATAGGTCTTAAAGAGAATCCGTCAGCAGCTTTTTGCTATGAAATCTGAGAGCAGCATAATGTAGGGACAGAGACCCTGATTCCAGTGATGTGTCACTTACTGGGCTGTGTGTTGTTGTTTTAATAAAATCAGTGTTTTATCAGCAGGAGATTATCACTACAGGACTAGATGTCTCATGCAACCTTGTCCTGCTGTTCTGTGCAATCCCGCCCTCACCACTGATTGGCAGCTGTCAGTATATAGTGCACACAGAAAGCTGCCAATCAGTGTTGTGGGCGGGGTTATACAGGGCTCAGCAGGTAGAGAACTGCTAGATCTGCAGCGGAGATAACAGGGATTTTTATCACAGATGCAGCACCCAATAAACTAAGTGATACATTACTGGAATCAGGGTCTCTGTCCCTACATAATGCTGATGTCAGATTACATAGCAAAAAAAACTGCTGACAGATTTCCTTTAAAGTTCATGTTGTTTCATAATAAAAAATGGGTACATTTGCAAAATGGTTGTCAAAAACAAGCAACTTTGCAATGTACCTCTTCTGAAAAAATCCTCTCTGTTCTCAAGAATAAAGAGATTTTTAATTCTACTGTTTAGTTTATAATTGACTGATCGTTGCATATGTGACGCCTCTTACTCGTAAAGCCCATGTTTTACCCTGGGTGATGGGGGACTCGGTGTCGGGTCCTATGATGGAGAGATGGGGTGCAGCCGTGGCCCGGACCCGACCCGTGCTCAGGGCCGTCACAGTTAAAAGAGATGGTGTGGGCTCATCTGGGTTGAGTGGCTGGTTAACGACTACGCCACCCGTGGTGCCTGGTGAAGGGCCACCAGCGCCGCCGCAGTCCGCTGAGGCCTGGTGTTAGGGCGGCCATGGTTGTTACTACTCCCCACAGACGGAGCAGGGCCTCAGGGCAGAGGGACAGGATGGAGGGGGTAGTAGTAGAGGAGAACGGATGCCGCGTCGCGCGGTGTGACTCAGGAATAACAGTCCGGAGGCCATAGGGGTGAACTTCCAAGGCTTTACTCACATAGATGGCAAAGGAAGGGGACTCCCTGCTCCCCGCGGAGTCCTGCGCTCACCAGGGACAGGGGTCCGACAACCTCCAAGTAAGTCCAGCATTCAGTCGGGACCCCACACCAGAGTGTTCCTAAACTACAGACCGAGTGCTTTCCTGTCCGTGTGTGTGCAAATAGGCCGGGTCTCCCTCTGAGCTCCTCTCAGAACAAGAGCACGGGGGCAGCTCCGCTCCGTCCGATACCCGATGGGATCCTCTGGGCCTACCGGGCTTTCCTGACCAGGACGTGGAGTAGCAAGGTCGGGTGTCGGGGGCCGGTACCCCTCTTGAAGCCGGAGTCCCTCTGAATATATCAGCATGGCGAGGACAGGTGGCGTACACCGCTCCGTCTGCATCCTGCCTGGGATCCATTTGCTGTGGAGCCACACTCTTAAGCTCCAGGCCTTCTTGATCCTGGTCATTGGCCGGGTTGAGACATTCCCCGTCTACAACCTGCCTCTCGCCCCAAGGCCGGGGTGCGAGGGCTGTGTCTCCCGACCCTGCAGGCCCACACAGGATCTGCGCTCCGGGAGGGAGGTCACAGTAACACACAGTTTTTAACAGCACAAAGACCAAGAACCAAGATGGCTTTTTATTAAATATGAAATCTAAAGTGTAACTAACTTGTGAGTCCTCCACCCTCACCCACTAACTGGTTCCCCTAACTCTTGGTTCCCCAGTCTCCCGGTAACCAGGAGGGCAGCACCTAGTGCATACTAGCCCCCTCTGGTGGAGAAGTGTGGTGTTGGATGCAAAGGTTGGGTCCTGACCATCACACTGTCTTTACCTCAGAGGAGGAACACTACACTCCATTAGAGAAGTGCAGCATCCCTGTGGCGGTCGAACCCTCAGGGGCGCCACACATAGGTTACCAGTTATCCCTACAGTCCTGGACGGTCTGCTAAGCAAGGAGCTCCATGCTATAGAGCTTGTGAGCGCTGCTCTGAAGCTGGCCAGATCACAGGATGCGGCCAGCTTCAGTGCCCCCTGTGCTCCTCCAATGCTGCAGAGGCAAATCTGCAACCATGCCACCGGCCCGGACTGTCGATCTTCAGGAGCACACCACCCCCCGACCAGCAGGAAGCCGTGAAGACAGATCATATGAATAAAAACTTTCAATGGTTATTCAGTATCTGGAAGTAAATATAAATATTAGTATTCAGTATCAGCAAGCAGAGATAATGAAAATAGTGAGGAATTTAAATATGAATTGAAGTCAAAGACATACTGATAGGGAATTTAGATTGTGAGCCCCAATGGGGACAGCCATGATAATGTATGTAAAGCGCTGCAGAATATGTTGGCTCTATATAAAAATAAAGATTATTATTTTATTATTATTAAGTGGAATGGAATAGGTCAAACTTGTGGAACTTTGTATGAGTTTTAGATGTCCATACAGCAGATATGGCATCTCAACACTGGTCAAAGGAAAAAAGGCTATAAAGTGGTACAACTCTAGGAGGACCTGTCCTCATCTCCCCTACTTTATTCAATACCTGTATTCACCATAAAATAATAGTCCTGTAGCATATTTTCTCCTCTGTTATGTCTCCTGGGAATGAATGAATGATTGACATCTTAGTGGTCCCATTCCACTGGTTGGTAAAGGTATTGGACATTCTGATTGTCACTGTCATGTTGGCACTGTTGTTGCCACTGGTATAGGGGCAATGTTGGACTAGGTGGCAAGGGCCCACTTTTAACATTAATTCTCATTTTATTTTTATTTTTGGGTAAGCCTGACTATAATGCATCTTTGTCTTTTTGTGCATTACATTGCACTATTTGTGTGCATTACATTGCACCAAATTTCTATAGATTTAACTTTAGAATTGCATTGTGATTAAGTTTGAGGATATATATACAGTATGTTCATATACATACCTGTTATCATCACTCCTTAGTAGTATTCTACCATCCAGTGGCTACCCCTTGTATTGTTTTCTTATCTTCATTATTTTGTGTCTCTCATCTGCCTCCCCTACTTTCATTGTTTCTTGATCTTAAGTATTAACTTTTAATTTTTATTTTTATTACATAGTTGTGTACCTCAATGAGATTTTTATTGATTACCGTATATACATTTGTTTGACTTCTGATTATTATGGAGTAATATATATACTTATATGATATTTTACATTAAAAAATGATCTGACCCTAATACACAAATTTACTTATGCTTCTTTATAATATTAAACTGGTTGGGTTGTATAATGAATAATTAGATTATGGCTTTCTATAAGAATATTGAATCATGTTCAGTAGCACAGCTCATTAGCCACTCCTTCATAGGGGCCCACCAGGGGATTTACCTGTCCTCCTGTGGGTCAGTCCGAGACTGTATAGGGGTACTTTTCAAAGTACTTAGAAAATACTTGTTCTACTTTTGGTAAATGAATAATGACAAGGTGTAATTCCTCATGTGTTGTTGTTCATCTGAGGTTGTATTTACCTAATTTTAAGACTAGATGTTTTTAATAAAGCCTTGGTACCTGTATACATTTCTTAGTTTTTCAGTTATTCTCATGCTGTTATGATGCTGGGAGCTGAGACAGTTTTATAATGGACACTATTTCAATACTTTTGCCTTTTGTCCAATTTGATTAGTTCATATATTCAATATAAAGTATTACCATTAGGCTGCTATAAGAAGAGCTGCATGTAGGTGGTGTGCTGCAGAGTGAGTGCGCTCACTGTCAGCAGCACACCAGCCCCAGAACAGATGTACCACTTTAACACTGCTATTTTGCAGATGAGACTTGAAACCTCAGGCCAGCATAGTTGTAGGACATTAAATATCCTCTGGTAAAAGTGTCCTGCGCTGTGTTTCCGTTCGGCTTTGCTGACTCACCCGTACTCCACTGTTGACTGTTTTTTCAGTGGTTGTGTGAACTACTAGTGGAATAAAGAAGTAATTTATGGTGAAATGGCTATTTCCTCTTGGTCTCAGCACTGTACGTCATTGTTTGACACATTGCAGAGGGCAATCCATAAAATTAAAATATCATCAAGGTCTCTGGAAGGATTAATCCACATTTGTGTTGTGCTAACATTTTGAAACCATTGAAAGCAGTCATTGACTTCCTCTGCGAAGCGCGGCGGTGTGTTTTATGCTGGATGTGCACTGGTTTTAATTAGCTCGGTGCAAATTGTGAAAGCTGGTGGGAAAAATAATGATTCCAAAATGTATAGATAACCAAATGTGTATGTGTAGCACCCTGAGGATTCGGCTGCTACAGGGGTATTGCACCTCAACCCAGAGGTGTGATATTCCACTCCCGGGTAAGGATGGAGTGTGGACCTGAGCTCGGTAGGCTGCATGCACTACACACATCCCATTTCCGAGGAGCAGGCCGACGGTACTCCCACTTAGAAATGTGCAGGTACGACCGAGTCTGTTCCTGGCTGGAGTGGGAGGGGGGTGGTACATCCCAGTAGTGTAGGGGCAGATAGGGGGAGCAGCCTGGGTAAAGTTAGGAGCTCATTGGGTGCTGGTCACCTGAGCTCACACATAGAGGGAGTATATAAGGTGGGCACCATCTAAGATCAGGGTCAGTCAGTCGGTGAGAAGTCAGTGAGACATCAGACTTTGCAGAGCAGTGGAAGAGAGCAGAGGAGCAGAGCAGCCCCAGAGCAAGAGTGAGAGAGGAGAAAGAAAGACCCAGAGGGGGAGAAAGAAGGAACTCTGAGAACCCACATACAAACACAGGGTGAAGAGTTGGCAACAGGGTACCGGATCCCAAACTGGTGGGGGCTACAGCATACCTCAGCCAGAGACCGGAGGCCGTGGGCAGCATCTGCCACGGCCACCCACCATATCCACCCGGAAGGCAGACCACGCGTAGGGTCAGGGAACCCAGAGTCAAGGGTTACCAACAGAAGGCCCGAGGGAGCCGGACATAGGTGGATCCCTGGTGGGGAAGGCCAGAGACGAGGACAGGTCAGAACGGGAGCTCAGAACCACGCTCCAGAACTACTTGGGGGTTGGCCGAGTCCAGGACCTGGTGGACGCAGCGCGGCTTGGGTGGTCACTCAAGGCCGGAGTGACCGGAACATCTGCAGTAAGTAAAGAACCCTGAACTGCACAACCCGACTCTGTCTCTGATTACCATCATCCCTGCACTTCCACAACCACCATCCTCTGCACCTGACCCCCTGAGGCTATACCCCTCCCGTTGGGGGTTATACTACCGAAGCTGCACAAACACCATCAGCCTCAGCGGACCCTGCTGCAGCGGCGGCCGTAGTGACCGCAATTCAACGGGTGGCGTAGTCGACATAAAGAACATCCAGTAACATCATAGGACTGCCACACACTGAGCTTGACACCCTGGGCACGGACCGGGTCACCGCCACTCGGAGACTACAACCCCCATCTGATCCGGCTCCGGGTATTCCCCTAAAGAATATGGCCCAGGGGGCGCGTCAACTTTGGCGTAGTCGGCAGGATAACGTGCCCGCAACACCCGGGTACTGCGTGCCTGAAGAAAAGAACAAGTTTACCTCAAAAAGAAGTCTCCTGCCGGTTCCGGAGGGTCCCCGCCATCGGACTCCATCACAGGTCGATTCCCGCCGGTTGTCCGCCATTAACAGCTTTTTCCCGCCATCTGCAGAGTTTCCCGCCACTGGGAGACGATTCCCGCCATTTCCGAAGATTTCCCGCCTTGGAAGAGCGGACGCCATTATGGGCGTGCCAGAGGGTGGCAAGAGGCCACCTCCCATCGTGGGCCAGGTCGAAGAATGGCGCCAAAAGCGGAAACCGCGCCCACCAACAGAGACTGTGATGCTGGAAGTGTCTGTCAGCGTGAAAGAACTGCCCCTGGAACTGACAATCACTAAGTTGCCCCGGGACCACCCTCGAAGTGGGCGGAGACAGAAGAAGAGAACAAAGATGGGTGTCGCCTGGAGCAGTCTGGAGAGAGCGCACCCGGAGACAAGACGTCTGGAGGGAGAGCCAGGCAGCACCGACCCAGCGGTCAGGAGCCTGATGCGGGCCGCCACTCCAGGCAGCACCGACCCAGTGGTCAGGAGCCTGTTGCCGGTCGCCACTCCAGAAGGCCTGCTGGAGACAACGAGAGGAGAGCAGAGCAGCACCGACCCGTTGGTCAGGAGCCTGCTAGAAGCAACGACCCCACTAGGCTTAGTGGAGGTCCTGGCACAGCTCCCCCGAGATCGGGAGTGTGCACAGACTGCGCTGGAGGGCCTCGCACGGAGGATGGCCCGGGTGCAGCGAGAGACGTTAGCGGAGTGGAGCCGAGAGATGGCCCAGCAGACAAGAGCCCGTCAGCGGAGCACGCCACCCGAGACGAGGAGACAGACCGCCTCTGAGGATGGCGCAGGAGGACTGAAGGCCGGAGACGGCGCCGAGAAGGGAGCCGAACGAAAGGAGGTAGGTAAAGGGGACGTCTCTACCCCAAACCGGGAAACCGCGCACCTGCCCCTGCTCCCCGTCGCAGAGCCCAAAGTACCCCCTGCCGTGCCCGTAACCGCAGCGTCACCGCCACAGACTAGGCCTCAAACGGGAGCCGCGACCCCTGTGACGTCACACGCCTCGACCCCGAGCGTGACCAAGCAGGAAGTACCATCGGCCTGGTCGCAAGGCCTAGTACCCCCGGGCGCCGCAATACCAACAGCGCCCCCTACCTCCGCGGAGCCCCCGGCCTGGTCGCAGGGCCAAGTAGCCCAGGGCGCCGCCGTCCTTACGGTGCCCTTCACTTTCCAGGTGCCCCAGGCCTGGCCGCAAGGCCTGGGCAACCCGGGCGCCACCACCACCGCGCCCATAAAACCAAGAGTGCCGCATCTGGGAGAAGATCTGTTCGCCCAACATACGTGCCCGGATGGGCAGCCCTTCATATGGCCACCGGAGTTTCACCATCCTCGACTCCGGAAAGAGAGACCCCTAGACGAACCCCTGATCCCGGCTCCAAAGCCCATAAAGTGGATCTCGCCCCCGCTAGAGGAGGCACAGTTTGAGTGGGACCCCACCGGAGAAGATTTCATGGGGTTCACTCAGGAGACTCGGGCAGCCGCAGCGGAGCGTGCAGAGTGCTGCCGCCAGCAGCTCGAGGTCTTCGAGAGGGAGCGGAGAGAGAGGCGGGTCCGGGAACAACAAGCCCAAATAAAGAGCGCGGAGCAGAAGAGCCGGGCCAGGAGGAGGCCCCGTGCAGCTCATGGTCCCCCTTCCACCGGGACTGTGATCAAGTTTAATATGCAGCACGGGTGGGGCTTCATCCGAGATCACCGCACCCCAGGCGACGTCTTCGTGACAAGAAGAGACGTTGAGTCCCACCTACCGGAGGGACACAGAGGTCGTGACCTTTATATAGGGGACGAGGTCACCTTCACCCGGCACAAGTGTGCCAAAGGACCCTACGCCCTCCATGTGCATCGCCTGACGGAGGAGGAGCTGCGGTGTGAGGAGGAGCAAGAGGACCCGGACGGGTCTGAAGCTAAAGGTAACCACAAAGAAAGAGCAGGAGGACGTCGTCGTTGAGTACAGCAGCGTAGAAGCTGTATATAGTTGCCCGTCGGGGCACAGTGAACCGTTGCTGCTAATATAGTCCCCGTTGGGACCAGAGAACTGAACTGTTAACCCGTGTGTCCCTATTCCCACTGACCGAGGACTGAGAGCGGTCATCCCTATTCCCATTACCTGGCCGAGGACTGAGAGCGGCCATACCTCCCCTTGTATATAGTTGCGCTTTCTAAAGCGCCCCCTACCGGTTTTATAGGAAACTGTTGTTTTTACTAAAAGAGACAGGAATGTTTACAAGAATGTTATTTATGAAAAAGTTTTATTGCTGATATATATATGATGTTTTCTATGTTTATGTTTATAAAAAAAAATGTATGTTTTGGATGTTTTATATCTTGCAGCCCGAGGACGTGCTGTGATTTACCAGGGGGGAATGTAGCACCCTGAGGATTCGGCTGCTACAGGGGTATTGCACCTCAACCCAGAGGTGTGATATTCCACTCCCGGGTAAGGATGGAGTGTGGAACTGAGCTCAGAAAGCTGCATGCACTACACACATCCCATTTCCGAGGAACAGACCAACGGTACTCCCACTTAGAAATGTGCAGGTACGACCGAGTCTGTTCCTGGCTGGAGTGGGAGGGGGGTGGTACATCCCAGTAGTGTAGGGGCAGATAGGGGGAGCAGCCTGGGTAAAGTTAGGAGCTCATTGGGTGCTGGTCACCTGAGCTCACACATAGAGGGAGTATATAAGGTGGGCACCATCTAAGATCAGGGTCAGTCAGTCGGTGAGAAGTCAGTGAGACATCAGACTTTGCAGAGCAGTGGAAGAGAGCAGAGGAGCAGAGCAGCCCCAGAGCAAGAGTGAGAGAGGAGAAAGAAAGACCCAGAGGGGGAGAAAGAAGGAACTCTGAGAACCCACATACAAACACAGGGTGAAGAGTTGGCAACAGGGTACCGGATCCCAAACTGGTGGGGGCTACAGCATACCTCAGCCAGAGACCGGAGGCCGTGGGCAGCATCTGCCATGGCCACCCACCATATCCACCCGGAAGGCAGACCACGCGTAGGGTCAGGGAACCCAGAGTCAAGGGTTACCAACAGAAGGCCCGAGGGAGCCGGACATAGGTGGATCCCTGGTGGGGAAGGCCAGAGACGAGGACAGGTCAGAACGGGAGCTCAGAACCACGCTCCAGAACTACTTGGGGGTTGGCCGAGTCCAGGACCTGGTGGACGCAGCGCGGCTCGGGTGGTCACTCAAGGCCGGAGTGACCGGAACATCTGCAGTAAGTAAAGAACCCTGAACTGCACAACCCGACTCTGTCTCTGATTACCATCATCCCTGCACTTCCACAACCACCATCCTCTGCACCTGACCCCCTGAGGCTATACCCCTCCCGTTGGGGGTTATACTACCGAAGCTGCACAAACACCATCAGCCTCAGCGGACCCTGCTGCAGCGGCGGCCGTAGTGACCGCAATTCAACGGGTGGCGTAGTCGACATAAAGAACATCCAGTAACATCATAGGACTGCCACACACTGAGCTTGACACCCTGGGCACGGACCGGGTCACCGCCACTCGGAGACTACAACCCCCATCTGATCCGGCTCCGGGTATTCCCCTAAAGAATATGGCCCAGGGGGCGCGTCATATGTATATATATATATATATATATATATATATATGTATATGACGCGCCCCCTGGGCCAGTGCTGTTTGGGGATTACCCGGAGCCAGATCTGATGGGGGTTGTAGTCTCCGAGTGGCGGCGACCCGGTCCGTGCCCAGGGTGTCAAACTCAGTGTGTGGCAGTCTTTACAGATGTTATTAGTTGTTCTTAGTGTCGACTACGCCACCCGTTGATTTGCGGTCAAAAGGCCGCCGCTGCAGCAGGGTCCTTCTTCTCCCCCTCTGGGTCCTTCTCTTCTCCTCTCTCTCTTCTCTCTGCAGGCGCTCCTGGACCTCTCTCAGGACTGACTGACCCTCTACAGAAGACTGACCTTGATCTAAGATGGTGCCCACCTTATATACTCCCTCTATGTGTGAGCTCAGGTGACCAGCACCCAATGAGCTCCTAGCCTTACCCAGACTGCTCCCCCTATCTGCCCCTACACTACTGGGATGTTCCACCCCCCTCCCACTCCAGCCAGGGACAGACACTGTCGTACCTGCACATATACTGGTGGGAGTACCGTCGGTCTGTCCCCTGGAAATGGGATGTATGTAGTGTATGCAGCTATCTGAGCTCAGTCCCACACTCCATCCTTACCCGGGAGTGGAATACCACACCTCTGGCTTGAGGTGTAATACCCCTGTAGCAGCCGAGTCCTCAGGGTGCTACATTCCCCCCTGGTAAATCACAGCACGTCCTCGGGCTGTAAGAGAATAAAACATCCATAAACATACAATTTTTTTCATAACAACATAAACATATAAAACATTATATATATATTTCTGCAGCATAAAACTTTTTCATAATAAACATTCTTGTAAACTTTCTTGTTCCTCCGGCCACGGTGCAACTTGTGACCGGGTAAAGTGCGACAGTCTCTTGTAGAATAACACAGCTTTCCTATAAAACCAGTAGGGGGCGCCTTAAAAAGCGCAACTATATACAAGGGGAAATATGACCGCTCTCAGTCCTCGGCCAGGTATTAGGAAAGGAATGACCGCTCTCAGTCCTCGGTCAGTGGGAATAGGGACACACGGGTTTCAGTTCAATTTGCTGGTCCCAACGGGGACTATATTTTAACTAGCAGCAGTAACAGTTCTTATACCCTGACGGGTAACTATGTACAGTCTCTTTACCGTACTTTAATGACGGCGTACTCCTGCTCCTCCTTCAGACCCGTCCGGGTCCTCTTGCTCCTCTTCACACCGTAGCTCCTCCTCCGTCAGCCGGTGTACATGGAGGGCGTAGGGTCCTTTGGCACACTTGTGCCGGGTGAACGTGACCTCGTCCCCTACATATAGGTCACGACCTCTGTGTCCCTCCGGCAGATGGGACTCCACGTCTCTTCTGGTCACAAAGACGTCGCCGGGGGTGTGGTGATCCCTGATGAAGCCCCACCCGTGCTGCAATTGAAACTTAATCACAGTCCCGGTGGTACGGGGACCATGAGCTGCACGGGGGTCTCTCCTGGTCCTGCTCTTCTGCCCTGCGCTCTGTTCCTGCAGCCGCTGCTCACGGACCCGCCTCTCTCTCCGTTCTTGCTCGAAGACTGCCAACTGCTGGCGGCAGCACTCCACACGCTCCGCTGCGGCTGCCCGAGTTTCCTGAGTGAACCCCATGAGGTCTCCTCCGGTGGGGTCCCACTCGAACTGCGCTTCTTCCAGCGGGAGCGGGGTCCTCTTAACGGGCTTCGGAGCCGGAATCAGGGGCTCGCACAGGGGCCTTGCTTTTTGGAGTTCCAGTTGGTAGTACTCCGGTGGCCATATAAAGGGCTGCCCATCCGGGCACGTAAGCTGGGCAAATAGGTCTTCACCCAGGTGTGGCGCTGTGGATGTTGAGGGCGCGGTGGTGGTAGCGGCGCCCGGGTTCGCCAGGCCTTGCGACCAGGCCTGGGGTACCCTGAACGTAAAGGGCACCGTGAAGACGGCGGCGCCCGGGGTTACTTGGCCCAGCGACCAGGCCGGTGGCTCAGTGGAGGAAGAGGGCGCTGTTGGTACTGCGGCGCCCGGGGGTACTAGACCTTGCGACCAGGCCGGTGGTGTTTCCTGCTTTGCCGCGCTCAGGGTTGAGGCGCGTGACGTCACAGGGGTCGCGGCCGCGGCTTCTGCTTGAGGCCTTGTCTAGAGCGGTAGCGGTGCGGCAACGGGCACGATCAGTGGGACTTCGGGCTCTGCGACGGGGAGCGGGGGTAGGCTTACGGTGGCTGGGCTTGGGGTAGTGACGTCCCCTTTACTTGCCTCCGTCTCTTCAGCTCCCTCTGCGGCGTCGTCTCCGGCCTCCGTCCCTTCTGCATCCTCTTCAGGGGCAGGCGTGCTCCTCGTTGCAGGTGGTGTGCTCCGCTGGCGGGTTCCAGCCTGCTGGGCCATCTCTCTGCTCCATGCGGCCAGTACGTCCCGCTGCACTCGGGCCATCCTCTGAGCCAAGCCCTCCAGTGCGGTCTGTGCACGCTCCCGGTCTCGGGGGAGCTGTGCCAGGATCTCCACCAGGCCTTCTGGGGTTGTCGCTTGCAACAGGCTCCTGACCACTGGGTCGGTGCTGCCTGCCTCTCCCTCCATCTCCGGGTACGACTTCTCCGGAGTCCTCTCCAGACTTCTTGTCTCCGGGTGCGCTCTCTCCAGACTCCTCCAGGCTGCACCCATCTTCGCTCTCTTGTTCTGTCTCCGCCCACATTGAAGGTGGTCCCGGGGCAACTTTGTGATTGTCAGTTCCAGGGGCAGTTCTCTCACGCTGATGGACATCTCTAGCATCACAGTCTCCGTTGGTGGGGGCGGTTTCCGCTTTTGGCGCCATTCCTTTACCTGGCCCATGATGGGAGGTGACCTCTTGCCACCCTCTGGCACGCCCATAATGGCGTCCGCTCTTCCAAGGCGGGAAATCTTCTGGAAATGGCGGGAATCGTCTCCCAGTGGCGGGAAACTCCGTGGATGGCGGGAAAAAGCTGCAGATGGCGGGCAACCGGCGGGAAACGATCCGTGATGGCGTCCCATGAAGGGGACCCTCTGGAACCGGCGGGAGACTTCTTCTTGAGGTAAATTTGAACTTTTCTTCAGGCACGCAGTACCCGGTGGTTGCGGGCACGAAATCCTGCCGACTACGCCAAAGTTGACGCGCCCCCTGGGCCAGTGCTGTTTGGGGATTACCCGGAGCCGGATCTGATGGGGGTTGTAGTCTCCGAGTGGCGGCGACCCGGTCCGTGCCCAGGGTGTCAAACTCAGTGTGTGGCAGTCTTTACAGATGTTATTAGTTGTTCTTAGTGTCGACTACGCCACCCGTTGATTTGCGGTCAAAAGGCCGCCGCTGCAGCAGGGTCCGCTGAGGCTGGTGGTATATGTGCAGCTGTGGTAGTATAACCCCCAACGGGAGGGGTATAGCCTCAGGGGGTCAGGTGTAGAGGATGGTGGTAGTGGTGGTGCAGTGTGGATGGTAAGAAGACTCAGAGTCGGGCTGTGCAGTTCAGGGTTTTTACTTACTGCTGTTCTGTTGGTCACTCTGGCCTTGAGTGACTGCCCGAGCCGTGCTGCGTCCACCAGGTCCTGGACTCGGCCAACCCCCAAGCAATTCTGGAGCGTGGTCCTGAGCTCCCTTTCTGACTGTCCTCTCTACTGGCCGTTCCCACCAGGGGTCCACTTATGTCCGGCTCCCTCGGGTCTCCTGTTGGGTGAACCTTCTTTGGCTTCCCTGACCCTATGCTCGGTGTGCCTTCTTAGTGGACTTGGTGAGGGGCTGCTCCACATGTAATGTCGCAGCCTCCGGTTCTTAGTTGAGGGTAGTTTCTCTCCTCCACTAATTTGGGATCCGGTTCCCTTGCGTGCCAACCCTTCACCCTTCTGGTTGTATACTGGGTTCTTGGGGTTCCTTCTTCTCCCCCTCTGGGTCCTTCTCTTCTCCTCTCTCTCTTCTCTCTGCAGGCGCTCCTGGACCTCTCTCAGGACTGACTGACCCTCTACAGAAGACTGACCTTGATCTAAGATGGTGCCCACCTTATATACTCCCTCTATGTGTGAGTTCAGGTGACCAGCACCCAATGAGCTCCTAGCCTTACCCAGACTGCTCCCCCTATCTGCCCCTACACTACTGGGATGTTCCACCCCCCTCCCACTCCAGCCAGGGACAGACACTGTCGTACCTGCACATATACTGGTGGGAGTACCGTCGGTCTGTCCCCCGGAAATGGGATGTATGTAGTGTATGCAGCTATCTGAGCTCAGTCCCACACTCCATCCTTACCCGGGAGTGGAATACCACACCTCTGGCTTGAGGTGTAATACCCCTGTAGCAGCCGAGTCCTCAGGGTGCTACATATATATTATATATATATATACGGCATCAATTCTTCTCGGCACAATTGCACAAATTCAGGGATTTTGTAGGATTATTGTCTGGTGTATGAATAACCAATTATACCAGACAGTGTAATAATGATCATTTTCATATGTAGTTTGAAACACAGTCATTTAACTGAAACAGAAACCGTTGTGTAGGAGGCTTACAAGTGGGGGAGGAACAGACAAACTCTGTTACAAAGGTGAGGTTTCTGAAGACAATTTCATGTCACATGTTATACACCTTGGTAATAATGAGCACAGCAACAAAAAACAAGGTAGTTATACTGCATCAGCAAGGTCTCCATCCAAGCAAAAATTTCAAAGCAGACTGAGATTGTGGAAGTGATGATCCGGCCGCACAGAGCCCTGATCTGAACATCATCCAGTCTGTCTGGGATAACATGAAGAGGCAGAAGGATTTACATAAGCGACATCCACAGAAGATCTGTGGTTAGTTCTCCAAGATGTTTGGAACAATATTCCTGCAAAAGTTTTATAAAAAACTATGTGCAAGTACATACAGAAATGGATGAAGGCATAGTGTGGCCACCAAATATTGATGTGATTTAGATTTCTCTTTTGTTAAATCACTTTTCATTTTGTTAATATTTAAAAATGTACTATTAACACTCCTATTTTGAAAGCTTTATTATTTTACAGCATTTTTCCCACACCTGCCTTAAGCTTTTGCACAGTATTGTACATATCTATACCTTAAAACCGTCATGTGAAGACACTTAACAGTATCAAAAGGAGTATTCCCACCTTAGACATTCATGATATTTATGACTCATAGAATGTAGTTGAAGGAGCAACCTTTAGGACCTGCAACGATCTCAAGATCGAACGCCAGTCTTGCGCTGCTGGAAATGGAGAGGTGGTCACACACATACAAAGCCCTCTTCACTCCTATAACCCCTATGAAAGATCTGACAATAAGCAAGCACGCTTAATATTTCATTTGGTTGGTTGCATGTACCCTATTTTGGTGAACTGAAAACGCCTAATTTTTCCTAGTCGCTTTATTAACAAAAAAATTTTAAACTAAAAACGTTCCAAATATTATTTTATAATATATTGCAATACATACAATGTTTTTTGGATTCTAGAGTTTCTTGTGCTTCTTCCATTTTTTAATAATTGTGCCAACAGTTGTTGCCTTCTCACCAAACTGCTTGCCTATTGTCCTGTAGCCCATCCCAGCCTTCTGCAGGTCTATAATTTTGTCCCTGGTGTCCTTAGACCGCTCTTTGGTCTTGGCCATGATGGAAAGGTGTGAGTGTGATTGAGTGTGTGGACAGGTGTCTTTCATACAGGTAACGAGTTCAAACAGGTGCAATTAATACAGGTAATGAGTGCAGAGCAGGAGGGCTTCTTAAAGAAAAACTAAAAGGTCTGTGAAAGCCAGAATTCTTGCTGGTTGGTAAATGATCAAATACTTATTTCATGCAATAAAATGCTATTTAAATATTTAAAAATCTTACGATGTGATTTTCTGGATATTATTTTTAGATTCTGTCTCTCCCAGGTGAAGTGAAATGTACCTACGATAAAAATTACAGACCTCTCCATTCTTTGTAGGTGGTAAAACTTGCGAAATCGACAGTGTATCAAATACTTACTTTCCCCATTGTATGTATGTATGTATATATATATATATATATATACAGTTGCTTCTCACAAAATTAGAATATCATCAAAAAGTTAATTTATTTCAGTTCTTCAATACAAAAAGTGAAACTCATATATTATATAGAATCATTACAAACAGAGTGATCTATTTCACGTGGTTATTTCTGTTAATGTTGATGATTATGGCTTACAGCCAATGAAAACACAAATGTCATTATCTCAGTAAATTAGAATAATTAACAAAAAACACCTGCAAAGGTTTCCTACACATTTAAAAATGTCCCTTAGTCTGTTTCAGTAGGCTCCACAATCATGAGGAAGACTGCTGACTTGACAGATGTCTAGAAGGCAGTTATTGACACACTCCACAAGGAGGGTAAGCCACAAAAGGTCATTGCTAAAGAAGCTGGCTGTTCACAGAGTGCTGTATCCAAGCATATTAATGGAAAGTTGAGTGAGAGAAAAAAGTGTGGTAGAAAAAGGTGCACAAGCAACCGGGATAACCGCAGCCTTGTAAAGATTGTTAAGAAAAGGCCATTCAAAAATTTGGGGGAGATTCACTAGGAGTGGACTGCTGCTGGAGTCATTGCTTCAAGAGCCACCACACACAGACGTATCCAGGACATGGGCTACAAATGTCGCATTCCTTGTGTCAAGCCACTCATGGACCAATAGACAACGCCAGAAGCGTCTTACCTGGGCCAAGGAGAAAAACGCCTGGACTGTTGCTCAGTGGTCCAAGGTGGTGTTTTCAGATGAAAGTAAATTTTGCATTTCATTTGGAAATCCAGGTCCCAGAGTCTGGAGGAAGAGTGGAGAGGCCACAATCCAAGCTGCTTGAGGTCTAGTGTGAAGTTTCCACAATCAGTGATGGTTTGGGGAGCCATGGCATCTTCTGGTGTAGGTCCACTGTGTTTTATCAAGACCAAAGTTTGCGCAGCCGTCTACCAGGAAATTTTAGAGCCCTTCATGCTTCCCTCTGCCGACAAGCTTGTTGGAGATGGAAATGTCATTCTCCAGCAGGACTTGGCGCCTGTCCACACTGCCAAAAGTACCAATGCCTGGTTTACAAACAACAGTATCACTGTCCTTGATTGGCAGCAAACTCGCCTGACCTTAACCCCATAGAGAATCTATTATAGAGAATCTATGGGATATTGTCAAGAAGAAGATGAGGCACCAGACCCAACAATGCAGACGAGCTGAAGGCTGCTATCAAAGCGACCTGGGCTTCCATAACACCTCAGCAGTGCCACAGGCTGATCGCCTCCATGCCACGCCGTATTTGTATTGAAGAACTGAAATAAATTAACTTTTTGGTGATATTCTAATTTAATGAGATGCACCTTTATATAACACAGGTGGCATGAATCCGGCGTTTTAGAGAAAGCATACTTAGCAAGGCCTGTCAGGGACTATGAGTCTTAGATTACTAGTCCGAAGCAGGTCCCCGGCAGCTTCTGTCATCGCCATATCCTTGACTGGCGGGTTTCTCACTGTACATACACATAGGTCAGTCAATGGAAGCGTGGCAGGGAGAAGTCGCTGGGCACCTGCCTCGGACTAGTCATCTGAGATACATAGTCTCTGGCCAGCTTTGCTAAATATGTTTTTTCTGAAATGTCACAGTGTTTTAAAGAAAAACATACATGGCTGCATTAACACAGCCAAACACACGTGGTTTGGGCAGCATGAATCAAAAAACAGATTCCCTGTGATCTGCCTAAAAACATAATAAATCTGTAATTATATTATTCATCAATTAGAGTTAATAACTTCATTACTTGCACTGTTTCTGAGTTACAGTCTTTATTATACTCCAGAGCTGTATTCGCAAATCTACCCATTTGTACTACCCCTTAAAGACGCAAACCCATCAAAGTTTTAAACCTTTTAATATATTACAGTCATCATATTATACAGCACTGTGTACTTACAATTGCTCATTTTGCCTTTCTACCCAGATTCTTCTCTTTTCTCTGCTCTATGTAGAAACAGGAAGTCTCTTTTCCTTGCAAGAATCACCCCCCCTTCAACTCCTGACCCAGCTACTCCCTCCCCCCCCCCCCCTCACCCCCTGCCAGGGACTTTGCAGTGATGACTCATGCAGAGAAAAGAGAAAAAGAGATTTCCTGTTTCTACATTGAGCTTAGAAGGATTCACCTAGTCAGTTTTTAATCATGTGATGTCATAGACCTAATGGAGAAGAGAAGAATTAGCTGGGTAGAAAGGCAAAATGAGCAGTTGTAAGTACACAGTGCTGTATAATATGATGACTGTAATATATTAAGAGAATACAAATTTGGTGGGAGGAGTGCTTCTTTAAAGTTTTAGCTCTTCTCCACATTGTAGTCTGTAGTGTTTTATTAAGTTACTCCTATTTCTGATTGTCAGAGGTGTAATGAGAACATAACCAAGAAATCAACGTTAGGAAAACAAACTCTGAAGTTGGGAATTGCGGTCTGAAAATTACCAGTGGTCATTAAAGATATTTCCAGAATTGAATAGGGGATAACTTGGTAATCTTTAGGAGGTCCAACCACCAATGATCCCAAGCCTGGTGCAATGTGATCCAGAGCCTGGTCTTGAATGAAGGAGAGCTGCACATCCATGACCTTGACTTCATTCATTGTCTATGGGACCGCTGTAAATAGCCAAGATAAGTACTTGACTTTCTCTGACAATTTGGTTTTCATTCCTTTTGCAGTATCTATGAGAGGGGAAGCTTAGATAGCGTCATCCCACATAGTAGCAAAGGGGATAGAACAACCAGACATTGAGCCCCCTTTTCAGGACCGTAACTATAGTAGGCGCAGGGGTTCCGCTGGAGGTTAGGGGGTCCATTGAATCCCTTTGGCCAGAATGAAAAGACCAATACTATTAAAGACCTGAGAAAGTTGGGGCCCTGTTGGAGATTTTGCATTGGGGCCCCATGAGGTTGAAATTATGCCACTGTCCTTCTCTCCAAAGACTTTGTGGCATCTTCTCACCTACCTGGTGATTCCCACTGACTATATCTATATAAGCTTTAATTCTCCTGATGCTGATGCCTATAGGACCACAGATCTTTCCCATAGTTACAGCAGATGTGTTTGTATAAATAGAGCCTTTGAACAGTGCCCGTCATTGTAGGTCGGGTCTAGTACAGCTCTGCTTTCTAAGCTGGCATCACGCTCAAGTCAATTTGTGGTAGGAGACACCGGTTAGATGTAGAACTCCAGTCTATAAGTCTTTGCCTTATTGTTCGACACTGGTTGTTTTTTTGGGGTTACGTGAAAAAAAAAAAAAGGGGGGAAAGTCTTGTGGTGTGTGAGATTCCAGACTGGAAATGCCAGCGATACTGGAATATAAGTCTTCTCTTCTTAGGCAACCACAGTGCAAGACGACCCACACGAGCCTGCTGTTAACCTCAACTGACTTGGAAGGGAGTCAGTCCCCACAATAGCTCAGTCTGGGGCTTGTTTTTGGCAGGCTTATTTCTACTATGCCAGATTATTTGCAGTGTGGACCAGCTACCAGTCAGCTATCGACCACCAAAGTAGTCCCACTTATGTTGACAGGATGTATCCACAGGAGAGACGCAGAGGTGAGAGACGGGGCTAAATTCAGAGTTACCGTAAAGTTGATAAAACATTCCATCTTCCCAAGCAAACTGATGGAGGATAATATTTGCTAAGGTGGTTACTTAATGCATGGGCCCTGAATATGAGTGAATATATTGTATTAAGAGCGGCCGTCAGACACATTTACTACTCAGATCGCATATTAAAAAATATTTCACCCTAAAATAAAAAAATATGTAAGAGGTCTATTCACTTGGTTCTTTCGGAAAGCTTGAAAAAGTTCTCACCGCTCTGTACTAATGTTCAAGGCCAACCTGTCCTGTTATGATGATATGCAGAGGCTGGGGATGTATTGCTATATTATTAGGATTATTTGTCTTTAAGGAGGCCAGGAAAGCTAAATGGTGAACCCCATCGGTAATAGTGGTATCCAATAAAAGTTTTTATTTAGAAGGAAGTGCATGCTTTACAACTGTCCCGTATTTTGTGAGATTGTCCTGTATATAGATGTCGGAGAGGATGGGGTATACGCATAAATGTAAGCATTTGTAGGTGGTCTTGTGGGCCGTTCTTGGGCTAATGGGGAGCAAAGATGTCCCATCAGTGGGAATCTAAATTTTGGCTAAATGGTGATGGTTCTTGTCATGGACAGAGAAGTTAAAGCGGTTGTACAGTCTAAAGCTACAAGTCTGCAGTCACTTTATGTGACTGCAGACTTGTGAATGCTCACATTGCAAGCTTTGTGTCGGAAGTGGGGGGACGTGTGACCGCAAGTATGCGATATGCATACTCCAAGACACATCCGCCACCTATTCAAATCAATAGGGGGCGGATGTGCAGTACCGGCCGCGGCCACTATCCCGACAACAGAGCTGTGATGCGCCGCTCCGCAACTGGGCAGTTCTAGCCGACACCAGGAACAGCTGATCAATGGGGGTGCTGGATGTTGCACCCCCACCTATTCTAACGATAGGTCATCAATATTAAAGTCCCGTTTAAATATTAGATCTGGAATCTGAGTGGTTGATAGTGGTAATTCAGCACTTTTTCTTTATATCAGTTTAGATAAATATACCCTTGGTATGTTTCATGTTTAGCAATAATTGACAGCTCGCTTGAGTCTAATAATGGAAAAGTAATATTTATATATGAAATATTATATTTTTTTAATATTTATATGCAACTTTTTTTTATAACTCCAAGTTCCGGAAATTAAATGTAGAGCTGTGCAATACGCTGGGATTTCTAGCTGGTATCTGGAGGACGCAATGATAAATGAAACGGCAAACATCTAAATTTACAGTGAAAACTTTTCGATGAGCTAGACATAATAAATATTTGGAAAAGTTTCCTGCAAGCGTAAACTTGGACAGCTGCTACAATGTTTTGTGGAGAGAGAAACAATGCTTTGACTGCTACAAATCTCAGCCCTGAATCTCCGTTTTCTATGATATTTTGTATTAAGAAAAAAAAAAAGGAATTTTAAAAAAGTTAATCTTGAACCACTGGCAAGAAGACTGCATGTCTCCCGAATCCTCACCAAAACCGCAGAATTAAAAGAAAATATAAATGAAAAGATGTTAAAATATGAACCAAAAATTCAAGATCCTTCATCTTTTGTCTGGTGGAATATATCAGCATAGCCCAGAGGTCTTCTGAATAAATGTGAAAATCCATAATAAAACTATTGTGTGACAATCAATATGGCTGCCAATAAAGCTCCCATACTGGTTGTCATGTAAAGCATCAACGGGCATAGGTAACCAAGGAAAAGAGAGAGAACAAAAGACCAACTCTGGTCTACCACTTACCCCTACAAATGGGAAATGCCTCATGTCCTCCACAGTTTCAACCAGAGACATATCGATAGGGGGTGCAGTGATAGCAGGTTTTTTTTGTTCTATTTTTTCAACGGCCTTCAGCTTGGTTTCGAGCCAGAGGTATGAACGATCTGTAGGAAGATCGATCTTGTGCAGCCTAGATAGGTCCATCAGGGTCTTCTCCGCTGTTATCTTGATACGATCAGTCCATTGGGTTGCTGGTCTTCCTCTTCTCCTTGTTCCTTCCATTCTTCTGACCATGATGTCCTTCTCCAGTGATTGCCGTCTTCCTCTTCGCCTTGTTCCTTCTATTCTTTCCACCATGATGTCCTTCTCCAGTGATTGCTCTCTTTGTATGATGTGTCCAAAATAGACAAGTCGTAGCTTGGTGATCCTTGCTTCCAGTGACATGTCTGGCTTGATTTGTTTCAAAATTGGTTTGTTCTTGCCATCCACGATATTGATAACATCCTTCCATTTCGAAGGCGTTGATTCTTCTTCTGTCTTGTTTCTTTATCGTCCAGGTTCCACATCCACATGTTACTACAGAAAAGACCAAATTATATACGAGCCATGTCTTTGTCATCAGTGAACTGTTCCTCGATTTGAAGACCTCGTCCAGTGACTTCATTGTTGATTTGCCCATAGCTATTCATAGCAGTATTGTTTGGTCAAATACCGTACATAGCAGGACGTTAGTAATATAAATGGGATATGCTTGATGGGGTGTCCTGTAATAGATTTTGTTTTGGGGCTAGGGGTACCAAAATGGTAGCCAAAAGCAAAATGAAGAACAGACACAACTTTTCCCCATTCATTTGAGTACAGATTCATCCCCTGGCACCAGCTCTGAATGAAATGATCAGCTTGTGTCCCATTCAGTAATGTTTTGTGGTCGGAAATCTGTGTTTTTCATCACTGGTCTGTAGGGTAAAGGAAATGACTACCACAGATATGTGGTTGTGAACTCATGGCTCAGAAAGTGCAGCGAGAATTGTGATTATGGTAGGAATTACTAGTAAGGTTCACGTATAAGTAGATATTGGGGTCATGTGTTTAAGGTCTAAGCAGTATTTACACATAAAGGCAGAAAAAGGCGTAGTTATAGGGGTGCAGCGGTAGCTGTCATACCTGGGACCCGATGCTTGAGGGGGCTTCAAGGACTTTTGCCAAAAGAGAAAATGCCAATGTAATAAATGACACATGGTAGATGGAGGTCCTGTTACAGAATTTGCATCAGGGCTTCATATTATGCCTAAACGAGCATCCATGTTCCACTGTACGCTGTCTAAACCTGTAATCTCATTATACAATAAGGAAGCTGTCAGCATGTTTTGGTATGTAATCTGAGAGCAGCATGATGTAGGGGCTGAGACCCTGATTCCAGCGATGTGTCACTTACTAGGCTTTGTTGCTGCTTCAATAAAAATAGGGTTTTATCAGCAAGAGATTATCACTACAGGACTAGGAGTCTCGTGCCTCCTGGTCAAGTCACACCCCCATCACTGATTGGCAGCTTTCTGTCAGTATACAGTGTACACAGGAAGCAGCCAATCAGTGGTGTGGGCGGTGTTATACACAGCTCAGCATTTGAGATCTGCAGCAGAGAAAACTGTGATTCTATCAAAATGACAGCAAGCAGTCCGGCAAGTGATACATCACTGGAATCAGGGTCTCAGCCCCTATATCATGTTGCTGACAGTGTCCCTTTTAGAGATCATGTATATTGTATAATTAGACATTTGTGTTTTTCTATTGCAGGCACCAGAGAAGCTGCTTTTGTGTATGCAATATCTTCAGCAGGAGTCGCCTTCGCAGTGACCAGGGCATGTAGTAGTGGAGACCTGGAGAAATGTGGTTGCGATAGGACTGTCCATGGGGTCAGCCCTCAAGGTAAATACAGACAATATGTACTGTCATATACATTTGGACTGGATTGAATCTGCTCACAAGCACACAAATAGATAATAGAGATAATCCAGCATTAATTACCCCGAATTACCAACTGGGTAAGCAGCATATCTGCAGTCCAGACATAAATCTGACCGTCTTTTCCAAACTGTATCTATCTGTCTCCCGGTACGTCACCTGACCCCATCTGCAAACCCCACGCTGCATATGTGACCGTGTATACCAAACTCTATCTATCTGTCTCCCGGTATGTTTCCTGCATCCAATATCTGCTGTGTATCCACTGAACCCTTCTAATTTCATTCTATCTGTCCTTGGTATCTTTGATCCCATCTGCACGTTCATCACCTCAATCCTTTGATCCCAATACACACTGGTTCCTAACTGTCTGTTTCCTGAATACATTTAGCCTATGTGTCCTAATTACTCCCCCCCTCCACTCATGCTTTTGTGACCAGTCTTCCTGCGGCTCCTCCCCTCCTGCACACACCTGACCCATCTCATGTGCTGTTCAGAGCTCCATAAATCAAGCGAGACCAGTCAGGCACAGATGGGTCTGGTTTCTAAAGGGTCGCTTTTTAAGGGTATAAGAATTAAATATGCCAGATATTGGCCAGAAGTGACCAGAAGGTACGAATAACTATTTACTACTTGTACTTAGATTCCCTTTCTCATTCACAATTAACATTCATTATGCTTACATACACCCTTACTCTTTTTGCCCCAATAATCCTCACTGTCCTTCACTATCCCCAAACCCCAGCACCCTCTAACCAAATCATCATCTCTCCTTCCCTCTTACCTCCCCACCTGACCTCATCTACAGATCTGCTCCTCAACCTCAGATCTATCCTACCAAAACATAACACAAGCCGGACACTCTCCTCCCACCTCCTCTCCCTCTCTCTGCTTCTCCTCACAGCTGGTGACATATCTCCCAATCCTGGACCCCCACAGCCTTCACCTTCTACCAATTCCCCCACCTATCGCTTCAAAACCAACTGCAAACTACCACAACCTCTCCTACGTAAAACCAGTGCCCCTTACGCCCACTCCCCTGCTCCCTTTCTCTGGAGCACTCTGGAATGCCCGCTCTGTCTGCAACGAGCTCCATTTTGTCCATGACCTCTTTACCTCTCTCAATCTCTCCTTCCTGGGCATCACAGAGACATGGCTGACACCCTCCGACACTGCCTCTCCTGCTACGCTGTGTTACGGTGGCTTCAACACTTTTAACTCACTCCTCCGCCCTCCACTGCCCCCTCCAACCTCCATCATCTCTGCTGAGGAGTTTGCCACACACTTCAAAAACAAGATTAACCAAACATGGCAAGTCTTTACTGTCAGACCACCACAACCCCTTTATTTTCCACACCATTGCCCTTCCCCCTTAACCTCCCTTCCCAATATCATGGAAAGAGACCTTACTCGTCTCCTCTCCAAATCACACCTCACCACTTGTGCACTCAACCCCATCCCATCCCTCCTCCTCCCCAACCTCAACCCCACACTCATCCCATCCCTAATCCATCTCTTCAAGCTATCACATTAATTCTGGTACCTTCCCCGCTGCCTTCAAACATGCCACAATCACGCCCATCCTCAAAAAGCCATCCCTCGACCCAACCACCTTATCCAGCTACCGCCCCATATCGCTGCTCCCATTTGCCTCCAAACTCCTTGAGCAACATGTTTACGCTGAACTTTTCTCTCATCTCTCATCTAACTCTCTCTTCGACAACTGAGAATCCGGCTTCCGCCCCCACCATTCCACCGAAACTGCCCTTACCAAAATCACCAATGACTTACTTACAGCCAAAGCTAACAGACATTTCTCTGTACTCCTTCTTCTTGACCTGTCCTCTGCTTTCGATATAGTTGACCACTGCCTCCTACTACAGATCCTCTCTTCCTTTGGCTTCAAAGACCTTGCCCTATCTTGGATCTCCTCATACCTTTCTAACTGCACATTTAGCGTCTCCCACTCCCACACTACCTTCTCACCCCGCCCCTCTCTGTTGGAGTCCCTCGAGTCTCTGTCCTAGGACCCCTACTCTTCTCAATCTATACCTTTGGCCTGGGACAGCTCATAAAATCCCAAGGCTTCCAGTACCATCTGTATGCTGATGACACCCAGATCTACCTCTCTGGCCCAGATGTCCAGAATCCCAGCATGTCTAGCAGCCATATCCTCCTTCTTCTCCTCCCCCTTCCTCAAGCTCAATGTGGAAAAAACTAAACTCATCATCTTTCCCCCATCTCGCATATCTTTCCCACCTGATCGTTCTATCACAATAAATGACATCACTCTTTCCCCTGTACTGACAATCCGCTGCCTCGAAGTAACCCTTAACTCTGCCCTGTCCTTCAAACCCCACATCCAAGCTCTCGCCACCTCCTGTCGCCTCCAGCTCAAAAATATTTCCAGAATCCGTCCTTTCCTCAACCCTCAATCTACTAAACTGCTTGTACATGCCCTCATAATCTCCCACCTCGACTACTGCAACATCCTTCTCTGTGGCCTACCTGCTAACACTCTCGCATCCCTCCATTATATCCTTAACTCTGCTGTGCGACTGGTCCATCTCGCGCCTCGTTACTACTCTGCTATCCCCCTTTGCAAATCCCTTCGCTGGCTCCCAATTGCCCAGCATATCCAGTTCAAACTACTAACACTGACCTACAAAACCATCCATAACCTTTCTCCACCGTACGTCTCTAAACTAATCTCCCGATACATTCCCTTATGTAATCTCCGGTCCTCCCAAGACCTCCTTCTCTCCTCCTTCTCTCCTCCACACTTATTCGTTCCTCGCCCAATCGTCTCCAAGTTTTCTCCCGAATATCCCCTATCTTATGGAATTCTGTGCCCCAATACGTCCGATTGTCCGCCACACTCGGATCCTTCAGATGGAACCTGAAAACCCATCTCTTCAAACAAGCTTACAGCCTGCCATGACCTTGCTTGCTGCCAGCTCAACAACACCGGAGCTATCGCAACCTCCCCCACCTACTGTCTCCTTCCCCACCATCCTGTAGAATGTAAGCCCCCAAGGGCAGGGTCCTCTTCCCTCTGTACCAGTCTATCATTGTTAGTTTGTTTACTGTAAGTGATGTCTGTATTTGGTATGTAACCCCTTCTTATGTACAGCACCATGGGATCAATGGCGCTATATAAATAAATAATAATAATAAAAGTACTCTTAGGCTATGTTTCTTTTAAGTGCATCTGTATCAAAATCCTCCTAAAAAAAGACCCTTCAAAAATGCCTTATTAATTTCTATGGGAAATCTACTGTACTTTACTGTTCATTTTAGGATTTTTTTTTGAGCATTTTGTTTTCGGAAGAGGTTTTGAAAAACTCTCGGTATAAAAAAATAAATGCACGTCACTTTATTTGAAGCAGGTCTTGATGGATCATATTGAATAAAAATCTGTAAAAATAAAAAACACTGGGGAAAAACCTCAACTAAAACTTTTCAAAACCACTCCTGGAAGGGAAAAACTCCTAAAAAAACTACCCAAAAAAGAAGAGTTTCTAGTTGAAAACTCATCAATTTGTAAGGTCTCAAAAAAACTAGTATGAAGTAGCCTTTGAATTTACTGGCACAAATTTAAAATAAAATTAAAAAGTAATGTTAGCGGTCCCATTAGCAGTTGGTTGCGCATATCCAGTACTATCTTCTATACATATGGGTGCTGCAATCGATCCATTCTGGACATTGTAATGACCCCAAGCTCCTAAGCTCCACCTAAGTGATCCTTAGACTATAGAAATTTACAATTGTTCTTTACTTAAATATTTTGACATACTAACTTGCCAAAAATTTGGAATTTAGCACCTGATTCTCAGGTCCTGTTCTGTATATGGGTGCCTGTTTCTTCAATTTCACACCTAGCTGCTCCTGTGAATGTTATTACACAGCTTCCTGACCTAAGGGTAAATTAGTTAATATATTATAGAAAAATAAATGACCCAGATAATTATCATATTAACTGATGTGGTGATTCCAGAATTAGAGCAGTGGTTCTGCTTATGAGAACAAACAAGTTGTATAAAACCAAAGTCCATTGAAGTTTTTGGGTCCCTCAGGCACCAGGGTCCAGGTGCAAGTCCTACCTCTACACCTACACGTCTACACTCTATAGCTATACCCCTAACATTTTCTTCCCACATTACAAAAAATACCTCAGGGGGCATTGACCAAATTGGGTCCAAAATTATACTTTATACCATAAAGATGGTGTACAGAAAGACTTCTGAATTTTGGGTTTCTCCAACCATTGATCATACACTTAAGATAATGTTAAAGGGAATCAACCCTCCTAAGCCTTCTATATGGACATGAAGAGCATAGAAAGTTGAATAAAATGATGGGTTAATATCCTTAATATCTGTGATCCGATGTTTTATTCCAGAGAAATCCACATTCTTCTCAATATGTAAATGAGCTGTTTAGATCTAGGGGCCGGACATAGATCTCCCCGAGAATCTGCCTCCAGAGCTTATTATAAAAGAAAGGGGTGTTACCAGTGTGAGATGAGTAATGACTGACAGTCTGCTCTCCTGTCTTACACCTGAAACGACCACTTTCATTTACAATAAGCTCTGGAGGCAGATTCTCGGGGAGATCTATGTCCGGCCCCTAGATCTAAACAGCTCATTTACATATTGAGAAGAACGTGGATTTCTCTGGTATAAGACATCGGATCGCAGATATCAAGGAGTCATTTTATTCAGCTTTCTATCATCTACATCCCCATATAGACGGTTTAGAACGGGTGATCATACTGACAGATTCCTTTTAAGGCTATATTCACACATCATGGTTTTCTCAGCGTTTTATTATGCGTTTTTTATGCGTTTTGCAGTACCAGCAAAATCTATGAGATTCCAGAATTCTTAGTTCACACATCATAGGATTTTTTTTGTTCAGGATTTTGTGCCTTGCATGTTTTTTTGGAAAATAGAGCATGTCACTTCTTTCAGCATTTTTTCACCCATAGGAAGTAATGGGTGGTGAAAAAAACGCTGAAAAAAACGCACCAAAAACGCAGGTAACTTTTTTTCAGCATTTTTGATGCCAAAATAGAAGTTTTTTTTTTTCTTTTACTGAACTTTATGTACATGCATAAACAGAAGGACAGTGAAAAAAACACTGAATAAACACTTAAAAAATGCACCAAAGCTGGAAGAAAAATGCTGAACATACCTCCCTTGAGAGATCAGGTTTTGCTGTAGAAAATTCCAAAAAAACATGATGTGTGAACATAGCCTAAGAGAAATCCAAAATGCTATACTATTTAGAGTTTAGTCTGCTAATAAGACAAAAAGTGGAGTTTGTCATATTTATATGTACATAGTATTTTTGCAAAAGAAAATTTTTGTGTAAAATGTTTCAGGCTCATTCTTTGCATGTAAATGTCGGCACTTCTCCAGACAGAGAAAATATTTTCAGCAAATGTTCTTTTTTTTATGTCTTACAGGGTTCCAATGGTCTGGCTGTTCGGATAATATTGCTTACGGAGTGGCCTTCTCACAGTCATTTGTAGACGTAAGAGAAAGAAGCAAAGGCGCATCGTCCAGTAGAGCGCTAATGAACCTTCACAATAACGAAGCAGGACGTAAGGTAACTGGTTCTTTCACCCAGTTTTTGCCTAAGCAGCGCTGGGACTATTAGTCACCGACTATTTGGAGGTTTTTTTGGAATCAATGAGCTTTTTCTTTTGTAAAAAATATCGAAACAGTAACTTTTAAAAATAATTTAGCGTATCTAAATATGGAGATGTTCCAGCTCAGAAGCCACCACTGATTCTTTCTCTTGACATGTCTAAAAAAAAGATAACATCATAAGAGACCATTATAAGACATCTTATGCAGTTTAACTCCACTTTTTCCAACTAAGGAAATTTATGTATGATAGCCAAGGCCTCAATCTCCGCAACCCCCCTACTTGTGCTAGCACACTTCATGTTCTACCGCTGCTCCATTAAAGTGTAGGTGTCCCAGTGGTGCCGGCATGTCCCAGCAATGATGTAGGTGAAAAATATTCTTAGAGAGAAAACTTCTTTAAGTGTAGGCTAGAGATTTTGTGTCCATTTTTTTTCAATATTCCATAATGTAAAGTTCAGATAAATGTTTCTAATACTCCTTACTAGAGATGAGACGAGATTTGATTTTGCCAAATCCGCTGACCTTTACAAGAAAATTTGATTTGCAGCAAATTTATTCTCAGCGAATTGAATGTCTCTTATTAAGTTCTGGGGTTTGAAAAGACCCCACGAACATAATAATTGTAAGATGTAGATTGAAAAAAAAACAACCAATACTCATCTCACCGCTTACCTCCACTGTTCGCTATCACCTCTACAGTCCTCAGCACATCTTCTTACCACCACTATGCTCATCTTCCTGCTATGCCAGGACTTCCGGCCACGGCACAGGGTAATCTGAGGCATAGTCTTGGCTGGAATTACTAGCCTAGAATGTGCTCTGTAAGGTAGTGGTGGCCATCCTGACCTCACGACATTGCCGCTGCGCTTTTATGACATGCTTGGTCATAAACATCCCGGACCAGGTTATGACAGAGAGTCCCAGAGTTTCAGTCCGTAGTGGCAGTAAGAAGCAACGAGGACCGTACGGGGGAGAGCATGCAGAGGTGGTAGCCAAGACGTGAGCGGTAAGGTGAGAATAATTTTTTTAATCTTTTGCCGGCCCTCTTCGGTTCAGAAAAATGGCGGCCAACCAGCTGCCATTTCCTGAATTTACATGGAGCAAATTACACAAAATTCACATTCTGGAGAATACAGATTTTTGTAAAATTCAAATCAACGTGAATAAATTTGCCCAACTCTGCTTCTCGTTCATATATGAATTTCTGTTGTGCATATTTGCCCATATTTGATGTCAATTGAACTTTTGGCATATTTTTTTGTAGGCCATCCTTAACAACATGCGGGTTGAATGCAAGTGTCATGGCGTCTCCGGATCATGTGAAGTGAAGACCTGTTGGAAAGCCATGCCTCCATTTCGCAAAGTTGGGAATGTTCTGAAGGAAAAATTTGATGGAGCTACCGAAGTGGAACAGAAAAAAATTGGAACAACTAAAGTTTTGGTCCCCAAAAATTCTCAATTTAAACCACACACAGACGAGGACCTGGTATATTTAGATTCTAGTCCAGATTTCTGTGACCACGACATAAAAAATGGTGTTTTAGGAACTACTGGCCGGCAATGTAACAAGACTTCCAAGGCTATTGATGGTTGTGAGCTTATGTGTTGCGGTCGGGGGTTCCACACGGAAGAAGTTGAAATTACAGAAAGGTGTAGTTGTAAATTCCACTGGTGCTGCTTCGTCAAATGTAAACAGTGCCACAAAGTGGTCGAGATGCACACGTGTCGGTGATCAGACTGGAATCAGTAGCCTATTTTACCAGAATGGACAATTCTCTTCTGTACACACCACCGATGTCATTCCTTCCACCATGACAGGTGAAGCTCCAAAAACTGCAAAAAAAAAATGATAAGGAGGGACAATGGATTTTTTTTTAAAGAATATTTAAAGTCCCCAGATATCATTGATGTATATTTGTATCCTCGTTCTTATTTATTGCCGACAAACATTGAGATTTTAAGTCAGTGCTTCCCATCTACATGTGGTGAAATGACTTTGTGTTGCTGCTTCCAGAAGGATGGAGAGACCTAAAAAAAAAACAAAAAAAACGTGATCTACAAAATCTGCTGAAGGAACGGAACTCCAACAAAAATATAAAATAAAAAAAAAAGAATTTTTAAAAAAGTTGAGAGAAACTTATATAGGATGACCACTATCCACCTTGTTATTCCAGAGACATTTAACTAACTTCCACCAAATGACCAAAACAACGACTGAAAAAAAAAAAAGTTTCATTATATTTTTGAAATGGAAACAAAAAATGTTAGCATAGGTATTTTATATCTATATCGATGTATATAAATATATATATATATTCATGTTTTTTGTATTACAAATATTTCTGTAAAAGAAAGATTATTAAGCCAAGTATGAGGTCATTACACAGGATTTTCACATATCTCATTCCTTGAAGATGCTTAATTTTAAGTAGAATTTTTATTTTTTTCCCTTTTCTCAGCTTTTCCTGCTGAATTGTTGAGTTATTCGGTAAGGTGGCAAAACAACTTCCTTGGAACTGACTTAAAGGGAATCTGTCATTGGGATAAACCCTCCCAAGCCGTATATATGGGCATGTAGGTCATAGAAAGCTGAATAAAATGATACCTTGATATCTGCAATCTGAAGTTTTATTCCAGAGAAATTCACATTTTTCTTAATATGTAAATGAGCTTTTAAGATCTATGGGCCGGACATAGATCTCCCAAACAGCTCATTTACATATTAAGAAAAATGTGGATTTCTATGGGATAAGACATCGGATCGCAGATATCAGGGTATCGTTTTATTCAGCTTTCTATTACCTAAATGTTCATATAGACAACTTAGGGTTGATCATACTGATAGATTCCCATTAAAGAACAACACTAGTCATAAGTGACCCACCTAAGGTATATTGTCCTGTCCTTAGGGGACATTATTTAATTAATTAGTGCTGACGTAGATGAGATATTTAACTTGAATGGACTTGAAAAGTAACAACCACTTTTTGAACCAGAAATTTGGTTAAAGCAGTCGCCACTTCCGTTGCCTTCACTCATCTTGGCCGCTCATATAAAGTGCATTATTCAGCACAGGGCATCAATGAGCGCAGAAAAGGAAATTTGGTCCATTTGAAGACCTAGTGGAGATAAAATTTAGAATTTCAAAAATATATTTAGCAAAATCTATCCTTTACGTGACTTTACACTTTAGGGTACTAGCGCTATTTAGATTGATATCGATTATGACTGGAGTTGCTCTTTAAAATTTTGGAACAAAATAGAAAAATGTTTTAGAAACTTAGAAACTGTTTCTGTTTTTTTTTTTTTTTAATTTTTTTATATTTAACTTTTTATTAGTTAATCCACAGGGTCCAAAATTAATGAAAAATAGTGCAGTTGTATGTCAATTGTACAGTATATGTTACCAGATGTGAGACTATACTTATCTTACAATGTATAACTAAAGCAAATCAAACCACCAGAAATATAAACTGTGGCGCATTCATAACAATTAAATTCCCATTTATTGAATATTGTCAAATACAGCCCGCAATCTAACTAGAAAGACCTATAAAGCCTCCCAGAATCACTCACTTTAGAGTTAGGTATGTATAAGTCCAGTGTCCTTTAAGGTCTATTTACGTGGTCAATACTGCAAACTAAACAGGTCACTTGCGTGGTAGGCATTCATATTCTCATAACATTTAATGGATTAAAACATTGTGCACGTTTGTGAGAGATTATGATAGTAGTTTAAGGCGCAACAGACCGTCCCATAAACATGTACATGAAGTAGAAAGCGGTTGTCCTAACGGTATTGTCATATCAGAGACCACCAATTTCAAAATACAGCCCCCTGGGAAGATCACTTACCATAATTTTCTTCTGTTCCACTTTTTGCACCCCTGGCCATATTACATGTTGGCCATTCAAAAACTGGATGCCATTGTAATAGTAGGATGGCTGAAGTTGCCCAGAATGGAAGTGGCCTTCTGTTCTGACTTAAAGTCTCCAGACTCCATACACATTAGACTAATGTCAGCTGAACCCACCGATATCGACGGGTTTGGCCAACTGTCTCAATATGTATGGGGCGCTGGCTGACTGATCATCGGTAGAGATGATGATTGGACATGTCCAACTTCAGACTGCCGATCACATTGTCCTCCCAACGATGAGCCACCACCCCACATGTCAGTCAACAGCTTCCTCATAGAGGGCACAGGAGCGCTCGGCCAAACAATCGTCCTGTGTATGGGAGAATTGGCTGAAATGGCTGTCAGCCAAGGGATTGGCCAAAGCATCTTTTGTCCAAAAGCCATCTAAGGTGTATGGCAAGCTTTATAGTGGAGGGTCCACAGCAGGGGAACCACATCTACAGTCATGGCCAAAAGTATGGAGAATGAGAGAAATAGTAATTTTTCCAAAGTTTACTGCTTCATTTTTTGTAATGGCAATTTGCATATACTCCTGAATGTCAAAGAGTGATCAGCTTAACAGCAATTACTGTAGTTGCAAAGTCAATATTTGCCCAGAAAATGAACTTTAACTCCCAAAACACATTTCAATATCATTGCAGTCCTGCCTTAAAAGGAGCAGCTAACATCGTTTTAGTGATTGATCCATTAACACAGGTGTGGGTGTTGATGAGGACAGGGCTGGCGATCAATCAGTCATGATTAAGTAAGAATGACATCACTGGACACTTTAAAAGGAGGCTGGTTCTTGGTATCATTGTTTCTCTTCAGTTAACCATGGTTATCTCTAAAGAAACACGTGCAGCCATCATTGCACTGCACAAAAATGGCCTAACAGGGAAGAGTATCGCAGCTACAAAGATTGCACCTCAGTCAACAATCTATCGCATCATCAAGAACTTCAAGGAGAGAGCTTCCATTATTGTCAAAAAGGCTCCAGGGCGCCCAAGAAAGACCAGCAAGCGCCAGGACCATATCTTAAAACTGTTTCAGCTGTGGGATCGGACTACCAGCAGTGCCGAGCTTCCTCAGGAATGGCAGCAGGCTGGTGTGAGTGCTTCTGCATGCACTGTGAGGCGGAGACTCTTTGAGCAAGGGCTGGTTTCAAGGAGGGCAGCAAAGAAGCCACTTCTCTCCAGAAAAAACATCAGGGACCGACTGATATTCTGCAAAAGGTACAGGGAGTGGACTGCTGAGGACTGGGGCAAAGTCATTTTCTCTGATGAATCCCCTTTTCGATTGTTTGGGACATCTGGAAAACTGCTTATTCGGAGAAGAAGAGGTGAGCACTACCACCAGTCTTGTCTCATGCCAACTGTAAAGCATCCTGAAACCATTCATGTGTGGGGTTGCTTCTCAGCCAAGGGAATCGGCTCACTCACAGTCTTGCCTAAAAACACAGCCATGAATAAAGAATGGTACCAGAATGTCCTCCAAGAGCAACTTCTCCCAACCGTCCAAGAGCAGTTTGGCGCCCAACAATGCCTTTTCCAGCATGATGGAGCACCTTGCCATAAAGCAAAGGTGCTAACTAAATGGCTCATGGAACAAAACATAGAGATTTTGGGTCCATGGCCTGGAAACTCCCCAGATCTTAATCCCATTGAGAACTTGTGGTCAATCATCAAGAGACGGGTGGACAGACAAAAACCAACGAATTCTGGCAAAATGCAAGCATTGATTATGCAAGAATGGACTGCTATCAGTCAGGATTTGGTCCAAAAGTTGATTGAGATCATGCCAGGGAGAATTACAGAGGTCTTGAAGAAGAAGGGGCAACACTGCAAATATTGACTTGCTGCATTAACTCATTCTAACTGTCAATATAACCTATTGGTACTCATAATATGATTGCAATTATATTTCTGTATGTGATATAAACATCAGACAAACACTAATAAAAACCAGAGGCCAGCAGATCATGTGAAAATATAATTTTGGTGTCATTCTCAAAACTTTTGGCCATGACTCTATGATGCCCAAATGCCCCTTTGTAAGATATGAGCACTTTTGAACATTTTTTGACATTGAGAGATGCCTGGTGTGGGGTTGTGAGCTAATGTTTTAATTGGTTAGGTTTGTTATCTCAGATCCACAGTGATAACTAGAACAAAAGGTCAATGACAACATAGTCCTTTGGTCTTTTTGGAGCTCTCCATACGTCCAATGAAACAGACAGCACCTGCATTGAAATGAATCTGACTAAATTGCCCTAAGTGAAGAAACCCAAGAAAGATGAAGAGGTGCAATGAGACAGGTTGGGTTTTGGCATCTCAATGATCTGTCGATAGATGACCAATAGTTTACGAAGTCTTTAAAACTCTGCAACTTCTTGCCCATTTTAATATAGCTGTGATCACTTCATTCTCTGCCCTTCTTGATGTGAAAAATATCATCTCTGCTACACATAATAGTCATGCACACAGCCAGGGTTACACATCAACCGGGAGATACCTTGCTGCAGTTTTGATAAAATCACTGTTTTATCTGCTGCAGATCCAGCTGTTATTTGAATACCGAGCACTGTATAACCCCGCCCACACCATTGATTGGCAGCTTTCTGCGTACACTGTGCATAGGCAGAATGCTGCCAATCAGTGGTGGGGGCAGGGTTATACAGAACTCATGAATATGGAGGACTACATGGCATCAGGTTTACTAGTCCTTCAGTGATAATCTCCTGCATATAAAACACTGTATGAGAGGCTTGCGACTGGGGTCTAATGAATAACTTGTTTTGCACTGAGGAGGGGCAACACCCCAAAACATGTGTCTGCAAATAGAGTTTCTGGTTTGGCTTTTATCCTAAGTCATGTGGCAAGGCTTGTTAAAGGGTCAATATTGACTTTTAGGATTACTACTTCCAATAGGTGGCGCTAGAGTTCAAGTCCTCTTCCTCTCTGAAAAAGCAATTTGCATATTTAATTTCCAGAGCAGCATTGCATGGCCTATAAGTCTCCTTACACTGGCGTGTCACTCTCCACAAGGAAAGACGTTACCCATAAAAATTTGACAAATTGAGCAAACATTATCAAAATGGCACATGAGAAAGTAAAAATTTGATGCAACTTGCTTGACATGTTAGACTATATACTCTTCTGTATGCCAACTCTTGGCTGGCAAATTTAACGCCAATACTTTACAGCATAAAATGGGTTGCAGCTGCTAATATATTTGGCCCATTTCCTGAATCTTAGTTATACCTCTTCTTCTGGATACTTTTCACATTTTTTCTGTGAAGGTGCAAAAAGCATTTACAACATATTAAAAAAAATTGGAACATGCCATGTACTCCACTTTTTGGCGCAGTTTCTGTAATTCCCCTGTAGTGCCATATCACAGGCAATTAAACATTAGTAAAATACATGGACATGATGGGTTCTCCAGAGGGAAAAATACTATTTGTAACAGGTCTGTGCTATGGCTCATAGATGAGGATCCTGAAGAAGGACTCAGAATTCAGAATTTCTTAAGAGGATATTGAAAGATGGGTCTTTCTAAACCAGATATACCCTTATAAAATAGTAGAATATGTGCTAAAGAGTAAAAAAAAAAAGTTTTAAATGTTACGAGGGATGTGTCAAACGTATCAAAAATAACCAGGAAACATGGCTGATTACAAAAAATGTATGTTGGAAAAAACTTACAATCTTGTTATTGCATGATTTACCTGATATAGTATACATAGGTAGATGTTTCACAGTTGCTGATTATAGATCCAGCAATGGTACATTTCGGGGTCCTATCATTTTTGGACTTAGTATTGGATTATCATATAAAAATAATTTTTTTCAAGCGATTCCAATTATTAGATGTTCCCTATATCAACTTCATACATGACCCAAGTCTTGGAAGAAAGGTAAATGAGGAGTTAGTTCAAGCACCAAAGGACCTCATGGACCTTTCTTCCATTTCTGAGCTGGATACCAGCCTGATGTGTGTCTACACTCCTTGCCCCACACCCTGACCAAACAAAGTCTATAAGGGTTCCTATGTGAATTCAAGTGGTTTTCAGACTTAATTGTCCTCCCTTGAAGGTTAGCTGATTACCATTTTTTCTCCATGACCCCAGTCTTGCCCATTCATCAATTCAGGATCTGGTTAACGCACCAAAAATTCTCATTAATTTTGGGGTATTTGCCAACTTTTTTTTGGGCGCCAAATGGGATTCGATGACTAATTCCAGATATGGAAAAAAATGTAACAAATTTGAGACAAACTCATCATGCCACAACATTGGTGAATGATCTTGGCCCAGGCAATGTTCCACAGGTTGAAGTAATTACATATATCTTGTTGGAAGGGCTTTATTGTGCCGTTATAGCTCTGTTACTGTAATAATTTACAACCCCAGCAGTATATATTTATGATTCATGATATTTTTTTTTTTACATCCGGAATAACGCAGCCAGAAATGATGGACTTTGGACTATTTAATGACATGCTCCACTATCCAATATGAGGATTAAGTAAGCTTTGCTTCTGGAGTACAAGTAACATGATACGCTAGTATCTCCGGCATGTTTAAGGAATCACTGGGTTACATTTGATTTATGTAACACAATTTGTTCTGGTTTCATTCTCCCTGTACAAAACATACAACATTTATACTGTCGTCTTATTAGAAAAAGGCCCCATTTGCTCATTAACAGAAAATGGTTTATTTTTTTACTATGTATTTTGGCATTTTAGTGCAGTTTTATTTGACTACAGAGATTAAAAATTCTGTTGAATGTTCAAATACATAAATTGTACGCCTCCAATTGATTCCAGGATTTATGGAGGGGGAAGAGGGGTACAGTATGGGTTGAAAATAGCTGATATTGGTGTTCAATGATATCATGAGAAATAACTAAGTCAGTAGATGCCATGACTTTAGAAGAGATCCAGCGTTTGCGGCAACATTTTCTGGAAAAAGTGTGAAAAATAGATCCCACTAATTCCACCTATAGTTGTTGGTTGTCACTCAAAATGAAAACCTAACGATCAAATATATACCAGCTATCTGTGGTCCAAACATAAGCACCTAATAAACAGAACTTTTATCAAGAAATAATGGTGCAGGACAATAGTATTCCTAAAAATATTAAAAGTTTTATTATAAGTATGCATAAAAAACACAATATATAAGGGTAAAAGACACAGTTGGGGCACCAACAAAAATAGGTGGCTACCTCAGCTCACAAATGAGATATGAAGCAGGGTAACAATACAGTATATACATGCATAAGTCAATGCGTAGTACTAGAAATACCAAAATGGTTGTACAAAAAGGAAAAAATAACATGACTATTTTTAAATTGAATTAATGCGGCTCTGGGAGAAGCTTGTATGCGAAACGCGCGTTGGGTGTTGGTGGCTGCCTGGACTTCCATTCTTTCTGGATAAAATTTCTCATGCTCTTTCTGCCTTTCAACCTTACATTTTTTTATGAAAGCCTTTGTTCTGCACAATTTTTACGTAATTAAAAATCCATCTTTCATTTTTCCATCTTCTCCACAACCGAGAAAAGTGGATCACACTCTGATCAAACTCTGACAGTTTGATCAGCATGTGATTAGAATAATCAGCTCAATTCTCGAAGATGACAGAAGATGACAGAAAATATGCTGGTGTGACCCTAGCCTTAAAGAAGCACCTCCATCAAAGTTTTTATCCTCTTGATATATATTGCAATCATATTATATAGCACTGTGTACTTACAATTGCTCATTTTGCCTTTCTACCCAGCTATTCTTCTCTTTCTCTGCGCTATGTAAAAACAGGAAGTCTCTTGTCCCTGCATTTATGATTCCTCTCTTCAACTCATGACTCAGCTGCTCTGCTCTTCCAACTCTCCCTTTTGCAGTGACTCATGACTCATAGAGGTAAAATTGACCTCCTCTTTCTACATAGAGCTTAGAAGGATTCAGCTAGTCAGTTTTTAATCATGTGATGCCATAGACCTAATGGAAAAGAGAAGAATTAGCTGGGTAGAAAGGCAAAATGAGTAATTGTAAGTACACAGCGCTATATAATATGATGATTGTAATATATTCAGAGGATAAAAATTTTGATGGGAAAAGGAGGAGGGCTTCTTTAATCTTATTTTGGCAGAGGAGCTTTAGCCAGAGACTTATTTGCTTCTAATGTATTGTGCTGCTATCCGACTTTAATTACAAGGCTAATTGGTATAAATAATTAATTCTCAAAACAAGAAGAAATTAAAAATGTATCTTTATGATTATTGAGTTATCTTGAAGGATTAGTGCCAATGTATAAGGAGATAAATGGATCTGAGTCATTCTGAAATATTTTCCGGATGAAATGTAAAAACATCATTATTACTTGCAGCAAGAAAATGTCATGATAAATGTTACATTTTTGCCTGTGGTGGTAGATTCCACAGCAGTGGGTTATACTTTTCACTTTAATTCATGTAAGCGTCATTATTTACTGACATGTAGTTATTTTGTCCTCCTTTTTAATAAGTTGATTCATCCTTGTGGCTTTTTTGATGCAAAAGGCAAATATACCAAATACCCCTGAGATGATCACAGGGTGTCCTGCTGCTAGGTCCACTGACAAATAGAAATAATCTTTATGATGTGAAGCGTTTCATTTTCCTGCAGTGCCTCCACAGGGGAAATAAAGCATTGCACAGTTACCTTTTATATCAATGAACTGAAAATTTAAGACCTCGACTTAGGTACTTCAGAGATTTAGAAACTCAACCGAAAAAATGAACTGGAGTATTACTTGGTATGCATGCGAAATAGGAGCATGTTCACACTGGCCATTTAACAGACAAAACCTAAGATATAAAACAAAATGAATATATACCCTGCTATAAGTAATTAAAAGCAATAGTGCATATAAATAACATACAGTACTTAGTAAACACCAAAGTAAAAGCCGTCCCACCAGCACCAAGGTGTACCCAAATTCGGGATGGTCCTAACCTTTAGTATTAAAACCTTACCATGTGTCAAAGTGACATCAGTGTGAATAAGGGCCGAGCAGGACCGGGTCCTGAACATGAGTACCCCGCAAAATGGGAAGCAATATAAATGTATTATCCAGTTCAACGAAAGGGAGGCCACACCCACAAAGTGAAGAAACCTGAAACTTAACCGAAAAAAGCTGGATAATACACTTATATAGCTTCCCATTTTGCGGGCTACTCATGTTTAGGAACCGGTCCTGCTCGGCCCTTATTCACACTGACATCACTTTGCCACATGGTAAGGTTTTAATACTAGAGGTTAGGACCATCCCGAATTTGGGTACACTTGTCACTGGTGTGTCAGATGTGACAGACAGTCGCCCTGCAGTTGGTTGCAGAAGATCTCTTCGTTTGGCATTACAGACATCTTCTTAGATCTGTCTCACTCTAGGACCCAGCGGCTACCTCCCTCCGGCTAATTGACACCCAGGCCTGGGTGTTTAAATACTTCCTGTTTACTATAGGGAGGTGCTGGTGATATTCACATAACCCCTTGTGAAGGCTTGGAGCTTTTGCAGTCTGTTTACTTCCTCTTTGGTGCTAAGAGGCCTTGTGTGTAATCTCTCTGAAGTCAGCTCAAGCTAAGTTGCTTCCCCCGTGTCTGTCTCCCCTTGCTGTCTTTAGTTGTTAGTGGAGACTGACTAGAGCTCATCCCACCTTCCCTAGCCAGGGCCTAGCTCTAGGGAGATACAGGGTTTTAGGTTCCTGATTGGCGATTGGTGAGAAACCAATATAGGGACAGTATGGAAGACAGAGCGATATTAGATCAGCCTAGGAGGTCTCCGCCCCCTCTTTCCTTAGTGTCTGGGCTCCTTTCCCCTCATCCCTTTGTGTTGCATTTTGTCTTTCCTACACTGTGTGTGACAACATCTTGGTGCTGGTGGGATGGCTTTTATGCTTTTTTGATCATAAACTGTGTTAACTAAGTACCCTATGTTATTTATATGCACTATTGCTTTTACTTACTTATAGCAGGGTATATGTTCATTTTGTTTCTGTCCCTTTTTTTATTCCCTTTGGAAACAAGGTTTATAAACTGAAAAAATTCTTATCGAGAAATAATCATGCGGATAAGATTTCAAATAATATTTCAAACAGGAAGTAGATCAGTGAAAAATCAGTGACCTGTCAATCAGAGACTGGAGGCAGGTGGGGAAGCCAGGGCAGGAGAAGAACCAGTGTACATTCCTGCCCTCGTGCACCAAAATCTCATTACAAGAAAACTTCAAATGTTGATTAAAGCAGAACGCAAAAGCGGATTTGTTCACCAAAGGTATCAAATTAATCTGCATAACAGCACCATTACAGCCATGTATTTACTTTACATTGCAAAATTGTGCTGACAGGTTCCTTAAGTCAAGCAACACAATGCCTTTGAGCACCAAATTACTTCTAGCTTGTTTTTATTGAGCTTTTGCAGACCCTAGACTTAAACTATGTCAGCAGGTTTTTGCCATGTAATCTGAAAGCAGCATAATGTAGGGGCAGAGAGCCTGATTCCATTGATGTATCACTTACTGGGCTGCTTGGTGCAGTTTTAATAGAATCCCTGTTTTCTCTGTTGTAAATGTAGCAGTGGTCAATATTTTAAGCTCTATGCAACTATGTTCAAACCACTAATTGGCAGCTTCCTGTGTCCTCTGTGCAAGCTGTCAATCAATGGTGGGGGCAGGGTTACACAGATTAGCCTGACTGGCAAGCACATAAGATTTAGACCTGCAGTGATAATCTCCTGCTGATAAAACACTGATTGTATTGAAAGTACAACACACAGCCTCGTAAGTGACACATTCCTGGAATAAGAATTTCTTGATCTTTGTAATGCTGATCACAGATTAAATAGAAAAAAAATGTTGACAGAATCCCTTTAACCCCTTCCCGACATGCGCCGTACATGTACTGCTCTGCGGTAGCGGTGTTCCCACAAAGAGCAGTATATGTACAGCGCAGTGATCGGGGGGCTCACGCTGAGCACCGCCGCGATCACATGTGGGTGTCAGCTCCTGACACCCCGCAGCACCGCCCACGATTGGTGCTAGCACCGATCGTGGGCGTTTAACCCCTCTGATGCCGCTGTCAATAGTGACAGCGATATCACGGGGCATCGCAGAGGGAGTGGGCTTCCATCAACACAATGCGATTGCGTTATGTTGATAGTCTCCATGGTGACCCCCGGTCCCAAGATGGCCGCGGGGTCCTTCAGGGTCCTGAAGGAAAGTGTCCACTCAGCGCCTGCTCAGAGAGCAGGAGCTGAGACGCCTCCTTCCTGCCTGTCAGACACTGCTCTGATGCTCTGCAGTGCAGATGCATTGCAGAGCATCAGATCAGCAATCTGACAGTTTGAAAATGATGTCCCACCCTGGGACAATGTAAAAAAAATGTAAAAAACAGTTAATAAAAATTATAAAAATATTTTTTTAAAAATCACAAAATAAAGAAAAAATATTAATCCAATAAATATATTTATCTGTGTAAAATAAATAAATAAAAAATAAAAGTACACATATTTGGTATCGCCGCATCCGTAACAACCCAACCTATAAAACTGTTCTACTAGTTAACCCATTCAGTGAACACTGTAAAAAAAAAATGAAAAACAAGGCAAAAAACGGTGCTTTATCATCATACCGCTGAACAAAAAGTTAAGTAAAACGCGATCAAAAAGACGCCTTTAAATAAATATGGTATCACTGAAAATATCATCTTGTTCCCCAAAAAGCAAGCCGCAATACAGCTCCGTCAGCGGAAAAATAAAAAAGTTACTGCTCTCAGAATAAAGCGATGCCAAAATAATTATTTTTTTCTATAAAATAGCTTTTATTGTGTAAAAGAGGCAAAGCATTAAAAAAATATATAAATGTGGTACCGCTGTAAACATACTGACTAGAAGAATAAAGCTGCTTTAGTGTGTGACAGCTGCCAAACATAAAAACTCGGTATAAATCTGGTATCGCTGAAATCACACTGACCCGAAGAATAAAGTCATCTAATAATCACTTATACCGCACAAGGAACACCGTAAAAAATAAATAAAACCAATTCTTCACCTGCTGTTGATTGGTTCTTTCTGCCTCCCAAAGATTGCAGTATGGCTCAGCTCACGTTTAACCTGCGCTCTGCGCTGAGCGCTTACATCGGGGTTTCCGTGTAAATTTGTGAAATACGTGATTCAGAAGCAACCCCCTATAGTGAGGCAGATGGAAACACTGTGGACGCCGTCTGGCCTATGATCTAGCAGTGTCCATCTTTTTATTAGGCGTATATAAAAGTGACTTCAGCCACAGTTCTGTGCACTTCTGAAAAGAAGGACACCGCTGAACAGAGGCCAAATGGAGTCCAGAGTAAGTGTGCTGCCTCATTATAGTGAATGGAACCCTTGGGGATTTCATCTGAATCACATCACACGGAGATTTCGATGGAAACTCCAATATAAGTGCTCAGCGTAGAGTGCAAGATAAACGTGATCCAAAATGTTATGTAAAATGTTCCCAATAAAAGCTTCAACTCCATTCACAAAAAAAGCAAGTCCCCACTCAGGTCCGTCATCTGTTAACAAAAATATAGGAGTTTCCACATTACTGGTAGCACTAAGGCTCTGGAAGGCTTCTCGCCTCCAAAAGAAATCCAGCGAATTCTGCACTCCCGAATCCAAATGTCCAACTCCCTTCTGAGCTCCAGTGTGTGTCTAAACAGCAGTTAGCGTCCACATGTTTGGCATTCCTGTAGAGATGAGAGCCTGCCTAATTTACGCGTGCATGTCTCCAGAAGAACTAGCTGGACACAACGTACTGGTCACTACAACGTACTGGTCACTACAACGTACTGGTCGCTACAGCGTACTGGTCACTACAACGGCAGTTTGCAATCTTCACTTAGCAAGATCCACTGCTGCTTGTTTCTGTCAAACACCCATGGAGTCAAAATCGTCACTACACCTGTAGATAAATTCACAAAAGGATATATTTCCCAAATTGGGTCACTTGAAGGGGATTCTGCTCTTCTAGCACTTAGGGACTCTGAATATGGAGTCTGCAAATTATCCTAGGAAAACCTGCGCTCCAGGAGGCAAAAAGCGCTCTGTCCCTCTCGAGTCTCGCAGTACTATACAGCCACATATGGGGTATTTCTACATTCAGCAAAAATTGTGGGACAAATTTTGTTGCCATTTTTACCCATTTCCCTGTATGAAAATGTAAAATCTGGAGCTAAAACAAAATTTTCGTGGTAAAAATCAAATTATTTTTTCTTTACTGCCCAATAGTATAAAATTCTGTGACACACCTGTGATGTCAATATGATCACTCCACCCCTAGATGAATTAATTGAAAGGTGTAGTTTGTAAAATGGGGTCACTTATGGGGGTTCGGCTTATCTGGCACCTCAGGGGCTCTACCAATGTGACATGGCACCCTCAAACCAGTCCAGCAAAATCTGAACTCCAATATGGCACTTCTTCCCTTCTGAGCGTTGCACTAAGCCTCAAAAGTAGTTTTCGACCACATATGGGGTATCTGCATACTTAAGAAAAATTGCACAACAAATTTTGGGGTCCATTTTTTCCTGATACCCTTGTGAAAATGCAAAATTTTGTGCTAAAAAATGTTTTTTTTTTAAATTTTCACGTCTCGGTGTTATAAACTTCACATCTAGATAAGTTCTCTGCGGGGTCTAGTTTCCAAAATGGTGTCACTTGTGGTGGGTTTCCACTGTTTAGGCACATCAGGGGCTCTCCAAACGCGACATGGCATCTACTAATTATTCCAGAAAATTTTACATTCAAAAAGTAAAATGGCACTCCTTTAGTTCCAAGCCCTTCTGTGCCCCCAAACAGTAGTCTTCCTCCACATATTGGGTATCTGCGTATTTAGGAGAAATTGCAAAACAAATTGTATGGTGCAATTTTTTTCTGTTACTCTAGTGAAAAGGCTAAATTTGGGGCTAAAAAAACATTTTGTGGAAAAATGTGATTTCTTTTATTTTCACGGCTCAACGTTATAAACTTCTGTGAAGCACCTGGTGGTTCTAGTTTCCAAAATGGTGTCACTTGTGAGGGGTTTCCACTGTTTAGGCACATCAGGGGTAGTGATGAGCGAGCATGCTCGCTACTGCTCGGTGCACGCCCGAGCATCTCACAGCTCGAGATGCTCGGCGCTCACCGAGTATTTCCGGGGTTGCTCTGCGAGAGCTGGGGTCTCCTCCCTGCATGTTTGGCGCTTTTTACTGAGCCAATGAACATGCAGGGATTGTCTGTAACATACTGTAATGCCGCAGCCATGTTGGTTGTGGCATTACAGTGATTGGCTGGCCGCACAGCGTCATCAGGTCTATATCAGACCTGGTGCTGCCATGCTCGTCACAGTCTACTCTGGAATCAGTGTAGGGAGAGCTGCTGCCGAGCTAGGGAGAGATTTGTTTGTTTTTAGTTAGTGTAGGTATACCAGACTATATTAGAGACACATATCCATCTCAACTAACAGTCCTTCTGAGGACTAATCCAGAGATATCAGTGCTAGGCAGGCAAGCAGGGTATATAGCAGACTGCAGTGCACATAGCAAGAGGGTCCATTCCAGTTTTGTCTGCTGCTGCTGTTAGATATTTGTAGAAATAGCCCCAGGTATCAGGGGCCAGGAATAATTTTTTTTTATCTTAATCCTGATTATTTACTTAAAAAGCAATCCAGAGAACACAGTTTTTCTGCGCCATTTGCTTCTTGACACTGCAGAATACAGCCAGATCCTTTCCATATTACAGCGCTAAAAATCCAGCTATTTAAAACTGTGGTTTGTCCATCACACGGATCACATATAATTGCGCTGAAAATATTGCCATTTCTGGCCTCCATTTAAATTTTGTTGCAGTGTGTCAGTGAAGCTATTGACACCAGTTTGCCGTTAAAAATAGTTACCTACAGGCCAGCTATTTAAAACTGTGGTTTGTCCATCACACAGATCATATATAATTGTGCTGAAAAAATTGCCATTTCTGGCCTCCATTTAAATTTTGTTGCAGTGTGTCAGTGAACTGATTGACACGAGGTCGGTGCTGTTAAAAATAGTTACCTACAGGCCGGCTGTTTAAAACTGTGGTTTGTCCGTCACACGGATCACATATAAGTTCGCTCCAAATTCAGGCATTTGTTGTGAGCGTGGAAGATATTGTCCTCTATTTAAAATGGGCAAGACACTTGGCAAGGGACGGGGAACTGGACGTGATGGTGCATGCGGAGACCGTGGGCAAGCTGAAATTGTGCCACAACAAACACCCACATCTTCTCGCTCGACCGTCCTGTCCCAATCTAGTCACTTAGCCACCACCACCACCATTCTGTCTTCCACACAGTCAAGTCTCAGTAAGTCTGGATGGCATATTTCTCACCCTGATCCTCCTTCCTCCAACCATGCCGAGTGCCGAGAGACAACTGATCCCACACTTGGACTCTCCGAAGAGCTGTTCACTTTTCCATTTTTAGATTCGGGCCTCTCGCTTGGTCCACTTGAAGTGGGGCAAGAGGAGATCGCATGTAGCAATGCCCAAATATTTGAGCAGCCACAGTCATACGAAGGCGATAGTGGGAAAGTGTCACAAGACGTGGACGATGATGAGACACAATTGCCAGAAAGTCAGGAGGAGGACCAGGGTGCAGCAGTGTAAGACGAGGTGGTGGATGATATAGTAACTGACCCAACCTGGCAGGAGGACATGCAGAGCGAGGATAACAGCACACAGGGGGAGGAAGTCAGAGCACCCCAACAGGCAGGAAGAAGCAGTGTGGTGGCCGCATACAGAAGACGGGCAACCGTTCCCCGTAACACCAACACGATGGACGTTGCCACTACAACTGTTAGGTCTTCCCGAGTCTGGTTGTTTTTTAAAAACACTGCTGATACCCCAAAAAGGCCATTTGCACCACCTGCCAGGCCAGCATCAGCAGGGGTAGCAAAACTGCCAGCCTGACCACAACCAGCATGATCAGGCACATGGCAGCAAAGCACCTGACTTTGGGGGCCGAACCCCAGGGTCCAGGAACAGTGTTTGCGGGTGACACCACTGATTCTTCCGCTGTTGTGCATGCAAGCCAATTCCCTGTCCATAGTGCATACGAAGATGCCTCCTGCCCTGCACCTGTTGTTGCACACTCTCAACAAGCACCATTAGCATCCACGTCCTTGTCCCAGCGCAGCGTTCAGTTGTCCATACCCCAGTCCTTGGAACGCAAGTGCAAATACGCAGCCAACATCCCACAGGCCACACTACTAAATTCCCACATTTCGCGACTGCTTGCACTCGAAATGTTGCCTTTTAGGTGCGTGGAGACGGAAGATTTCCGCAACCTGATGGCGGCAACCGTCCCTCGGTACTCGGTCTCCAGCCGCCACTATTTCTCTCAGTGTGCCGTCCCCACATTACACAAGCACTTGTCCCACAACATTAGCCGTGCCCTCAACAATGCAGTTACAGGGAAAGTCCACCTAACCACGGACACGTGGACAAGTGCTTGTGGGCAGGGACGGTACATCTCGCTGACGGCACACTGGGTTAACATAGTGGAAGCCGGGACCCAGTTGGACCTTGGGACGGAACACATCCTCCCGACGACGAGGATTGCGGGCCCTAGATCCCTAGATCAATCAGGGGTGCACCCATAGTCTACAGCTCCGGCACCCCATCCTCCTCCTCTTCAGCCTCCATCTCCGAAATGACCACATCAGTTACAAGCTGGAAGCACTGCAGCACTGCTTTGGCCAAGCGGCAACAGGCTGTGCTGAAGCTAATATGCTTAGGTGACAAATTGCACAATGCTGAAGAGTTGTGGATAGCTCTGAAAGAGCAGGCAGATCTATGGCTGACACCGCTGAACCTACAGCCAGGCATGGTCATGTGTGACAATGGCCGGAACCTGGTGGCGGCTCTGAGGCGAGGCGAGCTCACACACGTACCATGCCTGGCCCATGTGCTTAACCTCGTAGTTCAGCGGTTTCTCAAAAGCTGCCTGAAGCTGCCGGATCTGCTTGTCAAAGTACGCCACCTGTGTGCCCATTTTAGAAAGTCAGCTACAGAAGGCCCTTGTTGCAGAACTATTAAAAAAATTCCCATCTGAAAACGCTGGCGGCAGAAGTTACAGTTCATTGGACAACCAAGGAGTACAGCCGAGAGAGACACAACTCCACTTTTAAGGGCTCACAATAAAACGTTCAAAAACGAAACTGAAACTGCTTTCCTGTGAAATATGTTAAGGAAGTTCCTTTCCAGGGTAAAGACTTGTGTATAAGGTAAAATAAATAACCCCCCAAAAAAATACTCCTCCACACCTTGGGCTATGTTCACAAGTAGCATTTTTTATGCGTTTTTGCACTTTTGTATTGCTTTCAACCGTGACACATGAATTCACTGGGAAATGTCATTTTAACATTTTACAACCTTATCTGGCCATGTGCTGTGTGACACATGCATACAGTGCTGAAAAGACATGGGAACAGCATGGGGAAGACCCCTGGAAGCATCTCTGACACCCAGGTCACTGCCTAAAAGTGTGCCCATCAGAAGTGATCCTTGCCGCATCAGAAGATGCAGACTTGTAACTATCCCCATGCAAGTCCTTGTCCCAGGGCAGTGTTCAATTGTACCTCCCCCATTCCTTGCAATGCAAGCGCAAATATGCAGCCAACCACCCACCCACCAATCCGCAGGCTGCAATACTATACTGCTAGCTTGCACTTGAAATGGGGCCTTTTAGTTTGGAGGAGGCTGAAGCTGGCCACTACCTCATGGCAGCTTCGGCAGCGAGGTATCCATACTCAGTCCCCAGCTGCCCGGCGGCCGGGTGTCCACGCTCGGTCCCCAGCCGCAAGGGGGCGACCAGGTGTCCATACTCGGTCCCCAGCCGCCCTGATTTCTCCTGTCACCTTCCCACACACTTTTCTTAGCCTGGCCTGCTTTAGGGCAGCATTGGATGAGCCCACCAGAGAACCAGACTCCTCCGGTGGACCCTGGCTTCTCCATCAGGGAAGTTGAGAGTGCCAAGGTGAGGAACATGATGATGATGATAGAAGTTAGCATCTGCTTTGTTTTCTTGGAATGCAAATGTGGCACCCCAGGGGTCTGGTCTCCACAATAATAGCAATATTATGTCTGAGAGCAGGTGGGAGGTCTCTTGGTCAGGGATCTTATGCATGCCACACCTCCTGCCCAGTCCTGGGAGGGGAAGAACTTCCCCTATATAAACCTGGGGCTGAGGCAGGGTTAAGTGAGAGAGAGAACAAGAGTAGAGAAGAGAAGCAGCATAGGAAGAAACAACAGGAGCTCTGTGGGAGCAGTGCTACAAGGAGTCAGGGGCTGGCAGCTGCAGAGCTCGCCCTGACTGAGAAGTTATCACCGGACCCGGAGTCCGAGGCTGTGGGGACTAATCCTTACCCAGCAGCAGAAACCGACCGGCAGGGGATTGCTAGTCCTCTGGCCCAGAAACCCGAAGGCACGATCACACGCGTGGGACCAGCACCGCCATCGTGGAGCGGAAGCCATTAGAAGGCCCCGAGTCACCGGCCATACGGGTGAGCACCACACGGTACACTCAGGGACGTGGGCTACTTTTACCCGCCTCTAGCAAGGTAGCCAGAAGAGTACAGTTAGCTGGGAAGGCCTACAACTCCGCCTGGCCAGGGGAGATCCCATCTGCTCAAGGACTGACCAGGCCCCGATCGCTAGCAAGTACTCCGGGAGGGTCTATCTTTGTCACCAGTAAAGACCCTGAACTACACGCATCGTCTCTGAGTGGTTCCTGCTACCCCCATCATCCACGTCGGCTGCCCTGAGGCCATACCCCTCCCGTTGGGGGTTATACCATCCCCGCTGCACCATCCTTCCACCGGCCTCAGCGGTCTGCCCTGCAGCGGCAGCTCCAAAGCTGCATTCAACGGGTGGCGTAGTCATCCAACATCTACTGCTAATAGACTCGCCACTTAGTTTGACTCCCTGGGCACGGACCGGGTCACCGCCACGAGACTACTACCCCCATCTGATCCGGCTCCGGGTAAGCCCCCGTGCACGCGATGCCGCACGACACAGAAGGCCCAGGGGCGCGTCAACTTTTGGCGTAGTCGGCAGGATTTCGTGCCCGCAACCACCGGGTACTGCGTGCCTGAAAAAGACTGTTCAAACTTACCAGTGGTGAAGATTCCCGCCATCCGGCGCCATCTTCAGCCTTCTTCCCGCCATCGGTGAAGGTTCCCGCCATCCGGCGCCATTTTCAGCCTTCTTCCCGCCTTCCGTGGAGTTTTCCTGCCGTTGGACGCCATCTTGAAGACGCCGCGCGGGAAGAAGAGGGGCGTGGACTCCAAAAGCGCGCGAGAACTGAAGCCCCGCCTCACGTCCAGACGTCGCGTAAGGTCCTGGAAGGAGCCCAGCAGACGCTGACGTCACAGGAGCGCGACGGAAGGTCCTCAACCCTGACGATCCACTGCGGAGCCGCGGCCTACGGAAGAGGATCATCGCAAGGTAGGCCACGGTCCACTAGGGGGGAGAAAGATGTCGGATACGGAGGAGAGCTTCACTGCCTCAACCCCCGCCAGCGCCACCGCTGCTGCAGTCATACCTTTCACCATGCCCTATATCCCGGGAGCAGCCTGGCTACCCCAGTACTCAGGGGAGTCACATACCCTGAATGACTTTAAAGAAAAGCTGGATAGCCTCTTCCAGGTGTACCCCCTCACAGAGGAGCAAAAAGTGAGCATCCTGGTGGCCCAACTAACCGGGGCAGCCCAAAGGGAGGTAAAGTCCTGGCCACCTGGGAGGAAGACTGTCGCGGGGATACTAACCCGGCTGAGGGACACCTTTGATACCTGCACCTCAGCCGAGATTAAGCTTAGATTCTATGGGTGCAAGCAGCGAGCACATGAGAGTATAAGGGACTATGCACTAAACCTACAAGAGGCCCTGAGAGCCATTAAGCAGACCGACCCTGACGGCGTGGGAAACGAGGACAGGCTGTTGACCGAACAATTTATAGAGGGACTATATTGCAATGCCCACCGAACCCAGTTGCGGGCAATGGCCTTACAGGATCCTCATCTGGACTTTGCACAGTTCAAGGACAGAGCCATCCGGGTGCTCCGAGAACCGGCACCGGGTGGCGTTGTGACCCACAGGCGCCCAGCTATCACTTACCACCAGGAGGCGGCGCCCTTGTCGGCAGGGCCTGTGGGGGCTGATGCGCAGGCTTTGAACAATGACCCGGCTTCAGACCTGCACCATCAGGTCCAAGAGCTAGCTAAAAGCGTTGCTGCGCTAACCCGAACTGTGCAGTCTTTACAGGTTTCCACTCCAGGGAAGATCCAGCTGGCATCCGGACCGGAGGACATCCCGTGGCGTCGACCAAGGAGGACCCCACCGGCCAGAGGAAGACCCAGCGACCGATACAACGAGGACGGACAACCCATCTGCCGCCGCTGCAATCAACCCGGACATATGGCAAGGTACTGTCCTTTAAACTGGCACAACCTGGGGTAGAGGGCCAACCCCCAGGAAAAAGATCACCAGGCCCATCGAGCTGGCGCGACAAATATGTGGGAGGACGTTCAGTCTTGCCTGTGGTACTGGATGGCATTCCTATGAGTGCCCTACTGGACACCGGGTCACAGGTCACCACCATCCCGTACGTGCTCTTCAAGCAGTACTGGAATGACTCGGATATAACCCGCTACCCTGACGACGACTTGAGTATCATTGCCAGCAATGGTCAACCCGTGCCACAGATCGGATTCAAAGAGGTGACCATTAAAATCGGTAGAGTCGAACTGGCAGCACAGGGACTGATCATTGTGGACATTGACAAGCGCGAGAGTCACCCAAAGATAACTCTAGGAACTAATGTGATTGAAAATTGTCTTGCAGAGGTGATTTTCATTTTACAGCAGGTTGCCAAGAACGCCAGCTCCGGCCAGCAGCGAGTGCTCCAGAAAGAGATCCGGGCACTGATGCGACGGCAACAGGTGGAACTCTCCGGCGGTGAGATTGGTAGCGTAAGAATGTGTGACCCTTTCCCTATTGCCATGCCCCCGAAAAGTGAAATGATGATTTGGTGTCGGGCAGCTATTGGTCTGAGAGGTAGAGATTACCAGGCCATGGTAGAGCCAGTCTACTCAGACAGTAGGCCCACCATTTTGACAGCCCGGGGGGTAGTGGATGTACGCCATGGGAGGGTACCCGTTCGCATAATAAATATCGGGGAAAGGGAAGTATACCTGCCCCGGTATGCTACGCTAGCCAAATTATATACTATCAACCAAAATTCTATACAGTCTGTGGAACCCTTGCCTCCATCTCACCCGGAGGAAGGTAACGGCTCTACGAAAATAATGGAGGATTGGTGTCAGCAACTACATTTGGGTACTGACTCCACTCCCTCCCACCAGAAACAGGGAGTCTACCGGGTGGTTCAAGAGTACGAGAGAGTGTTTAGTAAACACCCGTTAAACTTCGGGCGAGTCAAGGGGGTAGAACACCACATCCCCACGGGAGACCATCCTCCCATAAAAGAGAGGTATCGACCCGTACCCCCTGCACACTACCAACACGCCAAGGGGATGCTTAGAGACATGAAGGAGGCTGGGGTAATCAGGGATAGCTGTAGCCCCTGGGCAGCTCCACTAGTCTTAGTCAAAAAGAAAGACAACACCATGAGAATGTGTGTAGATTACCGGAAAATTAACCGTATCACACACAAAGATGCGTACCCCTTACCAAGAATAGAGGAGTCTTTGGCTGCTTTAAAATCTGCTAACTTCTTCTCCACCTTGGATCTCACTAGCGGGTACTGGCAGGTTCCTGTAGCAGAGGCGGACCGGGAGAAGACCGCATTCACCACCCCGATGGGACTTAGCGAGTTTACCTGCATGCCGTTTGGACTCTGCAACGCACCAGGAACCTTCCAGCGACTGATGGAGTGCTGTCTGGGACACCGGAACTTTGAGACGGTCCTGCTATACCTGGACGATGTCATCGTCTACTCCAAGACCTACGAGGATCACCTGAAACACCTGGCGGAAGTGTTCGAAGCTCTGGCAAGTTATGGCCTAAAGGTGAAACCCTCCAAGTGTCACCTCCTGAAGCCAAAGGTGCAGTACCTGGGACACGTGGTGAGTGCTGACGGAGTGGCTCCCGACCCTGATAAGATCACCGCAATTAAGGAATGGCCAAGCCCCTCCAGCGTAAAGGAAGTGAGGCAGTTCCTCGGGTTGGTAGGCTACTACCGAAGGTTCATACCCGGTTTCACCAAGAAGGCAGCTCCTATGCAGGACCTCCTGATAGGCCAGTCCAGGAAGGCCAAGAACCAGAAGCCGCCCTTCAGATGGGAGAAGCTGGAAGAAGAGTCCTTCCGCCAGCTGAAGATGGCCCTCACGGGGGATGAAATCCTGGCATACCCTGATTATAGCCAGCCCTTTATCCTCTACACCGACGCCAGTAACATCGGGCTAGGAGCCATACTGTCCCAGATTCAGCAGGGGAAAGAACGGGTAATTGCTTACGCCAGCCGAAAACTGCGACCCACCGAAAGAAACCCTGAAAATTACAGCTCATTTAAGCTAGAGTTCCTGGCAGTGGTGTGGGCAGTCACCGAACGCTTTAAGCACTACCTCGCTTCTTCCCGGTTCACCGTGTACACGGATAACAACCCGTTGACACACCTGGACACAGCAAGACTCGGTGCCCTAGAGCAGAGATGGATGGCCCGTTTGTCCAACTATGAGTTTACAATCAAATACCGGGCAGGACGCTCCAATACCAACGCGGACGCCCTGTCCAGGATGCCAAATCTACCGGACGTAGGGGAAGACTCAGAGGGACTGGAAGAAGTTGAACTCCCCGCATTCCACCGTCATGGGACTATCCAGTATTCCCACCGTGTAAGGAGTAAATCCGCTACGTTCAACCCTTTGCCTCATTACAACTGGGCGGAGACGCAAGACAGTGACCCTGCCGTCCGACTGGTAAAGGAGATGCTGACTCGGCCAGATGCACGCCTTGACCCAGACGCTCCGGAGGAAGCCAAGCAACTGTGGGCTGAGAAGAGTCGACTGTTCCTTTATAAGGGGAAGTTGTGCCGCAGAATGGTTAACTCCCGGACGCATGAATTAATCTGGCAAGTAGTGGTGCCAAGAAGAGACGCAGCTATGGTGATGGAGGCATACCACGACGGAGCTGGGCACTTCGGATGGAAGAAGCTGGAGTTCCTGCTGCGCGGGCGGTTCCATTGGGTGGGCATGAGAGGAACCATCGAGAGGTGGTGCAGAGACTGTGGCCCGTGCAACCTAAGAAGGAAGGACCGTGCCAGCCAGAAGACTCCCCTGCAGTCCATCGTCACCCGGCAGCCGTTGGAACTGGTAGCCTTGGATCATGTAAAACTGACCCCAAGCAGAAGTGGCTACGTCTACGCACTAACCATCGTGGATCACTACTCCCGGTTCTTGGTTGTCGTCCCCGTCAAGGACTTAACAGCTCGAACAGCAGCTAGAGCCTTCCAGCAGCATTTCTGCCATCCACACGGGTACCCGGACCAAGTGTTGACGGATCAGGGACCTGCCTTTGAAGCGGAGGTCTTCCAAGAATTCTGCACTCTGTATGGCTGCCGGAAGATAAGGACGACACCCTATCATCCGCAAACTAATGGACTTTGTGAGAAAATGAACCAGGTGGTGATAGATCTTCTAAAAACATTGCCCCTGGAAGAACGCAGTCTGTGACCCGAGAGGTTGCCCGACCTAGTGGACCTATACAACCACATCCCGGTAGGTTCCACTAACTGTACCCCGGCTTACCTGATGAGGGCAAGACCTGGTAAGCTACCTGTTGACCTGGAGATGGGAGTCCTGACACCCGAGGACACTTCACCAGAAGCAGACTGGGACACAGAGAGGCAGCAGCAGTACCGGAAAGTACAGGAGAGCGTGGAGCGTAGTCTCTGTCAAGCTAGGGAAAGACAAGAGAAAGCTTACAACCAGTATGCTCCCGCTGTTCCCCTGGTGCCCGGAGAGCAGGTCTTGAAGAGGAAAAGACGGCTCCATAAGTTGGACGACCAGTGGGAGAAGGACCCGTACACCGTACTGCCCTCAAGCCACGACAACCCGAAGGTCTGTACCATCAGCAAAGACGGAGGGGAAACCACAACCATTGTATCCCGGGATCACCTGAAGAAGTGTCCCGAACAGCTACGGAACCCTGAAGAGGAACAAGAAGACCCTCGACCCGTAGAGGAAGGGAAAGATATGGTTAGTACTGTGCTCGGAGACTTCCCTCGGTCCTGGACTCAAGTCAATGGTGCAGTTGTGGTACCCGTCCTCACGTTCCTCCAACCAGAATCCCAAGTACTTACAGAGCAACCGGTAGAGCTGGAAGAACAGCCGGTCCAGGAGGCAGAAGACTCCACACAAGCAGACCAGGAGGATCAACCCTCTGCTTATAGTGAGCCTGCCATACCCCTAGTGAGCCAAAGGGTCCGTAGACGGCTGCCCAGTTTACCCTTGACAGCTCCTATACCCTGTAGCTCAGGACCAGTCAACCAGCTTCGTAGGTCCACTAGGGTCACTAGAGGCCAGCTGCCCGTACGGTGGAGGATCTAAGTGTTTAAATTATTTTATTAATGTTTATCTGTTATTGTTGCTTGTGTATAATTTTGTGTTTCTAGTTATTTACAGGAGTCTTTGGTGGATTTACCGGGAATCCTTTGTGTATAGTTGGAGCGTAACCCAGGACGGACTAAAGACTGTTAAGGACTCGGGGCAGGACAGACCCCTACCTGGTTACGTCTCCCTGTTTTGGTGAAATGGACACCTTTGTTTTCTTCAAAAACTGCACCCGGTTGCGGACACACCGTGACCATCTTTATGTGTTTCCTTATTGTATTTTATTGTTGTTGTTATACCCTGTTATGTTTTTGTAAAATATGTTTAGTCCCGGAGTACTAAATTTCACTAGGGGGGAATGTGGCACCCCAGGGGTCTGGTCTCCACAATAATAGCAATATTATGTCTGAGAGCAGGTGGGAGGTCTCTTGGTCAGGGATCTTATGCATGCCACACCTCCTGCCCAGTCCTGGGAGGGGAAGAACTTCCCCTATATAAACCTGGGGCTGAGGCAGGGTTAAGTGAGAGAGAGAACAAGAGTAGAGAAGAGAAGCAGCATAGGAAGAAACAACAGGAGCTCTGTGGGAGCAGTGCTACAAGGAGTCAGGGGCTGGCAGCTGCAGAGCTCGCCCTGACTGAGAAGTTATCACCGGACCCGGAGTCCGAGGCTGTGGGGACTAATCCTTACCCAGCAGCAGAAACCGACCGGCAGGGGATTGCAGGTCCTCTGGCCCAGAAACCCGAAGGCACGGTCACACGCGTGGGACCAGCACCGCCATCGTGGAGCGGAAGCCATTAGAAGGCCCCGAGTCACCGGCCATACGGGTGAGCACCACACGGTACACTCAGGGACGTGGGCTACTTTTACCCGCCTCTAGCAAGGTAGCCAGAAGAGTACAGTTAGCTGGGAAGGCCTACAACTCCGCCTGGCCAGGGGAGATCCCATCTGCTCAAGGACTGACCAGGCCCCGATCGCTAGCAAGTACTCCGGGAGGGTCTATCTTTGTCACCAGTAAAGACCCTGAACTACACGCATCGTCTCTGAGTGGTTCCTGCTACCCCCATCATCCACGTCGGCTGCCCTGAGGCCATACCCCTCCCGTTGGGGGTTATACCATCCCCGCTGCACCATCCTTCCACCGGCCTCAGCGGTCTGCCCTGCAGCGGCAGCTCCAAAGCTGCATTCAACGGGTGGCGTAGTCATCCAACATCTACTGCTAATAGACTCGCCACTTAGTTTGACTCCCTGGGCACGGACCGGGTCACCGCCACGAGACTACTACCCCCATCTGATCCGGCTCCGGGTAAGCCCCCGTGCACGCGATGCCGCACGACACAGAAGGCCCAGGGGCGCGTCACAAGCACATGTATGTAGTAGCGGCTAGGCCTGAGGTGATCAGCGTTTTGGCGCATATCCTACCTCCTCCGAGGATTGCTGGATGTTTTCCTGCTACTATCCCAGTTCTATGACTCCCGTTAAAACAAAGCTTCAGGTGATAAATGATGGATGAGGTGGTGGCAAAGGAGAAAGAGCAGGAGGAACAGGGACCATTCACATCAATATCAGGCCAGTCAACCACATATGTCTTGTAGGATATGTTTCTGTAACAAAAGGAGCGGTTCGGCTACACAGTTATAGGGCATACAGTGAGTGCAATGCCTACCAAAAATTTCGAGGCACTCCAATGCCCCTTGGAAATGACATGGAGGTCAGAGGGCCTTTATTAAACCGTTTTTTCCATTTATAGCAACTGGGTCTCCTGTACACTGTTGGCCTAAGCAGTGAATGGAAGGCTTTCCAAAAATTATGAGGAACTGCAATGCCCCTTGAAACCGACGTGGATTACAGCGTACTAAAAACCTTCTACCCATTATTGGGGAGTGGGTCTCCCTTAGTTTTCGCCTTTGCATTGAAAAGCAAAAGCTGACTAAAATTAGGAGGAAATGCAATGCCCGTTGGAAGAGTCGTGGAGGTTAGAGGTAATTAAAAACAACATTTCAATGCCCCTTGGAAGAGCTGTGGAGTTCAGAGTGGTTTAAGAAGACGCTTTTAATGCCCCTTTGAAGAGACGTGGAGGTCACAGTAGCTTAACAAGACGGTTTTAATGCCCCTCGGAAGAGACGTGGAGGTCCCAGTAGCTTAACAAGACGGTTTTAATGCCCCTTGGAAAAGTGGTGGAGGTCGCAGTAGCTTAACAAGACGGTTTTAATGCCCCTTTGAAAAGTGGTGGAGGTCGCAGTAACTTAACAAGACGGTTTTAATGCCCCTCGGAAGAGATGTGGAGGTCCCAGTAGCTTAACAAGACAGTTTTAATGCCCCTCGGAAGAGATGTGGAGGTCCCAGTAGCTTAACAAGACAGTTTTAATGCCCCTTGGAAAAGTGGTGGAGGTCGCAGTAGCTTAACAAGACGGTTTTAATGCCCCTTGGAAAAGTGGTGGAGGTCACAGTAGCTTAACAAGACGGTTTTAATGCCCCTTGGAAGAGTGGTGGAGGTCGCAGTAGCTTAACAAGACGGTTTTAATGCCCCTTACAAGAGCCATACAGTACAGCATCTTAAAAATATTATTCCCATTATTGGGGAGTTGGTCTCCCACAGTCTTTGCTTATGCCTTCCAAGCAAAAGCTGACAAAAATAAGGACAGAGGAACTTTCAATAATGGCAACACGGACCACGGTCACCCTGGTGGTATAGTGGTGGTGGAAGCTGAGGATAAGGAGAAGAACATAAAACAGCCGAAATGAGGAAGCGTATACCCATGTGTGGGTGTGAAGCGGTACATGTGAATACACCTCCCGAAATAACACAGTGGATTTGACTTTATGTTACTCTGCTGTCATTTGGTGGTGATGAGAAGTCTGGCCCAATCCAGCCCTTGTTCATTTTGATAAGGGTCAGCTTGTCAGCATTGTCAGTTGACAGCCGAGTGCGCTTATCAGTTATAATTCCCCCAGCGGCACTAAAAAAGCGCTCCGATAACACGCTAGCGGCAGGGCAGGCCAGGACCTCCAAGGCATACTGAGCGAGTTCATTCCAAGTGTCCAATTTGGATACCCAATAATTAAAAGGCACAGAGGAATCACGGAGGACGCTGGTATGGTCGGCAAGGTACTCCCTCACCATCTTTTGAAACTTTCCACTCCTTGTGAGAGTACTCCGCGCCTCAGGGTCTGTCCGAAGGGAGGGTCTGAGGAAGCTGTCCCAGAACGTTGACAGTGTTCCCCTGCCTCTGCTGGATTGGAGTTGCATCTCTCTCGCCTGTACGCCTTGGTTGGGCAACGAACTGTGACCTCTGCCGCTAGCGTGTTCAGATGGGAATTTTTTTAACAGTTCTGCAGCAAGGGCCTTCTGGTACTGCCCCATTTTTGTAGACCTCTCCACCTCAGGAATAAGAGAGTGAAAGTTCTCCTTGTAGCGGGGGTCTAAAAGTGTCACCACGCTGGTATGGTCGGCAAGGTACTCCCTCACCATCTTTTGAAACTTTCCACTCCTTGTGAGAGTACTCCGCGCCTCAGGGTCTGTCCGAAGGGAGGGTCTGAGGAAGCTGTCCCAGAACGTTGACAGTGTTCCCCTGCCTCTGCTGGATTGGAGTTGCATCTCTCTCGCCTGTACGCCTTGGTTGGGCAACGAACTGTGACCTCTGCCGCTAGCGTGTTCAGATGGGAATTTTTTTAACAGTTCTGCAGCAAGGGCCTTCTGGTACTGCCCCATTTTTGTAGACCTCTCCACCTCAGGAATAAGAGAGTGAAAGTTCTCCTTGTAGCGGGGGTCTAAAAGTGTCACCGACCAGTAATGACTGTCACCCAACATTTTGACAATGCGAGGGTCACGGTTAAGGCAGCGTAACATAAAGTCAGCCATGCGTGCCAGACTGGTAACGAGCAAGACTTCCGTGTCCTCACCAAGATGACGACTGACCATGCTCTCCTCCTCCTCCCCCCTGTCCTCAGGCCACCCACGCTGAACCGACGGTATGACAGTTGTACAGGTACTACCGTCTACAGCGCATGATACAAGCTCCTGTTCTTCCTCCTCCTCCTCCTCCTCTTCCTTATTGTCCCCCAATGCACGGTGGGATGAGATGAGGCTGGGCTGTGTGTAATCGACCGCTACGGCTTCTTGATCCATCTCATCATACTCTGGCTGCAATGCCTCCTCTTTAATTCTCTGCAGAGAGCATTGCAAAAGACAGACAAGTGGAATGCTGACGCTAATGATGGCGTCATCGCCACTCACCATCTTGGTGGACTCCTCAAAGTTTGTCAAGATGGTACATATGTCAGACATCCAGGTCCACTCCTGAGGTCTTATGTGTGGAGTCTGACCTGAATATCGACGGCCTTGTTGCAGCTGGTACTCCACAACTGCTCTCTTCTGCTCACAAATCCTTTGCAACATGTGGAGGGTAGAGTTCCAACGTGTGGGGACATCACACACCAGTCGGTATGACGGAAGCTGCAAATGCTGCTGCAACACAGCAAGGGCGGCGGAAGCTGTAGCCGACTTCCGAAAATGAGCTGACAGGCGGCGTACTTTGACAAGCAGATCTGGCAACTCGGGGTACGATTTAAGAAACCTCTGAACCACGAGGTTAAGCACATGAGCCAGGCATGGTGCATGTGTGATCTCGCCTCGTCTCAGAGCCGCCACCAGGTTGCGGCCATTGTCACACACGACCATGCCTGGATGTAGGTTCAGCGGTCTCAGCCACAGATCTGCCTGCTCTTTCACAGCTGTCCACAACTCGCAAGCAGTGTGAGGTTTCTCACCTAAGCTTATGAGTTTCAGCACAACCTGTTGCCGCTTGGCGGAGGTAGTACTGCAGTGCTTCCAGCTTGTAACTGATGTGGTGATATCTGAGATGGAGGCTGAACATGAGGAGGAGGAGGAGGAGGATGCGCAGGAGCTGTACACTGTGGGGGCAACGCTGACTGACATAGGGCCCGCAATCCTCGGTGTGGGGAGGATGTGTTCCGTCCCAAGGTCCGACTGGGTCCCGGCTTCCACTATGTTTACCCAGTGTGCCGTCAGGGAGATGTACCGTCCCTGGCCACAAGCACTTGTCCACGTGTCCGTTGTCAGGTGGACTCTCCCAGTAACTGCGTTGTTGAGGGCACGGCAGATGTTTTGGGACACGTGCTTGTGTAGTGCGGGGATGGCACACCGGGCAAAATAGTGTCGGCTGGGGACCGAGTACCGAGGGACGGCCACCGCCATAAGGTTGCGGAAGGATTCCGTCTCCACCAGCCTAAAAGGCAGCATTTCCAACGCAAGCAGTCATGAAATGTGCGAATTTAGGACTGTGGCCTGTGGGGCGTTAGCTGCGAATTTCCACTTTCGTTCATAGGTCTGGGATATGGACAATTGAACGCTGCGGTGGGACGTGGACGTTGATGCTGTTTCTTGAGAAACTGCCATAACAAGTGAAGACTGAGAGGAGGGGGCATCTTTGCATGCAGTATGGACAGGGGATTGCCTTGCACACACAACAGGGGGTTCTATTGCACGCACAACAGCGGAAGAAGCAATGGTGACACCCGCTGACACTGGTCGTGGACTCTGGGGTTCGCCCCACAAAGTCGGGTGCTTTGCTGCCATGTGCCTGATCATGCTGGTGGTGGTCAGGCTAGTAGTTTTGTCACCCCTGCTGATGCTGGCATGGCAGGTGGTACAAATGGCCTTTTTGGGGTTATCAGCAGAGTCTTTAAAAAAATTCCAGACTCTGGAAGACCTACAGGTTGTACTGGCAATGTCCCTCGTGTTGGTGTTACGGGTAACTGTTGCCTGCCTTCTGTGTGCGGCCACCACACTGCTTCTTCCTGCCTGTTGGGGTACTCTGCCTCCCTCACCCTTTGTGCTGCTGGCCTCGCTCTGCATGTCCTCCTACCACGTTGGGTCAGTTACTAGATCATCCACCACCTCCTCCTCTTCCACTTGCGCACCACGATCCTCCTCCTCACTTCCTGGCAATTGTGTCTCGTCATCGTCCACCTCTTGTGACAAATTGCCAGCGTCGACTTCCTGTGGCCGTGGCTGTTCAAATATTTGGGCATCGCTACATGGGATCTCCTCTTCCACCACTTCAAGCGGAGCAGGCGAGGGGCACAAATATTGAAATGGACCAGTGAACAGCTCTTCAGAGTGTCCAAGTGTGGGATCAGTTGTTGTCTGACGACACTCGGCATGGTGGGAGGAAGGAGCATCAGGCTGAGGAGGAGTATGCTGTCGAGACTCACGGCTACTAAGATTTGACCGTGTGGAAGACAGACCGGAGGTGGTGGTGCCCAGGTAACTGGAAGTATTATCTGCTATCCAATTAATAACCTGTTCACACTAATCAGTTCGCAATACTGGTGTTGTTCTGTGCTTCCCTAGTAATTCGGTCAAGAAGTGGGAGCGAGAAGATGTGGCTGTTGGTTGTGGCACATTTTCACCTTGGCCACGGCCCCGTCCTCTGCACGAACCATCACCAGAACGTCCAGTTCCACGTCCCTTGCCACGCGCCTTGCCCATTGTAAAGGAAGTAAAATAGCTTACACTTGCACTATCAATGGAAAAAGGGTAATAAAAAGTAGATTAGAACCGTGGAAGAGGAAAACCACAGTTCTATTTCTCTGGCCTACACCTGACTCTTTTAAACAATCTGAACAATCAGGGAGAAACTATTGCTGTTTTTCTTTACGGAAAAAATAACAAAAGCTGGATAATAGAGATTTTTTACCGTGGAACGGCAAAACCACAGTTATAATTTATTGGTGTATACCAGACTTTTTTAAATATATATATTTGCGGCTGAACAGTGAGCGACACACTCAAACTGTTTTTTTGTAGATATAAATGGCCCAAAAGTGGATAATACAGAGGTTTGAACCGTGGAACTGCAAAACCACACTTCTGTTTCTCTGGCCTACTCCAGACTATTTTCAACAGATATATTTGTGTCTGAAAAATCAGGGAGACACTATTAGTTTTTTTTTTACGGCAAAAAATGCCAAAAGCAGGATAATAGAGATTTTTTACCGTGGAACAGCAAAACCACAGTTATAATTTACTGGTGTATACCAGACTTTTTTAAATATATATATTTGCGGCTGAACAGTGAGCGACACACTCAAACTGTTTTTTTTTAGATACAAATGGCCCAAAAGTGGATAATACAGAGGTTTGAACCGTGGAACTGCAAAACCACACTTCTGTTTCTCTGGCCTACACCAGACTATTTTCAACAGATATATTTGTGTCTGAACTGTCACAGACACACTTCTTTTTTTTTTTTTTTTTTTTGGGGGGGGGGGGGCACCAAAAGGTTAATAAGACGGGTATTTGTACAGTGTGAAGGAGGAAAAAAAAAAGAGGATTTAGATGAAAAGAAAAGGATTTTTCCTGGCCCCCGAGACCTGCAGCTAAGTCCAGCAATTTCAGCAACAGGAGCACACAGGACAGTAATGCAACGTTTGCTGGTATAACCACTGCGTCTCCTATACAGCCTGCCTGCCTGCCTGTCTGATATCTGGGATGGATATTAGTCCTGAGAAGGACTGTTTGTTTGTTCTGGCAGCCTTTACAGACCCTACACTTAATATTTCGCAGTATATATCTCTCCCTAAATTAGCAGCGCTGTCCCTACACTGTCTGATCCAAGCCATCTGTGTCCAAGATGGCGGCGCCCGGTTTTAAATACTCGAGGTGACGCTGTGCGGCCAGCCAATTAATGTAATGCCCACAACCAACATGGCTGCGGCATTACAGTGACTGGCTGGCAATCTCTGCATGTTCATTGGCTCTGTAAAGAGCGCCAAACATACAGGGCGGAGACCCGAGCTCCCGCCCGAGTAACCCGGAAATGCTCGGTGCTCGCCGAACATCCCAAGTAGCGTGATGCTCGGGCGAGTACCGAGCAGTGTCGAGCATGCTCGCTCAACACTATTAATAAACTATTGGAATGTGGTTTTGAGCACCTTGAGGGGTTTAGTTTTTAGAATGGTGTCACTTTTGGGTATTTTCTGTCATATAGATTCCTCAATGTCACTTCAAATGTGGTGTGGTCCCTAAAAAAAATGGTTTTGTAAATTTTGTTGGAAAAATGAGAAATCGCTGGTCAACTTTTAACCCTTATAACTTCCTAACAATAAAAAATTATGTTTCCAAAATTGTGCTGATGTAAAGTAGACATGTGGGAAATGTTATTTATGAACTACTTTGTGTGACATGACTCTCTGATTTAAGGGCATAAAGATTAAAATTTTGAAAATTGCAAAATTTCCAAAATTTTTGCCAAATTTCCGATTATTTCACAAATAAACATAAGTCATGTCAAAGAAATTTTACAACTATCATGAAGTACAATATGTAATGATAAAACAGTCTCAGAATCACCGGGATCCATTGAAGCATTCCAAAGTTATTACCTCATAAAGTGACACTGATCAGAATTTAAAAAATTGGCCTGGTCAGGAAGGTTAAAACCGGCTTTGGGGTGAAAGGGTTAAGCAATTGGATGATTACCAATTAGAGGTGTGAAACACTAATTAGCAGAAAATCAATGTTAACATTGTGTCCACTCTATCTAGGTATTTGGCAATCATACAATGATACTTTCATCCACTCAAACAAAAATCATTTCTTTCTATTTATATTTTAGAATAAGGAGACGTTTTATTAAACTAAAAAAAATACAAAGATAAAATAAGTTTAAAAAGTAAAATGTATTCTAATAATCCTTGAAATATATCATCTTAACAGTAAAATTATGATTGAGTTATAATAAGTTTCAAACCCATCGTAAGTGGAACATTACAGATTTTGGAGATTCCATAAAAACGCCATAAAAATATATGGGAAAAGTGTGTAATACTTTTGAAATATAGAAAGTTCTGTAAATTATTTTTAAACAAATAGAATATTTTCCTCTGTGTTAACACCTGGCTTTTTGAGATAACAAGACTTGGACATCTGTGCGCTGATATCAAGAGATTCTCATGCCTTCTGTGGAAGAGGAGTTACTCACAGCTGACAGTTCATTAACTCTGCTTATATTTGATAAATGTCTCACCTTGGTATTTATGGTTCATTCTGTGGGCGAGATGTAGTACCAGGTATGTAACGTTTTACAATGATACTGAATAATATATGATCTTGTATCCCGAGTTGTTCATGTCGTCCCATGTCAGGTTATTAAACTATTGTTTTCAAGCATTAAAACAGATTCTGTAGGAAATGTTCTTATCTATTATATTTATTTATGTCTATCAAACTCTCAATGAACTAAAGTGCAAAGAGATCACAACCATTACTCCAACTGTCTTCTTTATGCAGGTTTTTCGTACGATTACGATGGGTATAGATTTAGTATACATTCACACTATTAGAAACAATGTCCGCTAACTGGAATGATCTACAAGTCTGTCTTTATATCTCACTCACATTCTCTATCTATATTTCTTACTTGGACTTATTATCTATCTATCCATCTATCTCACATTCTCCATCTTCTAGCTCTCTTAAATTTATCTATGTATCTATCATTATTAGTGTTGAGAGAGCATGCTCGACACTGCTCGGTACTCGCCCGAGCATCACGCTACTCGGGATGTTCGGCGAGCACCAAGCATTTTCGGGTTACTCGGGCGGGAGCTCGGGTCTCCGCCTTGCATGTTTGGCGCTCTTTGCAGAGCCAATGAACATGCAGGGATTGCCAGCCAGTCACTGTAATGCCGCAGCCATGTTGGTTGTGGGCATTACAGTGATTGGTTGGCCGCACAGCGTCACCTCGAGTATTTAAAACCGGGCGCCGCCATCTTGGACACAGTCGCTCCGGATCAGACAGTGTAGGGAGAGTGCTGCTGAGCTAGGGAGATATTTATATTGCGAAATAGGTAGTGTAGGGTCTCTAAAGCCTGCAAAATCAAACAAACAGTCCTTCTGAGGACTAATATCCATCCCAGATAGACAAGGACTTGCACGGGGATAGTTGCAAGTCTGCATCTTCTGATGCGGCAAGGATCACTTATGATGGGCACACTTTTAGGCAGTGACCTGGGTGTCAGAGATGCTTCTAGGCGTCTTCCCCATGCTGTTCCCATGTCTTTTCAGCACTGTATGCATGTGTCACACAGCACATGGCCAGATAAGGTTGTAAAATGTTAAAATGACATTTCCCGGTGAATGCATTTGTCACGGTTGAAAGCAATACAAAAGTGCAAAAACGCATAAAAAATGCTACTTGAGAACATAGCCCAAGCTGTGGAGGAGTATTTTTGTTTTTGGTTATTTATTTTACCTTATACACAAGTCTTTACCCTGGAAAGGATGTTCCTTAACATATTTCACAGGAAAACAGTTTCAGTTTAGTTTTTGAACATTTTATTGTGAGCCCGTAAAAGTGGCTTAATACCTGTGACCACGTTGTTGACAGCAGTGACCTGGGGGTCAGAAATGCTTCCTAGGGCGATCCCCATGCTGTCATCATGTCATTTGAGCACTGTCACTATCGTTTTGGGCACTTTTTAGGCTTTCTACAGACTGCCGGGGGTGCCGCCGCAAAAATGCTCGGGTCTCCCATAGACTAACATTGGGCTCGATGCTCGGGCGAGCTCGGCCCGAGCTTCGAGCACCCGAGCATTTTAGTGCTCGCTCAACACTAATCATTATATATCTATATATTTCACATTCTCCATCTTCTATCTCTCCTAAATCTTTATACTGTATCTATCTGTCTATCTTATATCCATCAATTAATTTATCTTCTATCATTATTTAAATTTATATATTATCTACAGTGGGGAAAATAAGTATTTGATACACTGCTGATTTTGCAAGTTTTCCCACCTACAAAGAATGGAGAGGTCTGTAAGGAATGGGAGAAGGTCATGTGGTCAGATGAGACCAAAATAGAACTCTTTGGTAACAACTCCAATCGTTGTGTTCGGAGGAAGAAAAAGGATGAGTATAACCCCAAGAACACCGTCCCAACTGTGAAGCATGGTGGGGGAAATATTATACTTTAGTGGTGCTTTTTTGCAAAGGGGACAGGATGACTTCACCATATTGAAGGGATGATGGATGAGGTCATGTATTGCGAGATTTTGGAAAACAAACTCCTTTCATCAGTAAGATTATTGAAGATGGGTTGTGGCTGGGTCTTCCAGCATGACAATGTCCCGAAACACACAGCCAGGGCAACTAAGAAGTGGGTCCGTAAGAAGCATTTCAAGGTCCTGGAGTGGCCTAGCCAGTCTCCAGACCTGAACCCAATAGAAAATCTTTGGAGGGAGCTGAAACTCAATGTTGCCCAGCGACAGCCCCGAAACCTGAAAGATCTGGAGAAGATCTGTATGGGGGAGTGGGCCAAAATCCCTGCTGCAATGTGTGCAAACTACAAGAACTACTGGAAACGTCTGACCTCTGTAATTGCAAACAAAGGTTTCTGTACCAAATAATAAGTTTTGTTTTTCTATTGTATCAAATACTTATTTCATGCAATAAAATGCAAACTAATTATGTAAAATCATACAATGTGATTGTCTGATTTTTATTTTTAGATTCTGTCTCTCACAGGTGAAGTGTACCTACGATAAAAATTACTGACCTCTCCATTCTTTGTAGATGAGAAAACTTGCAAAATCGGCAGTGTATCAAATACTTACTTTCCCCATGGTATGTATGTATGTATATATATATATACAGTTGCTTCTCACAAAATTAGAATATCATCAAAAAGTTAATTTATTTCAGTTCAGTTCATGTATGTATCTGACGCGCCCCCTAGGCCTGTGCTGTGCAGGGGATACCCGGAGCCGGATCGCTGGTGGGATGCTGGGGGTTGTAGTCTCCGTGTGGCGGCGACCCGGTCCGTGCCCAGGGCGGCCAATTCAGTGGCAGTTTTAGTAATGTGACAAATGTCCGACTACGCCACCCGTGGATTGCGGTCAGTGGGGACCGCCGCTGCTCTGCAGACCGCTGAGGCTGATGTTGTATGCGCAGCCAAGTATGGGATAACTCCCCACGGGAGAAGTATTGCCTCAGGGCAGCTAGTGTAGATGATGGGAGTGATGGTGCGCGAGTGTCCCAGCACCAGTAGTGCTGGTGCGGTGAAGAAGCACAGAGACGTGGGGTTGCAGTTTCCAATGCTTTACTCACAGTAGTTATTCGTGTCAATCCTGCAGGCGATGACTGCACAAGCCGTGCTGCGTCCACCAGGCAAGGGGCTCGACCAACTCCCAGGCAATTCCAAAGCGTGGCACAGGGCTCCCTTCTCTTCCCTTCTCTGGCCGTCCTCACCAGTGACCCACCTTTGTCCAGCTCCCTCGGGCCTTCTCTTGGCGAAACCTATCTCCGGTTTCCCTAACCCTATGTGGTATGCTTTCCTGGTGGATGTAGTGAGGGGTCGCACCAAGATGTGGTCACAACCTCCGGTCTTTGGCTGAGGAATCTGTTGCCTCCACCAATTTGGGTTCCGGTACCCTGCTCTGCCAACCCTTCACCCGCAATCTCCTGGGCCTTTGGGGTTCCTTCTGCCTTCGTGTCTCTGGGCCTCTCTTAATGTTCAGTTCCTTGTTTCCTTTCTGTTCCTTTCTGTTTCCGTTCTCTCTCTCTGGCTCTGGCCTTCACCCTAGGCCTGCCTCGTGGAGCTGGGCCCAGACTGAGCCACAGCTCCCTGTCAGCCCTCTCTGGCTGAACTCCTTCTCTCACTCCTCTCCTCTGACTGTCTGTCTTCTTCTACTCTCTGAACTAAGATGGTGCCGACCTTATATACCTCCTTCTAACACCCGAGCCCAGGTGACTAGCAACCAATGGGCTCCTACCTATGCCCAGAGACCCACCCCTATCTGCTCCTACACCACTGGGTTTTTCTTCCCCCTCCCCACTCCAGCCAGGGACAGATGCTGTCGTGCCTGCACCTCTGTCTAGTGGGAGCACCGTTGAGCTGTCCCTCGGAAATGGGGTGTGTGTGGTGCATGCAGCTTACTGAGTCCTGGTCCACACTCCATCCTTACCCGGGAGTGGAATATCACACCTCTGGTTTGAGGTGCAATACCCCTGTAGCAGCCGAGCCCTCGGGGTGCTACATATCTATCTATCTATTTTTCATCTATCTATCTCCTGCATTTAAGGAGCCATCTTGCTTTCTAGTTCCTATCTCTCTCCCTTTTATCTATACATTCTATCTGCAGAAATATAAATGAAATGACACGCTTTTAGTTCCCCAGTAACACAACCAAATGATGACAAGAAGAGTGAAGACGGTGGAGCGGAGGACCCAGACAAGTTACTCCAGCACATGACGTGAACCCTCTGGGTGTCAGTCACACAGCGCCGGCCGAGAACATCATCTGGATCCAGGACGTCCTGAGAGCGCAGAGCAGCAATATCACAGCTTTCATCCAGACCTCCAGGATATGTTCTGTACATACCTTTACCTGTATGAACAGCGCACATCAGATTCATCATGCTGACAGAGTATTAGGCTTTCTTGAGTGTTTTTCAACACTTGAATTCACCCTGTCTTATAGAATTTGTTTATTCTGTCTCCTGATCAGGAAAAATGCCCTAACTCCGGCTTTTCTCCCCGACGTTCCAATTACATAGAGTCCTCTGGATTTTTCTGCTACATACCTGTGTCATATAAGTGTCATTTGGTAATATGTTTTCCATAGCTGAATATGAGTACAACACTGGTTGCTAAGTAATAATTGCAAGATTGTGAAGACGTGATATTTGTCTCGCAAGGTGATAAGGTGAAGAGCAAAGATGGCAAATGATATTGATGCCTGATTTAGCATGCACAATTATGTCGAAATACATGGAAGTCTTACAAAAGCGAGACAGCAATCTAAGCGTATGCAACCGGTCCACAGAACGAAAGTGGCATAAGGACCCAATACTTCTTTGGAGAAAGTTGGTTCAACTTGCCGATCTTAAGTGGAACTGGCCGATCTTAGTGGAACTGGCCGATCTTAGTGGAACCGGCTGATATTAGTGGAACCGGGCTATCTTAGTGGAACCGGACTATCTTAATGGAACTGATTGATCTTAGGGGAACCTGCCTATCTTGGTGGAACCAGACGATATTAGTGTAACCGGAGGACCTTAGTGGAACCTGATGATCTGAGTAGAGCTGTCCAATCTTAGTGGAATCGGACTATCTTAGTGGAACCAGACGATCTTAGTGGAACTGGACTATCTTAGTTGAACCAAGCGATCTTAGGGGAACCTGCTGATCTTAGTGGAACCAGACGATCTTAGTGGAACCGGATGATCTTAGTGGAACCGGACTATCTTAGTGGAACCGGGTGATCTTAGGGGGACCTGCTGATCTTAGTGGAACCAGACGATCTTAGTGGAACCGCACGACCTTAGTGGAACCTGACGATCTGAGTGGAACTGTCCGATCTTAGTGGAACCGGACAATCTTAGTGGAACCGGACTATCTTAGTGGAACCGGACTATCTTAGTGGAACTGGGCGATCTTAGGGGAACCTGCTGATCTTAGTAGAACCAGACGATCTTAGTGGAACCTGACGATCTGAGTGGAACTGTCCAATCTTAGTGGAACCGGCCGATATTAGTAGAACCAACCCATCTTAGTGTAACCTGCCCATCTTAGTGGAACCGGCTGGCCGTCTGATGCATATGGGAGACCTCCTGACTCCCTCGACATGCAATGTAGGAGTAGAGAAGGATCTGATAGTTGGAATTAGACGGTTGATCCTTTTGGTTTTAGAGGAAGTGTCTGGTGATGGCTTTCTTCTCTCTCCCCACTGGAACCACATATTCTCTTGGCAGAGCTTAGTTCTTGTGTGTGTCAGGCAGTTGCAAGAGATACTGTAGCTATATGCCAAACCAACGCTTGGTTGGCAGCTATTGCATGGGAGTGGCCATTTTTAGAATAAAAGAAAAGGGTAAAGATAAAATGTATTCTTTTTTTTTTGCTCATAGAACACAGCTTGTGTCTAACTGAAGGCAGTTTGCAAGAAACAGACTCCTAAGGGCCTGTGCACACGTTGCAGATTTGTCGCTTTTATTTCTGCACAGATTTGTCATAAAACCTGAAGGCTTTCCCGATGCCAGCAAAGTGAGTGAGAATCCTGAAGTCTCATGCACAGATTGCTTATTTTTTCCTTGCAGATTTAAATCTACATCATGTCAGTTCTTTCAGCGTTTTTTTGCTGCAGATTTCACTCATATTAATGAGTGGGGAAAATTATGTACCAAAAAAATGCATGTAAAAAATGCATCAAAATCACGGCAATAACGTGCGTATTGTACACTGATTTTTTTTCCTGCCAAGAGATGTAGAATTGATGGAGAAATTTCTGCATCAAATACTTGTACGTGTGCACATACCTTAAGGATATTTTCCATGAAGGCACATTCGCAATGGGTGATAATCTGTCACATTCTAATGGTAACGATCCAACGTTCACGATAATTGTGCAATGTGAATGTCTTGAGCGACTGAATAATGTGTCTAAAAACGCTTGTTTATTTTTCAAGAAATCGTTAAGCGAGCAAAAAAATTCTCGCTCCTCTTTCCAAAATTGTGTAATGTAAATGGAGATTGTTAATTGTTGATTTGAAAGGAGGAGTGGAAATTCAAGTCTTACATAGGTATAGCTTCCTGATCGCTTTGTGCCTGCCTGGTCCACGGTTCAGGTCGGTGGTCTCTGACCGTCGACAGGAGCTGCATGAATTTCCTTACCCTCCTGGATCCCAAACTCGGCTTATGATTAGTGGGACTGGTCAGACGTCACCTGCGTAACGCAGACGGCACAGATGACTTCACGCCAAGTCAACGAATCAAAGCAGCGCCTGAGAAACCAGAAGCTCAGGAAGTTCCCAGCTCCTTTAAGCAATGTCAATGTGTGGTGGTCACTTATTCCAGCCAGTTTATACTTAGTTGAGGTATCTACAGCATTGAGTACACTTAGTGACTGTTTCTGAGAATACCCTCTTATTTGTGATGACGGCCGGCCTGTCTTTCATTGCTTTCAGGAGCTGACAGTAATGTCTGTCTATACAGGGATGTGAGAGCTGCACATTTCATGAAATGATTTGCTGAACTTATTGTAACAACATATTAATTTTTCACATGAAGCTCCATCCATCATCAGCTGTGTACCGTCGTGTGGCCGTGCTGCTAACTGTTAATTACAGGCGCTGGTGACTTAGATAATTAATGACATGCTAGCAGAATCATGCACATCATTGCAAGTTTCTCTAAACAACTGGAGGGATAAAACCAACCGAGCGACAAATTGGTGACGGTGATGAAGCTGCGGAGATTGGAGGAAGAACGCGAGGAATTCAGAAAGGAAAGTCAGGAGCATGTCCAGGCGAGGATAGTGACAATATAAACACGAAATTCTACCTATCATCATTGTCTGTTATGAAAGCCTATAGTTAAAATACTGCACATACAATACTGTTACTGAGAGAAATAAGAAATTCTATCTATAATCAATCTATCCCACATCTACCTATGTTATATCTATCTAAACAATAAAGAATAGCAGCACTCCTTTTCAAAAAACTCAAAAGTTGTATTTATTCCCAAGCCAGATAAAGCCCAATCTTGTTTCAGCTCTGGTAATGAGCCTTTATCGAGTGCAAGCTGGGATACTCAAACCAAGAGTCATCAGGGGTCAGAGGCCTCTGTCACTGCTGCAGCATCTGACCTCTCCCTGAAATGAAGCATCATCGGTGACCTTCATGTCAGGGGCTAGGCTAGTCCCTGCACGATGTGCACTGTACAATGCACAATGACAGTGCTCTCTTTTGACGGCTCAGATCAGCAGTAATGAGCCTGCAACAGAGTGCACTGTCAGTGCATGTTGTCAGAATTCCAGGCATGCAGAGACCTGCGCCACCCCTAAATGTCACTGACACAAGTCACAGTGCGCACAATGTGAAGATTCACAAGTCTGCAGTCACATAGTTTGACTGCAGACTTGTAGTTTCAGACAGGAGAATCCCTTTAAATTTAGCACAACAGTTACATTATCTAGAACTGAGTGTACCTCAAGAATTGGTGAAAATACAAGATGAAAATTGGCCCAGGTGGCCGTCAGGAGGCTGTGAAGAGGTCTACAGCAACATTAAAGGAGCTGCAGGAATTTCTGGCAGTTACTGGTTGTGTACTGCTTGTGACAACAATCTCCCTTATTCTTCATATTTCTGGCCTGTGGGGTAGGATGGCAAGGCCTTTTCTATCAAAGAAAGACATCCAAGCCTGGTTATGTTTTGCCTGAACATACATCAAATCTGCCAAAAGCATGTGGGAAAATGTGTTGTGGTCTGATGAGACCATGGTTGAATTTATTGGCCATAATTGCAAAAGGTATTTTTGGTGCAAAGTCAACACTGCACAACACCAAAAGAACACCATACCCACAGGGAAGCATGGTAAAGGCAACATTATGCTTTGAGGCTGTTTTTTGGCAGCTGGAACTGAAGCTTTAGTCAAGGTTCCATTTGAACAGTTCCAACCAAATGTTAGACAATTTTGCAACAAATCCTCCAGGCCTCTGCTAAAAAGGTGAAGATGAGCAGGAATTTCACTTTTCAGCATGACAACAACCCTAAGCATATTGTGAAATCAGTAAAGGAATGCCTTTACGAGAAGAAGATCAAAGTTTTGGATATATATATGACGCGCCCCCTGGGCCAGTGCTGTAGTGCGGCGCGCGTGCGCGCGGGGGATACCCGGAGCCGGATCCGATGGGGGTAGTAGTCTTCGTGTGGCGGTGACCCGGTCCGTGCCCAGGGTGGTCAAACTAAGTGGCAGTTATTGGTATGATGGTATTAGTGTCCGACTACGCCACCCGTTGAATGCGGCTATGAAGCCGCCGCTGCAGGGCAGTCCGCTGAGGCCGGTGGTACGGATGTGCAGCGTGGATGGTATAGCCCCCAACGGGAGGGGTATGGCCTCAGGGCAGAGGATGAGGTTGATGTTGGGAGTGATGGTGTGGATGTCCCAGCACTAATGGTGCGACAAGGAAGCACGGAGACGCGAGGGTACAGTTCAGGGTCTTTACTGATGGTACAAGGCAAATTCCCCCGGGAGTACTGGCTAGTAGTTGGGGCCTGGTTAGTCTGCGAGTAAGCCGGAGTTCCCCTGGCCAGGTGGAGTTGTAGGCCTTCCCGTTAGTCTGTACCCTTCCTGGCTACCCTGCTTTCGGCGGTTACAAGTAGCCCACGTCCCTGGGTATACCGTGTGGTGCTCACCCGTATGGCTGGTGACCTGGGGCCTCCTGTTAGCCTCCGCTCCGGGATGGCGGTGCTGGTCCCTTCGTTGTGACTGAGCCTCCGGGCTTTTATGGCCAGAGGACCTGGAATCCCCTGCCGGATGGATTCTGCTGCTGGGTATATCTTAGTCCCCACAGCCTCGGACTCCTGTGTCCGGTTTTAGTACCTTCTCCCAGGGCGAGCTCTGCACAGCTCCAGCCCCTGGCGCTTCTCCTTGGCTCCTACAGAGCTCCTGATGTTTTTCTGTCCCTGTTTCTGCGTGTCCAGACCAGACTCTGTCTCTGTCTGGAACTCCTCTCCCTAACCCTGCTTCAGCCCCAGTTTATATAGGGGAAGTTCTTCCCCTCCCAGGACTGGGCAGGAGGTGTGGCATGCTTAGGATTCCTGCCCAGGAGACCTCCCACCTGCTCACAGACGTAATACTGCTATTACTGTGGAAACCAGACCCCTGGGGTGCCACATTCCCCCCTAGTGAAATTTAGTACTCCCGGACTAAACATAACAGGGTATAAACAATAACAATTAAATACATGAGATGGTCACGGCGTGTCCGTAACCGGGAAGCAATAAGGGTGTCCATTTCACCAAAGAACAGGGAGCCATAACCAGGTAGGGGTCTGTCCTGCCCCGAGTCTTTAACAGTCTTTAGTCCATTCCTGGGTTACGCTCCAAACATATTTACAACAGAGTTCCGGTTACTCACTGTCCATAACCTGTCAGTCCATATAAAGAAACCTGTAACTGAAAAACATAATTAGCAACGGCTACAACAAAACAGGTAAACATAAAATAGTTAAAGCAATTAGCCAACTTAGATTCTCCAACGTACGGGCATCTGGCCTCTGGTAACCCTAGTGGACCTACGGAGCTCACTCACTGGTCCTGCACTACAGGGCGTAGGAGGTGTTATGGGCAGGCTGGGCAGCTTTCTGCGCACTCTTTGGCTCACTAGGGGCACGGCAGGCTCACTACTAGCAGAGGGTTGATCCTCCTGTACTGCTGGTGTGGACTCTTCTGCCTCTTGGGCCGGCTGCTCTTCCAGCTCTACTGGTTCTTCTGTAGGCACTTGCGGGGCTGGCTGGAGAAAGGTGAGGACGGGTACCACGACAGCACCGTTTACTTGTGTCCAAGACCGGGGGAAGTCTCCGAGTACAGTCCTGATCATTTCTTCCCTTTCCTCTGCGGGTCGAGGGTTTTCTTGATCTTCTTCTTCAGGGCTTTGCAGCTGCTCGGGACATTTCTTCAGGTGGTCTCTGGAGACAACGGCTGTGGTTTCTCCTCCATCCTTACTGATCACGCAAATCTTTGGGCTCTCATGGCTTGATGGCAGTACGGTGTACGGGTCCTTCTCCCACTGGTCGTCCAACTTGTGGAGCCGTCTTTTCCTCTTCAAGACCTGCTCTCCAGGTACCAGGGGAACAGCGGGAGAATACTGATTATAAGCCCTCTCTTGCCTTTCTCTAGCTTGAGACAGACTTCGCTCGACGCTCTCCTGTACTTTCCGATACTGCTGCTGCCGTTCTGTATCCCAGTCTGCCTCTGGCGAGGTGTCCTCGGGCGTCAGGACTCCCATATCCAGGTCGATAGGCAGCTTACCAGGTCTCGCTCTCATTAGGTAAGCCGGGGTACAGTTGGTAGAACCTACAGGGATGTGGTTGTATAGGTCCACCAGATCAGGCAGCTTCTCAGGCCACATACTGCGTTCTTCCAGGGGCAATGTTTTCAGGAGGTCTATCACCACCTGGTTCATCTTCTCGCAGAGTCCATTAGTTTGTGGGTGATAGGGCGTTGTTCTTATCTTCGTGCAGCCATACAGGTTGCAGAACTCCTGGAAGACTTCCGCTTCGAAGGCTGGCCCTTGGTCTGTCAGCACTTGGTCCGGGTACCCGTGTGGACGGCAGAAGTGCTGCTGGAAGGCTCTAGCTGCTGTTTGAGCCGTTAAGTCCTTGACCGGGACCACCACCAGGAACCGGGAGTAATGATCTACGATTGTGAGGGCGTAGACATACCCAGATCTGCTTGGAGCCAGTTTCACATGGTCCAGGGCTACCAGTTCCAGTGGCTGTCGGGTGATGATGGGCTGCAAGGGAGTCTTCTGGCTGGCACGGTCCTTCCTTCTTAGGTGGCACGGTCCACAGTCTCTGCACCACCTCTCGATGGCTCCTCTCATGCCTACCCAGTAGAACCGTTCACGCAATAAGAACTCCAGCTTCTTCCACCCGAAATGTCCTGCTCCGTTGTGGTACGCCTCCAGAATCATAGCCGCGTCTCGTCTGGGGACCACTACCTGCCAGGTCAACTCATGCGTTCGAGAGTTAACCATTCTCCGGCACAACTTCTCCCTGTAGAGGAACAGCCTACTTTTCTCCTTCCACAGTTGCTTAGTCTCCTCTGGGGCGTCTGGGTCCAGACTGGCATCGGCTTGGGTCAGCATTTCCTTCACCAGACGGACTGCGGGATCACTGTCTTGCGTCTCCGCCCAGTTGTAGTGGGGCAAGGGATTGAACGTCGCAGAGCGCCTGTCCTTCACACGGTGGGAATACAAGGTAATCCCATGACGGTGGAACGCAGGGAGCTCAACTTCTTCCAGATCTTCTGGATCTTCCCCTACGTCCGGTAAGTTCGGCATTCTAGACAGGGCATCCGCGTTGGCATTTGAGCGTCCTGCCCGGTATTTGATGGTGAATTCAAAGTTGGACAGGCGGGCCATCCATCTCTGTTCCAGGGCACCGAGCCTTGCAGTGTCCAGGTGTGTCAACGGGTTGTTATCCGTGTACACGGTGAATTTGGAGGAGGCAAGGTAATGCTTGAAACGTTCGGTCACTGCCCACACTACTGCCAGGAACTCCAGCTTAAATGAGCTATAATTCTCAGGGTTCCTCTCCGTGGGCCGTAGCTTTCGGCTGGCGTAAGCGATTACCCGTTCTTTCCCCTGCTGGATCTGGGACAGTACGGCTCCTAGCCCGATGTTGCTTGCGTCCGTGTGGAGAATAAAGGGCTGGCTGTAGTCTGGATATGCCAGGATTTCATCCCCCGTGAGGGCCATCTTCAGCTGGCAAAAGGACTCCTCTTCCAGCTTTTCCCACCTGAAGGGCGGCTTCTGGTTTTTGGCTTTTCGAGATTGACCTATCAGGAGGTCCTGCATAGGGGCTGCCATTTTGGTGAAACTGGGAATGAATCTTCGGTAGTAGCCTACCAACCCGAGGAACTGCCGCACTTCCTTTATGCTGGAGGGTCTTGGCCAGTCCTTAATTACGGTGATCTTATCAGGGTCGGGAGCCACTCCGTCAGCACTCACCACGTGTCCCAGGTATTGCACCTTTGGTTTCAGGAGATGACACTTGGAGGGTTTCACCTTTAGGCCGTAGTTTGCCAGAGCTTCGAACACTTCTGCCAAGTGTTTCAGGTGGTCCTCGTAGGTCTTGGAATAGACGATGACATCGTCCAGGTATAACAGGACCGTCTCGAAGTTCCGGTGTCCCAGACAGCATTCCATCAACCGTTGGAAGGTTCCTGGTGCGTTGCAGAGCCCGAACGGCATGCAGTTAAATTCGCTGAGACCCATCGGGGTGGTGAATGCGGTCTTCTCCCGGTCTGCCTCTGCTACAGGAACCTGCCAGTACCCGCTAGTGAGAACCAAAGTAGAGAAGAAGTTAGCAGATTTTAATGCAGCTAAGGACTCTTCTATCCTTGGTAACGGGTACGCATCCTTGTGTGCGATACGGTTGACCTTCCTGTAGTCTACACACATTCTCATAGTGTTGTCCTTCTTTTTCACTAAGACTAGTGGAGCTGCCCAGGGGCTACAGCTGTCTCTGATTACCCCAGCCTCCTTCATGTCTCTAAGCATCCCCTTGGCGTGTTGGTAGTGTGCAGGGGGTACGGGTCGGTATCTCTCCTTTATGGGAGGATGGTCTCCCGTGGGGATGTGGTGTTCTACCCCCTTTACTCGCCCGAAGTCTAACGGGTGTTTACTAAACACTCTCTCGTACTCTTGAACCACCCGATAGACTCCTTGTTTCTGGTGTGAGGGAGTGGAGTCGGTACCCAGATGTAGTTGCTGACACCAGTCCCCCACTGGTTTCTTAGAGCCATTACCTTCCTCTGGTTGAGATGGAGGCAAGGGTTCCACGGCCTGTACAGAATTCTGGTTTATGGTGAACAATTTAGCTAGCGTGGCATACCGGGGCAGGTGTACTTCTCTCTCACCGATATTTATGATGCGAACGGGCACCCTCCCATGGCGTACATCGACCACCCCCCGTGCTGTCAAAATGGTGGGCCTACTGTCTGAGTAGACGGGTTCTACCATTGCTTGGTAGTCTCTACCTCTTAGACCAATAGCTGCCCGGCACCAAATCATCATCTCACTTTTTGGGGGCATGGCAATAGGGAACGGGTCACACATTCTCACGCTACCTATCTCACCACCAGATAGTTCCACCTGTTGCCGCTTCATCAGTGCCCGGATCTCTTTTTGGAGCACACGCTGCTGGCCGGAACTGGCGTTCTTGGCAACCTGCTGTAAAATGAGAATCACCTCTGCAAGACAATTTTCAATTACATTGGTTCCCAGGGTGATTCTAGGGTGACTCTCATGACGGTCGATGTCCACTATAATCAGTCCTTGTGCCGCTAGTTCGACTTTACCGATTTTAATGGTCACCTCCTTGAATCCCACCTGCAGCACGGGCTGACCATTGCTGGCGATGATACTCAGGTCGTCGTCTGGGTAGCGGGTTATGTCCGAATTATTCCAGTACTGCTTGAAGAGCACGTACGGGATGGTGGTGACCTGTGACCCAGTGTCTAGTAGGGCACTCATAGGAATGCCATCCAGTACCACAGGCAAGATTGGACGTCCCCCTACGTATTTATCACGCCAGTTTGATGGGCCTGATGGTCTTATGCCTGGGGGTTGGCCCTCTACCCCAGGTTGTGCCCGTTTAAATGACAGTACCTTGCCACATGTCCGGGTTGATTGCAGCGGCGGCAAATAGGTCGTCCGTCCTCGTTGTATCGATCGCTGGGTCTTCCTCTGGCCGGTGGGGTCCTCCTTGGTCGGCGCCACGGGATGTCCTCCGGTCCGGATGCCAGCTCGATCTTCCCTGCAGTAGAAACCTGTAAAGACTGCACAGTTCGGGTTAGCGCGGCAACGCTTTTAGTTAGCTCTTGGACCTGATGGTGCAGGTCTGTAGCCGGGTCATTGTTTAAAGCCTGCGCATCAGCTCCCACAGGCCCTGCAGACAAGGGCGCCGTCTCCTGGTGATAAGTGATAGCAGGGCGCCTGTGGGTCACAGCGCCACCTGGTGCCGGTTCTCGGAGCACCCGGATGGCTCTGTCCTTGAACTGTGCAAAGTCCAGGTCAGGGTCCTGTAAGGCCATTGCCCGCAACTGGGTTCGGTGGGCATTGCACAGTAGACCCTCAATGAATTGTTCAGTCAACAGCTTATCTTCATTTCCCACGCTGTCAGGGTCTGCCTGCTTAATGGCTCTCAGGGCCTCTTGTAGGTTTAGAGCATAGTCTCTTATACTCTCATGTGCCCGTTGTTTGCACCCATAAAATCTTAGTTTTATTTCGGCTGAGGTGCGGGTGTCAAATGTGTCTTTCAGCCGGGTTAGTATGTCTCTGACAGTCCTCTTCCTCCCAGGTGGCCAGGACTTTACCTCCCTTTGGGCTGCCCCGATTAATTGGGCCACCAGGATGCTCACTTTTTGCGCCTCCGTGAGGGGATACACCTGGAAGAGGCTATCCAGCCTTTCTCTGAAGTCATTTAGGGTATGTGACTCCCCTGAGTACTGGGGTAGCCAGGCTGCCCCCGGGATATAGGGCATGGTGAAAGGCATGACCGCAGCAGCGGTGGCGCTGGCTGCGGCTGTGGCGGTGAAGCTCTCCTCCGTATCCGACATCCTCCTCCCCCCTAGTGGACCGTGGCCTACCTTGCGATGATCCTCTTCCGTAGGCCGCGGCTCCGCAGTGGATCGTCAGGGTTGAGGACCTTCTGTCGCGCTCCTGTGACGTCGGCGTCTGCTGGGCTCCTTCCAGGACCTTACGCAACGTCCGGACGTGAGGTGGGGCTTCAGTTCTCGCGGGCTTTCGGAGTCCACGCCCCTCTTCTTCCCGCGCGGCGCCCTCAAGATGGCGTCCAATGGCGGGAAAACTCCACGGATGGCGGGAAGAAGGCAGAAGATGGCGTCGGATGGCGAGAATCGGCTCCAGATGGCGGGAAACGACTCCGGACGGCGGGAAACTTCACCACAGGTAAGTATAAAAGTCTCTTTTTTTTCAGGCACGCAGTACCCGGTGGTTGCGGGCACGTAATCCTGCCGACTACGCCAAAGTTGACGCGCCCCCTGGGCCAGTGCTGTAGTGCGGCGCGCGTGCGCGCGGGGGATACCCGGAGCCGGATCCGATGGGGGTAGTAGTCTTCGTGTGGCGGTGACCCGGTCCGTGCCCAGGGTGGTCAAACTAAGTGGCAGTTATTGGTATGATGGTATTAGTGTCCGACTACGCCACCCGTTGAATGCGGCTATGAAGCCGCCGCTGCAGGGCAGTCCGCTGAGGCCGGTGGTACGGATGTGCAGCGTGGATGGTATAACCCCCAACGGGAGGGGTATGGCCTCAGGGCAGAGGATGAGGTTGATGTTGGGAGTGATGGTGTGGATGTCCCAGCACTAATGGTGCGACAAGGAAGCACGGAGACGCGAGGGTACAGTTCAGGGTCTTTACTGATGGTACAAGGCAAATTCCCCTGGGAGTACTGGCTAGTAGTTGGGGCCTGGTTAGTCTGCGAGTAAGCCGGAGTTCCCCTGGCCAGGTGGAGTTGTAGGCCTTCCCGTTAGTCTGTACCCTTCCTGGCTACCCTGCTTTCGGCGGTTACAAGTAGCCCACGTCCCTGGGTATACCGTGTGGTGCTCACCCGTATGGCTGGTGACCTGGGGCCTCCTGTTAGCCTCCGCTCCGGGATGGCGGTGCTGGTCCCTTCGTTGTGACTGAGCCTCCGGGCTTTTATGGCCAGAGGACCTGGAATCCCCTGACGGATGGATTCTGCTGCTGGGTATATCTTAGTCCCCACAGCCTCGGACTCCTGTGTCCGGTTTTAGTACCTTCTCCCAGGGCGAGCTCTGCACAGCTCCAGCCCCTGGCGCTTCTCCTTGGCTCCTACAGAGCTCCTGATGTTTTTCTGTCCCTGTTTCTGCGTGTCCAGACCAGACTCTGTCTCTGTCTGGAACTCCTCTCCCTAACCCTGCTTCAACCCCAGTTTATATAGGGGAAGTTCTTCCCCTCCCAGGACTGGGCAGGAGGTGTGGCATGCTTAGGATTCCTGCCCAGGAGACCTCCCACCTGCTCACAGACGTAATACTGCTATTACTGTGGAAACCAGACCCCTGGGGTGCCACATATATATGTCACAGCATTATTTAAATTCCATGACTGTGCCCTGTGCCCAGCATGTGTATATGGTGGGAGTCGGAAGGTAAAAGAACCATATATAACAGTGCCATGTAAATATTACCCAATTTAAACTAAATGATATAAGAATATATATTTTAAAAAAGTTAAAAAAAAAACATAAATTATGATTAAAGCCTAAACTTTTGAAATTAGATAGAAACACCACATTATGTTACCAAAAAATGTAACTACAATGTGTTTCCTTTGCACGTAATTCTCAAATCAGTTTGTCTCCCATTGAAAATTAAAGCTACATTTCAGTTCTTGTCCTTTAAGGCAGGTTGGTATTTCAAATCTCAACATGGAAGTGTCTAAACTGGTCGTTCTCAGGAATTTAGAAGCATCTCTGCTCTTCTTCCCAAATAACTCAATGTAAGACACTGACCTTAGGATCACGGCCAAGATTTCTGTTCATTGTCCATCTAGGATGAAGGCCAACTGCTCCAAAGATTTAGATGAAAGAGTAAAAAATATGAGTTCGAAATATTGTGAAAATGTGAATATAGTCTGATCAGTGTCATCATGAGATCAAAAGACAAGGAAATGGCCTGTGTCTTCTCAGAGTCCCAGATAGAGAAGCTTAAAATCCCAGGATGCTCAATATAATAATATATAGTCTTGGAACTCTTAGATACTCTAGTTTATATGCATTTTGTCTTAGATTTATCTTGTGTCCTCTGTGTAAGTGTATGAGTAGAACATTGTAGATTCCCAGTAAGTCAACAGCACTGATCCTTGTAGCTTAAAACATTTGCGAACAAGATACCTAGCGGCCTCCTTCAAGAAGAAAGTTGATAGTAGACAAGACTTTCCTAGATGTAAAGTCTAAGATTATTTGAAGAAGTGTAAAGTAGCATTCAAGGTTGAGGACCATAAACACAGTGGTCAAGCATGGATACTGTTTTCCACCAACATAAAGAGGTAAGATATTCAGGAGTGCTATCAACTCGGGGACCTAACTACTATCCACGGTCTGAAGAAGACTTGTTAGGGATGCTAGAAAATGATTATTCTTCAGAAGAGGAAATAAAATATAATTCAACATTTCATATTTTAGGCTCAAAAAGGGCGTTACTTGCGAAGGGACTGAAGAGTATTACATTGGTGGCTGAAGATGAGACTTTGAGATTTGGTCCGAACTAATGGATTTCCCAGTGGTGACTCGATGACAATTATAAGCATATTATCATGCACAAGTGAGGTTTCTGATCGTGTATTGTCCACTTCATAAAGGACTATTTCCAGTAAGAAAGAAGAACTAGAACAGAAGGTACAACATCTGATAATCTCCATCAGCATCTTTAATTTTGTAAGCAATGCAGCCAGTGTCTGCAGAATTGTGAAAATGTCTCTAAGGTCCTCCTTAATATAAATAATTGCTGGCAGTGCACCTAAAATCTCAGATAAGGAGGGAGTACTGTTCGGGACCCACCCACCTGCATCCAACACTACACCATTCCAGTCCAGCAGGCAGGGCAAGATGCACTGGCTTATGCTGAGCCCTGTCCCTGGTTGGAAGTGGGGGGAACCGAGAGAGGGGGAACCATGTAGTGGGTGTGGGTGGAGGGGTGCATGGACGGACTTCTCCACAAGAGGCACTCATAGCATTCACACACCTCCACCCTACCACCTCAGACCACTAGAGGGAGCCCGGATAGGGATATATAAAGGGAGGGTGGAGCCAGGCAGCTCAGTGAAGTCTGGAGTCGCAGTCTAGAGTCTACAGTCTGTGAGAAGTTCAGTCTGTTAGAAGGTCAGTCTGTTGAGAGGAGCTCCTGCAGAAGCTAGCCTGCAGTGGAGCTCAGTCAGTTCAGTTCAGACTCAGAGAGCTCGAGTTAGTGAGCCTAGGGCGTGCCGACGCCAAAAGAGCGGTGAAGAGTAGCGAGGCCTACTGCCCGTGTGAAGCCTAGTGAGGGCCCCGAGCATGGCCGAAGGCGAGTGGAGTAAGCAAGCAACATAGGGGGCGGAGGAGCTTAGCCAGCTCACCCCAAAACCATTTAACGGACACCGGGTCCACGCCTACAGGGGGCCTATATCCCCAGTAGGAATAACCAGAACCCCTGGAGAACTTTACGTCCCAGGTTCACCAGAAGCTGACTGTTATACCAGGGCCAGGAGTCACGGAGGCCCAAGAGACTAGGGAGTGTGATCTCCAACAGAAGGCCCTACCACCAGGTCAGCGGTGCAAGACAGAGACCAAGTTAGGCCTAGCTCCAGGCAGGTCAGAAACTTATCGAGGAAAGGCAAGGAACAGGAGGCCCCACACCCATTCACTGGGGAGAGTCCTGATATGCACCCTTCACCCTGAAGTACCCTGGACCGTGCCAGAAACACCACCAGTAAAGGTACTGAAGTGAACTCCGGTGTGCGTGCCTGTTCTTCTATTCTTCCTCTGACCCGGCTGGGTCCCCTCTGTCCTGCATCCATACAGTTACGCTGCCCTGAGGCCCTGCTCCACCTGTGGGGAGCCGCACCAACTAAGCTGCCTGAACACTGGCCTCAGAGGACTGACGCAGCGCTGGTGATCTTCACCAGACATCACAGGTGGCGTCACGAACATTCCCTATCCCATATAACTTCCCCCCTTCTTTTAAGAGTGACCCCAGGTTACGGGTCCGGGAGCCGACCACCGCGACATCCCCCAAGATCAGGCAACAACAAGGCTCGGGCGCCAAGTCGTCCCCACCCCCTGGGCGCGTCATCTCTTCTTGGCGTCACGAACAGGATTCCGTGCCCGCTGCAACGACGGAGTGTTGTGCCCGTTGCCACCGGGTACTGTGCACCTTTAATCATAACTGTGTATTTAACTGTGGTGAAGATCGCCGCCATTGTTGTGCCGCGGAGCGGGAAGAAGGGCGTAACCGCGGGAAACTGAGAGGCGTGCCTGCTGAAGCGCGCGAAGCCCCGGACACGCCCCACGCCTCGACATCAAACCAGGAAGCGCCAGGTCCTGGAAGGAGCCCCGGTGAACGCTCTGACGTAGGACACAAGCGACGCAAGGTCCTGAAGGAAGACTGTCACCTGCGGAGCTGCGGCCTACCGGAAGAAAAGAAAAGAAGGTAGGCCACGGTTCGCTAGGGGGGCGCCAGAATGTCCAAAGAACAGCACAACGCCGGAGTGCCGGTTAACGGGCCTGATGATCAACCCGCGCCCGGCGCCGAGCAGGCCGGAGCAGCCGCTCCACCAGCAGGGCTTGTAACCCCTGTCATACACATGGCGCTACCGTACATCCCTGGAGCGAAGTGGCTCCCCCAGTACAGCGGCAAACCAGATACCCTGTCTGGATTCAAAAGGAAAATATGCGGTATACTGGACATGTACTCTATGACAGGCAAGCAAAGAGCCGCTGTTGTATTGGGACAATTGACTGGTGCTGCGGAGCGAGAAGTAGAAACCTGGCCGGCCGCAGACCAGGAGTCAGTGTCCGCAATCTTTAAAAAGTTACAGACTGTCTTTGAGGATCGTACTGAGACAGACCTACAACTGCTCTCAGCAACCGGAGGACAGTGTTCGGGACTATGCCTGGCGTTTACAAGGGGCCCTGCGAGCTCTGAAACAGGTTAGTCCAACCAGCATCAATAATGAAAATAAAATGCTGAAGGAACAGTTTATCCGGGGACTGAGGTCTCAAGAGGAGAGCAGGACTGTGCGTTGGTGGTCGCTGGATCATCCAGATGCCACCTTTGACACCCTTAAGGACATGGCTATACAAGGACTGCAGCCCCTGGAAACAACTGCTATCCAATGTTACCAGGGTGGGGCCACCCCAGTGCCTGCAATGTCCACCTTTTCCCCGGTGGCTGCTGAAGCCAAGGTTCCAGCAACGTCCCCTAGTGAGCTGGACAGCCTGCGCTCTGAAGTGCGTCAGTTGAGCAAAACCCTGACCACTGTACTGAGTGCCCTGCAGCTGTGGACGGAGCCTGAGGAGGAAGGAAGGATCCTGCTAGCCGACAGCCCTGAGGATGTCCCCTGGATGAGAAGGAGGAGGACAACGCCACCCCCTGGGAGGACCAGTGACCAACGCCACTAGCCGAAGGACCCTGTCTGCCACCGCTGCCACAAGACAGGTCACGCCGTCCGAAGCTGTCCTTTAAACGAGCAAACCCTGGGGCCGAGGGCCGACACCCAGGAGTAGACCCCTCAGGCCCATCAAACTGGTACCGCAGGTTCGTGGGAGGAAGACCTTTCCTGTCCATCGTGCTGGACGACATCGCAACACCTGCTCTTCTGGACACAGGATCTCAGGTAACCATCATGCCTGATGTCCTCTACAAAAGGTTCTGGTCCATAGACGAACTTCACCCACCAGATCCAAATCTTTCCGTGCATGCCTCAAATGGCCTCCCCCTTAACCTAGTCGGGGTTAAGGATGTGGCAGTAAAGGTGGGAAGAGTGGAATTGAAGGACCAGGGACTAATTGTAGTAGAGACTAATCCTGATGATACAGACTTGTATATGGTACTTGGCACAAATATTGTTAGTAACTGTTTGGGAGAAGTGTTGTTCTTGCTCTAACAGATAGCTGACACTGCCAGACCAGGGAAGAGAAGGGCGCTCCAGAAAGAGATCCGAGCCCTTATGTACCAGCAACAGGTAAAGCTAACAGACGGTGAAATTGGTAATGTACGGGCGACAGACCCGGTACCCATTGTGATTCCCCCGATGAGTGAGATGCTAATTTGGTGTAGAGCAGCAATAGGTCTCAAAGGACGGAGCAACCAGGCGGTAGTAGAGCCCCTTAGCTCGGAGCATAGGCCTACACTCTTGACTGCCAGAGGGGTAGTGGATGTACGCAATGGGAGGGTGCCCGTACGCCTCCTAAACTATGGGGAGGATGAAGTTAGGTTACCACGCTACGCCACTGTTGCCAAACTGTACACAGTAAATAACAACTCCATACACACGGCGGAGTCCTTAACCTCACCAGACGAAGTAGAGGATAGTGACCCGGCAACCCAGGTGGAGGATTGGTGTCAACAGCTCCATGTTGGGACAGACACCACTCCTGCCCATCAGAAGCAGGGTGTACATCGGGTGGTTCAGGAATACATGCAGGTATTCAGTAAGCACCCACTTGACTTTGGGAGGATTAAGGGGGTTCAACACCATATCCCCACAGGTGACCATCCACCCATCAAAGAATGTTACAGGCCTATACCACCAGCACACTACCAGAAGGCGAAGGAGATCTTGCACGACATGAAGAAGGCAGGGGTAGTAAGGGATAGTTGTAGTCCCTGGGCAGCTCCCCTAGTTCTAGTCAGGAAAAAGGACGGAAGCATGAGAATGTGTGTAGATTACAGACAAGTAAATTGCATTACACATAAAGATGCATACCCTTTACCACGCATAGAGGAGTCCCTAGCTGCCTTAAAGTCTGCAAATTACTTCTCCACCCTTGACCTCACTAGTGGGTATTGGCAAGTAGCTGTTGCTGAGGAGGATCGGGAGAAGACGGCCTTCACCACCCCGATGGGACTCTGCGAGTTCAATAGTATGCCGCTTGGACTCTGCAACGCCCCCAAAACGTTCCAGAGATTGATGGAGTGCTGCCTGGGACACCGCAACTTCGAGACTGTAGTATTATACCTGGACAACGTGAAAGTGTACTCCAAAACGTATGAGGACCACTTGAAGCACCTGGCGGAGGTATTTGAATCGCTGTCCCGGTATGGGATGAAGCTGAAGCCCTCAAAGTGCCACCTGCTCAAGCGAAAGGTACAGTACCTGTGGCACATCATTAGTCCAGAGGGAGTATCACCAGACCCGGAGAAGGTCGCTGCCATCCAGAAATGGTTGGAGCCGAAGAGCCTCAAGGAGGTACGCCAGTTCCTGGGACTAGTCGGGTATTACCGGAGGTTTGTGAAGGACTATACCAAGAAAGCGGCGCCTTTGCAAGATCTCCTGGTAGGACAGTCTGGGAGAGGCAGAAACCCCCCGTTCCAGTGGGGTAAGGAGCAAGCTGAATCCTTTGAGGTGATGAAGGGGATCCTGACCGGCGAAGAGATCCTAGCCTACCCTGACTACAGCCAACCATTCCTGCTGTACACTGATGCCAGCAATGAGGGATTAGGAGCTGTGTTAAGTCAGAAGCAAAATGGCCGAGAGAAGGTGATCTCCTATGCAAGCAGGAAGCTCCGCCTGACCGAGAGGAACCCAGAGAACTATAGCAGCTTCAAGTTGGAGTTCCTGGCCCTTGTCTGGGCCATCACCGAGCGGTTCAAGCACTACCTAGCCTCCAGTAAGTTCACTGCCTTCACTGATAATAACCCCTTGACTCATCTAGAAAAAGCCAAGTTAGGAGCCATGGAACAACGATGGATGGCTCGGCTGTCAAACTACCAATTCACTATTAAGTGCCGGGCGGGCCGCAAGAACGCCAACGCCGATGCCCTGTCCAGGATGCCTCACCAGTCGGACACTGAAGAAGAAGTGGATGACCTGGAGGAGATTGAACTACCTGCCTTTCATCGGAATGGAATGGTCCGCGAGCAATGAGCCTCCAGGTGGCATCGCGGAAGGACGTTAAACCCCCTGCCTCACCACAGCTGGAAGGAGACCCAGGACAGCGACCCGGTTGTCAGCCGTATCAAAGAGCTGATAACCCAGGAAGGTTCCTCCCTGGAGAAGGACGTGTCTCTACAAGCCAAGCAGCTGTGGAATGAGAAGAGCCGGCTGTTCATCTATAGAGAGAAACTGTGCTGGAGGTACTTCAACCCCAAAACCCATGAGATGGTATTGCAGATAGTGGTGCCCAAGACGGACATCCAGATGGTGTTGGAAGCCTACCACGATCAGGCGGGGCACTTTGACTGGAAGAAGCTAGAAACCCTGCTGAAGTGTCATTTTTATTGGGTAGGAAAGCGCAGTTCCATTGAGAGGTGGTGCCGGAATTGTGGACCCTGTAGCCTCAGAAGAAAAGACTACAGCAGCCAGAAGGCACCCCTGCAACCCATCAAGATGACTCGTCCCTTGGAGATCGCGGCCCTGGATCATGTCAAGCTGTCACCCAGCAGGTCAGGATATTCCTATGCCCTGACCATGGTGGATCACTACACCCGGTTCCTGGTGGTCGCCCCCGTCAAGGATCTGACGGCAGAAACTGCGGCGAAGACGTTTCAGGCGTACTTCTGCAGGCTCCATGGATACCCGGAGCAGGTGCTGACAGACCAAGGCTCAGCCTTTGAAGCCGAATTGTTCAAGGAGTTCTGCCATCTGTACGGGTGTAAAAAGATCCAGACTACACCGTACCACCCCCAAACCAACGGTCTCTGTGAAAAAATGAATAACATCGTCATCGACCAGCTGAAGACCTTACCACTAGAGGAGAGAAATCAGTGGCCAGACCTACTACCTGACCTGGTAGATCTGTTCAACCACATACCTGTGAGTTCCACCAATTGTACTCCAGCATATCTCATGCGAGCAAGACCGGGGAAGTTGCCCATGGACCTGGAGCTTGGTGTAGTAGAACCAGAAGAAGATATGTCCACTGAGGACTGGGACACGACCAGACAGGAGCAGTACAGAAGAGTACAGGCCTGTGTCGAAGACAGTCTCACTCGGGTAAGGGACAAGCAGGAAGCCCACTACAATAAAAGTGCGCCCGCAGAACCCTTCACACCATGAGAAGTGGTGTTAAAGAGGAAAAGGAGAAACCACAAACTTGATGACCAGTGGGAGAGAGAACCCTACACTGTGTTAAATTCAAGATTTGATAACAAGAAGACCTGTTTGATTAGCAAAGACGGAGGAATAACGACTGCAACGGTATCTAGAGACCATCTGAAATTGTGTCCAGACCTGCTAAAGCCCCAAGAAGAAGTGCCTCTCACCATACCAGAGGAGCCTAAAGAAGCAGTACTCCATACTGACTTAGGAGATTTCCCGGCAGATTGGCCTCAACTAGGAGGAGCAGTAACAATACCTGTGATCCACTTCTTTCAACAGTCAGAAGACCGTCCACAGCAAGTAGAGCCTGTAAGTGCTTCAGAAGAGCCTGCTCAAGAAGAATCCTCGGAAGAAGGATCCCCAGTTGGAGCAGAGCAAGAAGGCCCAGCCAATGGTATACTTGCCAGTCCCGTAGAGAGGTTAAGGCAACCCTGCAGTCCCCCAACACTTAGAACTGACAGAATGGGGAGTAGTGCAAACACTAGTGCCTCACGCATCCCAGTACCACGTAGGTCAACATGTAGCACACGAGGTCAGACCCCTGTCAGATACAGAGAATAGAGAAGGAAACTCTGACAGTGTAGATAGTTGCCCCTGGGGTATTGTCTTGTGTATTTTCATTTATGTGTATCTTGATATGTGCTTTGCCTTACTAATGGACAATTTAAGTGATATGGACTCTTCCCTTGTTATCTCTAGTTATCCGTAAGGGTATAAAAAGAACTTTGTGGCTGAGGACTGTGCGCAGCCCAAAAACTGTTTGCTGTAAATAATTGCACTCCCTGTAGTGCCCCTTCAGGTGACCTCAGAACAAAAACCTGTCTGGCGTGGCAGAAGTGGAGGTCCAACTCAGGATCGCCATGCCCTGCAGCCACCCCAGGACCTACGTTGAGGGTTTGCTTTGGACAGGTCCCTCAAGCTACCTTGTACTTTACCCGTGAGATGGACACCCTGTCAGGGGACCTCACTGGAACAGACTTAAATTCTGAGGTTGCTTATTGTATGTATGTATATATTTATTATTTATAATGTTTTATTATGCAACGTTCAAGCAAAGTGCCTCCCATAAAGGGAAGAGTTATTGTTGTTACCTGTTATAAAAATTACTTCAGTCCGGGAGTACTGAGCTTTGCTAGGGGGGAATGTGGCGCCCTGCTGCGCATTGGTGCCACAGATCCCAGAGGGATGCATGGACAGACTTCTCCACAAGAGGCCCTCATAGCATTCACACACCTCCACCCTACCACCTCAGACCACCAGAGGGAGCCCGGATAGGGATATATAAAGGGAGGGTGGAGCCAGGCAACTCAGTGAAGTCTGGAGTCGCAGTCTAGAGTCTACAGTCTGTGAGAAGGTCAGTCTGTTAGAAGGTCAGTCTGTTGAGAGGAGCTCCTGCAGAAGCTAGCCTGCAGTGGAGCTCAGTCAGTTCAGTTCAGACTCAGAGAGCTCGAGTTAGTGAGCCTAGGGCGTGCAGATGCCAAAAGAGCGGTGAAGAGTAGCGAGGCCTACTGCCCGTGTGAAGCCTAGTGAGGGCCCCGAGCATGGCCGAAGGCGAGTGGAGTAAGCAAGCAACATAGGGGGCGGAGGAGCTTAGCCAGCTCACCCCAAAACCATTTACCAGACACTGGGTCCGCGCCTACAGGGGGCCTATATCCCCAGCAGGAATAACCGGAACCCCTGAAGAATTTTATGTCCCAGGTTCACCAGAAGCTGACTGTTATACCAGGGCCAGGAGTCACGGAGTCCCAAGGGACTAGGGAGTGTGATCTCCAACAGAAGGCCCTACCACCAGGTCAGCAGGTGCAAGACAGAGACCAAGTTAGGCCTAGCTCCAGGCAGGTCAGAAACTTATTGAGGAAAGGCAAGGAACAGGAGGCCCCACACCCGCTCACTGGGGAGAGTCCTGATATGCACCCTTCACCCTGAAGTACCCTGGACCGTGCCAGAAACACCACCAGTAAAGGTACTGAAGTGAACTCCGGTGTGCGTGCCTGTTCTTCTATTCTTCCTCTGACCCGGCTGGGTCCCCTCTGTCCTGCATCCATACAGTTACGCTGCCCTGAGGCCCCGCTCCACCTGTGGGGAGCCGCACCAACTAAGCTGCCTGAACACTGGTCTCAGAGGACTGTCGCAGCGCTGGTGATCTTCACCAGACACCACAGGTGGCGTCACGAACATTCCCTATCCCATATAACTTCCCCTCTTCTTTTAAGAGTGACCCCAGGGTACGTGCCCGGGAGCCGACCACCGAGACATCCCCCAAGATCAGGCAACAACAAGGCCCGGGCGCCGAGTCGTCCCCACCCCCTGGGCTTGTCAGAGGAAGTAGTTCAGGGGAGCACTTGAGAAGGAGTATAAAAAGGGGAACCATCTTGAAAGAGTCAGACAGTCTGAGGAGGAAGTCTGAGAGGAGCAGGAAATCTGTAGGAGCTCTGCTCAGAGGAGAGGGACTAGATTGAGAGGCCTAGGAGGACAGGCTGGAAGAGGACGGGAGCAGAGGGAAGGCTCCAGAGAGAGAGAGGATCCCAGGGGCACGGTGAGTGCGGAAGCCACCCGTGCGCCCGAATCTACCAGGACATGGAGGGATCAGGCCGCAGAGGGGACCAGCCCCTAACTAGTGGAGAACTACAAGGCTCAGCTAGAAAACCGGAGGCTGCTGTACTTTCAAGGTGCAGCTGCCCAAAGCCACAATTATATTGCCGAAAAGGTGGCCGCATAGGATTTAGGGGACTGCACGTCGCCCGCCAAGATCCGAGGCTACTGGCTTGGGACACTGATTGTGAGGTGCAGGGCAGGAGGGTGAGAGCCAGCATAGGAAGACGACCGAGGAAGGCACACAGAACGGGGTCCCGTTAAGTATTACTGGATTAACTGAGGGATTGCTGAACTCCTTCCCTGGTGAACGCAGGATGACGTGGGAGGTTACACACTGGCGCTGGTAACCTGAAGTCTTGAACAATTGTGAGTAAAACCCTGAAGACTGCACCCCACTGTGTCCTAGAATTATTGCTGCGCCATCACCAGCCCTGCACTACACAGCACGAGCAACATCTACCTCATAACATCACTATCCTGCCCTGGAGCTAAGCTCTGCCTGTGGAGAGCTGAACCAACTCTGCTGCGTCACCATCAGCTCCAGAGGATCTGCACCGCAGCGGCTGCTCCATATAGCCGCATACTACAGGTGGCGTCACGAACATTATATATAAAAACTTTATTCCTTTTATTTCATTCCCCTTTTATTGACCGCCCTGGGTCACGGACAGGGTCACTGCCACCGGGACATCCCCAGCACCGACCGGCTCGGCACCGAGTACCCCATGGCCCAGGTGGCGCGTCATAACCATGACTCAAATAGGAATTTTAGATTATTAAAGCATTATTCACAAACAATCCCCCATGCATAGGATAAGGAATAGTTTGATGATTGCTTAGGGTTTGATCACTGGTTCCTCCAGGGGTCCTGAGATTGGGACTTTGGAATCCCAAAAACGGAGTTCTGCAGCCCCATACTAAAAGAAGTAGAAGTGTGCATGCATGGCCTCTTCTCAAATCGTTGTCTATGGGACTGGCGGATCTCTGTACTCAGTCATCCCATAGACAAAGAAGTGGAGGCCGTGCATACGCAACTCTACTTCATTTGGTATGGTGGTACAGAGCTCCGTTCTCAGGGTGCTAAAGCCCGGATTTCAGAATCTCTGAGGGTTCCAGCAGCCGAACCCCTAATTATCAACAAGTTATACCCTTTCCCATGGATAGGGGATAGTCTGTTTTTTTTTTAAGGGGGAATAACCCTTTAACCCCAAGGGAATAAAGTCTGTAATGACAATATCTGTACAGTGCTGTTGTGTAAGAAATATAAATAAGTGATTAATGCGATACATGATGGATCTCTTCCATTCTTTAAATCTTTGATAGACAGGAAAATAATTTTATCACAAGGATGATAAATTAAAACAGAAACTAATTATTCCAATGTATGAACAAGTAGCTCCCGTCTTTCCCTATTTCATTAACTAAACCGTTGCACCATGACCTGCACTTCACCACTAGAATAACTATTTTTTGTATTGAGGAATTACCTACAGGGTTTGAGGTAAGTGGAAAAAAGTGGCTTATAGTATAATAATATATTAATAGCCTGTAATAACTGACTATTATGAGAAGTTTAGAAGTGATTTACTGGTATCAAGAACTTGTGTTTACACCCTCAAGGCTACAATTCTTCACTATACCGTGATGAGTTAAAGGTGCATTATGATCATCTCAGAGACAATCACTAACTTTAAAGTATGTAATGGACCAGAGGGCATTTGCTCCCTTAACCTCCTTCTTGCCGGAAACTCCTAAAGAGTAACCGTCATTTTAATTTATATTTCATAAGTCAATAGTACACATGAAAATAAGCAGCTTTGTAATACATCTTATTAGAGAAATTTTCTTATTTTGCTTCCTGGATTTCACTCTCAATATATGGGTAAAATTTGTATTCAGTGAAGATGGATTTTCCCATTACTGAGATAGGAGATGACAGTTGGTGCTTGTAAAATTCTAAGGAAGAGGGAGGAGCTAGATGCAGACACTGACATCCTGGGAAGGAGCTAGAGGCAGACACAGACATTCTAGGGAGGAGCTAGAGGCAGACACAGACATTCTAGGGAGGAGCTAGAGGCAGACACAGACATTCTGGGGAGGAGCTAGAGGCAGGCACAGACATTCTAGGGAGGAGCTAGAGGCAGACACAGACATTCTAGGGAGGAGCTAGAGGCAGACACAGACATTCTGGGAAGGAGCTAGAGGCAGACACAGCCATTCTAGGGAGGAGCTAGAAGCAGACGCAGACATTCTAGGGAGGAGCTAGAGGCAGACACATACATTCTAGGGAGGAGCTAGAGGCAGACACAGACACTCTGGGGAGGAGCTAGAGGCAGACACAGACATTCTAGGGAGGAGCTAGAGGCAGACACAGACATTCTGGGGAGGAGCTAGAGGCAGACACAGACATTCTAGGGAGGAGCTAGAGGCAGACACAGACATTCTAGGGAGGAGCTAGAGGCAGACACAGACATTCTAGGGAGGAGCTAGATGCAGACACAGGCATTCTAGGGAGGAGCTAGAGGCAGACACAGACATTCTGGGGAGGAGCTAGAGGCAGACACAGACATTCTGGGGAGGAGCTAGAGGCAGACACAGACATTCTAGGGAGGAGCTAGAGGCAGGCACAGACATTCTATGGAGGAGCTAGAGGCAGACACAGATATTCTAGGGAGGAGCTAGAGGCAGACACAGACATTCTAGGGAGGAGCTAGATGCAGACACAGACATTCTGGGGAGGAGCTAGAGGCAGACACAGACATTCTGGGGAGGAGCTAGAGGCAGACACAGACATTCTAGGGAGGAGCTAGAGGCAGACACAGACATTCTGCTGCAAGTTCTCCTAGAAGGACAGTTACAGTTCTCCATAGAACTTTATGAGCATCAACTGTCATCTCCTATCTCAGTAATAGTAAAAATCTCTATTCACTGAAGACTCATTTTACCAGTGAAATGAGAATGTTAAAAATGAACACTCAGCCCAGGGGGAGAAAAAACAAACAAATTTCTTTAATAAGATATATTACAAAGTTTCTTATTTTTCACGTGTACTATTGATTTATGAGAAAAATAAATAAAACAACGAATACTTTTTAAATATAGTTCCAAGTCATCCTTTTTATTTTTAGCTGGTAATATTGAACAGTTCTTAATTGATTTATGACATTCACATTTATTATTGTTTATCAATTAATATAAAATTTTGAATGTATGTTGCCGTTCAAGTGCTTTGTTCAAAGTTCTGCTTGTGTTGATGTGCTCCTTAAAAAAGAAGACCCATCTTCATGACATATCAGGCACTGCTATATATTTAGTCCATATGACTCCTGTCATGTACTACGACATGGGAATCATCCAGTATTGAATTATCATTGTATTGTTGTTGTTATACTGCTATGGAATCAGGTTTGCCTTTTAGAAGTTTGTCTTGTCTCTCTCCCTGTAGTCCAGCTCTGATAGTGTCTGTCAGTCATCATACAAGGTTCATTTCTGTACATCTCTGGTTCAGAATTGACTTTTCACCTGTTGCAACTACTGCTCTTACTATGTGCATCATGCAAAAATTCAGTCTGAGAATCTTCTTCTGTAATCTTCATAAGTGCCTCTGCAGTCGAGTCAAGCTATCTGACGATGTTCTTGGTGTTAGTAATGGTCCATACAGACATCCATAGAAACGCTATCTAAAGAGCTCCACACTTGCAGCCTAGTTATGGAATCAGAATAACTATGTATGTGTGCGGCCATATCATGCCTCCGTGCCTCATCATAGTGTCCCGTAGAAGCATCTTGTAGAGAATAACTCATTGATAAACCAGAGCTTCGCATGTGGGACAATTAAATATTTTGCCAACTTGTATATGACGGGGTATTCCCATTTCATCTCCTATGTACAGGATATGCATATATGCAAGTCCCACCTTGCATCTGTCATGATGCTATTGTCTGATAACCCATGACCAGAGGCTCCTACCTTGTCCGTAACGCTAGGGGCACTCTAGCTATCTCTGTTCCCCAGGTTACTTCAGATGGTGAAGATGCTCGGGCCATGTACTTTGCTGTTCTCCTGAATCAGCCCTTATCTGTCCCCTCCACCACCCAGGGAAGTGGGGAGAAATAGTGTATGTATATACACAAACCAGATAAACAAGGAATGGCGTACAGAGATAACTGAAAATACCAAACATACAAAATATGCCCTCACAGACAACATAGGGAAACACCAAAGGGATTATGGAGGTAAACAAAAATAAAAGTGGATGGGATTTGCACACAGCTGAAACACCAAGCAACAGTCACAGAACAACTCTCCTTAAACTCCTCTACCGAACACTGAACACTCCACTCCTCACCAGGCAGGACAAGACTTAACACTGGCAATGCCGATTGCCAGAGCAGAGACTATTTAGGAGAGGGGCGTGGCTGATACTGCACAGCTGAGGACCTCCAAGAAGGAAGCTACAGAGACTCAAAGCTGAGCCGTTTAACTCCTGCACTGCTGAAAGAAACCAGCATCATTTAATAAGAGGGAAAAGTGTTTCTATTCAATGCAGGAGTACGTGAACTCAGACGTTGCCGTCTTCTGGCTCCTCTCTGTTGCGGTAAACCTATGACTGTATCCATCTCAAGAATTGGGCAGATTTTCATGCTGGGAATATAGAGGTGGCTGCTTGCTGTAAACTGCTCTCCATTCACTTCTGTGGTCGTTCCAAAAAATTGCTAATCAAGGAAGAGGTCCAAGAGGTGGGAAATCTATGGCATAAATGTATGACATGGGAATACCCCTTTAATTAAACATACAGTTGTGCTCAGAAGTTTACATACCCTGGCAGAAGGCCTTTCTTGGCCTTGTTTTAGAGAATATGAATGATGACAAAAAAACTTTTTCTCCACTCATGGTTATTGGTTGGGTGAAGCCATTTATTGTCAAACTACTGTGTTTTCTCTTTTTAAATCTTAATAACATCCAAATGACCCTGATCAAAAGTTCACATACCCTGGTGATTTTGGCCTGATAACATGCACAGAATTTGACACAAATGGGTTTAAATGGCTATTATAGGTAACATCCTCACCTGTGACCTGTTTACCTGTAATCAGTGTGTGTGCATAAAAGCTGAGTGAGTTTCTGGGATCCAGACATACTCTTGCATCTTTCATCCAGCCACGGATGTTTCTGGATTGTGAGTCCTGGGGAAAGCAAAAGAATTGTCAACGGATCTACAGGAAAAGGTAGTTGAATTGAATAACACAGGAAAGGGATACAAAAAAATATCCAAGGAATTGATAATGCCAGTCAGCAGCGTTCAAACTGTGATTAACAAATGGAAAATCAGGGGCTCTGTAAAAACCAAACCACAGTCAGGTAGACCAACAAAAATTTCGGCCACAACTGCCAGGAAAATTGTTTGGGATGCAAAGAAAAACCCACAAATAACATCAGCTGAAATTCAGGACTCTATGAAAACAAGCGGTGTGGCTGTTTCAAGATGCACAATAAGGAGGCACTTGAAGAAAAATGGGCTTCATGGTCGAGTCGCCAGAAGAAAGCCATTACTGCGCAAATGCCACAAAGTATCTCGCCTACAGCACAGAGACAAGCCTCAAAACTTCTGGAACAAGGTAATTTGGAGGGATGAGACCAAAAATGAACTTTTTGCCCACAACCATAAACGTTACATTTGGAGAGAGTTCAACAAGGCCTATGATGAAAGGAACACCATTCCTACAGTAAAACACAGAGGTGGATTGCTGATATTTTGGGCATGTGTGAGCTACAAAGGCACAGAAAACTTGGTAAAAGGTGAAGGAAAGATGAATGCAGCATATTATCAGCAAATACTGGAGGCAAATTTGCACTCGTCAGCCCAGAAGCTGTGCATGGGACGTACTTGGACGTTCCAACATGACAATGATCCAAAACACAAGGCGAAGTTGACCTGTCATTGGCTACAGCAGAACAAAGTGAAGGTTCTGGAGTGGCCATCTCAGTCTCCTGACTAGAGATGAGCGGTGTTCGACTAGAACTGTTCGCCAATCTCAAATTCGAGCTGTTTTGGGCGGTGTTCGAGTTGTTCGACGAACCCGAACGATTTGCAAAAAATTCGGCTGTTCGAGGTTATGTTCGATAACTGTTCGTGCACCAAAAGCGTGTCCTGCATGTCTGGCGCTATTTAGAGCACCAATCATGCAGGGATTGTCTGCCACTCACTGTAATGCCACAGCCATGGTGGTTGTGGCATTACAGTGATTGCCCAAATCGATGGGAACAGTGCCAACAGTGAAACATGAAAAGCCGGCAATTCAGCAGCGGCATACACCTGTACCCGACAATTTAGAACCGAAAGAATAGAGCTTCACACATAGATTAGATAGATATAAACATGTCAGCCACATATATACGAAGTACAGTGAAAGTGCTGCTTACTGTACTTGTCATTTAGCGTAAAGGATTTATCAAAAAAAATAATAGTGTTTTCATGCACCGTCTCTTTAAAAAAGCCGGCCGGCAATTCAGCAGCGGTACCCGACAATTTAGAATAGAAAGAATAGAGAATCACACATAGATTAGATAGATAGAAACATGTCAGTCACATATATATGAAGTACAGTGACAGTGTTGCTTACTGTACTTGTCATTTAGCGTAAAGGATTTATCAAAAAAAATAATAGTGTTTTCATGCACCGTCTCTTTAAAAAAGCCGGCCGGCAATTCAGCAGCGGTACCCGACAATTTATAACAGACAGAATAGAGCTTCACACATAGATTAGATAGATAGAAACATGTCAGTCACATATATATGAAGTACAGTGACAGTGTTGGTTACTGTACTTGTCATTTAGTATTAAAACAAAGGATTTATTATTAAAAAAATTGGCGTGGGGTTCCCCTTAATTTTAGGCTCTAGCGGAGGTTAAGCAGACGGCTGGGGCAGATGTTTGAAGCCTGGGAAGGGGGTAATACCCACGGAGCTTCCCAGGCTACTAATATCAGCCCCCAGCTGAATACATAGCCTTAACTAGCTATTAAAATGGGGGACCCCCCAAAAAAAATGACGTGGGGTCCCCCCTAATTTAATAGCTAGCAAAGGCTAGGCAGACAGCTGGGGGCTGATATTAATAGCCCAGGAAGGGAGCCATGAATATTGGCCCCCTCCCAGGCTAGAAACACCAGCCGTCAGCCGCCCCAGAAATGGCGCATTCATAGGATGCGCCAATTCTGGCACTTAGCCTCGCTCTTCCACGCTGCCCTGGTGCGGTGGCAGGGGGTAATAGGGTTGGGGTTGATGTCAGCTTATAATGCCAGCTGACATCAAGCCCAGGTTAGTAATGGAGAGGCGTCTATAAGACACCCCCATTACTAACCCCATAGTCAAAGTTAAAAAAAACACAAACACCCAGAATAAAGTCCTTTAATTGAAATAAAGACACAATCCTTTATTGTTCTAAATTAAACCATACTTACCGTCACGCCCATTCCAGCTGAAGCCAACGATCTCCTGCAATAAAAGAAAAATAATAAAGCAACCTCATCCTTACCTTTCCATGGTTCCCACGACAGCTTCAGCTCAGCTACATCGAGATGACAGGCTGGACCGCAGCAGAACGCTGCCATCCAGCCTCTCATCCCGCAGACACTGAGAAGCGCAGGCTTGCTTGCGCTGCTCAGCGTCTCTCTGTGACGACATCCAGATGAGCCGAGTTCATGTCCAATGAACTCGGCTCACCTCATGCACGTCACTGACAGCGTGGGAAAATTCTCACGCTGAAGCGGTGAGTGCAGGAGAATTCTCCCACGCTGTCAGTGACTTGCATGAGGTGAGCTCATGTCCAATGAACTCAGCTCACCTCCTGCACGTCACTGACAGCGTGGGAAAATTCTCCTGCAATCAGCGCTTCAGCGTGAGAATTTTCCCACGCTGTCAGTGACGTGCATGAGGTGAGCCGAGTTCATTGGACATGAACTCGGCTCATCTGGATGTCGTCACAGAGATACGCTGAGCAGCGCAAGCAAGCCTGCGCTTCTCAGTGTCTGCGGGATGACAGGCTGGATGGCAGCGTTCTGCTGCGGTCCAGCCTGTCATCTCGATGTAGCAGAGCTGAAGCTGTCGTGGGAACCATGGAAAGGTAAGGATGAGGTTGCTTTATTATTTTTCTTTTATTGCAGGAGATCGTTGGCTTCAGCTGGAATGGGCGTGATGGTAAGTATGGTTTAATTTAGAACAATAAAGGATTGTGTCTTTATTTCAATTAAAGGACTTTATTCTGGGTGTTTGTGTTTTTTTTAACTTTGACTATGGGGTTAGTAATGGGGGTGTCTTATAGACGCCTCTCCATTACTAACCTGGGCTTGATGTCAGCTGGCATTATAAGCTGACATCAACCCCAACCCTATTACCCCCTGCCACCGCACCAGGGCAGCGTGGAAGAGCGAGGCTAAGTGCCAGAATTGGCGCATCCTATGAATGCGCCATTTCTGGGGCGGCTGACGGCTGGTGTTTCTAGCCTGGGAGGGGGCCAATATTCATGGCTCCCTTCCTGGGCTATTAATATCAGCCCCCAGCTGTCTGCCTAGCCTTTGCTAGCTATTAAATTAGGGGGGACCCCACGTCATTTTTTTTGGGGGGTCCCCCATTTTAATAGCTAGTAAAGGCTATGTATTCAGCTGGGGGCTGATATTAGTAGCCTGGGAAGCTCCGTGGGTATTACCCCCTTCCCAGGCTTCAAACATCTGCCCCAGCCGTCTGCTTAACCTCCGCTAGAGCCTAAAATTAAGGGGAACCCCACGCCAATTTTTTTAATAATAAATCCTTTATTTTAATACTAAATGACAAGTACAGTAACCAACACTATCACTGTACTTCATATATATGTGACTGACATGTTTCTATCTATCTAATCTATGTGTGATGCTCTATCTTTCTGTTCTAAATTGTCGGGTACCGCTGCTGAATTGCCGGCCGGCTTTTTTAAAGAGACAGTGCATGAAAACACTATTATTTTTTTAAATAAATCCTTTACACTAAATGACAAGTACAGTAAGCAACACTATCACTGTACTTATTATATATGTGACTGACATGTTTCTATCTATCTAATCTATGTGTGAAGCTCTATTCTTTCTGTTCTAAATTGTCGGGTACAGATGCTGAATTGCCGGCCGGCTTTTTTAAAGAGACGGTGCATGAAAACACTAATATTTTTTTTAATAAATCCTTTACACTAAATGACAAGTGCAGTAACCAACACTGTCACTGTGCTTCTTATATGTGTGACTGACATGTTTCTATCTATCTAATCTATGTGTGATGCTCTATTCCTTCTTGTCTAAATTGTCGGGTACCGGTGTATGCCGCTGCTGAATTTGCCGGCCGGCTTTTTTAAACAGAGTGTCTTCTGAGCAGTTTGTCAGCTTTTGGACACCTTTGCAGGTGTTTTCTATGTGTTTCTATGTGTTTTTGTTTGCCTGCCATTGGTTTTAACGGTGTTCGACGGTGTTCTAAGGTGTTCGACGAATAGTTCGACGAACAGTTCCTCGAACATCCCGGTGTTCAACGAACCGAACCGAACCCGAACACTACGGGGGTGGCTCAACACTACTCCTGACCTCAATATCATTGAGCCACTCTGGGGAGATCTCGAGCGTGCAGTTCATGCTAGACAGCCCAGGAATTTACAGGAACTGGGGGCTTTTTGCCAAGAAGAATGGGCAGCTTTACCATCTGAGAAAATAAAGAACCTCATTCACAACTACCACAAAAGACTTCAAGCTGTCATTGATGTTAGAGGGGGCAATACACGGTATTAAGAACTGGGGTATGTCAAATTTTGATCAGGGTCGTTTGGATGTTTTTGGTTGTCATTAAGATTTAAAAATAGAAAACACAGTAGTGTGACAATAAATGGCTTCACCCAACCAATAACCATGAGTGGAGAAAAAGTTTTTTTGTTATCATTCATATTCTCTGAAACAAGGCCAAGAAAGGAAAAATTCTGCCGGGGTATGTAAACTTTTGAGTACAACTGTACATGAGTGTCACATTCTGGATCTGTACAATGTGGATCTGTAGCACGGTTTGTGCCCATTATCCCTTCCTCAATATTGGAATGACTTAGCCAAATAGGGATAGAAGGCAAAGGAGCAAGTCATAGGGGGCACCATGAACCTGCAGGACACCTAAAATAGAAATAAACTATTTTTATATTATTTTTATTGTTCAATTGCAAATATTTATATTTTATTTGTTATTTAATATTTTAACTTATATTTTTATTTTATTTTAACAAAGCTTTACATATTGTAACATGATGCATAAATCACATTTTTGGTGTCAATTAAAAAAACAACATCTCTTGCCTCTAAATGTAACCCGTCAGCTGCTTCTTATCTGATGCTCTTCATTCACTTAAAGGCAAAATACATTTCAACACTTTCCCAGCTGAGACTTCACTTCTCTTTCAGGTATGGAAATGCAGTCAGAGATAACCGAAGAGGACGAAACAAGAAATATTGAATTTCCTTGTCATATCAGGGTTACACAAGTGAAAAAGGCTGCAAGGCAAGTCATTCTAGTAATGGGCTCACACAATAGCATCATATATATTGTATATTGAGATAAAATTTATCATGGGTTACAAGATAAATGAACTTAAAAGTTACCCCAGGCTTAGGGTACATAGAACTTTTAAGCTGCAAGCGCTACATTTTGTACATTTGACTTCATACCTATTTAACAAATGGATTTTTTTTCTTAAAAGAGATCAAATTTACCATTAAGATGGGCTGTCATAATGGCATATATGTAACTGAAATATTATCTGACCAATGAAAAACAATTAACTCTTTTGAACAGTATTTAACAGGTCTTTGAGCAAACAGATCTTTATCCAGACTATGAAAAAGCTTCAGTCTCCCTTTCTCACAGCAGGAAATCCCAGCACTGATGTAGTTCTGGGGAATCTGTCAGCATGTTTTGCTATGCAATCAGAGAGCAGCATGATGTAGGGGAAGAGACCCTGATAACAGCGATGTGTCACTTACTGGGCTGTGTGTTGCTGTCTCAATAAAATCAGTAATTTATCAGCGGTGAAGAAAATGAGGAAAAAACAGGAGCAGTGAATCCAGGGTGCTGCCAAGAAGTGCTGAGGCTGGATGTGCATTATTGTGATCTTTATTTATCTTTATTTTATGTGATCTTTATTTATACGACGCTTTTCGGAATTGGGTCGACGACTCCCGAATACTTATCAGTGGTGAAAAAACTGAGGAAAAAACAAGAGCAGTGAGTCCAGGGAGCTGCCAAGAAGTGCTGAGGCTGGATGTGCATTATTCTGATCTTTATTTATCTTTATTTTATGTGATCTTTATTTATACAACGCGTTTCAGAATTGGGTCGACTACTCCCGACTACTTATCAGTGGTGAAAAAACTGAGGAAAAAACAAGAGCAGTGGATCCGGGGCTTCCAAGAAGTGCTGAGGCTGGATGTGCGTTATTGTGATCTTTATTTATACAAAGCATTTTGGAATTGGGTGGACTACTCCCGACTAATTATCAGTGGTGAAAAAACTGAGGAAAAAACAACAGCGGTGAGTCCAGGGAGCTGCCAAGAAGTACTGAGACTGGATGTGCATTATTCTGATCTTTATTTACCTTTATTTTATGTGATCTTTATTTATACAACGCGTTTCGGAATTGGGTCGACTACTCCTGACTACTTATCAGTGGTGAAAAAGCTGAGGAAAAAACAAGAGCAGTGGGTCCGGGGCTTCCAAGAAGTGCTGAGGCTGGATGTGTGTTATTGTGATCTTTGTTTATACAACGCATTTCGCAATTGGGTGGACTACTCCCGACTACTTATCAGTGGTGAAAAAACTGAGGAAAAAACAAGAGTGGTGAGTCCAGGGAGCTGCCAAGAAGTGCTGAGACTGGATGTGCATTATTGTGATCTTTATTTATCTGTATTTTATGTGATCTTTATTTATACAACGCGTTTCGGGATTGGGTCGACTACTCCCGATTAGAGATGAGCGTTGTTCGACTCGAACTGTTCGCCAGTCTCAAATTCGAGCTGTTTTGGGCGGTGTTCGAGCCGTTCGGCGAACACGAACGATTTGAAAAAAATTCGGCTGTTCGAGGTTATGTTCGATAACTGTTCGTTCACCAAAATCATAACTGGATTTTTTCTCAGTAATGATGAAAATTAATGTTAATACGCAGTTTGAGTGTACAGCGGGGTGGGGGGAGGGGCAGGGGATGGATCTCTGCAGGAATAATGAAGATCTCCATTTTTTTTTCTCTTTCCCGCATTTACAGTGGGGAGGTGCAATCTGTCAGCCTATCAGCAGCGCACACACGGAGCGAAGTGCTTTTTTTCACACAAGCAAGGGCATGTGTCATTGGCAGTGTATGTCACATGTCCTTGCCCTATAAGAGCAAGCCATTTTCCCCGTCGCCACCATTTTCTCACTGCTGCAGCTGCGTGTTAGACGGCACCGCTGTTGCTGTGTGCGCTATACCTTGTTAATTTCAAGCCAATTTTCGCACAAATCTACAGATAGCTTGGGAGTAGGGAATAGTTGTGATTGCAGTCCTTTTAAGGACTAGGTTACAGCATTTCCTACGACTTTTATCAGGCAGGTCTGTGCTCTTAAATAGATAGATTGTGGGAGTAAAGACTAATTGTAATTGGAGTCCTTTTCAGGACTAGGTTACATCAGTTCCTATCAGTTTTTGCCAGGCAGGTCTGTGCCAGTGCTGTGCAAGTTTTTTTCACAGCATTTGGCTGAATCTAGCAAAGCTAATCCTTTTTGGCCTATTGCAGAGTGTGTTAGTCAGTGGAGTAGCCTATCTGTGTTGCAAGAAACACCACCAGTGTATAGAATACCAATTTTTTTACTGCACCTAGTGAAGTAAAACCTTTTGGGCATAGCATCATTCTATTAGTCCATCTATACTGACCTCCATCAGGTTGCAAATTGAATATAATTTTTTTCTGCATCTAGCTCTGAAAAAATATTTGGGCTTCTAGCAGTGTGTGCGACTTGTTCTATTAGTCCATCTATACTGACCTCCATCAGGTTGCAAATTAAAAATAATTTTTTTCTTCATCTAGCTCTGAAAAAATATTTGGGCTTCTAGCAGTGTGTGCGACTTGTTCTATTAGTCCATCTATACTGACCTCCATCAGGTTGCAAATTGAATATAATTTTTTTCTGCATCTAGCTCTGAAAAAATATTTGGGCTTCTAGCAGTGTGTGGGACTTGTTCTATTAGTCCATCTATACTGACCTCCATCAGGTTGCAAATTGAATATAATTTTTATCTGCATCTAGCTCTGAAAAAATATTTGGGCTTCTAGCAGTGTGTGGGACTTGGTCTATTAGTCCATCTATACTGACCTCCATCAGGTTGCAAATTGAATATAATTTTTATCTGCATCTAGCTCTGAAAAAATATTTGGGCTTCTAGCAGTGTGTGGGACTTGGTCTATTAGTCCATCTATACTAACCTCCATCAGGTTGCAAATTGAATATAATTTTTTTCTGCATCTAGCTCTGAAAAAATATTTGGGCTTCTAGCAGTGTGTGGGACTTGGTCTATTAGTCCATCTATACTGACCTCCATCAGGTTGCAAATTAAAAATAATTTTTTTCTGCATCTAGCTCTGAAAAAATATTTGGGCTTCTAGTAGTGTGTGGGACTTGTTCTATTAGTCCATCTGTACTGACCTCCATCAGGTTGCAAATTGAATATAATTTTTTTCTGCATCTAGCTCTGAAAAAATATTTGGGCTTCTAGCAGTGTGTGCGACTTGTTCTATTAGTCCATCTATACTGACCTCCATCAGGTTGCAAATTAAAAATAATTTTTTTCTTCATCTAGCTCTGAAAAAATATTTGGGCTTCTAGCAGTGTGTGTTACTTGTTCTATTAGTCCATCTATACTGACCTCCATCAGGTTGCAAATTGAATATAATTTTTTTCTGCATCTAGCTCTGAAAAAATATTTGGGCTTCTAGCAGTGTGTGGGACTTGTTCTATTAGTCCATCTATACTGACCTCCATCAGGTTGCAAATTGAATATAATTTTTATCTGCATCTAGCTCTGAAAAAATATTTGGGCTTCTAGCAGTGTGTGGGACTTGGTCTATTAGTCCATCTATACTAACCTCCATCAGGTTGCAAATTGAATATAATTTTTTTCTGCATCTAGCTCTGAAAAAATATTTGGGCTTCTAGCAGTGTGTGGGACTTGGTCTATTAGTCCATCTATACTGACCTCCATCAGGTTGCAAATTAAAAATAATTTTTTTCTGCATCTAGCTCTGAAAAAATATTTGGGCTTCTAGCAGTGTGTGGGACTTGTTCTATTAGTCCATCTATACTGACCTCCATCAGGTTGCAAATTGAATATAATTTTTATCTGCATCTAGCTCTGAAAAAATATTTGGGCTTCTAGCAGTGTGTGGGACTTGGTCTATTAGTCCATCTATACTGACCTCCATCAGGTTGCAAATTAAAAATATTTTTTTTCTGCATCTAGCTCTGAAAAAATATTTGGGCTTCTAGTAGTGTGTGGGACTTGTTCTATTAGTCCATCTGTACTGACCTCCATCAGGTTGCAAATTGAATATAATTTTTTTCTGCATCTAGCTCTGAAAAAATATTTGGGCTTCTAGCAGTGTGTGCGACTTGTTCTATTAGTCCATCTATACTGACCTCCATCAGGTTGCAAATTAAAAATAATTTTTTTCTTCATCTACCTCTGAAAAAATATTTGGGCTTCTAGCAGTGTGTGCGACTTGTTCTATTAGTCCATCTATACTGACCTCCATCAGGTTGCAAATTGAATATAATTTTTTTCTGCATCTAGCTCTGAAAAAATATTTGGGCTTCTAGCAGTGTGTGGGACTTGTTCTATTAGTCCATCTATACTGACCTCCATCAGGTTGCAAATTGAATATAATTTTTATCTGCATCTAGCTCTGAAAAAATATTTGGGCTTCTAGTAGTGTGTGGGACTTGGTCTATTAGTCCATCTATACTAACCTCCATCAGGTTGCAAATTGAATATAATTTTTTTCTGCATCTAGCTCTGAAAAAATATTTGGGCTTCTAGCAGTGTGTGGGACTTGGTCTATTAGTCCATCTATACTGACCTCCATCAGGTTGCAAATTAAAAATAATTTTTTTCTGCATCTAGCTCTGAAAAAATATTTGGGCTTCTAGTAGTGTGTGGGACTTGTTCTATTAGTCCACCTATACTGACCTCCATCAGGTTGCAAATTGAATATAATTTTTTTCTGCATCTAGCTCTGAAAAAATATTTGGGCTTCTAGCAGTGTGTGGGACTTGGTCTATTTGTCCATCTATACTGACCTCCATCAGGTTGCAAATTAAAAATATTTTTTTTCTGCATCTAGCTCTGAAAAAATATTTGGGCTTCTAGCAGTGTGTGGGACTTGTTCTATTAGTCCATCTATACTGACCTCCATAAGGTTGCAAATTGAATATAATTTTTATCTGCATCTAGCTCTGAAAAAATATTTGGGCTTCTAGCAGTGTGTGGGACTTGGTCTATTAGTCCATCTATACTAACCTCCATCAGGTTGCAAATTGAATATAATTTTTTTCTGCATCTAGCTCTGAAAAAATATTTGGCCTTCTAGCAGTGTGTGGGACTTGTTCTATTAGTCCATCTATACTGACCTCCATCAGGTTGCAAATTAAAAATATTTTTTTTCTGCATCTAGCTCTGAAAAAATATTTGGGCTTCTAGTAGTGTGTGGGACTTGTTCTACTAGTCTATCTATACTGACCTCCATCAGGTTGCAAATTAAAAATAATTTTTATCTGCATCTAGCTTTGAAAAAATATTTGGGCTTCTAGCAGTGTGTGGGACTTGGTCTATTAGTCCATCTATACTGACCTCCATCAGGTTGCAAATTAAAAATAATTTTTTTCTGCATCTAGCTCTGAAAAAATATTTGGGCTTCTAGCAGTGTGTGGGACTTGATCTATTAGTCCATCTATACTAACCTCCATCAGGTTGCAAATTGAATATAATTTTTTTCTGCATCTAGCTCTGAAAAAATATTTGGCCTTCTAGCAGTGTGTGGGACTTGGTCTATTAGTCCATCTATACTGACCTCCATCAGGTTGCAAATTAAAAATATTTTTTTTCTGCATCTAGCTCTGAAAAAATATTTGGGCTTCTAGTAGTGTGTGGGACTTGTTCTATTAGTCCACCTATACTGACCTCCATCAGGTTGCAAATTAAAAATAATTTTTATCTGCATCTAGCTTTGAAAAAATATTTGGGCTTCTAGCAGTGTGTGGGACTTGTTCTATTAGTCCATCTATACTGACCTCCATCAGGTTGCAAATTGAATATAATTTTTATCTGCATCTAGCTCTGAAAAAATATTTGGGCTTCTAGCAGTGTGTGGGACTTTCTCTATTAGTCCATCTATACTGACCTCCATCAGGTTGCAAATTGAATATCATTTTTTTCTGCATCTAGCTCTGAAAAAATATTTGGGCTTCTAGCAGTGTGTGGGACTTGGTCTATTAGTCCATCTATACTGACCTCCATCAGGTTGCAAATTAAAAATAATTTTTTTCTGCATCTAGCTCTGAAAAAATATTTGGGCTTCTAGTAGTGTGTGGGACTTGTTCTATTAGTCCACCTATACTGACCTCCATCAGGTTGCAAATTGAATATAATTTTTTTCTGCATCTAGCTCTGAAAAACATATTTGGGCTTCTAGCAGTGTGTGGGACTTGGTCTATTAGTCCATCTATACTGACCTCCATCAGGTTGCAAATTAAAAATCATTTTTTTCTGCATCTAGCTCTGAAAAAATATTTGGGCTTCTAGTAGTGTGTGGGACTTGGTCTATTAGTCCATCTATACTGACCTCCATCAGGTTGCAAATTGAATATAATTTTTTTCTGCATCTAGATCTGAAAAAATATTTGGGCTTCTAGCAGTGTGTGGGACTTGGTCTATTAGTCCATCTATACTGACCTCCATCAGGTTGCAAATTAAAAATAATTTTTTTCTGCATCTAGCTCTGAAAAAATATTTGGGCTTCTAGCAGTGTGTGGGACTTGGTCTATTAATCCATCTATACAGACCTCCATCAGGTTGCAAATTGAAAATAATTTTTTTCTTCATCTAGCTCTGAAAAAATATTTGGGCTTCTAGCAGTGTGTGTTACTTGTTCTATTAGTCCATCTATACTGACCTCCATCAGGTTGCAAATTGAATATAATTTTTTTCTGCATCTAGCTCTGAAAAAATATTTGGGCTTCTAGCAGTGTGTGGGACTTGTTCTATTAGTCCATCTATACTGACCTCCATCAGGTTGCAAATTGAATATAATTTTTATCTGCATCTAGCTCTGAAAAAATATTTGGGCTTCTAGCAGTGTGTGGGACTTGGTCTATTAGTCCATCTATACTAACCTCCATCAGGTTGCAAATTGAATATAATTTTTTTCTGCATCTAGCTCTGAAAAAATATTTGGGCTTCTAGCAGTGTGTGGGACTTGGTCTATTAGTCCATCTATACTGACCTCCATCAGGTTGCAAATTAAAAATAATTTTTTTCTGCATCTAGCTCTGAAAAAATATTTGGGCTTCTAGCAGTGTGTGGGACTTGTTCTATTAGTCCATCTATACTGACCTCCATCAGGTTGCAAATTGAATATAATTTTTATCTGCATCTAGCTCTGAAAAAATATTTGGGCTTCTAGCAGTGTGTGGGACTTGGTCTATTAGTCCATCTATACTGACCTCCATCAGGTTGCAAATTAAAAATATTTTTTTTCTGCATCTAGCTCTGAAAAAATATTTGGGCTTCTAGTAGTGTGTGGGACTTGTTCTATTAGTCCATCTGTACTGACCTCCATCAGGTTGCAAATTGAATATAATTTTTTTCTGCATCTAGCTCTGAAAAAATATTTGGGCTTCTAGCAGTGTGTGCGACTTGTTCTATTAGTCCATCTATACTGACCTCCATCAGGTTGCAAATTAAAAATAATTTTTTTCTTCATCTAGCTCTGAAAAAATATTTGGGCTTCTAGCAGTGTGTGCGACTTGTTCTATTAGTCCATCTATACTGACCTCCATCAGGTTGCAAATTGAATATAATTTTTTTCTGCATCTAGCTCTGAAAAAATATTTGGGCTTCTAGCAGTGTGTGGGACTTGTTCTATTAGTCCATCTATACTGACCTCCATCAGGTTGCAAATTGAATATAATTTTTATCTGCATCTAGCTCTGAAAAAATATTTGGGCTTCTAGTAGTGTGTGGGACTTGGTCTATTAGTCCATCTATACTAACCTCCATCAGGTTGCAAATTGAATATAATTTTTTTCTGCATCTAGCTCTGAAAAAATATTTGGGCTTCTAGCAGTGTGTGGGACTTGGTCTATTAGTCCATCTATACTGACCTCCATCAGGTTGCAAATTAAAAATAATTTTTTTCTGCATCTAGCTCTGAAAAAATATTTGGGCTTCTAGTAGTGTGTGGGACTTGTTCTATTAGTCCACCTATGCTGACCTCCATCAGGTTGCAAATTGAATATAATTTTTTTCTGCATCTAGCTCTGAAAAAATATTTGGGCTTCTAGCAGTGTGTGGGACTTGTTCTATTAGTCCATCTATACTGACCTCCATCAGGTTGCAAATTAAAAATATTTTTTTTCTGCATCTAGCTCTGAAAAAATATTTGGGCTTCTAGTAGTGTGTGGGACTTGTTCTACTAGTCTACCTATACTGACCTCCATCAGGTTGCAAATTAAAAATAATTTTTATCTGCATCTAGCTTTGAAAAAATATTTGGGCTTCTAGCAGTGTGTGGGACTTGTTCTATTAGTCCATCTATACTGACCTCCATCAGGTTGCAAATTGAATATAATTTTTATCTGCATCTAGCTCTGAAAAAATATTTGGGCTTCTAGCAGTGTGTGGGACTTTCTCTATTAGTCCATCTATACTGACCTCCATCAGGTTGCAAATTGAATATCATTTTTTTCTGCATCTAGCTCTGAAAAAATATTTGGGCTTCTAGCAGTGTGTGGGACTTGGTCTATTAGTCCATCTATACTGACCTCCATCAGGTTGCAAATTAAAAATAATTTTTTTCTGCATCTAGCTCTGAAAAAATATTTGGGCTTCTAGCAGTGTGTGGGACTTGATCTATTAGTCCATCTATACTAACCTCCATCAGGTTGCAAATTGAATATAATTTTTTTCTGCATCTAGCTCTGAAAAAATATTTGGCCTTCTAGCAGTGTGTGGGACTTGGTCTATTAGTCCATCTATACTGACCTCCATCAGGTTGCAAATTAAAAATATTTTTTTTCTGCATCTAGCTCTGAAAAAATATTTGGGCTTCTAGTAGTGTGTGGGACTTGTTCTATTAGTCCACCTATACTGACCTCCATCAGGTTGCAAATTAAAAATAATTTTTATCTGCATCTAGCTTTGAAAAAATATTTGGGCTTCTAGCAGTGTGTGGGACTTGTTCTATTAGTCCATCTATACTGACCTCCATCAGGTTGCAAATTGAATATAATTTTTATCTGCATCTAGCTCTGAAAATATATTTGGGCTTCTAGCAGTGTGTGGGACTTTCTCTATTAGTCCATCTATACTGACCTCCATCAGGTTGCAAATTGAATATCATTTTTTTCTGCATCTAGCTCTGAAAAAATATTTGGGCTTCTAGCAGTGTGTGGGACTTGGTCTATTAGTCCATCTATACTGACCTCCATCAGGTTGCAAATTAAAAATAATTTTTTTCTGCATCTAGCTCTGAAAAAATATTTGGGCTTCTAGTAGTGTGTGGGACTTGTTCTATTAGTCCACCTATACTGACCTCCATCAGGTTGCAAATTGAATATAATTTTTTTCTGCATCTAGCTCTGAAAAACATATTTGGGCTTCTAGCAGTGTGTGGGACTTGGTCTATTAGTCCATCTATACTGACCTCCATCAGGTTGCAAATTAAAAATAATTTTTTTCTGCATCTAGCTCTGAAAAAATATTTGGGCTTCTAGTAGTGTGTGGGACTTGGTCTATTAGTCCATCTATACTGACCTCCATCAGGTTGCAAATTGAATATAATCTTTTTCTGCATCTAGATCTGAAAAAATATTTGGGCTTCTAGCAGTGTGTGGGACTTGGTCTATTAGTCCATCTATACTGACCTCCATCAGGTTGCAAATTAAAAATAATTTTTTTCTGCATCTAGCTCTGAAAAAATATTTGGGCTTCTAGCAGTGTGTGGGACTTGGTCTATTAATCCATCTATACAGACCTCCATCAGGTTGCAAATTGAATATAATTTTTTTCTGCAGCTAGCTCTGAAAAAATATTTGGGCTTCTAGCAGTGTGTGGGACTTGTTCTATTAGTCCATCTATACTGACCTCCATCAGGTTGCAAATTGAATATAATTTTTATCTGCATCTAGCTCTGAAAAAATATTTGGGCTTCTAGCAGTGTGTGGGACTTGGTCTATTAGTCCATCTATACTGACCTCCATCAGGTTGCAAATTGAATATAATTTTTATCTGCATCTAGCTCTGAAAAAATATTTGGGCTTCTAGCAGTGTGTGGGACTTGGTCTATTAGTCCATCTATACTAACCTCCATCAGGTTGCAAATTGAATATAATTTTTTTCTGCATCTAGCTCTGAAAAAATATTTGGGCTTCTAGCAGTGTGTGGGACTTGGTCTATTAGTCCATCTATACTGACCTCCATCAGGTTGCAAATTAAAAATATTTTTTTTCTGCATCTAGCTCTGAAAAAATATTTGGGCTTCTAGTAGTGTGTGGGACTTGTTCTATTAGTCCATCTGTACTGACCTCCATCAGGTTGCAAATTGAATATAATTTTTTTCTGCATCTAGCTCTGAAAAAATATTTGGGCTTCTAGCAGTGTGTGCGACTTGTTCTATTAGTCCATCTATACTGACCTCCATCAGGTTGCAAATTAAAAATAATTTTTTTCTTCATCTAGCTCTGAAAAAATATTTGGGCTTCTAGCAGTGTGTGCGACTTGTTCTATTAGTCCATCTATACTGACCTCCATCAGGTTGCAAATTGAATATAATTTTTTTCTGCATCTAGCTCTGAAAAAATATTTGGGCTTCTAGCAGTGTGTGGGACTTATTCTATTAGTCCATCTATACTGACCTCCATCAGGTTGCAAATTGAATATAATTTTTATCTGCATCTAGCTCTGAAAAAATATTTGGGCTTCTAGCAGTGTGTGGGACTTGGTCTATTAGTCCATCTATACTGACCTCCATCAGGTTGCAAATTAAAAATAATTTTTTTCTGCATCTAGCTCTGAAAAAATATTTGGGCTTCTAGTAGTGTGTGGGACTTGTTCTATTAGTCCATCTGTACTGACCTCCATCAGGTTGCAAATTGAATATAATTTTTTTCTGCATCTAGCTCTGAAAAAATATTTGGGCTTCTAGCAGTGTGTGCGACTTGTTCTATTAGTCCATCTATACTGACCTCCATCAGGTTGCAAATTAAAAATAATTTTTTTCTTCATCTAGCTCTGAAAAAATATTTGGGCTTCTAGCAGTGTGTGCGACTTGTTCTATTAGTCCATCTATACTGACCTCCATCAGGTTGCAAATTGAATATAATTTTTTTCTGCATCTAGCTCTGAAAAAATATTTGGGCTTCTAGCAGTGTGTGGGACTTATTCTATTAGTCCATCTATACTGACCTCCATCAGGTTGCAAATTGAATATAATTTTTATCTGCATCTAGCTCTGAAAAAGTATTTGGGCTTCTAGCAGCGTGTGGGACTTGTTCTATTAGTCCATCTATACTAACCTCCATCAGGTTGCAAATTGAATATAATTTTTTTCTGCATCTAGCTCTGAAAAAATATTTGGGCTTCTAGCAGTGTGTGGGACTTGGTCTATTAGTCCATCTATACTGACCTCCATCAGGTTGCAAATTAAAAATAATTTTTTTCTGCATCTAGCTCTGAAAAAATATTTGGGCTTCTAGTAGTGTGTGGGACTTGTTCTATTAGTCCACCTATACTGACCTCCATCAGGTTGCAAATTGAATATAATTTTTTTCTGCATCTAGCTCTGAAAAAATATTTGGGCTTCTAGCAGTGTGTGGGACTTGGTCTATTAGTCCATCTATACTGACCTCCATCAGGTTGCAAATTAAAAATATTTTTTTTCTGCATCTAGCTCTGAAAAAATATTTGGGCTTCTAGCAGTGTGTGGGACTTGTTCTATTAGTCCATCTATACTGACCTCCATCAGGTTGCAAATTGAATATAATTTTTATCTGCATCTAGCTCTGAAAAAATATTTGGGCTTCTAGCAGTGTGTGGGACTTGGTCTATTAATCCATCTATACAGACCTCCATCAGGTTGCAAATTGAATATAATTTTTTTCTGCAGCTAGCTCTGAAAAAATATTTGGGCTTCTAGCAGTGTGTGGGACTTGGTCTATTAGTCCATCTATACTGACCTCCATCAGGTTGCAAATTAAAAATAATTTTTTTCTGCATCTAGCTCTGAAAAAATATTTGGGCTTCTAGTAGTGTGTGGGACTTGGTCTATTAGTCCATCTATACTGACCTACATCAGGTTGCAAATTGAATATAATTTTTTTCTGCATCTAGATCTTATTATCCATACCACTTCTGCAGGTAACGGCTGCCCACGTTGTACTGTGCTCACCAGGTGAGGGGCTCAGACAACTCCCAGATAACTTTGGAGCGCTTCACAGGACCCCCTTTGTGTGTCCTTTGTCTGGCCTTTCTTACCAACCCTTCTGTCCGGCTGCCTCGGGCCTCCTTTTGGTAAACTTGGCGCCAATTTCCCTGACCCTATGTGGTGCCTTCCTAGCGGGTGTAGCGAGGGGCTGCGCCACATAAAATGTCACAGCCTCCGGTTTCTAGCTGAGGGTCGTTTCCCGCCTCCACTAGTTTCGGGGACCGGTCTCCCCCTTTGGCCTGACCCCTCCACGCAAGTGGATTCGGGCTTGCGGTGGCGACTCGCCCGTCCGCAGCCCTGGGATCCCTTCATTCCTCGTTCCTGGAGCCTTCTCCGCTCCTCTTCCTTCCTTCTCCCTCTTCCAGGCCTGGGCCTCTGTTACTAGGCCCGCCTCCGGAGCAGAGCTCATGCAGAGCCCCTGCTCCCTGTCACTTCTGCTCAGACTTCTCTGCACTGAACTAAGATGGTGCCCACCTTTTATACTCCCTTCTCAATGCACCCAGGAACTGATTCCTCCCTGCTCCTGCACTACAGGGTTCCCCTTCCTCAGTGTTCCCTCCCCCCACTCCAGCCAGGGACAGGGACTGTAGTGCCCATCTCAGGGGCATATTGGTCGCCCTGCCCCACGGCAATGTGGTGTAATGCATGCAGGTGTCGGGTCCTGATCCACACTCCATCCTTACCTGAGAGTGAGATATCACACCTCTGGGTGAGGTGCAATACCTATGTAGCAACCGAGCCCTCAGGGTGCTACAGTTCCATTTATCTTCAGCCTAGGTGACGTATTGCGATACAGGGCCGTGATTTTGGCTATAAAAGGGTCCCCTAGACCCCTACCCCAAGCTTTTTAAGAGAATAATATATGGCGTGCCAGGAGACTCTATGGAATGCTTTCTCAGCATCCAACGAGAGTATCTAATTACAAATTTTTAACTGCATCTAGCCCAGGAAATACTTTGTGCCTAGTAGCAGTGTCTGCTAGTCAGCGGATTATCCCGGCTGTTAAGCAAGCTACAACACCTGTAGTTTGGACACTTAATTTTTTCAAAGGAAATGCTTCGGGACCACGGGATACTCAGTGAAGAGCATCAGGAGGCACCCCAAGGCATAGGGGCTGGGACTGGCGGTAGGATGCCTTGCGGTGGACAGCCGAGCTCGATCCTTATAAAAGCTTTTTAACTGCAGCAGCTTTAGTGGACGCTACTGGAGCTGGAATTACGCGGCTGCTGGCATGAGACTTGCCCTCCAATAGATCCTTGTAAAAGGATTTAAAGTGTATTCATTCAAATTAGAGAGACAATTTAAATTAAAAAGCTTAGAGCTGCCTCCACCACAGGGGGGCTCGCTCGACCCACCAGCGGACAGGCACCAGTATTGGGAGAGGGGGGCTGGCCGTCAGGGTCCACCGCGGCTCTGGCACAAACCCGGCGACACGGAGGTGGCACGGGCAGGAACGGACTGGTCGTGTCGGCTTCTCACTTTTTGGATTTTAGAAGGGCATGACATGCCTATATCTGTGTCTCCCCCTCCTTTTACTCCTCCACCTCTTTTCTTTTCGCATGACTATATGTACTTGTCACTTTTCCATGTGTTAGTTATGTCTTCTGAGTAGTTTGTCAGCTTTTGGACACCTTTGAAGGTGGTTTCTATGTGTTTCTATGTGTTTTTGTTTGCCTGCCATTGGTTTTAACGGTGTTCGAAGGTGTTCGACGAACAGTTCGACGAACAGTTCGGCGAACACACGGGTGTTTGACGAACCGAACCGAACTCGAACACTACGGGGGTGGCTCAACACTACTCCCGACTACTTATCAGTAGTGAAAAAACTGAGGAAAAAACAAGAGCAGTGGAACCAGGGAGCTGCCAAGAAGTGCTGAGGCTGGATGTACATTATTCTGATCTTTATTTATCTTTATTTTATGTGATCTTTATTTATACAACGCATTTCGGAATTTGGTCGACTACTCCCGACTACTTATCAATGGTGAAAAAACTGAGGAAAAAACAAGAGCAGTGGATCCGGGGCTTCCAAGAAGTGCTGAGGCTGGATGTGCGTTATTGTGATCTTTATTTATACAACGCGTTTCGGAATTGGGTGGACTACTCCCGACTAATTATCAGTGGAGAAAAAACTGAGGTAAAAACAACAGCAGTGAGTCCAGGGAGCTGCCAAGAAGTACTGAGGCTGGATGTGCATTATTCTGATCTTTATTTACCTTTATTTTATGTGATCTTTATTTATACAACGCATTTCGGAATTTGGTCGACTACTCCCGACTACTTATCAGTGGTGAAAAAACTGAGGAAAAAACAAGAGCAGTGGGTCCGGGGCTTCCAAGAAGTGCTGAGGATGGATGTGCATTATTGTGATCTTTATTTATACAATGCGTTTCGGAATTAGGTGAACTCCCTCCGAAACGCGTTGTATGAATAACGATCTTAATTATGCACATCCAGCCTCAGCACTTCTTGGCAGCACCCAGGAATCGCCACTCCTATTTTTCATGTCTCCTCCCACCAGAGTGTGGGTCGGTGGCCAAAGCAGCAGCTTATCCATTTGCCATACGATTAACGGAGTTGTGCTGGGTCGAAACTCAGTCAGGTGAGTGAACTCCTCCACATGCTTTTCACTCCTGCTTGTGGTAACACACTTGGAGCGCCGCTCTCTCTCTCTCTTATTTCACATGTTTTATCATCAGGAGATTATCACTACAGGACTAGGCATCTCATGCCTCTTAGTCCTGCTGCTCTGTGTAACCACGCCTCCCACCACTGATTGGCAGATTTCTGCCTATGTACACAGAAAGCGGCCAATCAATGGTGTGGGTGGAGTTATACAGGGCTCATAATTCCAATCTGCAGCAGAGAAAACAGTGATTGTGTCAAAATGACAGCAAGCAGCCCAGCAAGTGATACATCGCTAGAATCAGGGTCTCAACCCCTACATCATGATGCTCTTGTGGCACCCCAGGGGTCTGGTTTCCACAGTAACAGCAATGTTATGTCTGAGAGCAGGTGGGAGGTCTCTTGGTCAGGGATCCTATGCATGCCACACCTCCTGCCCAGTGCTGGGAGGGGAAGAACTTCCCCTATATAAACCTAGGGCTGAGGCAGGGTTAGTGAGTAGAGAAGAAGTAGAGACAGAGAAGCAGATATAGGAAAAGAACATCAGGAGCTCTGTGGGAGCAGTGCTACAAGGAGTCAGGGGCTGGCAGCTGCAGAGCTCGCCCTGACTGAGAAGTTATCACCGGACCCGGAGTCCGAGGCTGTGGGGACTAACTCCTATCCAGCAGCAGAAACCGACCGGCAGGGGATTGCAGGTCCTCTGGCCCAGAAACCCGAAGGCACGGTCACACGCGTGGGACCAGCACCGCCGTCGTGGAGCGGAAGCCATTAGAAGGCCCCGAGTCACCGGCCATACGGGTGAGCACCACACGGTACACTCAGGGACGTGGGCTACTTATACCCGCCTCTAGCAAGGTAGCCGGAAGAGTATCGTTAGTTTGGGAAGCCTACAACTCCGCCTGGCCAGGGGAGTTCCCATCTGCTCAAGGACTGACCAGGCCCCAATCGCTAGCCAGTACTCCGGGAGGGTCTATCTTTGTCACCAGTAAAGACCCTGAACTACACCGTACCGTCTCCGAGTGGTTCCTGCTACCCCCATCATCCACGTCGGCTGCCCTGAGGCCATACCCCTCCCGTTGGGGGTCATACTATCACGCTGCACAATTCTACCACCGGCTTCAGCGGTCTGCCCTGCAGCTGCAGCTCCTTAGCTGTACTCAACGGGTGGCGTAGTCGTCCAACATCTACCACTGATTCAGCGCCACTTAGTCTGACTCCCTGGGCACGGACCGGATCACCGCCACGAGACTACAACCCTCAACAGATCCGGCTCCGGGTAAGCTCCCGCGTGCGCAACGCAGCGCGACACAGGCCCAGGGGCGCGTCACTCTCAGATTACATAGCAAAAACGATGTACGTAACAACCTCTATATTTCTATTTCACTGAAGCAAACATGGTTCAGTGATGATGAAATTATGCAGGACTGTGTTATTAGAGAAGGAATTCTCTTGTTTTTTAGCGGATTTTCTATATGTATGTGTATATTTGTAACTAAAATGTTTGTGCGTGAATATAGAAGTGTGACTATACATTGCTGGACATGATGGAGGGGCAGGCACAGGTCTCGCACATGGGTCCTTGGCGTTCAGTAACCATACACCTGGGATAAAGAAGAGCGCTAGTTGACGTCTCAGAAACATCCAGCATCTGCACAGGTAAATAGTGGAGTCATCTGCCATAAATGAAGGCCAACTATTTGCATGGCAGGTGTGGCAGAAGACTTGGCTTTCTCCCCTAAAATCTCTGCCACCAAGGTCTGCAATCATCAAGAAAAAAGACAGATGTCTGTTGGCAAAACTTCACAGCTGTAAAATAGGGGTGACTTCCCTGCCAGCGTATGTATTTCACTACTGGCAGCTGGGAATCAGCTGGAAGACGAGGGATGAATGCACTTTAAGACGAGGAGAAGAGGGACGTCGAGCCGAGGAGCTCGCTGGAGGATGTTGTGCTTTCAGTATGTAAATACAAATTTGGCACTTTCCAGCTGTTTTGTGGATTTGCTCCCAACTACAAAAGAAATGGCCTCTGAGAATCTGCCTGATTCCAAAAACGAGCACCAGTGATGCATATCTTGGATTAAAAGGAAAATGTCACAACTCAAGCAATGTACAAATTAAAATATTTACACAGTAAGCAGGATCAGTATGTTATAAGCAGTGTGTATGGGAAGTGACAGCACTCTACCAATACTTAAAGAGGACCTGTCACTTGTCATGACTATAGTTAGTTTTTTACCTGGCATAAATGCTGCTGTTCTTCCGAATCCGGCATTGTTCTTCTTTTTTTCCTGCACCTCTCTGTTCCTGAGATATGGCCCCCTCTTTTTCCAGTATGTTAACCTAGTGTTGTCACGCAAGGTGAGGGAAGGAACAAGTGTACAATGATGGGAAGAGGGGGAAGGGAGCCCAACAACTAGTGAAAGGGGGAGTGGAGACCCCTAGGCAGATCTAATATCACCCTGACTCCCCTATCGTCCCTAAATAGATTCCGCACCTATCGCCGAGCAGGAAACCTAATCCCTGAATGTCCCTAGAGCTAGGCCCTAGGTAGGGAGGGGACGAGGTGAACACTAGTCAGGCCCCACTGTAACTAAAGACAACAAGATAAACAAACAAAGGGGATACACTTAGCTTGAGAAGACACCAGAGAGATAACGCCAACTGTCCTCCAGTGGAAGTCCAAGAAGAAACTAGCTGGCTACTAGCACTCCAGACATGGACAGAGTAACATAGAACTATCACCGGTGACTCTCTGGAGACATTGAGAGTTTTTAACTACCAAGCAAGGGTGTGTCAATTAGCAGCAGAAGGTGGAGGTCGCTGCTGGGTCCTAAAAGGAGAAGGATATCACTATACTACAGAGATGAGAGGATCAAGAAGGCGTCTGCAATGCGCAATACCAAGCGCAGTGACCTTCTACAGCCGGATCCAGAGCGACTGTCTGTCACACTTGATACAACTATGACAAGTGTTTATTCCAACTGGGTGTGGACCTCATAAAGACTCCCACAAAGAAAAGTTGATAACTACACCCATTTGACTAACAAGACTAAATGTATATACAGGGAATAGAGGGACATATCTCAAGAAAGAAGAGGTGCTGGAAAAAAATGAAAAAAAAAAAAAAAAAAACGCCGGATTCAGAACAGTGACATTTACACCAGGTAAGAAGATATATATTTATGGAAAGTCACAGGTGTTTGCTTTGCAAAAGTATTCAACTCCCTCAAAAGTAAATTTGTATTTAAAGGCAAACTGGACTTTAATACAAAGTATTGGCTGGATCAATCTGTATGTGTTCTATGCAATCTAGAATGGATACGGTTCTAAGGTACAAGCCTAGAAGTTATTGATTTTTATCCCAATACCAAGGAGACTTTATATACAGAAGAATGTATTAATCAACTTTTATTTTAGAACCTCAGGCTAATGGTAAAGCCCAATGCACAGATCTTATATAGCCATATACAGACCAGAAGTAATTCCAGTGCCAGCACATGGTGCCTCTGTGCAAAGGTGGCAGCCCCCAATTTATAAATGGCGCATGGAAAGTGGGGACAATAATAGCTCCATAATACGGCATATGATGAAACTGCCTAAAATCAATCATTAATAAAGTGATGTAGACTAGATATCTATCACTACAAAGAAAGGGCTGATTTGCTATTCAGGATAGCAGGAAAGCCGGCAGCGGGGCTGGATGGTGCCCATTGCGGTACCTTCAGTTGGTGACCTACCCATATTGCACACTGCCATACTGTGTGAAAATAAACATACCATACAATGTCTAATTATAATCCCCACATACCGTGGTCTCCAATCAACAGTGGCATTAACCAAATTACACTCCCATACACTTTCCTAAATGTCAATGATATACAGTGTCCTAACCAGCATATAGTGCAGAAATAATGGACAGTAAGGTCTTACACAGTGCCAAAGTAATTACTACCAGGGCTCAAATAATACCAACATACAGTATCCATATAACAGTGCCAAATTTAAGGTAAAATATGCCATAAAATAACAGTGCTATAATGTAACCCTATATTCGCCTATCCCACAGGTCACACATCCAATAGATTGACCATGGCTGGGTGATAACCATAACCACAGATGGACAACTAGACCAGATGCAGGGGTGGACCTACCATTGGTGCAACCAGGGGCCCGAGAAGTAAGGGTCCACTAGCACCTCCAAAGCAGTTGGAATTGTGCATTATGATGAGATATTGGACTCCAGAGGGCCCATATATTGTTCTTGCACAGGAGCCTCTTTTGTCCATGTCTGCCAGTGACCTGATGAGTTTATTTTATTTTAAGGAGAAGAATGAACATAAGTTAAGTGGAAACATTGCATAATGCAGATGTTTTATGCTTCTGTGTCCTTTGTCATATATTATACCTGGAAGATGATCTAGTCCAAGCACGTATGTCTCCTAAACATCCCCCCAAGCCATTAACTAGAGTGATTGGCAAACATTAGACAGAAATACATTTAGCAGCGTGATAAAACAAGATTTTCTTAGGGGAAAAAAAAACTGTAAAAACAATTCAATGACCTCCCCATCACTGTACGTTATCACTATATAACAGAGCTGAGATCTATCCAGCAGGGTCATATCACTGCTTGACCTGCGCTGACCCTATAGAATAGCAGTTCCATAATATTTTATTATAAACAATCCATAATATATTATTATTAACATTCCATAATATCTTATTAACACTTCTCATGGATAGATTCCCATACAGCCAAGAATGAAAGGGCTAACAAGCAAATTATCTGTCAAATAAAAGCCCCTAAAAATGTCAAAACCCACCTTGTTGTTCATGGCAGCCAATGAGAGCTTGGTATTCTCATGGGATAATTTCTCCGCACATAGTGCACCTGAAGAAGCCTTGATGGCGAAACGCGAAGGTTTTGCAGCTCCATAGTAAGACAGACGCAATAAAAAGGCAAAGGGGTGGATTTCAGTTAAAGAGGAGTATATTTATTTAAAAAAAAAAGTTGCCTATAAACAAAATCTATTACATATCTACAGGATACATTATAAATGTATGATCTCTTTAGATGCAGCTGTTGAAACCCCACCCATCCTGAAAATGGGGTGGTAAAAGTAGCAAGTGTGAATGCAACAGTATTGAGCATGTGCAACCAACGCTCAAATTGACAGTGAATGAAGCATTGGTCACACATGCTCACTACTGCTCTATACATACAGGGGACTTTCGGACCCCCTCTGTGATCCATGATGGTAACTAGGCACAGACCCCCAGTGATCATACATTAATGACCTATCCTGTGGATGGTGATAAATGCTGATGATGGGACAACCCTTTTTAACTGTTTAAATACTAAAATGTCATTGTCAATCTGTGAGCAGCATTAAAAGTTTCAGAAAACTCCTGCCCCCTGGATACAGTTTATTTTAAATCTGGGCTTCATAGGAGATCATGATTTATACCATACAGTATATTGTAACATTAAAGTATTGCAGTAGATAGTAAAGGTTCCCTCTGGGGACTAAAATATAAAGTGAAAAGTAATAGAGGAATGTATTTTTTTTATTCATAAAAGTGTGAATCACCCACTTTATCCCCATACAAATAAAAGAAAATAAAAAAAAAGCGCATTCAGTATCGCTGCATGCATAGAAAGTTCCATCTATGAAAATATAACATTATTTAATCCATAAGTTAAACACCATAAAGAAAAAAAAAATCACAACCCTAGAATTTACTTTTTTTTCTGTCGCCATACATCAACCAAAAAATGTAAACCAAAGCGATCAAAATGTCATATGTGCCAAAATGGTACCGATAAAAACTACAGCTCAGTATGTAAAGAAAAAATAAGCCCCACTGATGGAAAAAATAAAAAAGTTACGGGTCTCGAAAAATGGCGACACAAACCAAATTTTTATTTATTTTTTTAACAAAGTTCAGAATTTTTGTAAGCCACTGAAATACTTAAAAGCTGTATAAGTTTAGCATTTCCATAATCATACCGACCTGAAGAATGGTAATTTTTACCATGCATTGAATGCCTTAAAGGGCTCAATTAGGTTTTGTTTTTTTTACTATGGGCCTAAAAAAACTAACAGGCAGGTAGTTGTTAACTTCTTTCCTGTTGTGTCCTGTGTGTTGATTGCTCCTGCAGACGGCTCATCTGCTCCATGTCAACAGATCAGCTCTTCCTCTTCCGGGGCTGCTCTGTTGACAGGGTGTAACTGCCGATGTCCTGCTGATTGACACCTGGCTCCCCGCAGTTAGGTAGCAGGGAGCCAGCTGTCAATCAACATGGTATCGGCAGTCACGCCAAGTCAACAAAGCAGAGTCGAAGAGAAGAAGCTGCTCTGTCAACGTGATGCTAGCAGAAGCCCCTGAATCGCCGGCAGGAGCCATCTGTGACCCCTCTGTGCCAGCAGAAATTGCCGCGGGGCACAACAGGCAGGAAGTTAGCAGCTACCTGCCTTTTAGTTATTAGGGACATAGTAAAAAAAAATAGTCCCTGACAACCCCTTTAAAATGTAACCCAAAAGAAAAAAACATGGCGGAATTGTGTTTTTCACCATTTCACCACATTTGGAATTATGTCCTGTTTTTCAGTGCTTTATATAAAAAACTACAACTCGGCCTAAAAAATATAAACCCTCATTTGGCTATTTTGACAGGAAAAATGAAAACGTTATGAAGAGAAGAAGAGGAGGAAAAAACGAAAACGCAAAAATAAAAATTGGCGGAATTATTAAAAAGATTTTCTATATGGTCAGCCTATTTTTTAAATTTTTTTACATTTTTTTAATATATATATTCTATGTGTAACGTGATGTGAATATATTATACGACACACGCGGCACTAAAAATATCTATGACATACTGATCTTGGAAAGTCTTGTTTAGAAAGAGTCTCAGTATCCACTTAGTATCTGTATGTACAATACATGCACACTTGATACACGTCTTTGTCAGCGTTTTAGTCGGAGTTGGCTGCAGTTGTGGTATGAGTTTATTTTAACTCTCCGAGAGGCATTATCCAGAAATAGAGCCCCAGATGATTGAAGTGTTTGGTATCTTACTTGTACACCTGGCTCGTAGATGACGAATGTTAAACAGAAACATGAAATGCTTGATGGATGCAAGATCAAGATCTCCAAATAGGATTATTTGTAACATTCGATGAGGCATGGTGACACTAATGCCATTCATGATCCCCCCATTACCCTCCCCCGCCACCACCTACATATTCACGTGTAATAAGCCAATAAACACAACTCTCACTTTTTCCAGCTTGCAGAATATTCCACTGATGTATATTTAATATCTCTGTCTATCACACAGATAGATTTAGTGGAGGGGAAAAAATGCAACGGTGCATAATCCCATTACATCATGAGGTTAGGAGAAAACACAAAGGCATTGATTTGAGTGAAAGTGGGGCCAAGTTATAGCTTGAAAGTAAACAAGAGTTAAATATGCATTACATTTTCACTGAGCCCTGTGTGGAGGCGACAAGCACGGTTGTGCTAAATGTGTCGAGAGGACTATGGTGTCCCCTACCAGATGTTGGGTAGAACAGCTGGAAAGCCATTGATTGGAGTGCAATGGTCTACACTCAACTTTACAGAAGAGGATGGAGTATAGCTGTATAGGTAGCACTCTTATACAGAAGACAGGCAATGGCAATGCCTTGTATCCAACAATCCTACTCAAGGCAGAAGAGTTTGGTCGATGGTGGACACAGACAGAAGAGTCCCCTGGGCAAGAACAGTATATGGGCCTGTTGCAGCCCAATAGCTTATCATAGTGCACATTTCCACCTACTTTGCAGGTGGTAGTCGTCCCTTAACCTCTTTGACCCTTGTGTGGCTACACAGGTTGCACCAATGATCTGTCTATATTAATAAAGATTAGCAGAGAATATAGAAAAAAGTAGAACGAAAAAAGAAAGAAAGAACTGAAAACATGAGAAAGATCTGAAGTAGAGTGTTATGATAGTGTAGCAACTCACTCGGGAAATAGGTAACAAACTAAAAACTGCAACTGACCCTGCCGATTCTTGTACAGACTAGAGATCTTGACTCTGCAGTCCCTTGTGGTTCTTTCGTGAGCAGAGATAGCCCAAACTACAGACTAGACGATGGCAAGTTTGACCTATGCTGCCTGAAAGGCCATTGATCGCTTCACGTTCCTCCTAAATTATTGGAGGACAGAGCAGAGTGCAAATTACCTACAGAAGGGAAAGTGTGCTGAAATAGAAAGAGATCCCAGAGTGAGTAAAATAAACCATGAAATACAAAGTAAAGTATAATGTACGCCTGTTAGACAATATGCTGCCAACTTCCTAAAAGGAAACAGAAGATAGGTTCAGGGTAAAGAACAGAAACAGCAAAGAGATAAACTCTAGCAGGAATTTCTCTGGCTGGCTTTAAATTACAACCGAATGGCTGAACATCCACATGAAACTATCACCAGCAGGGTGAAAGAATATAAAGCCGAACACGAAGGGTGATAGGACAGACAAATGAAAACGCCTGTGTTATGCTAAACACACTGCGGCCAGAATAACAGAACCTAAACACCCAAAGAAAATGTGTATCTGCTGTGGCTCGACGGACTGAGAAGCCGACCACAAAATACAGGCTCAAGGGTTTGAAACCCTAATAAAGAAGTGCAATAAAAGCAGGGTTAGAACCCATGGAGTGTGATCTGAGATATATTACTGAACAGGCCAGTGTGTATAAGTGCCACTGGAAGAGTTGTAGAAGCAAGGTGGTGTTGGGTGATGTTTAACTTTACAAAGTATAGGAGAAGCTTGGTAATTTCTTTTGCCATACCAGAAAAACACACGGATGATACACCAATGGCACACGGATGACACACTGATGGCACATGGATGACACACTGAAGGCACATGGATGACACATTGATGGCTGATGACACATTGATGGCACACGGATGACATATGGAGGCTCACTGATGGCACACAGATGACACACTGATGGCACATGGATGACACACTGAAGGCACATGGATGACACATTGATGGCTGATGGCACATGGATGACACATTGATGGCACACGGATGACACATGGAGGCTCACTGATGGCATACGGATGACACACTAATCCAAAACACTAATAACACTGGTACTGTTTTTTCCAGTGCCGGATATGTACGGATGTGTGAAGGGGCCTAAGAGATGTTTTCAAAGAGAAGGAGTGAAAGGAAATGATGAGCAGTGTAAAAAGGGGAGAAATGAAAGTTAGTGTATTGGAACATAGGGGCATTTATTCTTCTTCTACAATATCTCACCTGTCCTGATACCAAAATGTATCAGAGGATTGACAAAACTGGATAAAATTGTAAGAAACGCTCAAATAGTACGTCTGGACAAGTTTTTAGGAGCTGGGTGTGAAAACAGAAAGTTCCCTTTTACTGCAAATGGAGATCTTGAAGATTTTTTTATATGAAAAATAACTTGTAAAAAATCTGTGCCTACATGATAAAGCAGTAATCTCATCCCTGACATTGGGGGCATTATGCAACAACACATCACCAATATACAGTGGGTACGTAAAGTATTCAGACCCCTTTAAATTTTTCACTCTTTGTTTCATTGCAGCCATTTGGTAAATTCTAAAAAGTACCCACTGTACCCCGGCCAAACAAAGCAGCAGCAGCTATAGGACGGCCTTTTTTCGATTGGCTTTTTCCAGACCACCCCTTTAAGCTCTGCAGTCCAATTTGCAAAAAAAAAAAACTTCTGTTTTTATTTTAGATTGAAAGCTAAAGTTTTGCCTTAAGAATGAATTCTTGTTCTGACCTAAATCGACTCTGACACTTCCAAGTAAGCCGTGTCAGTTTTTACATTGGGGATCAGCAACGCAGGATTAAACAGAGCAGCCTCATTCAATCCAAAACTTACTAAAATATAACTTCATTTCCTGTCGGTGCAGCCGCCAGCAGAGAACAGGCGAGCGTACAGTAGATCTTACCTTTCTGGCGTCTTCCCTGTGTATTTGTCTTTTCTTCATGCCAGTCAGCTTTCATGGCATGTCAACATACAACAAGAACACGGGGAGAAATACCGCCGCCTTTCGGGAACTCCTAAAACCTATATTTAGAGATTTTTGCCAGTCAGTGTTATTACTGCCATTAAAAAGGGGATTGTCTGGTTTGGATGAGCCATTTTTAATTACTATTAGGGAAGGGTTTTGCCCATTAAATATATTCATTGCCTATTCAAAAAGATAGGAGATGACTAGAGATGAGAAAATCGATCTGTAACAAAACAAATTAGTGACAAATTTCCCCAAAAATTTAAGATTCTGGCTACTCCAAAAATTACATTTGCGCGAATTTAGCAAAATGGTAGCCATAGGTTGTGTGACAAAGTCACTGGCAGAATACTGGAGGGGAGATATGTTTCACTGAGACTATTAGCTTCAGTGATGTGAGCGGGTGGGAGGTTGTTCTCCATACCTCCACCCCAGGGTGTGGTCTGGGCTTTAAATGGCCAACCTTTTCACTTAGGTGGTGTTCAGTATCTGAAGAGGCTTGTTCCAGAGAGGAGCTTGCATGTGGTGAGCTGAACCATGTGTGGTTAACCCTGAGTGGCCGGACCCCGGCCGATATACGGACTGTGCTGCGTCTTTGTATTTTGTTTTTCCATTATGCCGAATGGGCTGTGTTTATTTTACGAACTTTTAAAGAGACAGTGTTCCGTGTCTACCTTCGTGTACAGCCGAGCAAGCCGCTTTACCACAGCTGTCATATTGCTGACTTTTTTTTGTCTATTTTCTAAAATGCAGGGGAAGAAAGGATATGATCTAGCTCCCAGATTCATATTTCCGCGATGTGTTAAAACCTCCGGTACCAAAGCCTAAGAACTCTTGGCGTTCGAAACGTGTATGGTTGCATACATTTTTTTCTGTCTCCATCCCCCTTCCACCTCTTGCCAGAGGTTTCACTGCCTGGTATGAATTTTGTCATATTTCCCCTTAATTTTTAAAATGTTTATAATAAAGGACTATTGGTTTTTACACATCGTGGAAATATGACTCTGGGAGCTGGATCATATCCTTTCTTCCCCTGCATTGACTGACACCCTACGGTAGCATTGATCACGAGCTTCCCTGCAAGATCTGCATCATCGAACAAGTGTGAGGTGGTATATTTTTTCCTTTTACCTATCCTGTATTTTCTAAAATACAGTATATTCACCTGTACCTTTGACGCCATAGCATATGACATGGTCCTCGATGTCGGTTTTTGATTCTTGATTGAGCTCATGGGGGGGCAATACATGTTACTGATGTTGACGGACATGCATTGCCCCCAACGTGACCTTGTGAGCCCGCGCACCTCTCCTTCCCACAAGTATTCACGTGAGGCTAATCACTAGCTTTGGCACCGGAGGGGAGCACTGGAAGAACTGAAGACCGGCATGGGGGACCAGAATGCTGTGGCTGACGAAGGGTAAGGATAGTTGATGACCTAGGACACGCCGAGAATAATGTATTTTATTATTTTTTTAAACCCTTTCCCTCCATCAGCAATCAGAGCACTTTTGTTTTGGGCCGACTTTATTTAAACTAATCTAATCTGCTGGCCTAAAACCAAGCTCATCTGCCCTAATCAGATTTTGGAAGATTTATTCCTTTCTAGTGTATGGTCCCTGGGCCTGACCAAGTGCACACCACTGAGTTCGAAGATATCCCATAGTCCCATAGAAGTAAATGCAGTACTGGTTGAGCATACGCACTACTGCTCAATTCACACAGTTCGCAGTATCAGTGGGAATCCCAGTAGTTAGAATCCAGGGATCATACATCTATCATGTATCTGATAGATAGGGGATACATGTATTTAGTGAAGAAACCCCTTTAATAGGGGAAAAAACATTTAGGATCCTAATCTACCAGCAAGTGTAGAGAGTGGCTACAAAGACTATTTCTTACAGTACTTCTATTCTTTGCAAAGAAAGCTTACTGAGCTTAATGAGAAGTGTAATTCAGCAAACCACCTACGGTGGTGCTGCAGGCAAACCGAATTGTTGCAGGGTTTGGGATGATCTGTGATCAGCTTATTGTCAGGGGACATTCTAAACAAAAAAAATGGAATTCTTCATTATGGACAACCTTTCGAAGATTGAGCCCTCCTCAGTTATTCCTCCTGGAAACTTTACAGGTGTGCTGTTCAGCTAATCATCTACAAAGGCTGTCTGCCATTATAGGTACATTTGCCTGATGTTATGTCTTAATTCATTCTTTTATCATATATAGATATGATGGTTACAGTGTTTGTTGTCCTTTGCTGCCATCTACTGGCCATTGTTATAATATGTTGTTCATGTGTTGAAACTGTAATTCCCACAATGCCTCTCTCTCTCTCGCTGCAACTCCTCCTATCTTGTTTCCTCACATCCTTTCTGCTGGTCAGTACCATCTTGGCAGAATGTGCATCAGGACTTAAGAGAGGATTCTCCTGTTACCTCTATCCTCCACCCTCCTTATTCTACCTCATCTTCATTCCTTCATCTTCTTTGACATCTTACCTCATCTCATCAAGGTACTGTGAATAAACCTGTTAAAGTTCATCACTGCATCATCCTTCCCAAATTTACCACGTGCAGTCGGTCAAGCATAGGAGGGGAGGATAGCGAGTAACACTATCTGCCATTGCTTGTACAGAGATCCGTGCTCACATCCCTCAGACACATCTCACCGATGTACATTGGTGGAAGAATAACAGGGGTTACAATTTCCACACTGCATTGAATGAAATGTGTCAGATTGCATGGAAAACACCCCACTAGCAAAAATTTCCAAAATAAATAATAGAGGAATCTCATAACCGAGAATTATAAATTATAAGAAAAGATGCTCCAGAATTGATATTTAAAGGGGATTGCAAGTATTTACTAAACCAGTAGTGCTGACTCTTCCTCCTTTAGTTGAGCGTAGATCACCACAAGTGAACTTGGTTGGGATGCTGCTGACGAGAGTCACTAATTCTGACATTTAAATCAGAGCCTCCCAATAAAACATAACTTCACTCCCCGGCCAGGCATAATGGCCAATCTAAATACACAGACTGTAACATCTTCAACTAACAGTTTCTTTTAAAGAGGAAATGAATAGAAATAAGCTTATTTATCTTCTAAAATGACTTCCCAATTCCACACCATGTCGACTCACATAAAACACAGAGGGAGTCATTTACAACAGGCTGAAGAAATATTTCATTTATTGATGGACTATTTGAATGTGTGAGACCTATCCGCGCAGAAAAACTGATATAGACAACCTGTGAATAACATAAGTGCATGTTTTACCCTATCTAACCAGATCACTGACAAGAGCCAAAACCTTAAAGAAGTCCTCCTCCTCCTCCCATCAAAGTTTTCATTCTCTTAATATATTGCAATCATCATATTATATAGCACTGTGTGCTTACAATTGCTCATTTTGCCTTTCTACCCAGCTAATTCTTCTCTTTTCTCAGCTCTATGGTGAAACAGGAAGTCTCTTGTCCCTGCATTTAGCATTCCCCTCCAACTCCTGATCCAGCTGCTCCCTCTTCCCCCTGCCAGGGAACTTGCAGTGATTCATGATTTGTGCAGGTAAAATTGACCTAATACACTGTGTGCAGAATTATTAGGCAAGTTGTATTTTAGAGGATTATTTTTATTATTGATCAACAACTATGTTCTCAGTCAACCCAAAAGACTCATAAATATCCAAGCTTAATATTTTTGGAAGTTGGAGTGGGATTTTTTTAGATTTGGCTATTTTAGGAGTATATCTGTTTGTGCAGGTAACTATTACTGTGCAGAATTATTCGGCAATTTAATAAAAACCAAATATAATCCCATCTCACTTGTTTATTTTCACCAGGTAAACCAATATCAGTGCACAAAATGTAGAAATAAACATTTCTGACATGCAAAAACAAAAGCAAAAAAAATTAGTGATCAGTATAGCCACCTTTCTTTATGATGACACTGAACAGCCTTCCATCCATAGATTCTGTCAGTTGCTTGATCTGTTTTCGATCAACATTGTGTGCAGCAGCCACCACAGCCTCCCAGACACTGTTCCGAGAGGTGTACTGTTTTCCCTCCCTGTAGATCTCACATTTTATGATGGACCACAGGTTCTCTATGGGGCTCAGATCAGGTGAACAACGGGGCCATGTCATTATTTTTTCTCCTTTTAGACCTTTACTGGCCAGCCACGCTGTGGAGTAGTTGGATGCATGTGATGGAGTATTGTCCTGCATGAAAATCATGTTTTTCTTGAACGATACCGACTTCTTCCTGTACCACTGCTTGAAGAAGTTGTCTTCCAGAAACTGGCAGTAGGTCTGGAAGCTGAGCTTCACTCCATCCTCAACCCGAAAAGGTCATCTTTGATGATACCTGCCCATACCAGTACCCCACCTCCACCTTGCTGGCGTCTGAGTCGGAGTGGAGCTCTCTGCCCTTTACTGATCCAGCCTCTGGCCCATCCATCTGGCCCATCAAGAGGCACTCTCATTTCATCAGTCCATAAAACCTTTGAAAAATCAGTCTTAAGATATTTCTTGGCCCATTCTTGACGTTTTATCTTATGTTTCTTGTACAAAGGTGGTCGTTTTTCAGCCTTCCTTACCTTGGCCATGTCCCTGAGTATCGCACACCTTGTGCTTTTTGATACTCCAGTAACGTTGCAGCTCCGAAATATGGCAAAACTGGTGGCGAATGGCATCTTGGCAGCTTCACGCTTGATTTTCCTCAATTCATGGGCAGTTATTTTGCACCTTTTTTGGCCTTCTTGCGACCCTGTTGGCTATTTGCCATGAAACGCTAGATTGTTCGGTGATCACGCTTCAAAAGTTTGGAAATTTCAAGACTGCTGCATCCCTCTGCAAGACATCTCACAATTTTGGACTTTTCAGAGCCCGTCAAATCTCTCTTCTGACCCATTTTGCCAAAGGAAAGGAAGTTGCCTAATAATTAAGTACACCTTATATAGGGTGTTGATGTCATTAGTCAACACCCCTCCTCATTACAGAGATGCACATCACCAGATTTACTTAATTGGTAGTTGGCTCTCAAGCCTATGCAGCTTGGAGTAGGACAACATGTATAAAAAGTATCATGTGATCAAAATACTCATTTGCCTAATAATTCTGCACGCGGTGTATTTCTACATAGAGTGTAAAATAATTCAGCTAGTCAGTTTTTAATCATGTAATGTCATAGACCTAATGGAAAAGAGAAGAATTAGCTGGGTAGAAGGGCAAAATGAGCAATTGTAGGAACACAGTGCTATCGAATATGATGAATGAAATATATTAAGAGGATAAAAACTTTGATGAGAGTAGGAGGATGAGGAGGAGGCTTCTATAATATTTTATTTGAGGATTGTACCCATAGACTTGAAAGAGATGAGGAAAATCTGCAAATAGCAAACATTTTTTTGTGTGTTTTTATTGCATTTTCGCAGTATAAATGTAATAAATGCGCATGTAACACACATGACTGTATCAGTGAAGTCAAAGTAACAGGAATCTTTCAAAACAAAGTTTTATTTAAAGATCGACATGTCCAAATACTGTCCAAATTTCTTTTCCTCGGACAGCACTTTGTCCCATAGAGTAGAATGGATGTATTCACACATCAGTTAAAATCATGCATCTGAGATCCATGAACTATGAGCAGGTCCTATTCTTATCCGATTTGCGGATCAGATTCAGCCATTCAAGTCTATAGGGATCTGTGAGACACAGATGCAGATCAGAAGGTTCCCATTTGCTTCCATTTTGTATCACGGATCTGTTGCTAAGTGATAAAGTTGAATTAAAACATGTGATCTCTCAAAGATTTATTTTATTGTCTTGGAAGCAGGGACACTTCTATACATACAGAAGCAAATAGGATACAACTAGGATGACACCTGAGAGAAAATTGGTCCATTTCTCTCATTGTAACACTCACACAAATGTGTAGACTGTGAGCCAAACCCACTGAAATCGGTGAGTGCGGCCGACGTTAGTCTAGTGGGTATAGGGGACCTTAAAAGGGAAATACGGGACTATATTATTATTTTTTTACTATGGGCCTAAGAGCTAACTACCTGTCTGTTCTACCCAGCGAAGATCTCTGGTGGAACAGAACAGTCATAGACCATTCCTGCCGGCGAATCTGCGGCTTCTGCTGACATCAATCGATAGAGAAGTAGCTTCTCTTCCGCTCCGCCCTGTTGACGGGGCTTCACTGCCGATGTCATGCTGATTGATAGCCAACTCCCTGCCGCCTAACTGCAGGGATCCGGGGGTGTATCAATATGATGTTGGCATTCACACCCCATCGAAAGAGCAGAGTCGAAGAGGAAGAGCTGCTCTGTTGATATGGAGCAGTCAGTGAACTCACTGAGCTAGCGCCAGATTGGACAGCCAGATAGTTAGAAACTACTTGCCTGTTAGTTTTTTGATTCATAGTTAAAAAAAAAAAATATAGTCCTGGACAACCACTTTAATTACTATGTAAATGGTATGGGCACTTTTAGTCTGACTTACCAGTAGGGGGCGTGACCAATTAAAGTGCTTAGGGCAGCATGAATGTCAAATATGGCCCTATGTATAGTGGCCGCGGCCGGGCACTGCACAGTCTCCGGACTGTCCCCAACCGCTACTATTGCAATGTGCAAGATGATTTCTTCATTCTAATATTGTATTCTAAGTGCTATTGGCGGGACTAGTCCAGCAGAGTGTCTCTTCCTCCAGATTAGTCCTGCCTTAGGCCCTCTAAACACGCCTCCTTGGGCATGATTGAGCGCATACAATCCCAATTGTCGTATATTCCCCCAGAAATATTGTGAATAATATGATGGCAGTCCTACTACGACGGGATTGTATGCAGACTGGGGGATGAGATGCTGCACTGGACTAGTCCTGTCTCATGAGGGTGAGAGATCTTCCAGAACAGAATACACTGTTCCAACAATACATGAGATACAGAGATTTAAAGTGAGGTTACACCAAGGGTGTTCACAGCTTTTATTGAGAAACTGAGCAGATTTCTAAAATGTATTATTTTCACATAGTTACACAAAAACATACACGATGGATGCCAGAAATAAATTCTGAACGGCATCTGGGTCAACGCCAAAAATCTTTCCAATCCAGTGCAAAACTCATTAGCTGTGGCCATTCCCTGACATTGCCACAATCAAGGCCTGCACGAAACAAGGCTGCGCATGGCCCGCCTGGGTCCCCACTCTCTCCACGAATCAGGAATAATCCTAGGAAAGTCTTAGAGACCAGCTATGCCCAGCAAAGGCTAGTGACACACATTAGTAAGCTATCTGTCCAACAATTGCCAGCATACAGTATATGTCACTAGTCAACATCAATTTCTTCTTACCCACCCATACATATGCACATTTGCATGTTTTCCTGCAAGGGAATAAGCACTGCCACACACATCTGGCTTATCTCCTCTAAGAACAAAATGATCAGGCATGTTAAAATCCAACTGCCTGATCCCCAACTGCCCACTTGACTAATGGGATCTTCTCACGTAAATCCAAGCAGAAATAGGGTACAACTGGAACACAAAGTCCTCTCTGCCATGTGAGAAGACACCAATTTTATGAACGGCACATGGTACGTGGTGACCTGTTCCTGATTTTGCATTAGGAATCCAGAGCTTCAAGTTACTCTTCTGCATGCATCTATGACATGTAACCAGGGTTGGACGGGTCCACCAGAGAACTGGGGAATCCTCCGGTGGGCCCTGGCTTCTTCTTCAGGAGAGTTCATAGTGCAAACCTTGCAGCTGCTATGGGGCTCTTGAGTGGGGTAGAAAGGTGGGCCCCCAGAATCAAATCCTCTGGTGGGCCCAATGTTCTTCAGTCTGACACTGCATGAAACTCATAGAAGTCAAAAGCAAAGATCTTCATGTTTAGAGTTATTCTATCACTGTTCATGTTCTCTGCACTACTGGAAAAACACATAAAAAAATGTCAAGCACGTTTCCAAATTTCTTTTAGTCAATAGACTGTAGAAAGCGCTAATGACCATGTAGATGTCAATCATCCATCACCTGTTTGTTCTATGCTCACTTGATAAATGTAGCCATTTTTAATCACTGTCAGTATACGGCACATGATATTGAATGAGAAATCTTTGCATCGTTGAAAGCGATAATTTCTTAAGTTAAAGTGATTGCCTCAAACTAAAAAGGTCTGATTTCTTTCTTGCAAAATTGCTTCTTCTATTTATTGGCTCCACTCGACATTGTAGCATTCAAGTACAAATTAACAGCAAAATCTAATTTCTAAATATCTAATATGACAATTTCTTATGTTATGTCAATTTTATTCACATTGAGGGCAGCTGTCTACACTTGTATAGTCATCTCCACCGAGAGGTAGCTGCAAATATTTTTTTTTTATCATTTCAAGTGTAAATGCATTTTTAGAAAATGCTGGTGAGTCATGGAGACGTTTTAAACGTTTTGATCCATAGGGATCCAGGTGCTGAGATCCATAATTATTGCCAAGGAGAAAAGAGCAGAAAACATCAGCCAAGTGCTGATCTCTCCAAGACAGTCTATGAGTCTTCAGTCTTGCAATAGAGCAGCTCTTGGCTAAATGCTTTTGCCCACCAGGTTTAGAAATCTGTCAAGTGCTGAACACCCAGACCGCCACTGATTAAAACTTCTAACATTTCTCTATGACATGCCAAAGTTTTTGAAAAGTGTACTTCTACTTTAACTGATAGACTGAAAATGTCCCTGATCAGATGCGATCAGAGAAAACATTAAAATTCAGTGATTTACAAGTGAGTCTACTCTGATTGGAGTTGTTTTCTTACTTTTCTTCTCAATCAGGTCCAGACCTTCATGATGACCATGGTCACATCTTGTCTCTGCAAAATTTGATTCCCAAATATCTTCGGTTCCTTGATTTTTGAGCAAAATCCCCACATGCACCTAAGAATAGTCAATGTTATGCCATGATCTAACTCTATGGTAGATACTCTCCTGTCACATTTTCCTAAGACATGCCAAAGTTTTAATAAAGTGCAGTTATACTTTAAGCGACAGCCTGACCACATCCCTGAATCTACACTGATTGGAATCTACACTGATTGAAATTGTTCTCTTTCTTTTGTTCTCTATCTGGTCCAGACCTCCATGTTATCCATGGTCAAATTTTTGCCTATGTAGACTTTGACGTTCAAATGTCATAAGAGCTTCTATTTTGGAGCATAATCTCCACATTGTGCCCCTATGAATAGCAATGTAACAATTATTCGCCTAGTCATGCCATGGTCTAACCCTAATAGTACTATAATAGCCATTAGCACGTAGATTTAATGTCACTAACACAGAGCTCCATCTAGCCCTTACTACTATAATACTGCCTCTTTTCTCCACCATCTGGTCCAGACCTTCATGATGACCATGATCACATTTAGATCTTCAATTTTTGGAGCAAAATTCCCATATTGTGTCTCTAAATATAGCAATGTTATAATTATTCAGCTGGACATGTCAAGGTCTAACTCTAATGATTACTCTATAGGGATGAGAGAATGTGCTCGGTGATACTCGGATATCACTTGAGTATCTGGGTGCTCGGATTGCTAGGCACTCGGAGTATATTAGCCGGTGCTCAGATTTGAAGCTTGAATGACCACCACGCATGTTTGGCACCTGTTACACAGCCAATAAATTTGCAGGGACTGCCTGCCAGTCACTGTAATGCTGTAGCCATCTTGGTAGTGGCATTACTGTGATTGGCTGGCCGTATTGCATCATCGTGGGTTATAAAAGAACAGGCCATGCTTGGCACACTGACACCATTGCACAGCTCAGGGACAGTTGTTATTGGAGGGAGAGAGTGGTTGTTTAGGGCTGTGTGTGCACAGTTTAATGAATCAGTGTCCTCTAGTGTTTATACTGGTACTGATGCTGAACCATGATACTAACAGTCTTTCTAAGAGCTAATCTTGTGCTTTGCTGTTTGTATCAGATACTGTACATTCTGCATTTAGCCTAGGGACGGACAGTTGTAGGAGCAGAGAGAGTGGCAGAGTACAACTTCTAGGCTGGGCTTAGGGCTTTGCAATCCATTGCTAAATATATATCTACTGCTTGTGACCACATTCTTTTTTTGGGGAGTGGAAAAAGTTGACTATATTGTCATCCATAGAGTATTATGTACTTTGGGTTATATTACAATGGTATATAACACTCCAAAAAAAGCATTCAAAAATTTTTCTGGATTCAATTAGTCATTCATAGAGTATTACGTGCTTTGTGTTACATTTTGGTGGTATATAACACTACAGAAAAGCGTCCAAAAATTTTTCGGGATTGAATTAGTAATCCATACAGTGTAACGTGCTTAGTGAGTGACAAGGCGACAAAGATGGCAGATCCCCACGAGACACCTGAGGGAGCGACCGGAGGAATATTGTAGCCAGACCGAGCTAGCACGACAGTGGAGATGGCAGGGCCTGTGGTTCAGAACCAGCCGCCTTCCTGGAACCACCAAGGCTCAAACCCAGGCCGCATTCTTCACCGCTGGGGTTTTTGCAGAGTGTGGACAGGAGAGCCAGGATCCAGCAACTGGTGAGCAGACTGTGGGGCCTAAGCTGGTCAGAAGAGAGAAGGAGGTGAGCTAGGACCAGGGCTGGAGACATTCTAGCGGGCTCATTAGCCGCAAGGTACTAACAGTTGGCATCCCGGGGGGGAAGTTGTTATGTACAACTGGCAGCAGAGATGGGGTCCATAGAAGAGGTTGGGATCCGTCATCACATCTCTTTCAACCAGCGGGCAGTAGAGATGGAATCCTTGCCTCGAAGGCTGCAAGAGCTGATGGCTGGAACCAGGGTCACGTTCCTCAAAATGGAGGGGCAACATCGCTGATATGCAGTGGGTGTGATCCGAGAAGGAAGGGAGCAGGATGAACCCTTCTTGCAAAATGAATGGGCCTGGAAGAGGCTTCTGGAGACGGGGCCACTTATCCCTGAGAGATCTGACTGTCCTTGGGGTTCCACACCTCCTATGTGGGAGCAGGCGATGGTGCAGGTGACACAGGGGGCTGTCACCCATTTCTACATATCGAGGGCTCCGGCACTACCCAAACCCAGATCACTTACCGCCCAAGCACCTGGGAATCAGGGTTCAGGAAGCAGGTGGAAGCAGCCCCCCCAGCCTCCCAAGGAAAGAGAAGAAGAAGCGGAAACCTGAAGAGGATTACTGTATTACCCTCCCTATACTTTTTTCCTGGCTTTGCACTTTGTGCAAAACCTTTATGAGTATGGGAGTACATCAACTACACTTTCAAAATATTTGAATGAGGCCTGCAAGTTGTTGTCTTTCAGGGGTCTATGGATGACTCTGTGGCGCCCTTCTGCGCATTGGTGCCACAGAACCCAGAAGGGTGCATGGATGGACTTCTCCACAAGAGGCCCTCACACATTCACACACCTCCACCCTACCACCTCAGACCACCAGAGGGAGCCCTGATAGGGATATATATAGGGAGGGTGGAGGCAGGCAGCTCAGTTTGTGAGAGAGTTAGTCTGAAGTGAGTTTAGTTCAGACAGAGCTCAGAGTTGAGCAGAGAGCGTGCTGATGCTCAGAGAGCAGCGAAGAGGAGCATACCAGGCTCACCCCGATATTTATACCGGACACCGGGTCCGCGCCTACAGGGACCTTTTACACCCAGTAGGAACCACCGGAACCCCTGGAGTACTACAGGTCCCAGGTTCACCAAACGCTGATTACAGTACCAGGGCTAGGAGTCACGGAGGCCCCAGCGTCCAGGGAGAGTGATCTCCAAGAGAAGGCCCTACCACCAGGTCAGCAGGTGCAAAGAGAGACAGTAACCAAGGTAGGCCTAGCTCCAGGCAGGTCAGAAGCTTAGCGAGTAAAGCCACGGATCAGGAGGCCCTATACCCGCTCACTGGGGAGAGTCCAGAAGTGCGCCCTTCGTCCGGAGTACTCTGGACCGCACCTGCACCATCACCAGTAAAGGTACTGAAGCTTACTCACGTGTGAGTGTCCGTCTTTCCTCTGGGACCGTCTTGCCGTCTCTCCCCTACACCACCATCCATTACACCCCATGCTGCCCTGGAGCTAGCTCTTCCTGTGGAGAGCCACATCATCCCTGCTGCCGTAACACCAGCTCCAAAGGACTGCTCGGTAGCGGCGGCACCCCTTAGCCGCATTCCACAGGTGGCGTCACGAACACTTTAAATCCCTTATAACTAACCCCCCCTTTTACTGACCGCCCTGGGTCACGGACCGGGCCAGCCACCATGATATCCCCCAGCAACCAGAGGCCCGGCTGCCGAGTACCCCACGGCCCAGGGGGCGCGTCATATTTGGCGTCAAGAACAGGATTCCGTGCCCGTTGCCTCCGGGTACTGTGCGCCTTAAGAGACTGTAATACTCATTGTGGTGAAGTTTTCCGGCCACTCCCGAGATTTCCCGCCATTGTCCGCCATCTTCCTGTCGGCACGAGGGAATCGGAGAGGCATAACCGCTGGAAGCGCGCGAAGCCCAGGAACGCCCCGCCCCTGACGTCAGGTCCTGGAAGGAGCCCAGAGGACGCTCTGACGTCAGACGCGAGCGACGCAAGGTCCTGGAAGAAGACCATCGCCCGCGGAGCTGCGGCCTACCTGATAAAGAAAGTGAAGAAGGTAGGCTCCGGTTCACTAGGGGGGCGCAACAATGGCCGACGACCAGCAACCCGCCGGAGCACCGGTTAACGCTCCTGATGCCCAACCTGCGCCCGGCGTTGCACAGGCCGAAGCGGCCGCCCCACCAGCAGGGGTCGTGACCCCGTTGATACCCATGGCCCTGCTGTATATCCCTGGAGCAAAATGGCTTCCCCAGTATAATGGCAAACCAGACACCCTGTCCGGATTCAAGGGAAAAATATGCGGTGTGCTAGACATGTACTCTATGACCGGTAAGCAGAGGGTGCTGCTGTGGTGCTGGGACAATTGACTGGTGCCGCCGAGCGGGAAGTTGAAACCTGGCCAGCCGCAGACCAGGAATCACTATCCATCATCTTTAAGAGACTGCAAACTGTGTTTGAAAACCGCACTGAGACAGATCTCCGGATGAGGTTCTACCACTGTGTCCAGAAACCTGAGGACAGTGTCCAGGACTACGCCTGGCGCTTACAGGAAGCCCTGCGGGCCCTGAAACAGGTTAGTCCAGCCAGCATACAAAATGAAAATAAAATGCTGACGGAACAGTTCATCCGGGGGTTGAGGTCCCAGGAAGAGAGCAGGACTGTATGGTGGTGGGCCTTAGACCATCCAGATGCCACCTTTGACACCCTTAAGGACATGGCTATAAAGGGTCTGCAGCCCCTGGAAACATCAGATACTGCTATCCAGCGTTACCAGGGTGGGGCCACCCCAGTGCCCGCAGCGCCCACTGCTCCTTCACTAACGGCGGAAACAAAGATGCAAACAGTGCCCCCTAGCGAGCTGGACAGCCTGCGCTCTGAAGTGCGCCAGTTAAGTAAAACCCTAGCCACTGTCATGAGCACCCTGCAGCTACAGGAGGAGCCCGAATTGGAGGGAAGGATACTACTCGCCGACAGCCCTGAGGATGTCCCCTGGATGAGAAGAAGGAGGACAACGACACCCCGTAGGAGGACAACGCCACCCCGTGGGAGGACCAGCGACCAACGTCACCCTCCAGGAGAATTAATCTGCTACCGCTGCCAGAAGGCAGGCCACACAGCGCGGAACTGTCCTTTAAACGAGCAAACCCTGGGGCCGAGGGCCGACACCCAGGAGTAAATCAAGCAGACCCATCAAGCTGGTACCACCGGTTCGTAGGAGGACGGCCTTTCCTGTCCATCGTGCTGGACGGGATAGGTAACCATCATACCTGATGTCCTCTACAAAAGGTACTGGTCCGTAGATGAACTCCGGCCGCCAGCCCCGAACCTCTCCGTGTATGCCTCTAACGGCCTTCCTGTTAACCTAGTAGGGGTTAAGGATGTGACAGTGAAGGTGGGGAGAGCGGAGCTAAAGGACCAGGTACTGATTGTAGTGGAAACTAACCCTAGTGATACGGACTTGTACATGATACTTGGTACAAATATTGTCGATAACTGTTTGGGAGAAGTGTTGTTTTTGCTCCAACAGATTGCTGACACTGCCAAACCAGGGCAGAGGAAGGTGCTCCAGAGAGAGATACAAGCCCTCCTGTACCAGCAACGGGTAAAGCTAACAGGTGGTGAAATTGGTAATGTTACCCATTGTGATTCCCCCGATGAGTGAAATACTGATTTGGTGTAGAGCAGCAATAGGTCTCAAAGGACAGAACTACCAGGCGGTAGTGGAGCCCATTAGCTCAGAGCACAGACCTACACTCTTAACCGCCAGGGGGGTGGTTGATGTACGCAATGGGAGGGTACCCGTACGTATCCTAAATTATGGGGAGGATGAAGTTAAATTACCAAGATACACCACTGTTGCCAGGTTGTATACTGTGAATAATGAGGCCATACACACAGTGGAATCCTTGACCCCACCAGATAGAGTGGAGGACAATGACTCCGAAGCTCAGTTGGAGGATTGGTGTCAACAGGGGTAATAAGAGATAGCTGTAGCCCCTGGGCAGCTCCCCTGGTCCTGGTCAGGAAAAAGGATGGAAGTGACGCGCCCCCTGGGCCGTGTGTGCACGTGTGTGGGTTACCCGGAGCCGGGTCTCTGGGGGTTGTAGTCTCCGTGGCGGTGACCCAGTCCGTGGCTCAGGGTGGTCAGACCAGTGGCCGTCTTTTATAGGATTTTTATGATTTAATGTCCGACTACGCCACCCGTGGATTGCAGTCAGGGTGTACTGCCGCTGCAAGGCAGACAGCTGAGGATGGTGTGGTGTGCGCAGCAGAGGATGGGACAACTCCCCACGGGAGGAGTATAGCCTCAGGGCAGTGAGTGTGGATGATGGGAGTGATGGTGCACGGGTGAAGCAGGAACGACTCAGAGTCTTTGCAGTGCAGTTCAGGGTCTTTACTGATGATGATAAGGCAGACCCTCCCGGGAGTACTGGCTAGCATAAGGGGCCTGGTCAGTCTGTGAACAAACAGGAGTTCCCCTGGCCAGGTGGAGTTGTAGGCCTCCCCGTCTATCTGCACTCTTCCTGGCTACCTTGCTGTAAGCGAGTGGAAGCAGCCCACGTCCCTGAGTATACCGTGTGGTGCTCACCCGTATGGCTGGTGACTTGGACCCTCTGGTAGCTTCCGCTCCTCGATGGCAGTACCGGTCCCTTGTGTGTGTGACTGAGCCTCCGGGCTTCCTATGGCCAGAGGACCTGAAATCCCCTGCCGGCTGGTTTCTGCTGCTGGACTTAGAGATCCCCACAGCCTCGGACTCCGTTGTCCGGTCGTAGTGTCTTCAGCCAGAACGAGCAATATCTGCGTCCAGTCCCTGGCACTCAGCTCCTGCTCCTACAGAGCTGCTAGCTGTTCCTTTCCCTGTGTCTGGAACTTCACTCCAGGCTCTAACTGCACTAACCCCGCCCCAGATCCAGTTTATATAGGGCAGGTTCCTCCCCTATCTGGTCGGGGACAGGAGGTGTTGCTTGTTCAAGGGCTCCTGACCAGGGAACCTCCCACTTGCTCTCAGACGTGACATTTCTATCACTGTGGCAACCAGACCCCTGGGGTGCCACAGAAGCATGAGAATGTGTCTAGATTATAGACAGGTAAATCGCATAACACATAAAGATGCATACCCTTTGCCCCGTAAAGAGGAATCCCTGGCTGCATTAAAGTCTGCAAATTACTTCTCTACCCTTGACCTCAATAGTGGGTACTGGCAAGTAGCAGTTGCTGAGGAGGACTGGGAGAAAACGGCCTTCACTACCCCGATGGGACTCTGCGATTTCAACAGTATGCCGTTCGGACTCTGCAATGCCCCTGGAACGTTACAGAGATTGATGGAGTGCTGTTTGGGACACCGTAATTTCAAGACCGTGCTGCTATACCTGGATGACGTGATAGTGTACTCCAAGACGTATGAGGACCATTTGCAGCACCTGGCAGAGGTATTTGAAGCATTTTCCCGGTATGGGATGACATTGAAGCCTTCCAAGTGCCACCAGCTCAAACAGAAGGTTTAGTATCTGGGGCACATCATCAGTCCAGAAGGAGTAGCATCAGACCCGGAGAAGGTCACTGCCATCTAGAAATGGCTGGAACCGAAGAATCTCAAGGAGGTACGTCAGTTCCTGGGACTGGTCGGGTATCACCGGAGATTTGTAAAGGACTACACCAAGAAGGTAGCGCCTTTGCAAGATCTCCTGGTAGGACAGTCCAATAGAGGCAAGAACCCCCCCTTCCAGTGGGGTAAAGAGCCCTTTGCAGTGATGAAAGAGATCCTGACTGGAGAAGAAATCCTGGCCTACCCTGACTACAGCCAACCTTTCCTGCTGTACACTGATGCCAGCAACGAGGGACTAGGAGCTGTGTTAAGCCAGAAGCAGTATGGCAAAGAGAAGGTGATTGCCTATGCCAGCAGGAAGCTCCGTCCTACCGAGAGGAATCCAGAAAACTATAGCTCCTTCAAGTTGGAGCTCCTGGCCTTGGTCTGGGCCATCACTGAATGATTCAAGCACTACCTGGCCTCCACTAATTTCACGGCCTATACTGACAACAACCCCTTGACACATCTAGAGACAGCTAAGTTGGGAGCCATGGAACAGCGTTGGATGGCCCGGCTGTCAAACTATCAATTCACCATCAAGTACGGGGCACGACGTAAGACCGCTAACGCCAATGCCCTATCCACAATGCCGCACCAGTCGGACACTGAAGAAGAAGTGGATGACCTGGAGGAGATTGAGCTACCTGCCTTCCACAGAAATGGGATGGTCCACGAGCAGCGCACCTCCAGGAGGTATCGTGGTAAGACACTAAACCCTTTACCTCACCACAGTTGGAAGGAGACCCAGGAAAGCGACCCGGTTGTCAGCCGTATCAAAGAACTGATAACCCAGGAAGGTTCCTCCCTGGAGAAGGACGCTCCTCCCCAAGCCAAGCAACTGTGGAATGAGAGAAGCCGGCTGTTCATCTATAGAGAGAAGCTGTGCCGAAGGTATGTTAACCCTAGGATCCATGAGATGGTATGGCAGATCGTAGTCCCCGGGACAGACATCCAGATGGTGTTGGAGGTCTACCACGATAAAGCAGGGCACTTTGGCTGGAAGAAGCTGGAAACCCTCCTGAAGAGTCGGTTTTATTGGGTTGGAATGCGGAGCTCCATTGAGAGGTGGTGCCGGGATTGTGGACCTTGTAGCCTCAGAAGAAAAGACTGCAGCAGCCAGAAGGCACCCCTGCAGTCCATCAAGACAACCCAGCCCCTGGAAATCATAGCTCTGGATCACGTCAAGCTGTCACCCAGCAGGTCAGGCTACTCATATGCCCTGATCATGGTGGATCACTACTACCGGTTCCTGGTGGTAGCCCCCTTCAAGGATCTGACGGCCGAAACTGCAGCAAGGATGTTTCAAGCCTACTTCTGCAGGGCTCATGAATACCCGGATAAGGTGCTGACGGAGCAAGGCCCTGCCTTTGAAGCCGAGCTGTTCAAAGAGTTTTGCCATCTGTACGGGTGTAAGAAGATCCGGACTACACCTTACCACCCCCAAACCAATGGGTTATGTGAAAAGATGAATAACATAGTCATCGACCTGTTGAAGACCTTACCTCTAGAGGAAAGAAACCAGTGGCCAGACAAGCTACCTGACCTGGTAGATCTGTACAATCACATACCTGTGAGTTCCACCAATTGTACTCCAGCATACCTCATGAGAGCAAGACCCAGAAAGTTGCCCATGGACCTGGAGCTTGGTGTAGTAGAGCCAGAAGCAGATATGTCCACTGAAGACTGGGATGTGACTCGACAGGAGCAGTACAAGAGAGTACAGGCCTGTGTCGAAGACAGTCTAAGTATGGTGAGAGATAAGCAGGAAGCACAGTACAACAAGAGTGCACTCGCAGAACCCTTGACACCTGGAGAAGTTGTGCTGAAATGAAAGAGAAGAAGCCACAAGCTTGACGACCAGTGGGAAAGGGAACCTTACACTGTGTTGAATTCCGGATTAGACAATAGGAAAACCTGTCTAATTAGCAAAGACGGAGGAAGAACAACTGCAACAGTATCGAGAGACCATCTGAAGTTGTGCCCAAGTAAGCTGAAGCCCCAGGAGGAAGTGCCTCTCACCGTACCGGAGTAGCCTAAAGAAGAAGTACTCCATACTGTCTTAGGAGATTTCCCGGCAGATTGGCCTCAACTGGATGGAGCGGTAATAATACCTGTGCTACAGTTCTACCAACAGCCAGAAGACTCTCCACTACAAGTAAGACCTGTAAGTGCCCCAGAAGAGCCTGCTCAGGAAGAATCCCCGGAAGAAAGATCACCGGTAGAAGCAGAGCCAGTAGGCCCAGTAACCAGTGTACTTGCCAATCCCGTAGAGAGGTTAAGGCAGTCTTGCAGTCCACCAACACATAGAGCGGAAAATAGCGCAAGCATCCACACTACACGCATTCCAGTACTACGTAGGTCATCGCGTAGCACAAAAGGCCAGACCCCTGTCAGGTATAGAGAGTGAATAGAGAAACACTGACAGTATAAATAGTTACCCAGTAGGGTATTGCATAATGTTTATTTTATAAACTAAAAAATATATGTATTTATTTGGTTACCCGTAAGGGTATATATAAAGGACTCGGTGGCTGAGGACTGTGAGCAGCCCAAAAACTGTCACGTACATAGTTGCACGCCCTGGAGTGCCTTTTAAGTGACCACGGAACAAAAACCCGTTTGGCGTGGCCGAAGACGTGGTCCAGCACCTGGATCATCTATGCCCTGTAGCCACGCCCAGGGCCTATGTTGAGGGTTTTCAGGCGGGTCCCTCATGTTCCTTCATCGGTGAAATGGACACCAGGTTACGGGACTTACTGTAACTGTATTAATGTTATTTATAATTGTTATTATTGTATTATAATGTTACCTGTAACGTTCAAGAAAAGTGTCTCCCATAAAGGGAAGAAATTGTTATTTGTTAACCTGTTTTGACAAAAATGCTTCAGTCCAGGAGTACTGCGTTTTACTGGGGGGGGGGGGAATGTGGCGCCCTGCTGTGCATTGGTGCCACAGAACCCAGAAGGGTGCATGGATGGACTTCTCCACTAGAGGCCCTCACACATTCACACACCTCCACCCTACCACCTCAGACCACCAGAGGGAGCCCTGATAGGGATATATATAGGGAGGGTGGAGGCAGGCAGCTCAGTTTGTGAGAGAGTTTGTCTGAAGTGAGTTTAGTTCAGACAGAGCTCAGAGTTGAGCAGAGAGCATGCTGACGCTCAGAGAGCAGCGAAGAAGCAGCAAGCTGGCTGCTGTGCTTAGGCGAGCCAAGGCCTACAGCACATGTGAAGGCCTAGTGAGGGCCCTGAGTGGCCGAAGGTGAGAGGAGAAGGAAGAAGTGGCGAGGGGGCAGAGGAGCATACCAGGCTCACCCCGATATTTATCCGCGCCTACAGGGACCCTTTACACCCAGTAGGAACCACCGGAACCCCTGGAGTACTACAGGTCCCAGGTTCACCAAACGCTGATTACAGTACCAGGGCTAGGAGTCACGGAGGCCCCAGAGTCCAGGGAGAGTGATCTCCAAGAGAAGGCCCTACCACCAGGTCAGCAGGTGCAAAGAGAGACAGTAACCAAGCTAGGCCTAGCTCCAGGCAGGTCAGAAGCTTAGCGAGTAAAGCCACGGATCAGGAGGCCCTATACCCACTCACTGGGGAGAGTCCAGAAGTGCGCCCTTCGTCCGGAGTACCCTGGACCGTGCCTGCACCATCACCAGTAAAGGTACTGAAGCTTACCCCCGTGTGAGTGTCCGTCTTTCCTCCGGGACCGTCCTGTCGTCTCTCCCCTGCACCACTATCCATTACACCCCACGCTGCCCTGGAGCTAGCTCTACCTGTGGAGAGCCACACCATCCCTGCTGCTGTAACACCAGCTCCAGAGGACTGCTCCGCAGCGGCGGCACCTCTTAGCCGCATTCCACAGGTGGCGTCACGAACACTTTAAATCCCTTATAAGTATCCCCCCCTTTTACTGACTGCCCTGGGTCACGGACCGGACCAGCTACCATGATATCCCCCAGCAACCAGAGGCCCGGCTGCCGAATACCCCACGGCCCAGGGGGCGCGTGAACTCTCCTTATAATTTTCTCCTGGCTTTGCACTATGTGCAGAGCATTTATAAGTGTAGAAGTGCCACAACTACACGTTCTTAATTTTTTTATGAGGTTCTCCAGTTGGTACCTTCAAGGAAGAATGGATGTGACTCACCCCCTTGGGCCGTGGGGCACTCGGATCCGGGCAATAGCGGAACGATGGGGGTAGTAGTGGCAACCCGGTTCCGTGGCTCAGGGTGGTCAGGCCAGTGGTAGTCTGCTAAGTGCTGTTGATTATGTCCGACTACGCCACCCGTGGATTTGCGGTCATTAGGAACCGCCGCTGCAAGGCAGACCGCTGGGGCTGATGATGTATGCAGTTGGGATGGTGTGACTCCCCACGGGAAGAGTGCGGCCCCAGGGCAGTGTAGTGGATGGTGGGAGTGATGGTAGTGAGAGTCCCAGTGTTGATAGTGCTGGAGGAGCAAGGAGCACACAGACAACAGGTTGCAATCCAGGGTCTTTACTAGAACAGGTAAATTGACCCACAAACAGTCCCGGCTAGGAGGGGACCTGGATGTCTGAGAGCAACGGGGAAATTGGCCCTGGTCAGGGTGAGGGTGTAGGCCTACCGTGTTTTCTGCGCTCCTTCTGGCTATCTCCTCGTTATAGGGTAACAGCCCACGTTTCCGAGCTTTCCGTGTATCCTCGCCTGTATTCTGCTCCCAGCCTTGTACGGCTTTACTGGTCCCTTCGGTTGTGGCAGGGCCTCCAGGCTTCTTAGGCCAAGGAATATACAGTCCCTTGTGGACTGGTTATCTGCTGGAGAATGTGGAATCCTCCCAGCCTCAGACACCAAAGTCTGGTAAAATTAAGTCCGTTATCTGCCAAGACAGGCTCTCTTCGCCTCTTGTCTCTGGCTTGTGGCTCTCCTCCTGCCACACTTCCTCTTAGGTGCAACACAACTCTCTGTCCCTGCTCTGCTCTGGGACAAGTCTCAGTCCTGAGACAGGCCTTCAAGTTCTCTCTAACCCTGCCCCCAGTATCAGCTTTTATAGGGGCAGCCAGCTCTCCCTACTGGCCTGAGACAGGAGGCATTGCATGCTAATGTTCCCCTGACTAGAGAACCTCCCCCTTGCTCTCAGACACAGCTTTAATACATTTTGTGGCATCCAGGCCAGGGTGACACATTCCCCCCTAGTGAAATTTAGTATTCCGGGACTAAACAATAAACAAAGACAATATGCATAACCATAAAACATTAATAGACAGACGACGCACAAATTGAGTTCTTAAGGTCACAGTGTGGCCTGTGACCGGGTGTCCATATCATCAGCACAACGGGGAGCCTTAACCAGGTGGGGGTCTGTCCTACCCCAAGTCCTTTACAGTCTTAGTTCGTTCCTGGGTTAGGCTCCGAACGCATTCCATAAGAGGTCCCGGTTATAAAAAGTCCATAACCTTTGAGTCCTTACGGTAGCTGCAAGAAACTGAAACACAGAATTACCAAACATGCATGTAACTTTGCAAACAATTCAACATTTGGCAACAGGGTTATTTACAATTTTAGCGCGCTCTATATTTTCCAGCGAGCGGGTATCTGCCCTTTTGTGCTCCTGGTTGATCTACGTAACCCACTGTCTGGTGGTGGACTGACCTGGCTTTCCCCACTAGCGTTAGGGGTACAGCTACCAGCTGGGTGTACAGGTAGGGCAGGCAGCTGTCTGCGGGTCCTTTGACTTACCGCAGGCATGGCAGGCTCACTGTCAGCAGAGGGTTGACTCTCCTGGGCTGCTGGTACAGGCTCTTCTGCCTCTGGAAAGGCTTGCTCCTCTTCACCTTCCAGCTCTGGTGTTGGTTGTTGCTGTGCCGGTTGCAGGAAATGCAGGACGGGTACCACTATGGCATCATTTATGCGAGTCCAGGACTGAGGGAACTCTCCGAGAACGGTGCTGATCATTTCTTCCTTGTCCTCTTCGGGTTCAAGGTCACTCTGATCCTCTTCTGCACTACGGAGTTGCTCGGGGCACCTTTTGAGGTGGTCTCTGGAGACGACACTAGTGGTTTCTCCTCCGTCCTTGGTGATCACGCACACCTTCGGGTTGTCGTGATCAGACTGCAGTATGGTGTAGGGTTCCCTTTCCCACTGGTCGTTCAACTTATGTAGCCTTCTCTTCCGCTTCAGGACCTGCTCACCAGGTTCTAGGGGACAAGCAGGGGCGTGTTGGTTGAAGAGTCTTTCTTGCTTCTCTCTCACCTGGGCCAGGCTCTTCTCCACACTCTCCTGTACCTTCTTGTACTCCAGTTGCCTTTCCATATCCCAGTCCGCATCCGGGGAGGTGTCCTCAGGTATTAGGACTCCCATCTCCAGGTCTACGGGCAGCTTACCTGGTCTGGCTCGCATCAGGTAAGCCGGGGTGCAGTTTGTAGCATTCACCGGGATATTGTTGTATAGGTCTATCAGGTCCGGCAGTTTTTCTGGCCACAGGCTGCGTTCCTCCAGGGGCAACGTCTTCAGGAGATCAATGACTATATTGTTCATCTTCTGACACATCCCGTTGGTTTGGGGGTGGCAAGACGTTGTCCGAATCTTCTTACAGCCATAGAGGTTGCAGAACTCCTGGAAGATTTCAGCTTCGAACGCTGGACCCTGGTCTGTCAGGACCTGTTCTGGATACCCGTGTGGACGGCAGAAGTATTGCTGGAAGGCTCTGGCCGCTGTTTGGGCTGTCAAGTCCTTTACTGGGACCACCACTAGAAAACGGGAATAGTGGTCCACGATTGTCAGGGCATAGATGTATCCTGACCGGCTGGGAGCCAATTTGACATGGTCCAGAGCTACCAGCTCAAGAGGCTGCGTGGTGACGATGGGCCTCAAGGGTATCTTCTGGCTGGTGCGGTCCTTCCTCCTTAGGTGACAAGGGCCACAGTCTCTGCACCATTTTTCTACGGCTCCTCTCATGCCGACCCAAAAGAACCTTCCTCTTAGCAGGAACTCCAGTTTCTTCCAACCGAAGTGTCCCGCTCTGTCATGGTAAGCCCCCAGGACCATGGCTGCATACCGTCTTGGGACCAGGACTTGCCAGGTCAGCTCGTGCGTCCGGTGGTTGACAATCCTTCTGCACAACTTGCCTTCGTAGAGGAAAAGCTTGCTCTTCTCTTTCCATAGCTGCTTGGCTTCCTCTGGAGCATCCGGATCTATGCGGGCATCTTCCTGGGTCAGCAGATCTTTCACCAGGCGGATGGCAGGGTCACTATCTTGGGTCACGGCCCAGCTGTGGTGAGGTAGGGGATTTATCATCACGGTTGTTAGATCCTCCTCCTTCACGCGGTGGGAGCATTGAGCGGCTCCATACCGGTGAAACGTGGGGAGTTCTACCTCCTCCAGCTCTTCTGGGTCTTCGTCACCTTCAGGTAAGTGAGGCATCCTCGATAGGGCGTCAGCGTTGGCATTGGTTTTGCCGGCCCGGTACTTGATCACAAAGTCATAGTTGGAAAGACGGGCCATCCACCGCTGTTCTAGGGCACCCAGTCTTGCATTGTCCAGGTGTGTCAACGGGTTGTTATCCGTGTACACGGTGAACTTTGCGGAGGCCAGGTAATGCTTGAAGCGTTCCGTCACGGCCCACACCACCGCCAAGAATTCTAGCTTGAAGGAGCTGTAATTCTCCGGGTTCCTCTCGGTGGGTCTCAGCTTCCGGCTGGCGTACGCGATCACCCTTTCTCTGCCCTGTTGGTTTTGGGACAGTACGGCTCCCAGTCCCACATTACTGGCATCTGTGTGAAGGATAAAAGGCTGGCCATAATCAGGGTAGGCCAGGATCTCATCCCCCGTGAGGGCCATCTTCAACTGGCGGAAGGACTCCTCTTCCGGTTTATCCCACTTGAAGGGTGGCTTTTGACTCCTGGACTTAGACTGTCCGATCAGGAGGTCCTGCATAGGAGCTGCCATCTTGGTGAACCCGGGGATGAACCTTCGGTAGTATCCTACCAACCCGAGAAACTGTCTCACCTCCTTGATGTTCGAGGGGCTTGGCCAGCTCTTGATTGCCGCGACCTTGTCAGGGTCGGGGGCTACTCCTTCCGCACTTACCACATGCCCTAGGTACTGGACCTTCGGTTTCAGCAGGTGACACTTCGATGGTTTCACCTTCAGGCCGTAGCCTGCCAGGTGCTTTAGATGGTCCTCGTAGGTCTTTGAATAAATGATCACGTCGTCCAGGTAAAGGAGGACCGTCTAAAAGTTTCGGTGCCCTAGACAGCATTCCATCAGCCGCTGGAAGGTCCCTGGTGCGTTGCAGAGCCCGAAAGGCATACAGTTGAATTCGCTCAGTCCCATCGGGGTGGTGAAGGCGGTCTTCTCCTTGTCAGCCTCTGCCACAGGAACCTGCCAGTACCCGCTAGTAAGGTCCAAAGTAGAAAAGAAGTTAGCTGATTTTAGTGCGGCTAAAGACTCCTCTATTCTAGGCAGCGGATATGCGTCTTTGTGAGTGATACGGTTGATTTGTCTATAGTCCACGCACATTCTCATTGTGCCGTCTTTCTTTTTCACCAGGACCAAGGGGGCTGCCCAGGGGCTACAGCTATCTCTAATGACCCCAGCTTCTTTCATTTCTATTAGCATGCCCTTTGCGTTCTGATAATGTGCGGGGGGTACAGGTCTGTGTCTCTCTTTTATTGGTGGGTGGTTCCCTGTGGGGATGTGGTGTTCTATCCCTTTTACTCTGCCGAAGTCTAGCGGGTGCTTACTAAAGACTCTCTCGTACTCCTGTACCACCCGGTAGACTCCTTGTTTTTGGTGAAGGGGAGTGGAGTCAGCACCCACATGGAGTTTCTGGCACCAGTCCTCCTTTTGTTTCTGGGAGCCATTACCCTCCGCCTGTGGAGATGGAGGCAAGGGTTCCACGGCCCTGATAGCTTTGTGTTCGACAACAAACAGTTTGGTGAGTGTAGCGTACCTGGGTAAGTGTACTTCCCTCTCCCCAATGTTGAGGATGCGGACGGGCACCCTCCCATGACGGACATCAACCACACCCCGGGCTGTCAAAATGGTGGGCCTGCTGTCTGAGTACACGGGTTCTACCATGGCTTGGTAGTCTCTACCTCTCAACCCGATTGCAGTCCGGCACCAGATCACCATTTCACTTTTGGGAGGCATGGAAATGGGGAATGGGTCACTCAGTCTTACGCTACCGATCTCACCACCAGACAGTTCTACCTGCTGCCGTCTCATCAGGGCTTTTATCTCCTTGTTGAGGACTCTCTGTTGGCTGGAACTAGCATTCACCGCCACCTGTTGTAGAATTACAATTACCTCTGAAAGACAATTTTCAATTACATTAGTACCCACAGTTATTTTAGGGTGACTTTCACGTCGGTAAATGTCCACAATAATCACTCCCTGTGCCGGCAGTTCAACTTTACCAATCTTAATGGTCATCTCCTTGAAACCCATCTGCGGCACGGGTAAGCCATTACTGGCGATGATGCTCAAGTTACTGTCTGGATACCGTGTGATATCAGCATCAGTCCAATACTGCTTAAAAAGTACATAAGGGATAGTGGTTACTTGTGACCCAGTATCCAGCAAGGCGCTCATGGGGATACCGTCCAGCACCACGGGTAAAACCGGGCGCCCCCCAACATACTTATTACGCCAATTGTAAGGGCCTGGTGATCTTATGCCTGGGGGTTGGCCCTCTGCCCCTGGTTGGACCCGTTTAAATTACAGTACCTGGAAATGTGTCCGGGCTGGTTGCATCGACGGCAAATGGGCTGTCCATCCTCTGCGTAGCGGTCTGTGGGCCTCCCTCGGAACGACGGGATCCTCCTCTGTCGACGCCACGGGACATCCTCCGGACTTGAAGCCAACTCGATGGGTCTTGACGGGTCCACTTGTAACGCCTGGACGGTCCTGGTCAACGCCGCGACGCTCCTGGTCAGCTCCTGGACTTGGTAGTGCAGGTCTTTCGACGGGGCTTGGTTCAGGGCCTGTGCATCAGCCCCCACGGGGTCCATAGAGGAGGGCGCCGCCTCCTGGTGGTAGGTGAGAGCAGGGCGCCGGGGGTTTATAGCGCCACTGGTTGCAGATTCACGGAGCACCCTTATGGCCCTGTCCTTAAATTGGGCAAAGGTCAGGTCGGGGTTCTGAAAGAACATGAGGCGCAGTTGGGCCCTGTGGGCGCTAGACAGCAGACCTTCTATGAATTGTTCTGTTAGCAGCTTATCCGTTTCCTGCACACTGCCAGGGTCAGTTTGTTGAATAGCCCTCAAGGCTTCCTGCACATTTAGGGCATAGTCTCTGATGCTGTCCTGTGCCCGCTGCTTACATCCATAGAACCTCATTTTAATCTCAGCGGAGGTACATGTGTCAAAGGTACCCCGCAGCCGGGCCAGAATACCCTTCACATTCCTTTTCTCCTCAGTGGGCCATGATTTTACCTCCCTTTGGGCTGCGCCAGTTAACTGCCCTGTTAGTATGCTGACCTTCTGTTCCTCTGTCAGGGGGTAAACCTGGAACAAACTGTACAGCCTTTCCTTAAAGTCAGTTAGGGCATGGGGCTCCCCTGAGTACTTGGGCAGCCAGGCCGCGCCAGGGATGTAGGGCAGGGAAAAGGGCATCACCGCTGCTGCAGCCGCGTTGGTGGTAGTGGGCGCCTCTGTGTCCGACATCTTCCTCCCTCCTAGTTAAGCGTGGCCTACCTTCCGACGATCCTCTTCTGTAGGCCGCGGCTCCGCTGCTGCTGTGTTAGAACTCTCCTGTTAGGTTTTTTTTTAGTTTGCTGGTCACATGACCATTTTTGCCTATTTAATCCGGCTCCGCCCTCCTGGTCTTGCTGGACTTCATTGTATTTACTACTCTTGAGCTAGCTTGGTGCTCTGTTGCCGTTCTCTGTTAGTTTTGCTGGGTCTTCTGACCTCTATGCTTTTTGTTGTGTGTTTGTCTTTGACTGCTACTATTTCTGCTAGGAAGTGTCCAACTTATCCCAGTCCCTAGTTCTTGTAGGGATCCCTCCCTCACATCTATAGGTCTTCGTTCAGACTAGCCGAGGACTTTAGCGGGTCTGATCGCAGGATCAGATTCCCCGTTACATTGTAGGGATCTAGTTTAGTTCTATTGTAGGGACAGTTCTCCTGTCTTTCCTTAGTCCCTGTAGCAGATCATAACAGTAAGTCCAGCCCTAAAAAAAAAAAAAAAAATTTTCTCTAAGGAAAGACCTCCAGTTTTCCATCATGGTCTCGGTTCAAGATTTGGCTCAACGCTTGCAGGGACTCTCTCTGGAGGTGGCCAAGCTCCAACAACACGTGAGTAGCTGTTCTGGAGCACATTTTGTGGAACCAAAGGTACGTCTGCCTGATTTATTTTTTGGCGAACAACAAGATTTTTTTTCTTTTAAAAATGCTTGTTTATTGTATTTTCGTTTGAGACCCGGATCCTCTGGTGATGAATCACAGCGCATAGGGTTCATAATGTCACTTTTGCATAAAGATCCTCAGGGATGGGCCTTCTCTCTCCAACCTAGTGATCCGTGCTTTAGATCAGTGGATAGTTTTTTTTCTGCTTTGGGTTTGTTGTATGATGATCCTGATCGTGTCTCATCTGCTGAGTCTGAATTGAGACGTTTGAGGCAGGGATCAGGTAATGTGGAAAAATATTGTTCTCACTTCCGTCGGTGGTCTGCCCAGGTGGGGTGGAACGATTCAGCTTTGAAAAGCTTGTTTCTTGCAGGGCTAGGTGAAAGGGTTAAGGATTTACTGATTGCTTATCCCACACCTGGAAACTTGCAGGAGGCTATGCAATTAGCTATACGGGTGGACAGGAGACTGCGTGCAAGGGTTAATGAGAGCAAATCCTCTGCTATGTCAGCTCCGAGTCTTGAGAGGGTCTGTGCTGACAATGGAGAGCCGATGGAGATTGGAGCGATGACACCCCGCTCTCAGGAAAAAGATCGCAGGCTTTCTGAAGGCTTGTGCTTCTATTGCGGAAATTCTGGTCATTTTATTAAGAACTGTGTGCTTCGTTTGAAGAAAGAAAAAAAAATGGTCAGTTATGCACATATTGCCTGTTTAAATTCTAAGGGAGTATTCCTATCTGCCACTACTGCTGCTCAGGATGAATTAATTGAATTTCGGGTATTTGTGGATTGTGGTTCTACTCTGAATGTGATTGATGGGGGATTCTTGGAAAAACTTAGATTAGAACCTAAAACTTTGTCATCCCCTATTGCTGTGGTTTCTGTTGATGGCTCTCCCTTGAAGAGTGTTACTCATAAGGTCTGTGAATTTCCCCTCACTATTAATGGTATTCACCAAGAAAATTTGGATTTGGTGGTATTGGATAATTTGCCTTCTCCAGTAATATTGGGGTTACCCTGGTTAAAATTGCACAATCCTGTACTGGATTGGTCTACCAATGAAATTAAGTCCTGGAGCCCTAAGTGTTATGACAAGTGTTGTAACGGACGTATTGCTGCTGTGGATAAAGGGGAATTGCCTGTACCTATTCAGGATTTTTGGAGAGTTTTTTCTGAGGAGGAGTCACAAATTTTGCCTCCCCATAGAGACTATGATTGTACCATTGAATTTGTCCCTGGAGCGACTCTTCCTAAAAGTCGTTTATTTAATCTTACTATTACTGAGAGAAAGGCTTTGGAGGAATACATACAGACAAGCTTGGCCGCCGGTCACATTAGGCCTTCCAAGTCTCCTGTGGCTGTTGGATTTTTTTTTGTAAAAAAAAAAGATGGCGGTTTACGTCCTTGTCTGGACTTTCGTGAGATTAATAAAATTACTGTACGCAATCCTTACCCACTGCCATTGATTCCTGATTTGTTTAACCAGTTAGTGGGGGCCAAGTGGTTCTCTAAAATTGATCTCCGGGGGGGCATACAATTTGTTGCGCATGAAGGAGGGTGATGAATGGAAGACTGCTTTTAACACTCCTGTGGGTCATTTTGAGAATCTGGTTATGCCTTTTGGTCTTACCAATGCTCCAGCATTTTTTCAGAATCTTATTAATGACATCCTTAGACCTTTAATCGGCAAAGATGTGGTTGTGTATTTGGATGACATTCTGATTTATTCGCCTGATCTGGAGTCTCATTGGCGGAGCGTACGTGAGGTATTACAGTTATTAATGGACAATTCGCTTTTTGCTAAGCTGGAGAAATGTGAGTTCGCTGTACAGAGAATTAGTTTTTTGGGCTACATTATCTCCAGTGAAGGTTTTGAGATGGACCCGGTTAATGTTCAAGCTGTGCAGGAATGGCCTAGGCCTATTGGTTTGAAATCGATACAGAGGTTTTTGGGTTTCGCCAATTATTACAGAAAATTCATAAAAAAAATTTCTATTATTGTCAAACCGCTGACCGATCTCACCAGGAAAGGTTCTAATGCGGTTCAGTGGACTTCTGAGGCCATTGAAGCTTTTGTGTTTCTAAAGGAGAGGTTCACCTCTGCTCCCATCCTTATGCAGCCTGATGTGACTAAGCCGTTTTTGGTTGAGGTTGATGCTTCTTCGGTGGGGGTCGGTGCGGTGTTGTCTCAGGAAAACAAGGATGGAGTACATCCCTGTGCCTTTTTTTCAAAAACATTTTCTGAGACTGAACTTAATTACGATATTGGTAATCGGGAATTGCTGGCGATTAAACTCGCATTTGAACACTGGCGTCACCTCTTGGAAGGTGCTGAATTTCCCATTCAGGTTTTCACTGATCATAAAAATCTGATCTATCTTGATGCTGCCAAGCGCTTGAATGCCTGTCAGGCTAGGTGGGCACTTTTTATCTCGCGGTTTAATTTTTCCGTTACTTACATCCCGGGTACCAAGAATGTTAAAGCGGATGCTTTGTCTCGCAGCTTTTCTCCCATGGTCGGTGTTGAGGAGGAAGAGGAGAGCATTTTACAAAAAGGTGTTGTGATTGCTGCTTTGGACTCCGTTTTGGAGGATGAGATTCTTAAAGCTCAGGAGAATGCCCCATCTAACACTCCCCATGGGAGGTTGTTTGTGCCTAGGACCTTTAGGAGAGATTTGTTTGTTGAGTGTCATGAGTCTCGGTTGGCAGGTCATCCAGGAATTTCTGAGACCAAGAGACTTGTGGGTCGCAGTTTTTGGTGGCCTGGATGGCAGAAGGAAGTCATTAAGTGGGTGCGCCAATGTACTGTGTGTGCTAGATCCAAGTCTTCGCATGCTCCTGCTGCGGGGTTGCTTTGCCCTCTGGAGGTTCCTAGTGCACCTTGGACACATCTGGCTATGGACTTTATTACTGACCTTCCCCCCTCTGAAGGTTTCACGGTCATCTGGGTGGTCGTGGACCGTTTTAGCAAGATGTGTCACTTGGTTCCCTTCATCAAACTGCCTTGCGCTAAGACACTCGCTAAGGCCTTTGTCAAGGAAATTGTCAGACTACATGGTGTTCCTACTGACATTGTTTCTGATAGGGGACCTCAGTTCGTGGCTCGTTTTTGGCGTGCCTTTTGTGACAGATTGGGAGTTCATTTGTCGTTTTCATCTGGATATCATCCTGAGTCTAATGGCCAGACAGAAAGGAAGAACCAGGATGTTGAGCAGTTCTTGCGTTGTTTTGTGGCAGACAATCAAGAGGGGTGGTCTGAGTTTCTGCCACTTGCTGAATTTGCTCTTAACAACCATACATCCTCTTCTGCTGGGTGTTCGCCTTTTTTTTGTTGTTCTGGGAGACATCCGTCTTTTGGGTCATTCTCCAAATTGGTTTCGACTGTGCCTGAGGAGGAGAGTTTTTCCGGTGATTTGGAGAGAGTTTGGACGGATGTGCGTGGTAATCTTCAGGAGGCTAACAAAAAATCTAAGAGGTACTTTGATAGGAAACGGCAAGAGGTTTTGTTTGCTGTTGGTGACATGGTTTGGTTGTCCTCTAAGAATCTGCGATTGAGGATTCCTTCTAAAAAATTGGGTCCCAAGTTCGTAGGGCCCTTTAAGGTGCTTCAGATAGTTAACCAATCAGCTGTTAGGTTGGAGGTTCCTACGTCCTGGAAGATTAACCCGGTGTTTCATGTTTCTCTGTTGAAAAAAGCTGATGTGTCTGATGGTGACGCCTCTGCCACTGTTCCTCCGGTGGTGGAGGACGGGGAATATGAAATTTCCCGCATCCTAAATTCTAGATGGTATAGAGGGAGTTTGCAGTATCTCGTCGCTTGGAAGGGTTTCGGACCTGAGGATAACTCATGGGTGAGGGCGGATGATGTTTCTGCTTCCAGACTTGTCAGAGCGTTTCACAGGAGGTTTCCTGGTAAGCCTGGGCCTAGGGGATCCGGAGGATCCTCTTAGAAGAGGGGGTACTGTTAGAACTCTCCTGTTAGGTTTTTTTTAGTTTGCTGGTCACATGACCATTTTTGCCTATTTAATCCGGCTCCGCCCTCCTGGTCTTGCTGGACTTCATTGTATTTACTACTCTTGAGCTAGCTTGGTGCTCTGTTGCCGTTCTCTGTTAGTTTTGCTGGGTCTTCTGACCTCTATGCTTTTTGTTGTGTGTTTGTCTTTGACTGCTACTATTTCTGCTAGGAGGTGTCCAACTTATCCCAGTCCCTAGTTCTTGTAGGGATCCCTCCCTCACATCTATAGGTCTTCGTTCAGACTAGCCGAGGACTTTAGCGGGTCTGATCGCAGGATCAGGTTCCCCGTTACATCGTAGGGATCTAGTTTAGTTCTATTGTAGGGACAGTTCTCCTGTCTTTCCTTAGTCCCTGTAGCAGATCATAACATGCTGCTCTGGACGAGGACCTTGCGTCGCGTCCTGATGACGTCAGCGCCGCTCTCTCTCCCTTCCAGGACCTTGCGCAGCGTCGGTGCGTGGGGCGGAGCTTCGGGTCTCGCGCGCTTTCGGCATCCACGACCCTCTTCTTCCCGCGCGGCGTTCTGAAGATGGCGTCCAACGGCGGGAAAACGACTTCGGATGGCGGGAAAACAGCTGAAGATGGCGGGAACCGACTGAAGATGGCGGGAAACGGCTCCGGATGGCGGGAACCTTCACCACGGCAGGTATGACAGTCTTTTGAAGGCACGCAGTACCCGGTGGTTGCGGGCACGAAATCCTGCCGACTACGCCAAAGCTGACTCACCCCCTTGGGCCATGGGGCACTCGGATCAATAGGGGAACGATGGGGGTAGTAGTGGCAACCCGGTTCTGTGGCTCAGGGTGGTCAGGCCAGTGGTAGTCTGCTAAGTGCTGTTGATTATGTCCGACTACGCCACCCGTGGATTTGCGGTCATTAGGAACCACCGCTGCAAGGCAGACCGCTGGGGCTGATGATGTATGCAGCTGGGATGGTGTGACTCCCCACGGGAAGAGTGCGGCCCCAGGACAGTGTAGTGGATGGTGGGAGTGATGGTAGTGAGAGTCCCAGTGCTGATAGTGCTGGAGGAGCAAGGAGCACACAGACAACAGGTTGCAGTCCAGGGTCTTTACTAGAACAGGTAAATTGACCCACAAACAGTCCCGGCTAGGAGGGGACCTGGATGTCTGAGGGCAACGGGGAAATTGGCCCTGGTCAGGGTGAGGGTGTAGGCCTACCGTGCTTTCTGCGCTCCTTCTGGCTATCTCCTCGCTATAGGGTAACAGCCCACGTTTCCGAGCTTTCCATGTATCCTCGCCTGTATGGCCTGCGACGTGGGTTCCTTTCTGCTCCCAGCCTTGTACGGCTTTACTGGTCCCTTCGGTTGTGGCAGGGCCTCCAGGCTTCTTAGGCCAAGGAATATACAGTCCCTTGCGGACTGGTTATCTGCTGGAGAATGTGGAATCCTCCCAGCCTCAGACACCAAAGTCTGGTAAAATTAAGTCCGTTATCTGCCAAGACAGGCTCTCTTCGCCTCTTGTCTCTGGCTTGTGGCTCTCCTCCTGCCACACTTCCTCTTAGGTGCAACACAACTCTCTGTCCCTGCTCTGCTCTGGGGCAAGTCTCAGTCCTGAGACAGGCCTTCAAGTTCTCTCTAACCCTGCCCCCAGTACCAGCTTTTATAGGGGCAGCCAGCTCCCCCTACTGGCCTGAGACAGGAGGCATTGCATGCTAATGTTCCCCTGACTAGAGAACCTCCCCCTTGCTCTCAGACACAGCTTTAATACATTTTGTGGCATCCAGGCCAGGGTGACACAGATGACCCTATTTGGAATTTTTGGCAGGCTTTGCATTGTGTGCAGAGCTTTTATGACTGTAGGAGTACCATAACTACACTTTGTTCACAATATTTGAATGAGGCGCTACAGTTGGTGCCTTCAAGGGTGTATGGGTGACCCTGCTTGTAATTTTGGGCACGCTTTGCACTAATGCATAGCATTTATCAGTCTAGGAGTACCACTACAAGACAATTTGAGCAGAATGTATATGAGGCCCTCCTTTATGTATAAAACATGGTGTATCTGAATACATATTCCATCAATTTTTTAGCAGTTCTTGCTTCCTTCATAAATTACACTGAAATTTCCAATGTTTTAATAAAAATTTCAATTATGATTTCCTTAAATTATTGTTTTTTTAAATCCTGCCTTATATAGAAGTTATTATACAGGAAATAATGTTTTTTCTCCTGTAAACTCCAATTTCTTGTTGATTTTGAATGTTTCATTCTCAATCCTTAAAGTGGAGTAAAAGTGTGACACAATTGTTCTCAGCAGTGATCTGGGAGTCAGAGATGCTTCCAGGGGTCTTCCCCATGGAGTTCTACATCCATTCAGCACTTTTTCCATCTATTTCAACATTTTCACTGCCCCCAGACCTCCTTGTAGGGTCTGCCGGAAAAATGCTCGGATTTCGTATTGGCTCCCATTATACTCGTTACTCAAAACGAGCATCCAAGAATTAGGAATTGCTCGGTTCGAGTAATGAGCATCCAAGCATTTTAGCACCTTCTCATCCCTATTACTCCACTGCTACTCTTGCTAAGTACAGATCTTTGCCAAAAAGAATCGGGAGGAAAAAAATAACAGCCCTTAGTATATATAAGATGGAGCTCCATCTAGCCCTAACTACTACAGTACTGCCTCTTATGGAAAAGAATAAGGATCTGAAATCTTATAAGGATCTGAAATCTTAGCACATTGTCCTCAGTAAACTTTTTCCAAAACAAACAATAAAAACATAATAAACTTTCCTGGGTTCACACCCCAATAAATGTACAACCCAGGCCTATGATTACAGATTGTGGGTCAGCTCATAAACCAGATCTCGGCAGTAGAGCAGGACAAAAGTGCACAGTGATCAGGTTGCAGTTACGTCCAGTGGCCTACAAATGATTCTCTTTTTAACCGCACAGCGTTCCTCAGATGATAACCTTGTAGGTTTGGGAATTATGTGAAAATGACGGCATGACTGTAATCATGTTATTATTCTGCTAAAAATGGCTGCTAGGCGAAGCTGTTAAACATCTGTGTGAGTGAAGAGCAGTCTATTGGTTAGATGAGCCCTCTGGAATACATAGACAATGTACAGTATATAGGGATAATTACAGTTTAGGCATGATATAAGTACAGTCGTGGCCGAAAGTGTTGGCACCCTTGAAATTGTTCCAGAAAATGAAGTATTTCTCCCAGAAAATTATTGCAATTACACATGTTTATTTCATTTGTATGTATTGGAAAAACACAGAAAAAAAGAGAAAGAAAGGCACATTGGACATAATTTCACACAAAACTCTAAAAATGGGCAGGACAAATTGTTGACATCTTTCCAAAATTCAAAAACCTAGAAAAAGGACACATCAAATACATGATTGGATCGTAAAAATTCAAAATTTATTGGACCATAAAGTTAAAAACATGATAAGGGGATAAGGGAAAAGGGGGGAATCCAAAAAGAGAGGAAAAAGGAGGGCGTACACAGGGGGTATATGAGTAGATATCAATAATAGATGATAAGATAGCTCTCATGTCCACATAACATGTATAACCACAATAGGAGAGGGCATCACTGAAATATGTAAGTGCTAATAATAGATACCACAGTTATAAATAGGAGCAGAAATAAAGTGCATAGTGCCTCAGGAATAATAAAAACCCTAGGTAAATACTCAGGGGATCTGTATGTAGCAGAATGTGCTCCAAGTGGATGTATAATATGCAAAAAATGGTGGAACATACATGAGCTCAAAATGCAATCAAGTCAATAGAATCTATACTAACCCCCTGGGTTCCACACCTTACATCCGACGCGCGTTTCGCCAATGCTTTATCAAGAATGTAAGTCAAATGTATGAATGAGCTTGATAAATTTAATGAAGAAATGGAGGAATGTTTTACCCTTTGGGAGAAACAAACAAAGATGACAAAAACTAATATCAAAGCGACCAATTTGATAGGGATAACGATAAAGTGTATAAATGGAAATCCATTTAACCTTTCCGTAGTGAACGGAAAGGATCAGTTTCATCCTATGTATCAACGGACAATGAATCTACTGATTCCTCCACCTCAAAGCCCAGCTACAACACAAGATGGGGTCAGAAAAAGCAGGAAGATTGGAGAAATCGTCCTAAGCAAATGACTATGGCAGAGGCCAGTACATCAAAATCCACACTGAAGGTAATCAATTTGACAAATCATGTTCTTACTACGTCTCAGATTGATGTACTATCAAAACGATTGACATTCTCGCCCACTAATGGCTTTGATCTATTTACGGGCCTTAAGTATCTCCACCTTTTCGCCCGCAAGTTGATGTTTAAAAATATGTTTCATAAGAGATCTGACAGTGCCATTTTTTCTACTACAGAAGAACATGAGGCCCTGAGGACCCTTGAGAGCCTCCTTGACGAACAAACCGAGAAGCCAATAGGGCTCTGAGGAAGATCTCACATCATTCATGACTGTCTTGAATGATAATGACCTCAATATTAGACTCACCTTCAAGTACGGATGACATCAAATCGATTTTTTGGACGTCCTATTGGATATCGACCAAGATGGATTTATCCAAACGGATGTCTACCGCAAACCGACCTCAGTAAATGCTCTCTTATTTGCTGCTTCTTCACACCCTAGAAATCTTGTTGATAGTATTCCAATCGGACAATTTCTGAGAATGCGCCGCATCTGTTCCAGTGATGCAAAGTTTGAGATCCAGGCAAATCTATTAAAAGATAAGTTCCGTGATAGGGGCTACAGTGATAAAGTAATCCAACGTAGCTACCGGAGGGCTAAATTCTCCAAAAGGAAGGATTTACTATACACGACACGAACACCGGAAACATCGGACCTAGTGAGATTTATCTCCACTTTCAATTCTAGAAGCGGGGAAATATGGGCTGTGCTTAAGAAACATTGGCGAATCCTGCAATTAGATCAATCACTGGCACCCTATGTCTCACGAAATCCAACAGTCACCTACCGACAGTCACAGAATTTATGAGATTTGTAGGTCCACAGCCATATAGCTTGTAGAAAAAAGAACCTACTATTTGGCTCTAAGGGCCCACAATGGGGTTGTCGACCCTGTGGTGGATGTGTAGCCTGCCAAAATATCGAATTAACAAAGACATTCGCTAATGCTGACAACACAAGGAGTTTCAAGATCACTCATACCATGTCTTGCGATACAGTAGGTGTAATTTACAGTGCCAGGTGCCCTTGTAATAAAATTTACATTGGGATGACAACAAGGGAACTTCGTAGGAGGACAGGGGAACACGTCCTGGTCATAAAGGCAGCTAGAGAGAGTGATACTTTTGAAGAACTGAAAACCATTCCCGTCACTTCAAAAAATTTCATGACTGTGACCCTTCGGCATTGAAGGTGAGTGGCATTGACAGGGTATACCCTGGTATCCGGGGGGGCAATTGGAAAAAGTTATTAGCACAGAAGGAAGTGAGATGGAAAACTATTTTGAATGCCATATCACCTTATGGTCTGAATGAATCTAATAGTTTTGCACCTTATCTCTGAGCATCTCTTGGTCCCAATGCGCTTCATTCTAAGTCCCCATGTATGCTTGTTTTTAATCTTGTTTTTATTTGATTTTAATTTCTATTTTTTATTTTCCTTAGTTCTTTCGCCCATTGATATTCACCTTGTGACCGGTCATCTCCCTTTAAGTGGACTCTGAGCAACAATTACGGAGGACTTAAGCCTGCTGAATACTTAGGCTCAGAGGAAGAATCCCTAAGTTGCACATGGCACTTTATTTTTGCACTTGTTTTTGTATTTTGCATATTGTATATTGCATATATCTATATATACCCGAATGGAGTTGGGTCTAGGGTCACATGTACATGTGCCCTATAATTAATTGTATATTTTTCTATTTTTTTATTACAGTTTATATATTGCATCATGTATTGTTATTTTAATTTCACTTTTGTCACTTAGTGCTATCTGCAAATGGGGCACTGTGTCAATGAAAATTCTTTAAACATGTTTATCTGTTACATTGATCTTCTCACTTGACTTTGACCTGTTATATCCAGTTGCAGGTATTCTCTCTCATGCGCTGTATTCAACGTTCACAGCGTCACTATACATACTTCATACTTTGACGATACGTCACTTCCGGGATTCCTTCTGTGGGGTCCACGCTGACACGCACGCCGACGTCACTTCCTCCCGGGCGGCCGCGCTTCATGGAGATGCGTCTGCCTGGCTGGATGTGACGCCGGGATTACCATGAATGGCGCTTCAGCTTCCGCATCATCTGTCCACACTAATCGTATAACCTGCCTTTTATATATAAACACCGATTCATACATTTGACTTACATTCTTGATAAAGCATTGGCGAAACGTGCGTCGGATGTAAGGTGTGGCGTGCAGGGGGTTAGTATCGATTCTATTGACTTGATTGCATTTTGAGCTCATGTATGTTCCACCATTTTTTGCATATTATACATCCACTTGGAGCACATTCTGCTACATACAGATCCCCTGAGTATTTAGCTAGGGTTGTTATTATTCCTGAGGCACTGTGCACTTTATTTCTGCTCCTATTTATAACTGTGGTATCTGTTATTAGCGCGTATATATTTCAGTGATGCCCTCTCCTATTGTGGTTATACATGTTATGTGGACATGAGAGCTATCTTATCATCTATTTTTGATATCTACTCATATACCCCCTGTGTACACCCTTCTTTTTCCTCTCTTTTTGGATTCCCCCCTTTTCCCTTATCCCCTTATCATGTTTTTAACTTTATGATCCAATAAATTTTGAAATTTTACGATCCAATCATGTATTCTATGTGTCCTTTTTCTAGGTTTTTGAATTTTGAGTGACACACAAATGTTACCTACTTGCTACTTTAGCTAATTTTGTTGTCACTGTCTTTCCAAAATTGTGGTTAAACAATTTTGTTTCAAGTATGACATGCTCGTTCAAACTCACCTGTGGCAAGTAACAGGTGTGGGCAATATGAAAATCACTCCTGAAACTAGATAAAAAGGGGAGAAGTTGCCTGAATCTTTGCATTGTCTGTGTGTGCCACACTAAGCATGGAAAACAGATATATGGAAAGAGAACTATCTGAGGATTTGAGAACCAAAATTGCTGAACGATATCAACAATCTCAAGGTTACAAGTCCATCGCCAGAGATCTTGATGTTCCATTGTCCATGGTGTGCAACAGAATCAAGAAATGCGGCAGAGAAAAATTGATGAAAGGTTGTAACGCAGGATACTCGGGATGGTGGATAAACAGCCCCAATCAAGTTCCAAAAAAACTCAAGCTGTCCTGCATGCACAGGGTGCACCAGTGTCAGCGCGAACTATCCTTTGACATTTGAATGAAATAAAACTCTATGGCAGAAGACCCAGGAGAATCCCACTGCTGACACAGAGACTGAAGTTTGCCAAAATATATGTGAGTAGGCCAAAATCCTTCTGGGAAAGCATCTTGTGGACAGATGAGACCAAGATCGAGCTTTTTGGTAAAGCAGATCATTCTATTGTTTACCGAAAATGGACTGAATCCTACAAAAAAAAGAACACAGTACCTACAGTCAAATATGGTAGAGTTTCAAAGATGTTTTAAGTTTTTTATGATGCCTCTGGCACTGGGTGCCCTGACTGTGTGCAAGGCATCATGAAATCTGAAGATTACCACGGATTTGGGGTCGCAATGTAGTGCTCAATGTCAGAAAGCTGGGTTTGCGTCCTAGGTCATGGGTCCACCAGGATAATGACCACAGACATACTTGAAGAAGCACCCAGAAATGGATGGAAACAAAGCGCTGGAGAGTTCTGAAGCGGCAGCAATGAGTCCGGATCTAAATCCCATTGAATACCTGTGGAGAGATCTTAACCGCTTCCCGACCGCCCACTGTAGATAAACGTCGGCGCTTGCTGGGCTCTGTGCAGCGCCGACGTTTAAAAACGGTGGGTGGTCTCGCAGCGCTCAGGACCCCCAGGGTCCTGCAAGCGCTGTGGGAGCAGTGCAGAGCGTTAGCTCTGACAGGGAACATCATCGGGACCTGATTAGATCAGGTCCCAGTGATGTTAACCCTTTGCTGTCTTCTATATGCCGCGATCTATAGTGATCGCGGCATATAGAAGACAGCAGGAGGAGAGGGGGTCGTCCACTTACCTCTCCGACGACCCCTTGATTCCTTTCAGGACCTGGCGTTGCTATGGCAGCTGGAGGTCACATGACCGCCTCCAGCTCTGCCATATATGGTGTCCTTCCTGCCTGGCTTCAGCCTGCAAGCTGATGCCAGGCAGGAGACTGTGAAACAGTCAGAGAAGATCTCATATAATGTAATACATGTCTATTACATTACATGAGATCAGGGATCAGAAAAATAAAAATTAATGTCCCATACAGGGACTAAGTAAAAATGTAAAAAAAAGTAAAAAAAAATGTTTTGAAACTGTTAAAAAAAAATACAAAATAAATAAAAATAAATAAATAAAATATTAAACCGATAAATCCATATATTTATGCAAAAATAAAAAAAAGTACACATATTTGGTATTGCCGAGTCCGAAACAACCCGAGCTATAAAACTGTCACACTAATTAACTCCTTCTGTGCACACCGTAATAAAAATAAATAAAAAACGGAGCAAAAAACTATGCTTTTTCCTCATATCGCCAAACAAAAAGTGGAAAAAAATGCGATCAAAAAGCAAAATGGAAATAAAAATGGTACCGCTGAAAACGTCATCTTCTTCCGCAAAAAACAAGCTGCCATACAGCTCCATCAGCCAAAAAATAAAAAAGTTATAGCGCTCAGAATAAAGCAATGCAAAAAAAATATTTTTTCTATAAAATTGTTTTATTATGTAAAAGCGCCAAAACATAAAAAAATATACAGTACGTGTAGTATCGCTGTAAACGTACTGACCCGAAGAATAACGCTTCCTGATCACTTTTACCACACGCAGAACGGCATAAAAAAAAAACTCAAAAAACAATTCCTGAATTGTTGGTTTTTGTTAATTTTACCTCCCAAAAAACGGAATAGAAAGCGATCAAAAAAAGTCACGTACTCAAAAATGGTACCAATAAAAATGTCAACTCGTCCCGCAAAAAACAAGCCGTCACATGACTCTGTCGGCCGAAATATGGAAAAATTATAGCTCTCAAAATATGGCGATGCAAAAACTAGATTTTGCAAAAAAAAAGAGTCTCTTAGTGTGTGACAGCTGTCAGTCATAAAAACCGTTATAAATCTGGTATCTCTGTAATCGCACCGACCCGAAGAATAAAGTAATCTAATCAGTTATATCACACTAGGAATGGCGTAAAAAAATAAATAAAACCAATTCTTCACCTGCTACTGATTTGTTTATTATGTCTCCCAAAGACCGCAGTATGGCTCGGCACACATTTATCCTGCGCTCTGCGCTGAGCACTTACGCCAGAGTTTCCGTGTAAATCTCTGAAATACGTGATTCAGCCGGAACCCATGACGGAAGATTCCCTGTAATGAGGCAGATATAGGCCACTGTGGATGCCGTCTGGCCTGTGATCCCACGGTGTCATTTGTTTTAGGCGTGCATAAAAGTGCGGTTGGCCACAGTTTTGTGCACTTCTGAAAAAAAGGACACCGCTAAACAGAGGCCAGACGGAGTCCAGAGTAACTCTGCTGCCTCATTACAGTGAATGGATCCCGCAGGGGTTTCATCTGAATTACATCACTTGGAAATTTAGATGGAAACCCCGATGTAAGTGCTCAGCCTAGAGCGCCGGATAAATGTTACATAAAATGTTCCCAATAAAAGCTTCAACTCAGTCCTCAAAAAAAGCTAGTCCCCACTCAGGTCCGTCATCTGTTAAAAATATAAGGGACTTCCAAGTTACTGGTAGCAGAAAGGCTCTGGAAAAGCGAAATGGCCCTTGCCCCCCAAAAGAAATTCAGAAAATTTTGTGCTCCCAAATCCAAATGCCTATTCTACAATAATTTGTTCTCCAATTGTCAAATAGCACTCCGTCCCCCCCAGATCTCGCCGTATGGCTGAGCGGTACGATACAGCCACATATGGGGTATTGCCAATTTTAGAAGAAATTGTGTGACACATTTCGGCACCATTTTTACCCATTGCCCTGTGTGAAAATGCAAAATCTGAGGGTAAAACATTTTTTTGTGGTAAAAATATAATTATGCTTTTTTCACTGCCCAATGGTATAAATTTAAAAATTAAAAAATGCTCACTACTTCCCTAGATGAATTCCTTGAGAGGTGTAGTTTACAAAATGGGGTCACTTGTGGGGGTTTCTGCTGTTTCGGCATGTCAGCAACTCTTCAAATGTGACATGGTGTCTGCTGCCTATCCCAGCCAACATAGCGCTCCTTTCTCTTCCGAACCCTGCCGTACACCAAAGCAGTGGTTTTCCCCCACATATGGGGTATCGGCGTGTTCAGGAGAAATTGAACAACAAATTTCACGGTGCAATTTATCCTGTTACCCTTATGATAATACAAAATTAGGGAATGAAAAACATTTTTTGTGGGAACAATGTGAAAATTTAATTTTTATGGCTCAATATTATAAACTTCTGTGAAGCACCTGGGGGTGCAAGGTGCTCACCACACATCTAGATAAGTTCCCTAAGGGGTCTAGTTTCCAAAATGGTGTCACTTGTGGGGGGTTTCCACTGTTTAGGCACATCAGGGGCTCCCCAAATGCAACATGACGTCCGCTAATTATTCAAACAAATTTTACATTCAAAAAGTCAAATGGCGCTCCTTCCCTTCCAAACCCTGCCGTGCACCCAAACAGTGGTTTTCCCCCACATATGGGGCATCGGCGTGTTCAGGAGAAATTGCACAACAAATTTCATGGTGCAATTTATCCTATTACCCTTATGATAATGCAAAATTAAGGGATGAAAAACGTTTTTGCGGGAAAAATGTGAACATTTTATTTTTACAGCTGATTATTATAAACTTCTGTGAAGCACCTTGGGGTTCAAGGTGCTCACCACACATCTAGATAAGTTCCCTAAGGGGTCTAGTTTCCAAAATGGTGTCACTTGTGGGGGGTTTCCACTGTTTAGGAACATCAGGGGCTCTCCAAACGCAACATGGCGTCTGCTAATTATTCAGACAAATTTTACATTCAAAAAGTCAAATGGCGCTCCTTCCCTTCCAAACCCTGCCGTGCGCCCAAACAGTGGTTTTCCCCCACATATGGGGCATCGGCGTGTTCAGGAGAAATTGCACAACAAATTTCATGGTGCAATTTATCCTATTACCCTTATGATAATGCAAAATTAAGGGATGAAAAACGTTTTTGTGGAAAAAATGTGAAAATTTTATTTTTACAGCTCAATATTATAAACTTCTGTGAAGCAACTTGGGGTTCAAGGTGCTCACCACACATCTAGATAAGTTCCCTAAGGGGTCTAGTTTCCAAAATGGTGTCACTTGTGGGGGGTTTCCACTGTTTAGGCACATCAGGAGCTCTCCAAACGCAACATGGCGTCTGCTAATTATTCAGACAAATTTTACATTCAAAAAGTCTAATGGCGCTCCTTCCCTTCCGAACCCTGCCATGCGCCCAAACAGTGGTTTTCCCTCACATATGGGGTATCAGCGCGCTCAAGAGAAATTGCACAAAAAATTTTGGGGCCCATTTTTTCCAGTTACCCCTGTGAAAATAAAAAAAATTGGGTCTAAAGTAACATTTTTGTGAAAAAAGTTAAATGTTAATTTTTTTCTTCCACATTCCAAAAATTCTTGTGAAGCACCTGAAGGGTTAATAAAGTTCTTGAATGTGGTTTTGAGCACCTTTAGGGGTGCAGTTTTTAGAACGGTGTCACTTTTGGGTATTTTCTGTCATAAAGACCCCTCAAAGTGACTTCAAATATGATGTGGTCCCTAAAAAAATGTTTTTGTAAATTTTGTTGGAAAAATGAGAAATCGCTGGTCAACTTTTAACCCTTATAGCTCCCTAACAAAAAAAAATTGTGGTTCCAAAATTGTGCTGATGTAAAGTACAGTCATGGCCAAAAGTATTGAGAATGAGACAAATAGTAATTTTTCCAAAGTTTACTGCTTCATTTTTTGTAATGGCAATTTGCATATACTCCTGAATGTCAAAGAGTGATAAGCTTAACAGCAATTACTGTACTTGCAAAGTCAATATTTGCCCAGAAAATGAACTTTAACCCCCAAAACACATTTCAACATCATTGCAGTCCTGCCTTAAAAGAAGCAGCTAACATCGTTTTAGTGATTGATCCATTAACACAGGTGTGGGTGTTGATGAGGACAGGACTGGCGATCAATCAGTCATGATTAAGTAAGAATGACATCACTGGACACTTTAAAAGGAGGCTGGTTCTTGGTATCATTGTTTCTCTTCAGTTAACCATGGTTATCTCTAAAGAAACACGTGCAGCCATCATTGCACTGCACAAAAATGGCCTAACAGGGAAAAGTATCGCAGCTACAAAGATTGCACCTCAGTCAACAATCTATCGCATCTTCAAGAACTTCAAGGAGAGAGCTTCCATTGTTGTCAAAAAGGCTCCAGAGCGCCCAAGAAAGACCAGCAAGCGCCAGGACCGTATCTTAAAACTGTTTCAGCTGCGGGATCGGACTACCAGCAGAGCCGAGCTTGCTCAGGAATGGCAGCAGGCTGGTGTGAGTGCTCCTGCACGCACTGTGAGGCGGAGACTCTTTGAGCAAGGGCTGGTTTCAAGGAGGGCAGCAAAGAAGCCACTTCTCTCCAGAAAAAACATCAGGGACCGACTGATATTCTGCAAAAGGTACAGGAAGTGGACTGCTGAGGACTGGGGCAAAGTCATTTTCTCTGATGAATCTCCTTTTCGATTGTTTGGGACATCTGGAAAACAGCTTATTCGGAGAAGAAGAGGTGAGCGCTACCACCAGTCTTGTCTCATGCCAACTGTAAAGCATCCTGAAACCATTCATGTGTGGGGTTGCTTCTCAGCCAAGGGAATCGGCTCACTCACAGTCTTGCCTAAAAACACAGCCATGAATAAAGATTGGTACCAGAATGTCCTCCAAGAGCAACTTCTCCCAACCGTCCAAGAGCAGTTTGGCGCCCAACAATGCCTTTTCCAGCATGATGGAGCACCTTGCCATAAAGCAAAGGTGATAACTAAATGGCTCATGGAACAAAACATAGAGATTTTGGGTCCATGGCCTGGAAACTCCCCAGATCTTAATCCCGTTGAGAACTTGTGGTCAATCATCAAGAGACGGGTGGACAAACAAAAACCAACAAATTCTGGCAAAATGCAAGCATTGATTATGCAAGAATGGACTGCTATCAGTCAGGATTTGGTCCAAAAGTTGATTGAGAGCATGCCAGGGAGAATTACAGAGGTCTTGAAGAAGAAGGGGCAACACTGCAAATATTGACTTGCTGCATTAACTCATTCTAACTGTCAATATAACCTATTGGTACTCATAATATGATTGCAATTATATTTCTGTATGTGATATAAACATCAGACAAACACTAATAAAAACCAGAGGCCAGCAGATCATGTGAAAATATAATTTTGGTGTCATTCTCAAAACTTTTGGCCATGACTGTAGACATGTGGGAAATGTTATTTATTAACTATTTTGTGTGACATATCTCTCTGATTTAAGGGCATGAAAATTCAAAGTTTGAAAATTGCAAAATTTTCAAAATTTTCGCCAAATTTCCGATTTTTTCACAAATAAACGCAAGTGATATCAAAGTAATTTTACCACTATCATGAAGTACAATATGTCACAAAAAAACAGTCTCAGAATCAGGGGGATCCGTTGAAGCGTTCCAGAGTAATTGCTTCATAAAGTGACAGTGGTCAGAATTGAAAAAATTGGCCCGGTCACGAAGGCAAAAACAGGCTCTGGTGCGAAGTGGTTAAAATTGCTGTTGGGAGAAGGCGCCTTCAAATATAAGAGACCTGGAGCAGTTTGCAATAGAAGAGTGCGCCAAAATTCCAGGTGAGAGGTGCAAGAAGCTTTGTTGATGGTTATAGGAAGCGATTGATTGCAGTTATTTATTCCAAAGAGGGTGTAATTTGGTGCTCCTGAGGGTTCGGTCGCCACAGAGGTACTGCATCTCACCCAGAGGTGTGGTATCTCACTCTCAGGTAAGGAAGGAGTACAGCTCAGGACCCTAACACCTGCATTCACTACACCACATTTCCAGGGGACAGGGCGAGATTGCTCCTACGGGAGAGCACAGTCCCTGGTCCCTGGCTGGAGTGGGGGGAAAGAGGGGGAACTATGTAGTGGATGGGGTGGAGGACGTAGATCCTGGGAGCACATGTAGTAGGAGGTATAAAAACTAGGAACCATCTTAGTTCAGGGTTCAGTTCAGTCAGAGGAGCAAGGTGACAGGATCAGGGGCTCTGCATGTGCTCTGCTCCGGAGGCGGGCCTAGCACTGAGGCCCAAGTCTGAGAGGAGAGGGAGCAGGACGGCTCCAGGAATGAGGAGAGAAGGGACCCTAGGGGTGCGGGCCATGCAGAAGGCCACCCGTACGCCCGTTGCTACCAGGAGGTAGAGGGGTCAGGCCAGAACAGTGAACCGGGTCCTTCAACTAGTAGAGAAACAGCAAATGCTTAACTAGGAACCGGAGGCTGCAGCATTTCAAGTACTGCAGGCCACAAGTCCACACCAGTAGCCCTAAGAAGGTAGCCACATAGGACCCAGGGGACGGAACATACATCGGCCGCCAAGGCCCGAGGGTACCGGATAGAAGTGGCGCTGGGTGTGAGGTGCAGGAAGAGGCCAGAGGAAGGTACACAGAAGGGGGTCCTGATAAGTGCTCTGGAAATACCTGAGGGTGGACTGAACCCCTCACTGAGTACGCACAGCACGAAGGGGGAAGATTGCTTGGTACCTGTAATCTGAACTACAACAACAGTGAGTAAAGACCCTGGGACTGCACTATCTTGTTTCTGTGTTCCTTGTGGCGCCAGCACTCACAGCACTAGAACGCCCTGCACAATCACCACCATCATCCAGTCACGCTGCCCTGAGGCTACACTCTTCCTGTGGGGAGTTACACTACCTTAGCTGCTATACCACCAGCTTCAGCGGACTGCTCCGCAGCGGCGGTTATCAATAACCGCATTCCACAGGTGGCGTAGTCGGACTATATATAACCTATACACATAGACTACCCCCTTGGTTTGACCTCCCTGGGTCACGGACCGGGTCGCCGCCACGGTGACTACAACCCCCAGCACCTACAAGGTCCGGCTCCGGGTTCCCCACGGCCCAGCGGGCGTGTCAGTAACCAAATATTAAGTTGAGGGTGCCAACAATTTTGTCCGGCCGATATTTGGGGTTTTGTGTGAAATTATGTCCAATTTGCCTTTTTTTCTCTGTTTTTTTTATGTTGTTCCAATACACACAAAGGAAATAAACATGTGTATAACAAAACACGTGTAATTGAAATAGTTTTCTGGGAGAAATACTTCATTTTCTGGAACAATTTCAAGAGTGCCAACACTTTTGAACCATGACTGTAGACATCGGCAGCATTGTGACTTGGTCATACTGTATATGACCCATAAATAGTGTTTCCTGCTGCCGCAACAATGTGCAGATGTGTCTCTATAGCATTCACTTTGCAGCAGCAATGATATGGCGGCCTGGAAAGGCTGGGGAACATGCGTTGTGTAGCAATGATGTTGCTTGGCTGAGAGCAACTGCGTGACAGTTCTCATCTTTATGCTCCTCCCAACTGTCCTTTTCAGCTAGACTCCAGTCAAAGTGTACAACCAGCTTATACGCTTTTTTCTGTGAGCTGCATAGTTGAGTCTATGGTTGGACTAGACTAACAGTCAGGGATCAGACTATCACACATTAATGAGCTTGTTGCAAATTTCAGCTTTCAGCAGAATCACCAGCACTCAAGATATTAGATAAAGATGGAGGATTAGTGGAACAACAAACAAGCTCTGACAATTAGCAAAACACCATAAGCTGTCTGCTCACCATAGCCCCTCCATAGCATTAGCCTGCAACTTTTACACACCATTAGGGGCCCGTAATGCAAAATGGCCACTAACCTTTTAGCAATAGATGACAACTGACTTTGTAGCCTAATACTTGCCACTTGGGGAATATTGGCAACAAGAAGGTAATGGAATCAAATAAAGTCCCCTGTACTTATTCCTTTTAAGGAGTGTTCTCTGCTTACTTCCTGCAGTGATAACAATCCATCCATGCACACATGACTGCTGCAGCCAATCACTGACATCAGAGGTCATGTGCTGAGCAGGCCAACATAACACTGAGTTCAGTGATTGGCCGCAGCGGTCATGTGCACATAGACAGCATGTCCTGCTTGAATATGTATAGCTTTTCGTTTATATCATTTCATGATTTTATTATTCTTCTTAAATTTCTATGTGATTTTTTTTTGCATATCTGGATGACACATATTTCTCCATTTTAGCTGCTGAGATTTGCAGAGCAAGTAGTAACCCAGCCTTGAAGCTCTTGCTGTGCACTTACAGTGAACTTTTGGAATTCTTTACCTATAAGGGAATGTGCCATAGAACTTTCCATTTTAAAACTTGTGGTATATTCTCACAACTCAAACAAGTTTCTGCATTTGGTCTTGTAAAAGTGATTTTTTATTTTTTTTAATATTGTTTTGATTTTGCCTCTTAAGAGAAGCAGTCAGGGGAGACGGTTACCCAGCGTCGTGTTTGTCTTGCTTATCAAACTATTATCCTAACGTTTCAACCAAATGTTTATGACGTGCCCCCTGGGCCGTGTGTGAGGGAATACCCGAAGCCGGGTCTCTTTGTAATGCTGGGGGTTTGTAGTCTCCGTCGCGGCGACCCGGTCCCGTGGCTCAGGGTGGTCAAACCAGTGGCGGATCCGTTTATTTGGTTTTTAATGTCTAAATGTCCGACTACGCCACCCGTGGATTGCGGTCACTGAGAGCCGCCGTTGCGGGGCAGACCACTGAGGCTGATGTTGTGTGCGCAGCAGAGGGTAGTATAACTCCCCACGGGAGGAGTATAGCCTCAGGGCAGTGAGTGCAGATGATGGGGGTGATGGTGCGCGGGAGCAACAGTAATGACTCAGAGTCCAGTGATGCAGTCCAGGGTCTTTACTCACAGTTTTACACTCCAAGCCACTTCTGCAGGTAATGGCTGCCCACGTCGTACTGTGCTCACCAGGTGAGGGGCTCGGCCAACTCCCAGGTACCTTTGGAATGCTTTTCAGGACCCCCTTCATGTGTTCTTTCTCTGGCCCGTCATACTCTACAATTGACCACGTTTCTGTCCAGCTGCCTCGGGCCTTGGCGGGCAAACATTTGTTCCGTTTCCCTGGGTCCTATATGGTGCCTTCCTAACGGGTGTAGTGAGGGGCCGTAACACGTGCAATGCCACGGCCTCCGGTTACTAGCTGAGGGTAGTTGCTCTCCTCCACTAGATGAGGGATCCGGTTCCCTTTCTTGGCCTGACCCCCCTACTCTGGTAGCGGTGGGTGTACGGTGGCGACTGGCCGGTCCGCACCCCTGGGGTCCCTTCACTCCTCTCCTGGAGCCTCGTCCGTTCCTCTCCTCTCCTTTCTTTTCCTCCAGGCCCAGGCCTTGTGACTTGGCCTGCCCGCGGAGCAGAGCTCGTACAGAGCACCTGCTCCCAGTCTTCTTCTCTCTCCTTCTCCCTTCTCTTCTCTTTCACTGACTCCACGATGGTGCCCACCTTATATACTCCTCCTTTCCAGTGCACCCTGGATCTACTCTCCCCACCCACACACTACCGGGTTCCCCCTTTCTAGGTGTTCCCTCCCCCCACTCCAGCCAGGGACAGGGGCAGTTGTGCTCACTCTTGGGAGCATTGTCGCTCTGCCCCCCGGAAATGTGGTGTAGTGCATGTGGGTGTTAGGGTCCTGAGCCACACTCCATCCTTACCTGGAAGTGAGATATCACACCTCTGGGTGAGATGCAATACCTCTGTAGTGACCGAACCCTCGGGGAGCTACATTTATTTCCTAAGTCTTTCGATTTAGCATCTGCCTGATGTGAGATTTATATGACATGGCATCTGCAATCAAACAGACTGATAGTGAAAAGTGTCCACCAAAAATATTGTAGAGAAGCATTATCATGCTTGGACTGGCCCACAGGAGAACAGGGGAATCCTCCGGTGGGCCACCACACTCTTATATGAAAAGTACTTGGCAAAATATACTTAAATCACTATGTACAGACAAAGGCAGCATCTTATTCATATAACAATCTACCCAGATCATTGTTATATAAATTTGTGATTGCACATGATGTCACACTTGCATGTAGCTGAAAAGTGGGGCCCTGGAGTTGGTTACTGGTGTACCCTTGGCATCCAGTCCGACACTGAGCATTATTCTATGTAAACAATCTTAAAAGGGTATTAAGCTGACGAGGCACTGCCTATAATACAGCAAACATGCAGCCTCCAAAGAAAGGCACACTCCACTTCATTCTAATCAGTGGGGATTACAAACAGGTTAGGACTGGCCCACGGGAGGACAGGTAATATCCCCGGTAGGCCCCTAAACAGGAGTGGTTTTCCCAAAACCCTATATGAGCAGTGTTTGACACAATACACTTTATTCTCTATGTACAAACAAAGACAAAGTCTCATCATTCATTTAACAAACAACCCAGTGCATTATTCTATAGAAGCATACATACATTTTTTAATGAGGGTAATGTAATATTTGCATTTAGACGAACAGTGGGACCCCAAAGTCATTGTTACTGGTGGGTTCCTGGATTCCCAGTCTGATTATTCAATGCTCAGTTCTGATTTCAGTTTTTACTCCCTGATCTTATTCTTTTATCTTTTGGACAAGTTTTATTATGGATTTATTTTTGTCTTCCCCAATATGCCATACAGCTCCGCTCATTAACCCATGACTTGCTTTAGGGTATGACATCTGCATACACAGACAACCAGAGGAAAGTTTCCCCCTTTTCTAATTTGATCAAATTTCTATACGCAAGTATTAAAGGAAAATGTATCATAAGAAAATTATTTATTTACTTTTTTTTAGATCACAATCGGTGTGAAAAAAGTAGAAATCTTGCAAATTTCACACAGGGACGCTGAGGCTATTTTAAACTCACATTTCCTGTACTTTCAGGAAATCCACATGTACATAAGAAGCATGACAGATAGAGACACTATTTTTTTGTATTAATGCATCTAATAACCCCACAAAGGCCATTATGAAGGAAGGGGGAGCAGGGTCAGCTGTGACATCACCTATTGTGATTGGTGGATCCTATGTTACCACCTGTGTATAGACGTGTTACCTGTCAGTGTATTCCTGCCTCTGATGATAATGAGACTGCAGAAAAAAACACAAAACAATGATTTAAATGCTTGTATATTTTGGACTATAAGATGCATTTTTTTAACAAGAAAAACTCCTGTTAAAACGTGTGTGTGTGTTATAGTCCAGGGCCGTCCAGGTGCTTGAGTTCATCAAGTGGAAGGTCCTGCAACTGCTCAACTTCTGCAGTCTCTGTGGAGGTCCTGATCAAGAACTGCAGAATGTGCTAATGTATAGTGTTTATGTGTGTAAGTAAATATGCCTGTAGCAGAGCTGTGCGTGTCTCTATGTGCATGGAGTGTGCATGTAGCAGAGCCATGTATATCTATGTGCATGTAGCAGAGCCGAGTATGTCTATGTGCATGTAGCAGAGCCATGTATATCTATGTGCATGTAGCAGAGCCATGTATGTCTATGTGCATGTAGCCGAGCCATGTATATCTATGTGCATGTGTAGCACCCTGAGGATCCGGCTGCTACAGGGGTATTGCACCTCAACCCAGAGGTGTGATATTCCACTCCCGGGTAAGGATGGAGTGTGGAACTGAGCTCGGTAGGCTGCATGCACTACACACATCCCATTTCCGGGGAACAGGCCGACGGTACTCCCACTTAGAAATGTGCAGGTACGACCGAGTCTGTTCCTGGCTGGAGTGGGAGGGGGGTGGTACATCCCATGTAGTGTAGGGGCAGATAGGGGGAGCAGCCTGGGTAAAGATAGGAGCTCATTGGGTGCTGGTCACCTGAGCTCACACATAGAGGGTGTATATAAGGTGGGCACCAACTAAGATCAGGGTCAGATGCAGAGGATCAGATGCAGAGAGTCAGTCAGCTGCAGAGAACAAGTCAGGAGCAGAGGAGAGAAGAAAGACAAAGACCCAGAGTGAGAGAGGAGAAAAGAGAGAGACCCAGAGCACAGAAGAGAAGGACTCTGAGATCCCAACTCAAAGCACCGGGTGAAGAGTCGGCATCAGGGTACCGGAACCCAAGCTGGTGGGGGTAAAAATATTCCCCAGCCAGAGACCGGAGACCGTGGGCAGCGTCTGCCACGGTCACCCATCACATCCACCCCGAAGGCACACCACATGAAGGGTCAGGGAACCCAGGGCCAAGGGTGTCCCAACAGAAGGCCCGAGGGAGCTGGACCTAGGTGGATTACTGGTGGGGACGGCCAGAGAACGGGACAGAAAGAGAGCTCAGGGCCACGCTCCGGACTTGTTTGGGGGTTGGCTGGATCCAGGACCTGGTGGACGCAGCACGGCTCGGGTGGTCACTAGCAGCTGGAGTGACCAGTACAACATCTGCAGTAAGTAAACACCCTTAACTGCACAACCCGACTCTGTCTTCACTGCCGTCTGCACTACACCACCACAACCCCCATCCTCTGCGCCTGTCCCCTCTGAGGCTATACCCCTCCCGTTGGGGGTTATCCCACCAAGCTGCGCACCCACCATCAGCCTCAGCGGACCCTGCTGCAGCGGCGGCCACAGTGACCGCATCACAACGGGTGGCGTAGTCGACACAAAAGAACTCTTAATAACATCTGTAGGACTGCCACATAACACTGAGCTTGACACCCTGGGCACGGACCGGGTCACAGCCGCTCGGAGACTACAACCCCCATCTGATCCGGCTCCGGATATTCCCCCTAAAGGATATGGCCCAGGGGGCGCGTCAACTTTGGCGTAGTCGGCAGGATTACGTGCCCGCAACACCCGGGTACTGCGTGCCTGAAGAAAAGTGCAAGTTTACCTCAGAAAGAAGTCTCCCGCCGGTTCCGGAGGGTCCACGCCATCGGACTCCATCACCAGTCGTTTCCCGCCGATTGTCCGCCATTTCCAACTTGTTCCCGCCAAAACCGCAGATTTCCCGCCTTGGAAGAGCAGCGGACGCCATTATGGGCGTGCCAAAGGAGGGCAAGAGGCCACCTCCCATCGTGGGCCAGGACAGAAAATGGCGCCAAAAGTGGAAACCGCCCCCACCAACAGAGACTGTGATGCTGGAGGTGTCTGTCAGCGTGAAAGAACTACCCCTGGAGCTGACAGTCACCGAGTTGCCCCGGGACCGCCCTCGAAGTGGGAGGAGACGAAAGGAGAGAACAAAGATGGGTGCCGCCTGGAGCAGTCTGGAGCGAGCGCACCCGGAGACAAGAAGTCTGGAGAGGAGTAGCAGAGAAGCTCACCCGGAGATGTCCAGAGAGCAGAGCAGCACCGGCCCGCTGGCCAGGAGCCTGCTGGAAGAAGAGCAGAGCAGCACCGACCCGTTGGTCAGGAGCCTGCTGGACACCACGACCCCACTAGGCCTAGTGGAGGTCCTTGCACAGCTCCCCCGAGACCGGGAGTGTGCGCAGACTGCCCTGGAGGGCCTCGCACGGAGGATGGCCCGGGTACAGCGCGAGATATTGGCGGAATGGAGCCGGGAGATGGCCCAGCAAGCTGAAACCAAGACGCAAGCTGAAACCAAGACCCGGAGCACGCCAGCCGAGATGAGGAAGGAGACCGCCTCTGAGGATGGCGCGGGAGGACCCAAGGCCGGAGACGGCGCCGAGGAGGGAGCCGAACGCATGGAGGCAGGTAAAGGGGACGCCTATACCCCAAGCCGTGACACCGCTTACCTGCCCCAGCTCCCCGTCGCAGAGCCCGAAAGTCCCCCTGCTGTGCCCGAAAACGCCATGTCACCGACGCAGACTAGGCCCCAACCGGAAGCCGCCGCCGCGACCCCTGTGACGTCACACGCCTCGACCCCGAGCGTGACCAAGCAGGAAGTACCACCAGCCTGGTCGCAGGGCCTAGAATTCCCGGGCGCCGCAACACCAACAGCGCCCCCTACCTCTGCGGAGCCTCCGGCCTGGTCGCAAGGCCAGGTAGCCCAGGGCGCCGCCGTATTAACGGTGCCCTTCACCTTCCAGGTGCCCCAGGCCTGGCCGCAAGGCCTGGGCAACCCGGGCGCCACCACCACCGCGCCCGCACCCGTAAAACCAAGGGTGCCGCGTCTGGGAGAGGACTTGTTTGCCCAGTACACGTGGCCGGACGGGCAGCCTTTCATCTGGCCCCAGAAGTATTACGAACTGGAGCACCAGAGGAGGGTTGGGGCCATGTGTGCACCCCTGATTCCGGCTCCGAAGCCCGCAATAAGGATCTCGCCCCCGCTAGCGGAAGCACAGTTTGAGTGGGACCCCACCGGAGAAGATCTAATGGGGTTCACTCAGGAAACTAGGGCAGCTGCAGCAGAGCGTGCGGAGTGCTGCCGCCAACAGCTCGAGGAGTTTGCGAGGGAGCGGAGAGAGAGGCGGGTCCGGGAACAACAGGCCCAAATAAGGAGCGCCGAGCAAAAGAGCCGGACCAGGAGGGACCCCCGTGCAGCGCACAGTCCCCGTACCACCGGGACTGTAATCAAGTTTAACCAGCAGCATGGGTGGGGCTTCATTCGAGACAACAACACCCCCGGCGACGTCTTTGTCACGCGCAGAGATGTGGAGTCCCATCTGCCGGAGGGGCACAGAGGTCGTGACCTCTGCATCGGAGACGAGGTCACCTTCACCCGGCACAAGTGTGCCAAAGGACCTTATGCCCTCCACGTACACCGCCTGACGGAGGAGGAGTTGCGGTGCGAGGAGGAGGAGCAAGAGGACCCGGACGGGTCTGAAGTAACAACCAGCTGTAAGCAAAGAGCAGGAGGAAGACGCCGTTGAGTGCGGCAGAGCAAGTGATGTAAATAGTTACCCGACCGGGTACCAAAGAAACTGTTGATACATATATATATAGTCCCCGTTGGGACCAGCTGAGTGAACTGTTTACCCGTTAACCCCTTAATCCCACAGGCTGAGGACTGTGAGCAGCCATTCCCTTCCCTCTACCTGGCCGAGGACTGAGAGCAGCCAACTTCCCCTGTATATAGTTGCGCTCCCTAAAGCGCCCCCTACCGGTTTTATAGGAAAACCAGTTTTTCTAAGAGACTGTCGCACTTTTCCCGGACACACGTTGCACAGTGTCCGGAGGAGGAACCTGAAACAAGAGACGACGAGAATGTTTATATGAAAAGTTTTATATATATAATGTTTTATATGTTTTATTATGTTTATAAAAAAAAAAAAATTGTATGTTTTGGTGTTTTGTCTTTACAGCCCGAGGACGTGCTGTGATTTACCAGGGGGGAATGTAGCACCCTGAGGATCCGGCTGCTACAGGGGTATTGCACCTCAACCCAGAGGTGTGATATTCCACTCCCGGGTAAGGATGGAGTGTGGAACTGAGCTCGGTAGGCTGCATGCACTACACACATCCCATTTCCGGGGAACAGGCCGACGGTACTCCCACTTAGAAATGTGCAGGTACGACCGAGTCTGTTCCTGGCTGGAGTGGGAGGGGGGTGGTACATCCCATGTAGTGTAGGGGCAGATAGGGGGAGCAGCCTGGGTAAAGATAGGAGCTCATTGGGTGCTGGTCACCTGAGCTCACACATAGAGGGTGTATATAAGGTGGGCACCAACTAAGATCAGGGTCAGATGCAGAGGATCAGATGCAGAGAGTCAGTCAGCTGCAGAGAACAAGTCAGGAGCAGAGGAGAGAAGAAAGACAAAGACCCAGAGTGAGAGAGGAGAAAAGAGAGAGACCCAGAGCACAGAAGAGAAGGACTCTGAGATCCCAACTCAAAGCACCGGGTGAAGAGTCGGCATCAGGGTACCGGAACCCAAGCTGGTGGGGGTAAAAACATTCCCCAGCCAGAGACCGGAGACCGTGGGCAGCGTCTGCCACGGTCACCCATCACATCCACCCCGAAGGCACACCACATGAAGGGTCAGGGAACCCAGGGCCAAGGGTGTCCCAACAGAAGGCCCGAGGGAGCTGGACCTAGGTGGATTACTGGTGGGGACGGCCAGAGAACGGGACAGAAAGAGAGCTCAGGGCCACGCTCCGGACTTGTTTGGGGGTTGGCTGGATCCAGGACCTGGTGGACGCAGCACGGCTCGGGTGGTCACTAGCAGCTGGAGTGACCAGTACAACATCTGCAGTAAGTAAACACCCTTAACTGCACAACCCGACTCTGTCTTCACTGCCGTCTGCACTACACCACCACAACCCCCATCCTCTGCGCCTGTCCCCTCTGAGGCTATACCCCTCCCGTTGGGGGTTATCCCACCAAGCTGCGCACCCACCATCAGCCTCAGCGGACCCTGCTGCAGCGGCGGCCACAGTGACCGCATCACAACGGGTGGCGTAGTCGACACAAAAGAACTCTTAATAACATCTGTAGGACTGCCACATAACACTGAGCTTGACACCCTGGGCACGGACCGGGTCACAGCCGCTCGGAGACTACAACCCCCATCTGATCCGGCTCCGGATATTCCCCCTAAAGGATATGGCCCAGGGGGCGCGTCACATGTAGCAGAGCCGTGTATGTCTATGTGCATTTAGCAGAGCCGTGTATGTCTATGTGCATGTAGCAGAGCTTTGTATATCTATGTGCATGTAGCAGAGCCGTGTATGTCTATGTGCATGTAGCAGAGCCATGTATATCTATGTGCATGTAGCAGAGCCATGTATATCTATGTGCATGTAGCAGAGCCGAGTATGTCTATGTGCATGTAGCAGAGCCATGTATATCTATGTGCATGTAGCAGAGCCATGTATATCTATGTGCATGTAGCTGAGCTGTGTATGTCTATGTGCATGTAGCAGAGCCGAGTATGTCTATGTGCATGTAGCAGAGCCATGTATATCTATGTGCATGTAGCAGAGCCGTGTATGTCTATGTGCATGTAGCAGAGCCGAGTATGTCTATGTGCATGTGGCAGAGCCGAGTATGTCTATGTGCATGTAGCAGAGATATGTATATGACGCGCCCCCTGGGCCAGTGCTGTTTGGGGGATACCCGGAGCCGGATGAGATGGGGGTTGTAGTCTCCGAGTGGCGGTGACCCGGTCCGTGCCCAGGGTGTCAAGCTCAGTGTGTGGCAGTCCTACAGATGTTGCTGGATGTTCTTTAGTGTCAACTACGCCACCCGTTGATTTGCGGTCAATACGGCCGCCGCTGCAGCAGGGTCCGCTGAGGCTGATGGTGTGTGTGCAGCTTCTGATAGTATAACCCCCAACGGGAGGGGTATAGCCTCAGGGGGTCAGTTGTGGAGGATGGTGGTTGTGAAGGTGCAGGATGAATCAGCAAGAAGACTCAGAGTCGGGCTGTGCAGTTCAGGGGTTTTTACTTACGGGTGTTCTTATGGTCACTCTGGCCTGAAGCGACCACCTGAGCCGTGCTGCGTCCACCAGGTCCTGGACTCGGCTAACCCCCAGGCAGTTCTGGAGCGTGGTCCTGAGCTCCTGTCTGACTTTCCCTCTCTTCTGGCCGTTCTCACCAGGGATCCACCTATGTCCGGCTCCCTCGGGTCTCTTGGTGGGTACACCTCCTCTGGGTTCCCTGACCCTATACTTGGTCTGCCTTCCTGGTGGATTTGGTGAGGGTCGTGGCAGATCCTGCCCACGACCTCCGGTCTCTGGCTAAGGTGTGCTTTTCTCTCTGCCAGCTTGGGATCCGGTACCCTAGGTGCCAACCCTTCACCCTGTTGCTTGTATTCTGGGGTCTTGGGGTTCCTTTCTTGTCTCCTCTCTGGGTCCTTCTGACTCCTCTCTCTCTCTTGGCCTTGGAGCTGGGCCCAGCCGGAACCACAACTCCCTGTCAGCCCTTCTGGCTGAGCTTCTCTGCTCTGCTCCTCAGGTTACACTCTGACAGACTGACTGACCAAACCTCTACAAAGACCCTGATCTAAGATGGTTCCCACCTTATATACTCCCTCTATGTGTGAGCTCAGGTGACCAGCACCCAATGAGCTCCTAGCTTTACCCAGACTGCTCCCCCTATCTGCCCCTACACTACTGGGATGTTCCAGCCCCCCTCCCACTCCAGCCAAGGACAGACACTGTCGTACCTGCACATTTCTCTAGTGGGAGTACCATTGGTCTGTCCCCCGGAAATGGGATGTATGTAGTGCATGCAGCCTACTGAGCTCAGTTCCACACCCCATCCTTACCCGGGAGTGGAATATCACACCTCTGGCTTGAGGTGTAATACCCCTGTAGCAGCCGAATCCTCAGGGTGCTACATTCCCCCCTGGTAAATCACAGCACGTCCTCGGGCTGTTAAAGATAAAAACATCCAAAACATACAATTATTTTTCATAAACATAAACATATAAACATATAAAACATCATACATATCATCAGCAGCAATAAACTCTTCATATAAAACTTTTCATAAATAACATTCTTGTAAACACTCTTGCTCCTCCGGCCACGGTGCAACTTGTGACCGGGAAAAGCGCGACAGTCTCTTAAAGAAAATGGTTTCCTATAAAACCGGTAGGGGGCGCCTTAGGAAGCGCAACTATATACAAGGGGAGGTATGGCCGCTCTCAGTCCTCGGCCAGGTAATGGGAATAGGGACACATGGGTTAACAGTTCACTCTTGTCCCAACGGGGACATATTTAAATCAGCAACAGTTCTTGGTACCCCGACGGGCAACTTTATACAGTCTCTCTCTACCGTACTTCAACGACGGCGTCCTCCTGCTCTTTCTTGTTGGTTGGTTTCAGTTTCAGACCCGTCCGGGTCCTCTTGCTCCTCCTCACACCGCAGCTCCTCCTCCGTCAGGCGATGCACATGGAGGGCGTAGGGTCCTTTGGCACACTTGTGCCGGGTGAAGGTGACCTCGTCCCCTACATACAGGTCACGACCTCTGTGTCCCTCCGGCAGATGGCTTTCTACGTCTCTGCGGGTCACAAAGACGTCGCCGGGGGTATGATGGTCTCTAATGAAGCCCCACCTATGCTGCAGGTTGAATTTTATCACAGTCCCGGTGGTACGGGGACCATGAGCTGCACGGGGGTTCCTCCTGGTCCGGCTCTTCTGCTCCGCGCTCCTTATCTGTGCTTGCTGTTCCCGGACCCGCCTCTCTCTCCGCTCCCTCTCGAAGACCTCGAGCTGCTGGCGGCAGCACTCTGCACGCTCCGCTGCGGCCGCCCGAGTCTCCTGAGTGAACCCCATGAGGTCTCCTCCGGTGGGGTCCCACTCAAACTGTGCCTCCTCCAGCGGAGGTGAGGTCCTCTTTACAGGCTTCGGAGCCGGAATCAGGGGCTCGCACATGGGCCTTGCTCTCTGGAGTTCCAGCTGAATGTACTCCTGGGGCCATACAAAGGGCTGCCCATCCGGGCACGTATGCTGGGCGAATAGATCTTCACCCAGGTGCGGCACTCGAGATGTTGAGGGCGCGTTAATGGTAGCGGCGCCCGGGTTGACCAGGCCTTGCGACCAGGCTTGGGGCACCCTAAAGGCAAAGGGCACCGTAAGAACGGCGGCGCCCTGGGTTACTCGGCCCTGCGACCAGGCCGGTGGCTCCGCGGAGGTAGGGGGCGCTGTTTGAATTGCGGCGCCCGGGTGTGCTAGGCCTTGCGACCAGGCCGGTGGTATTTCCTGCTTGGCCACGCTCGAGGTCGAGGCGTGTGACGTCACAGGGGTCGCGGCCGCGGTTTCCGGTTGAGGCCTAGTCGGCGGCGGTGACGATGCAGCGACGGGCACGGCAGGGGGAACTTCGGGCTCTGCGACGGGGAGCTGGGGCAGGCACGCGGTTTCCCGGCTCGGGGTAGAGACGTCCCCTTTACCTGCCTCCATCCGTTCAGCTCCCTTCTCGGCGCCGTCTCCGGCCTTCAGTCCTCCTGCACCATCCTCAGAGGCGGTCTGTCTCCTCGTCTCGGGTGGCGTGCTCCGCTGTCGGGTTTCGGTCTGCTGGGCCATCTCTCGGCTCCACTCCGCCAACGTCTCTCGCTGTACCCGGGCCATCCTCCGTGCGAGGCTCTCCAGCGCAGTCTGTGCACACTCCCGGTCTCGGGGGAGCTGTGCCAGGACCTCCACTAGGCCTAGTGGGGTTGTGGCTTGTAGCAGGCTCCTGACCACTGGGTCGGTGCTGCCTGACTCTCCCTCCATCTCCGGGTAGGCTTTCTCTGGACTCCTCTCCAGACTTCTTGTCTCCGGGTGCGCTCTCTCCAGACTGCTCCAGGCGACACCCATCTTCTCTCTCTTGTTCTGTCTCCGCCCACATTAAGGGTGGTCCCGGGGCAACTTTGTGATTGTCAGTTCCAGGGGCAGTTCTCTTACGCTGATGGACACTTCCAGCATCACAGTCTCTGTTGGTGGGCGCGGTTTCCGCTTTTGGCGCCATTCTTCGACCTGGCCCACGATGGGAGGTGGCCTCTTGCCACCCTCTGGCACGCCCATCATGGCGTTCGCTCTTCCAAGGCGGGAAATCTTCTGGAAATGGCGGGAATCGTCTCCCAGTGGCGGGAAACTCCGCGGATGGCGGGAAAAAGCTGCAGATGGCGGACAACCGGCGGGAAACGACCTGTGATGGGGTCCGTTGGCGGGGACCCTCCGGAACCGGCGGGAGACTTCTTTTTGAGGTAACGGTGAACTTTTCTTCAGGCACGCAGTACCCGGTTGTTGCGGGCACGTAATCCTGCCGACTACGCCAAAGTTGACGCGCCCCCTGGGCCAGTGCTGTTTGGGGGATACCCGGAGCCGGATCAGATGGGGGTTGTAGTCTCCGAGTGGCGGTGACCCGGTCCGTGCCCAGGGTGTCAAGCTCAGTGTGTGGCAGTCCTACAGATGTTGCTGGATGTTCTTTAGTGTCGACTACGCCACCCGTTGATTTGCGGTCAATACGGCCGCCGCTGCAGCAGGGTCCGCTGAGGCTGATGGTGTGTGTGCAGCTTCTGATAGTATAACCCCCAACGGGAGGGGTATAGCCTCAGGGGGTCAGTTGTGGAGGATGGTGGTTGTGAAGGTGCAGGATGAATCAGCAAGAAGACTCAGAGTCGGGCTGTGCAGTTCAGGGGTTTTTACTTACGGGTGTTCTTATGGTCACTCTGGCCTGAAGCGACCACCCGAGCCGTGCTGCGTCCACCGGGTCCTGGACTCGGCTAACCCCCAGGCAGTTCTGGAGCGTGGTCCTGAGCTCCTGTCTGACTTTCCCTCTCTTCTGGCCGTTCTCACCAGGGATCCACCTATGTCCGGCTCCCTCGGGTCTCTTGGTGGGTACACCTCCTCTGGGTTCCCTGACCCTATACTTGGTCTGCCTTCCTGGTGGATTTGGTGAGGGTCGTGGCAGATCCTGCCCACGACCTCCGGTCTCTGGCTAAGGTGTGCTTTTCTCTCTGCCAGCTTGGGATCCGGTACCCTAGGTGCCAACCCTTCACCCTGTTGCTTGTATTCTGGGGTCTTGGGGTTCCTTTCTTGTCTCCTCTCTGGGTCCTTCTGACTCCTCTCTCTCTCTTGGCCTTGGAGCTGGGCCCAGCCGGAACCACAACTCCCTGTCAGCCCTTCTGGCTGAGCTTCTCTGCTCTGCTCCTCAGGTTACACTCTGACAGACTGACTGACCAAACCTCTACAAAGACCCTGATCTAAGATGGTTCCCACCTTATATACTCCCTCTATGTGTGAGCTCAGGTGACCAGCACCCAATGAGCTCCTAGCTTTACCCAGACTGCTCCCCCTATCTGCCCCTACACTACTGGGATGTTCCAGCCCCCCTCCCACTCCAGCCAAGGACAGACACTGTCGTACCTGCACATTTCTCTAGTGGGAGTACCATTGGTCTGTCCCCCGGAAATGGGATGTATGTAGTGCATGCAGCCTACTGAGCTCAGTTCCACACCCCATCCTTACCCGGGAGTGGAATATCACACCTCTGGCTTGAGGTGTAATACCCCTGTAGCAGCCGAATCCTCAGGGTGCTACATATATCTATGTGCATGTAGCAGAGCCGTGTATGTCTATGTGCATGTAGCAGAGCCGTGTATGTCTATGTGCTTGTAGCAGAGCCATGTATATCTATGTGCATGTAGCAGAGCTGTGTATGCCTATGTGCATGTAGCAAAGCTGTGTATGCCTATGTGGATGTAGCAGAGCCGTGTATGTCTATGTGCATGTAGCAGAAACATGTATATCTATGTGCATATAGCAGAGCCGTGTATGTCTATGTGCATGTAGCAGAGCCGAGTATGTCTATGTGCATGTAGCAGAGCCGAGTATGTCTATGTGCATGTAGCAGAGATATGTATATCTATGTGCATGTAGCAGAGCCGTGTATGTCTATGTGCATGTAGCAGAGCCGTGTATGTCTATGTGCATGTAGCAGAGCCATGTATATCTATGTGCATGTAGCAGAGCTGTGTATGCCTATGTGCATGTAGCAAAGCTGTGTATGCCTATGTGGATGTAGCAGAGCCGTGTATGTGACGCGCCCCCTGGGACATATTCCTTTTTGAGGGGAATACCCGGCACCGGATCAGATGGGGGGTTGTAGTCTCCGAGCGGCTGTGACCCGGTCCCGTGCCCAGGGCGTCAAGCTAAGTGTTATGTGGCAGTCCTACAGATGTTATTAAAGTTCTTTTGTGTCGACTACGCCACCCGTTGTAATGCGGTCACTGTGGCCGCCGCTGCAGCAGGGTCCGCTGAGGCTGATGGTGGATGCGCAGCTTGGTGGGATAACCCCCAACGGGAGGGGTATAGCCTCAGAGGGGACAGGCGCAGAGGATGGGGGTTGTGGTGGTGCGGTGCAGCCGGCAATGAAGACAGACTCGGGTTGTGCAGTTAAGGGAGTTTACTTACTGCTGATGTTTCGGTCACTCCAGCTGTTAGTGACCACCCGAGCCGTGCTGCGTCCACCAGGTCCTGGATCCGGCCAACCCCCAAACAAGTCCGGAGCGTGGCCCTGAGCTCTCCCTCTGTCCTTTCTTCAGCCGTCCCCACCAGTGATCCACCTAGGTCCAGCTCCCTCGGGCCTTCTGTTGGGCAACCCTTGGCCTTAGGTTCCCTGACCCTCCATGTGGTATGCCTTCAGGGTGGATGTAGTGGGTGGCCGTGGCAGATGCTGCCCACAGCCTCCGGTCTCTGGCTAGGGATGTTTTTGCCCCCACCAGCTTGGGTTCCGGTACCCTTGTGCTGACTCCTCACCCGGTGCTCTAATTTGGGTTCTTGGGTCCCTTCTGCTGTCCCCCTCTGGGTCTTTCTCTTTCTTTCTCCTCTCTCTCTCTCCAGGGCTGCTGTTTTCTTCTCTCTCCTCTCCAACTGACTTGTTCTCAGCGTCTGACCCTGATCTTAGTTGGTGCCCTCCTTATATATCCCTCTATGTGTGAGCTCAGGTGACCAGCACCCAATGAGCTCCTATCACTACCCAGACTGCTCCCCCTATCTGCCCCTACACTACATGGGATGTACCACCCCCCTCCCACTCCAGCCAGGAACAGGCTCGGTTGTACCTGCACATTTCTAAGTGGGAGTACCGTCGGCCTGCTCCTCTGGAATGGGATGTATGTAGTGCATGCAGTCTATCTGAGCTCAGTTCCACACTCCTTCCTTACCCGGGAGTGGAATATCACACCTCTGGGTTGAGGTGCAATACCCCTGTAGCAGCCGAATCCTCAGGGTGCTACATTCCCCCCTGGTAAATCACAGCACGTCCTCGGGCTGTAAGACATAAAACACCAAAAACATACAAAATTTTTATATCAACATATAAAACATGTAAAACATTATATATATATAAAACTTTTTCATATAAACATTCTCGTCGTCTCTGGTTTCAGGTTCCTCCTCCGGACACTGTGCAACGTGTGTCCGGGAAAAGTGCGACAGTCTTTCTAGAAAAATGGTTTCTCCTATAAAACCGGTAGGGGGCGCTTTAGGACGCGCAACTATTTACAGGGGAATTTGGCCGTTCTCAGTCCTCGGCCAGTTAGAGGAAAGGGAATGGCTGCTCACAGTCCTCAGCCTGTAGGATGAAGGGGTTAACGGGTAAAACAGTTCACTGGTCCCAACGGGGACTATTTTAGCAGCAACAACAGTTTCAGTTCCTTTATACCCTGATTGGGTAACTATTTACAGCTCCTGCTCTGCCGCACTCAACGGCGTCTTCCTCCTGCTCTTTGCTTGTAGCTGGTTGTAACTTCAGACCCGTCCGGCCATGTGAGCTGGCTGAACAAGTCCTCCCCCAGGTGTGGCACCCTTGGTTTTACGGGCGCGGGCGCGGTGGTGGTGGCGCCCGGGTTGCCCAGGCCTTGCGGCCAGGCCTGGGGCACCTGGAAGGTGAAGGGCACCGTTAGGACGGCGGCGCCCTGGGCTACCTGGCCTTGCGGCCAGGCCGGAGGCTCCGCGGAGGTAGGGGGCGCTGTTGGTGGTGTGGCGCCCGGAGGTACTAGGCCTTGCGACCAGGCTGGTGGTACTTCCTGCTTTGTCACGCTCCGGGTCGGGGCGCGTGACGTCACAGGGGTCGCTGCGGCGGCTTCCGGTCGGGGCCTAGTCCATGGCGGTGACCTGGCGGTTACGGGCACAGACGGGGGACTTTCGGGCTCTGCGACGGGGAACCGGGGCAGGTGGGCGGTCTCTCGGTATGGGGTATAGGCGTCCCCTTTACCTGCCTCCATGCGTTCGGCTCCCTCCTCGGCGCCGTCTCCGGCCTTGGGTCCTCCCGCGCCATCCTCAGAGGCGGTCTGCTTCCTCTTCCAGGGTAGCGTGCTCCGTTGACTGGTCTCTGCTTGCTGGGTCATCTCCCGGCTCCACTCCGCCAGTATCTCCCGCTGTACCCGGGCCATCCTTCGTGCGAGGCCCTCCAGGGCAGTTTGTGCACACTCCCGGTCTCGGGGGAGCTGCGCTAGGATCTCCGCTAGACCTAGCGGGGTTGTGGACTCTAGCAGGCTCCTGACCATCGGGTCGGTGCTGCTCTGCTCGGCTTCCGGCAGGCTCCTGGCCAGCGGGCCGGTGCTGCTCTGCCCTCCTTCCTCGGTCTCTAGCAGACTCCTGGCCAGCGGGCCGGTGCTGTTCTGCTCTCTTTCCATCTCCGGGTGAGCTTTTCTGCTGCTCCTTTCCAGGCTTCCTGCCTCCGGGTGCGCTCGCTCCAGACTGCTCCAAGCGACACCCATCTTTTCTCTTTTCTTTCGTCTCCTCCCACTTCGAGGGCGGTCCCGGGGCAACTCGGTGACTGTCAGCTCCAGGGGGAGTTCTTTCACGCTGACAGACACCTCCAGCATCACAGTCTCTGTTGGTGGGGGCGGTTTCCACTTTTGGCGCCATTTTCTGTCCTGGCCCACGATGGGAGGTGGCCTCCTGCCCTCCTTTGGCACGCCCATAATGGCGTCCGCTGCTCTTCCAAGGCGGGAAATCTGCGGTTTTGGCGGGAATCGCTTCCCAGTGGCGGGAAACTCTGCAGATGGCGGGAACAAGCTGGAAATGGCGGACAATCGGCGGGAAACGACTGGTGATGGAGTCCGATGGCGTGGACCCTCCGGAACCGGCGGGAGACTTCTTTCTGAGGTAAACTTGCACTTTTCTTCAGGCACGCAGTACCCGGGTGTTGCGGGCACGTAATCCTGCCGACTACGCCAAAGTTGACGCGCCCCCTGGGACATATTCCTTTTTGAGGGGAATACCCGGCACCGGATCAGATGGGGGGTTGTAGTCTCCGAGCGGCTGTGACCCGGTCCCGTGCCCAGGGCGTCAAGCTAAGTGTTATGTGGCAGTCCTACAGATGTTATTAAAGTTCTTTTGTGTCGACTACGCCACCCGTTGTAATGCGGTCACTGTGGCCGCCGCTGCAGCAGGGTCCGCTGAGGCTGATGGTGGATGCGCAGCTTGGTGGGATAACCCCCAACGGGAGGGGTATAGCCTCAGAGGGGACAGGCGCAGAGGATGGGGGTTGTGGTGGTGCGGTGCAGCCGGCAATGAAGACAGACTCGGGTTGTGCAGTTAAGGGAGTTTACTTACTGCTGATGTTTCGGTCACTCCAGCTGTTAGTGACCACCCGAGCCGTGCTGCGTCCACCAGGTCCTGGATCCGGCCAACCCCCAAACAAGTCCGGAGCGTGGCCCTGAGCTCTCCCTCTGTCCTTTCTTCAGCCGTCCCCACCAGTGATCCACCTAGGTCCAGCTCCCTCGGGCCTTCTGTTGGGCAACCCTTGGCCTTAGGTTCCCTGACCCTCCATGTGGTATGCCTTCAGGGTGGATGTAGTGGGTGGCCGTGGCAGATGCTGCCCACAGCCTCCGGTCTCTGGCTAGGGATGTTTTTGCCCCCACCAGCTTGGGTTCCGGTACCCTTGTGCTGACTCCTCACCCGGTGCTCTAATTTGGGTTCTTGGGTCCCTTCTGCTGTCCCCCTCTGGGTCTTTCTCTTTCTTTCTCCTCTCTCTCTCTCCAGGGCTGCTGTTTTCTTCTCTCTCCTCTCCAACTGACTTGTTCTCAGCGTCTGACCCTGATCTTAGTTGGTGCCCTCCTTATATATCCCTCTATGTGTGAGCTCAGGTGACCAGCACCCAATGAGCTCCTATCACTACCCAGACTGCTCCCCCTATCTGCCCCTACACTACATGGGATGTACCACCCCCCTCCCACTCCAGCCAGGAACAGGCTCGGTTGTACCTGCACATTTCTAAGTGGGAGTACCGTCGGCCTGCTCCTCTGGAATGGGATGTATGTAGTGCATGCAGTCTATCTGAGCTCAGTTCCACACTCCTTCCTTACCCGGGAGTGGAATATCACACCTCTGGGTTGAGGTGCAATACCCCTGTAGCAGCCGAATCCTCAGGGTGCTACATTTGTCTATGTGCATGTAGCAGAGCCATGTATGTCTATGTGCATGTAACAGAGCCATGTATATCTATGTGCATGTAGCAGAGCCGTGTATGTCTATGTGCATGTTGCAGAGCCATGTATATCTATGTGCATGTAGCAGAGCCATGTATATCTATGTGCATGTAGCAGAGCCGTGTATGTGTGGCACCCCAGGGGTCTGGTTCCCACAGTGATAGCAATATTACGTCTGTGAGCAGGTGGGAGGTTTCCTGGTCAGACATCCTATGCATGCCACACCTCCTGCCCAGTCCTGGGAGGGGAAGAACTTCCCCTATATAAAGCTGGGGCTGAGGCAGGGTTAGTGAGTAGAGTGAGAGAACACAGACAGAGACACAGTCTGGTCTGTAGTGGAGCAGTTATAGGGAAAGAAAGATCAGGAGCTCTGTGGGAGCTGTGCTGAAAGAGATCAGGGGCTGGAAGCTGTAGAGCTCGCCCTGATTGAAGAGTTCTTACCGGACCCGGAGTCCGAGGCTGTGGGGACTAATCCTTACCCAGCAGCAGAAACCGCCCGGCAGGGGATTTCAGGTCCTCTGGCCAAGAAACCCGAAGGCACGGTCACACGCAAGGGACCAGCACCGCGACGTGGAGCGGAAGCTACCAAAAGGCCCCGAGTGACCGGCCATACGGGTGAGCACCACACGGTACACTCAGGGACGTGGGCTACTTTTACCCGCCTCTAGCAAGGTAGCCAGAAGAGTACGATTAGTTGGGGAGGCCTACAACTCCGCCTGGCCAGGGGAGATCCCATCAGCTCACGGACTGACCAGGCCCCGATCGCTAGCCAGTACTCCGGGAGGGTCTACTTTGTCACCAGTAAAGACCCAGAACTACACCGCACCGTCTCTGAGTGGTTCCTGCTACCCCCTTCAAACACGTCGGTTGCCCTGAGGCCATACCCCTCCCGTTGGGGGTTCTACCAGCTACGCTGCACGACCTTACCACCGGCCTCAGCGGTCTGCCCTGCAGCGGCGGCTTCATAGCCGCATTCAACGGGTGGCGTAGTCGAACACCGTACCATCTTCTGCTAAAAACTGCCACTCAGCTTGACTCCCTGGGCACGGACCGGGTCACCGCCACGAGACTACTACCCCTATCAGATCCGGCTCCGGGTAGGCTCCCGCGTGCGCAACGCTGCGCGACTCAGGCCCAGGGGCGCGTCAACTTTTGGCGTAGTCGGCAGGATTTCGTGCCCGCAACCACCGGGTACTGCGTGCCTGAAAAAGAGACTTTTAAACTTACCTGTGGTGAAGATTCCCGCCATCCGACGCCATCTTCTACCTTCTTCCCGCCATCCGTGGAGTTTTCCCGCCATTGGGCGCCATCTTGAGGGCGCCGCGCGGGAAGAAGAGGGGCGTGGACTCCGAAAAGCCCACGAGAACTGAAGCCCCGCCTCACGTCCGGACGTTGCGTAAGGTCCTGGAAGGAACCCAGCAGACGCCGACGTCACAGGAGCGCGACGGAAGGTCCTCGACCCTGACGATCCACTGCGGAGCCGCGGCCTACGGAAGAGGATCATCGCAAGGTAGGCCACGGTCCACTAGGGGGGAGGAAGATGTCGGATACGGAGGAGAGCTTCACTGCCGCAGCCACCGCCAGCGCCACCGCTGCTGCAGTCATGCCTTTCACTATGCCCTATATCCCGGGGGCAGCCTGGCTACCCCAGTACTCAGGGGAGTCACATACCCTGAATGACTTTAGAGAAAAGCTGGATAGCCTCTTCCAGGTGTACCCCCTCACAGAAGAGCAAAAAGTGAGCATCCTGGTGGCCCAACTAACCGGGGCAGCCCAAAGGGAGGTAAAGTCCTGGCTACCTGGGAGGAGGACTGTCGCAGGGATATTATCCCGGCTGAAGGACACCTTTGATACCCGCACCTCAGCCGAGATTAAGCTTAGATTCTACGGGTGCAAACAGCGAGCACATGAGAGTATAAGAGACTATGCTTTAAACCTACAAGAGGCCCTGAGAGCCATTAAGCAGACCGACCCTGACGGCATGGGAAACGAGGACACGCTGTTGACCGAACAATTTATAGAGGGACTATATTGCAATGCCCACCGAACCCAGTTGCGGGCAATGGCCTTACAGGATCCTCATCTGGACTTTGCACAGTTCAAGGACAGAGCCATCCGGGTGCTCCAAGAACCAGCACCGGGTGGCGTTGTGACCCACAGGCGCCCTACTACCGCTTACCACCAGGAGGCGGCGCCCTTGTCGGCAGGGCCTGTGGGGGCTGATGCGCAGGCTTTGAACAATGACCCGGCTCCAGACCTGCACCATCAGGTCCAGGAGCTAGCTAAAAGCGTTGCCGCGCTAACCCGAACTGTGCAGTCGTTACAGGTTTCTGCTCCAGGGAAGATCCAGCTGGCATCCGGACCGGAGGACATCCCGTGGCGTCGACCAAGGAGGACCCCACCGGCCAGAGGAAGACCCAGCGACCGATACAACGAGGACGGACAACCCATCTGCCGCCGCTGCAATCAACCCGGACATATGGCAAGGTACTGTCCTTTAAGCTGGCACAACCTGGGGTAGAGGGCCGACCCCTAGGAATAAGATCACCAGGCCCATCGAACTGGCGTGACAAATATGTGGGAGGACGTCCAGTCTTGCCTGTGGTACTGGATGGCATTCCTATGAGTGCCCTACTTGACACCAGGTCACAGGTCACCACCATCCCGTACGTGCTCTTCAAGCAGTACTGGAATGACTCGGATATAACCCGCTACCCTGACGACGACTTGAGTATCATCGCCAGCAATGGTCAACCCGTGCCACAGATCGGATTCAAAGAGATGACCATTAAAATCGGTAGAGTCGAACTGGCAGCACAGGGACTGATCATTGTAGACATTGACAAGCGCAAGAGTCACCCAAAGATAACGCTAGGAACTAATGTGATTGAAAATTGTCTTGCAGAGGTGATTTTCATTTTACAGCAGGTTGCCAAGAACGCCAGCTCCGGCCAGCAGCGAGTGCTCCAAAAAGAGATCCGGGCACTGATGCGACGGCAACAGGTGGAACTCTCCGGTGGTGAGATTGGAAGCGTGAGAATGTGTGACCCTTTCCCTATTGCCATGCCCCCAAAAAGTGAAATGATGATTTGGTGCCGGGCAGCTATTGGTCTAAGAGGTAGAGACTACCAAGCAATGGTAGAACCCGTCTACTCAGACAGTAGGCCCACCATTTTGACAGCACGGGGGGTGGTTGATGTACGCCATGGGAGGGTGCCCGTTCGCATAATAAACATCGGGAAGAGAGAAGTACACCTGCCCCGGTATGCCACGCTAGCTAAATTGTTCACCATAAACCAGAATTCTGTACAGGCCGTGGAACCCTTGCCTCCATCTCAACCAGAGGAAGGTAACGGCTCTAAGAAACCAATGGAGGACTGGTGTCAGCAACTACATCTGGGTACTGACTCCACTCCCTCACACCAGAAACAAGGAGTCTATCGGGTGGTTCAAGAGTACGAGAGAGTGTTTAGTAAACACCCGTTAGATTTCGGGAGAGTAAAGGGGGTAGAACACCACATCCCCACGGGAGACCATCCTCCCATAAAGGAGAGATACCGACCCGTAC